>NC_133620.1:88789476-90010439 GCF_048593235.1 Sminthopsis crassicaudata | reverse complement strand
CTGTCTAAGTTGTTGTGAAGGTCAAAGAGATAACTGTAAGTGCTTAGTACTATTCCTGGAATATAATAGTAGTTTAAGAAATACTTTTTTCCCTACCCTCCCTTCTCTTGCCATAGAGTTGAACTCTTGCCAGGAGATTTGAGACTATGACTGAAGTATTTTTTGTTCAGACATTCTTTCCTTTTTCAGAATTTTGGATCAGTCCCCTTCAATGGATTTTTTTTCCAAAGGCTTCTGGGGGCTTTCTTACACTAGGATTTCCTTAGAACATCCCCCTTTCCATAGGGCTCCAGGGTACTAATTGCTTTATACTGGGCAAGGGGCCCTTCTTAGTAGGGTTGCTCTTAAGCTGACATTGGGTTCTAGTCCATATAAAACTATTTTACTGGTGGTGTACATTTGTGATTCCAAGGACTGAGTTAATGAATGAGCATTTATTAAGTGGTGAGCTCAAGATCAATGGCAGAGCTTATTTGATTAAAGTCCTAGAACTTGCTAGACAGTGGTGGAGGAAAAGAGCATTAATAGAAGCACTCCAATCCCCAATCCTGGCTAGGCTTCTAAAAAAATGAAAGCATTACATTCTCTAGAGTTTGTTTTCATCTCTTGGGGAAATATTGGCTAGTAAACACTAGTCCTAGGAATGAAGCAAAAGATTGCTGATGTCCTGCTCTAGAGAAGAGGTTTGTTTATTCTTTATTTGTTGTTGATTAATGTAGCAAAATAGTGAGTTACTTCATGTTCCCAGTGCCAAAATAGGATGAATAATTACATAGTTCTAAGTAACACCCATAGCAGCAGGCAGACATAGGAAGATTTTGTAGCTAGGGCTTTGCCTACAGGAAATCATTAAAAGATAAGTTAAAAAAAACAAGTCAGTTCCCTTGGTAGCAGCAATTTCACCCTGTGGAATCTTATAGGCCTACTTAATTGGGGAAAGCAGGAACAGATATATCTATATAATGTAGGACTCTCTAATGTATTTATATATTCTTTTAAAATCATTCCCAGAATTGCCATATAACAATTTATCCTGTCTTTATTTATATTCTATTTAGGAAAAATTTGGCTCCACATAAACTCACCCTTTTTGAATGAAATGCCTTTCCACACAGCTCCCTTCATGAACTTAATAGTTGAACTTCGTAAAATCAAACTGTAGTCTTTCTGTGTTCCCTAAAAGATTTTCTCCCCTCTGAAGATAACATTATTTTCCAGCTGTGCATCCACTGCAATTTTGTATTCCAAAATGGTTGATGCTTAGGCTGAAAGTGGTGATTGAATCCAGGTGCAGATCATTAAACTTAATACTTAGCGCTTCCCCCCCCCCTTCCTCTAAATTTCTGCAAGATTGTAGAAGATACTTTCTCCATTTTGTTTGATTACAATTGTCTACATGATTTAAGAGTCGTTATACTTGTTTTGTTATATTGATGGCCTTGATCAGTTAATACAGTAGTAAAACAAAGATTTTTCTCCACAGAACAGATTTATTTTTTTAAAATAACTGATGCTGAGTTTTTAAAAAAAGAAGAAAATAATAGAAGCATGCAGGCAGCAGAATCATAAGGGAGATTTGTGTATCAAGACACAACATATTACAATAAACCAAAATATATTGTGCTATAGTGAAGATTATGAAATACCTAAGAGTCCCATAAAGTATAATTAACAGGGTATCAAGGATTTATAAAGTTGTAATGCTATAAACTTGCTGTTCATAAATTAAATCAAGCTATGCAGTTAGAGGGCTCAAAAATTTCCTCTTAAATATCCTAAAAAAAGTGAATGATTCCACTGAAATAATGATACATTGGGCTTGGTTTAATATACTCTTAAATTATTGTATGTTTAAAATGTTGTGAAACGAATGCTTCACTTTTATGTGCTTTTAATGTAAGCAACTTAAGACAAGGTCTAAATTGGCAACATAAATTACAGATAAAATTGGGAATACATATTATAAATCAGATTGGGAAAGAGTACTCTCAATCTGAAAGCATTTAGAGATAATGCTTCCTTATATATCATGAGATGAATAAAGTTTAAAATAGATTTGACTTAGAAAACATCATAATTCCTAATTACTAAAATTCACTTAGCAAACTTTTGAACAGGGGGAATCAGAAACAAGAGAAATTGATTTGAACTCAAAAGTTTGCTGCTATTTCCTTGTTTTAGAATCCAGAAATAAATTAGGAGAAACTATCTTGTACAGTACCTGTGTAATTGTTCAGTTATTTGAGTCATGTCAAACTTCTTGTGGCCCAAGTTAAAGCTTTCTTGGCAAACATACATTTGTCATTTCTTTCTTCAGATTATTTTGTACTTAAGGGTACTAAGGTAAACCAGGTTAAATGACTTCCCTAGGGTAATGGAGTTAATAGCTGTCTGAAGCTGAATTTAAACCCAGGGCAATGTCTTCCTGACACCAGGCCTGGTGCTTTGTCTATTGTGATCCCTATTTGCCCAAAGAGAGTACTGATATTAGGAAATTAATGTGATATAACTTGAAAAAATCTTGATTGATGTCTCATTGACTTGGTCAATAAAAATGGCTTGAGGCCCCAAGGTCCCAAGGTCTTGAAATATATCACTGTTTGCATCATTGAGGGGCATCCTTTTTTTTTCATTCTCATTGGGAGATTGTGAGAAGTTGTAAAAAATGGATATTTTATAATTTGGGACTAGTTCTTACCTTTAGGCATATTATATATTCATCTTCTTCAAGAGATTCTCTGGCAAAAGGTTTTTGAATTTCAAATGATGATGCAGGAAATTATGAACTCTCATACCCTTAATAGTCCTAAGACTGAGAATCCTTACAAAATAGTCACTAGATGCAAGTACCTGTAAAAAATACACAGTAATCATAAAACGTCTTCTTGGAAGGGTCCCTGGATTTGCCTAGTTTATAACATCCTTTCCCTTTGCCCAGTTTTATCCAGCTATTTGTTAGTGCTTTTCTCATGCACCTAATCATGTAATTTGCATATTAGTGATATCTATTAAGCATGGGTTCAGACATTAACCATATTAGGCTCATGAAATGGGGAAGCCACAACCTTTTAAATTCTTCCTATCATCTAAAAGCGTTTCTTTTTCATAGTACATTAATTAAATGGAGTTTTCTTTAAAATTGAATCCCTTTTTCCTCCTTAAGGGTCTCTGGGAACTAAAGAGTGCTTGCCACCAACAATGACTTTAATGCATTTTATTTGTTATAAAACAATATGGAGAAAGACAATTTTATATGTAAACAGCTAAAAGCTGTTAGTTATATCATCTATGAATAATGCATATCAAAAAAATCCACTAAAATCCAGTTCTAATGAATTAGTATTGATTAAAATTATCCTTGAATCCTTAATGCCTTTATTGCTGGAATGAAAAATCCACCATATGTTATCAAGTTAAATAATCAAGTTTAGTAATTAATTTAATATCAAGTTTCATAATTAGCCCAATGATGAACTCTCTGTCTCTCTCTTTGTCCCTGTTTCTGTCTCTGGTTCTTTGTCCTTTTCTATCTCTCTGTTTTCCTCCTCTTCTATCTTCTCCCCTTTCCCTTCCTTCTCCTCTCACTTCCCCTCTTCTCACCTCTTCTTTCCTCTCCTCTGTCCTCTTCTCCTCTACATTTCTCTGTCTTCATTTATACATATATACCCACATTTGTGTGTTTACTAGGGTGGTGTCAATAACTATCAAAGAACATCTACTAGATCATAGAGAGAACTTGCAATTTTGTTGTTGGAAGAAATGCTCAAACTAGAGCTTTCACATGGACCTGAGGTTGAAATCAAACAAGTCTAATACAATGTATTTCAAATATATTAAAAAAATAAAACTTGACCATCTGTTTTATCTAAAGGATCGTGATAAGTGGAGGGAGCAATTTTGAAAGGGCTGTAAAATGCAAAAGATATATGTTAAAAGTAAATTGATTATAGATGGGTTGGGGAGATATGACAGATAAAATATGTGCAATAAAATAATTGACATTAATCTCCATTGGATAACATTTATGTTGCCAGATAAAAGTGTACAAGAGAATTTGGGACAGCTTCTAGTGAAGATTCAGGTGTTGAGGATAAAAGGCTAATCTAGCCTTTGTGTTCTACATTTCCTAAACCATTGATTAGAAGATAGTTATGATTGCCAAGACTATTATTTGTAGTCCTGATCATTAGCTGATGTTTCTAAAAAATTTAAAGGGGGGGAATATATCTGGCAAGTGGGCAATCACAAGACAGAATATCATACAAACTAGGAACTAAGAGAAAGAAAATGAAGCACACATGTTTTATTAAGAAGAAATACTTTAAAAAGAAACAAGGAAGAATCAAAAAGAGAGAAAAAGTCAGATTTTTCAAGTCTCAGGAGGAATCAATCTATCCAAACTGGTAAAGCAAAGCCTCATAGATTTCTAGGGAGTTGTGATTTGGGACCAACATCTCTAAACAGATACTGAGGGATGAAATGGAGGGTATGGAACTGATGTATAGGTCAAAATTTTCTTTTGGTATTAATTTATGCAGGTAAATGTAAATATACAAACACAAATTTATTAGCAAAGAGATTACAGCAAGTCATCCCCAAGATTATACAGCATGACCAAATAGAATATATACCAGGATTGTAAGACTGGTTCAAACAAGAAAACTATTAGCATAATTCACTATATCAATAACCAAAGTGACAAAAATCACATGATTATCTCAGTAGAAGTAGAAAAAGCATTTGGCATTCCTTCCAGTTAAAAACACTAGCGGGTATAGGAATAAGTTGACATTTCCTTAAAATGATCAGTAAAATCTATTTAAAATCATCAGCAAACATTACAAATAATGGGGATGAATTAGAACAATTTTCAGTAAGATCAGAGTTGACTCAAGGTTGCCCCCATCACCAATGACATTCAATATTGTAGTAGAATTGCTAGCTTTGGCAATAAGAGAAGAAAAATAAATTAAAGGAATTAACGTATATAATGAGAAAACAAAAGTATCACTTTTTTCCCAGATGATATGATTAATCTACTTATTCAGTGCCATACTAATCAAACTCTCAAGAAATTATTTTATTTTATTTTATTATTTTTTGGGTTTTTTTTAAATTAATTTTATAATTATATTTTTGACAGTACCTATGCATGGGTAATTTTTTACAACATTATCTCTTGTACTCACTTCTGTTCCGAATTTCCCCCTCCTTCCCTTTACCTCCTCCCCTAGAATACAGGCAGTACTATATATTTTAAATGTGTTATAGTATATCGTAGATACAATATATGTGTGCAGAACTGAATTCCTTGTTTCAAAGGAAGAATTAGATTCAGAAGGTAAAGATAACCTGGGAAGAAACACAAAAATGCGAACAGTTTACACTCATTTCCTAGTCTTCCTTTTCTGGGTGTAGCTGATTCATCATTGATCCATTGGAACTCAATTAGATCTTCTTTTTGTTGAAGATATGGACTTATATCAGAATACATCCTCATACAGTATCATTGTTGAAATGTATAATGATATCCTGGTTCTGCTCATTTCACTCAGCATCAATTCATATAGGTATCTCCAAGCCTCTCTGTATTTATCCTGCTGGTCATTTCTTATAGAAAAATAATATTCCATAACTTTCTTATACCATAATTTACTCAACCATTCTCCAATTGATGGACATTCACTCATTTTCCAGTTTCTAGCCACTACAAAAAGGGCTGCCACAAACATTTTGGCACACACAGGTCCCTTTCCCTTCTATTTCTTTGGAATATAAGCCTAGTTGTAACACTGCTGGATCGAAGGGTATGCACCGTTTGAAAACTTTTGGGGCATAATTCTAGATTGCTCTCCAGAATGGTTGGATTGTTTCACAACTCCACTAACAATGCATCAGTGTCCCAGTTTTCCCATAGCCACTCCAAAATTCATGATTATTTTTTCCTATCATCTTAGCCAATCTGAAAGGTGGGTAGTGGTATTTCAGAGTTGTCTTAATTTGCATTTGTCTGATCAATAGTGATTTGGAACACTTTAATATGAGTGGAAATAGTTTCAATTTCTTATCTGAAAATTATGTGTTCATATTCTTTGCTCATTTATGAACTGGAGAATGGCTTGATTTCTTATAAATTAGAAGCAGTTCTCTATATATTTTGGAAATGAGACCTTTATCAGAACCTTTAACTGTAAAAATATTTTCCACTTTGTTACTTCCCTTCTAATTTTGTTTGCATTAGTTTTGTTTGTACAAAAGCTTTTTAATTTGGTGTAATCAAAATTTTCTATTTTGTGATAAATAATGATCTCTAGTTCTTCTTTGGACATAAATTCCTTCCTTCTCCACAAGCCTAAGAGATAGAATATCTCTGTTCTTCTAATCTGTTTATGATCTCATTCTTTATGCCTAAATCATGGACCCATTTTGATCTTATCTTGGTGTTAAGTGTGGGCCCCTATCTAATTTCTGCCATACTAATTTCCAGTTTTCCCAACAGTTTTTTTTCAAATAATGAATTCTTATCCCAAAAGTTGGTATCTTTGGGTTTGTCAAACACTACATTGCTATAGTTGTACCCTATTTTGTTCTGTGTACCTAATCTGTTCCACTGATCGACTAGTCTATTTCTTAGCCAATACCAAATGGTTTTGGTGACTGCTGCTTTATAATATAGCTTTAGATCAGGTATAGCTAGACCACCTTCATCTGACTTATTTTTTTTCATTAATTCCCTTGAAATTCTCGACCTTTTATTCTTCCATATGAATTTTATTGTTATTTTTTTCTAGGTCATTAAAATAGTTTCTTGGGACCAAGATGGAGGAGAAGATACACACTACTCTGTGAACGTCCTTCCTCGTCACAAGCAATTAGCCTCAGAAATAGAGCTGGACTGATAGAATACACAAGGACTGAAAGCACGAATTACCAGCTAAAGAGAATCTGGAGTTTCAACAGAAAAGACCAGTTTCCAGGGGAGGAAGAAGAGAGGCCAGCAACGACGGCTGGGTGCTAGCACACTGCGCCAATCGCTCCGGGGAGGGCTCTGGGATCAGAGAAGCCACTGAGATAGAAGAATGTGGCACAGGCTGTTAGCTCTTCTCTGCTTATAAAACAGCAGTTCAGAAGAGAAATCTAAGCCACTTTAAAAAGCCAGATTGGATCTTCACAAATACCAGAGGTGACTCAGCAGATCTCGGCACTGTGGGTGTGGCCCCTAGCTTTTCATCTGTGAGTAGTTAAGAGATTGAGAAGTGGGCGGATATGGCCCAAGGCAACACACACTGCCTGGCTCAGCAGGAGGCTGTGGAAATCAGCCCCAGGGAAGTCCCAGAGAAGGGGAACCTTTAAACTAGGGACCGTGGTTTCTTGCAGACACTTCCCAGTTTGAGTGCAGGGGATTTTCACATCACCTGCTGCTGACATCCACGCCCCACTGGGATGCATAGGCTGGGCTTTATTTCGCCTTTACAATTCAATCTCAAACCTCAGGGAAGCCGCTAGAACACAGTGCCCTCAAAGCACAATCCTGCGGATCACCTGTGAGGTACTTCCAGGGAGGGGGTGGGGAACTCTCTCCCAGAGCTCTCTCTTAGCTCAGGTGCAGAGGCTGCTGCATCCATCTGGTCTGGGAGGTAGCTGGTAAAGAAATAAATAAATAATTTCCTACCCCAGGGACAGACCCCAAAAGATTTTTTAAGTATGAGTAAGAAGCCAAAAAGAACCATTGACTCATTCTACACAGAGAAAGAGCGGGTGTCCAACCCCAAGGAAGTTATCAGCAGAGAGTCAGCAGATAACAACCTAAAGGGGAATGATTCCTGCCCCCCATCACATAACTCTCTCCTTGAAGAGACTATTAAAAAGCTAAGAGAGTTTGAAGAAAAATGGGGAAAGGAAAGGGAAGCTATGATAGAGAATAACAACGTCCTGAAATTGGAGTTGGAAAAAATAAAGAATTCACAGGAGATGCAGGGAAACAAAATTTGTGAATTACAAAAGGTTAAAAAATCACAGGAAAGTAGGATTTCTGAATTGAAAAAGATAAAAAAGTCTCAAGAAAATAGGATTTCTGAATTGGAAAAAGAAAATAATTCTCAAAAAAAATTAGGGAAATGGAAAAAATTCAATAGAGCAAAATAATTCATTTAAAAACAAAATTGGGCATTTACAAAAAGAACTAAAAACTGTGAAAGAAGAAAATAACTCCTTAAAAGTCAGGATGGAAAAAATAGAAATGAATGATTCACAGAGAATCCAAGAATCAGTCAAACAAAACAAAAAAAAAATAAGAAGTTGGAGAACAACGTCAAATACTTACTGGGAAAATCTATAGACCTGGAAAATAGATCTAGGAGAGATAATCTGCGGATCATTGGACTTCCAGAAAACTATGACCAAAAAAAGAGCCTAGATTCTATTTTACAGGAAATTATCAAAGAGAACTGTCCAGAGATAATAGAAACAGAAGGGAAAGTAGATGTGGAAAGAATTCATCGAACTCCTTCTGAAATAGACCCTAAAAAAGAACAACACGGAATATTGTGGCTAAAATGCAGAATTACCACACAAAGGAGAAAATCTTGCAAGCAGCTAGAAAAAAAACAATTTAAATACCAAGGTGCCACAATAAGGGTCACTCAAGATCTGGCTGCCTCCACATTAAAAGATAGAAGGGCCTGGAACCTGATATTCCGTAAGGCAAAAGATCAAGGACTGCAACCAAGAATGAACTACCCAGCTAAGTTTAGCATCTTTTTCCATGGAAGAAGATGGTCATTCAATGAAATAGAGGAATTCTATATGTTTCTAAGAAAAAAATCAGACCTAAACAAAAAATTTGATCTACATCCACAAGACTGAAGAGAAACAGAACAGGTACACAGAACCCTTGAAAACTGTAACTCTGTTATGGGTATATAAAAAGTACTCATGGATATATTTTTTTTTAATTTTAATTTGATTTTATAATTATAACTTTTTTTTGACAGTACATATGCATGAGTAATTTTTTACAATATTATCCCTTGCACTTACTTCTATTCAGATTTTTTTCCCTTCCTCCCCCAAGCCCCTTCCCCAGATGGCATGGAGTCTTGTACATGTTAAATATATTACAGTATATTCTAGATACAATATATGTGTGTAGAACCGAATTTCTTGTTGCACAGGAAGAATTGGATTCAGAAGGTAAAAATAACAGTTTACACTCATTTCCCAGTGTTCCTTTTCTGGATGTAGTTGATTCTGTCCATCATTAATCAATTGGAATTGGATTAGCTCTTCTCTATGTTGAAGATATCCACTTCCATCAACATACATCCTCGTACAGTATCATTGTTGAAGTGTATAATGATCTTCTGGTTCTGCTTGTTTCACTTAGCATCAGTTGATGTAAGTCTCTCCAAGCCTCTCTGTATTTCTCCTGTTGGTCATTTCTTACAGAACAATAATATTCCATAATATTCATATACCATAATTTACCCAACCATTCTCCAATTGATGGACATCCATTCATTTTCCAGTTTCTAGCCACTATGAAAAGGGCTGCCACAAACATTTTGGCACATACAGGTCCCTTTCCCTTCTTTAGTAGTTTCCTTGGGATATAAGCCCAGTAGTAGTATGGCTGGGTCAAAGGGTATGCACATTTTGATAATTTTTGGGCATAATTCCAGATTGCTCTCCAGAATGGTTGGATTCTTTCACAACTCCACCAACAATGCATCAGTGTCCCAGTTTTCCCACAGCCCCTCCAACATTCATCGTTATTTGTTCCTGTCATCTTAGCCAAACTAACAGATGTGTAATGATATCTCAGAGTTGTCTTAATTTGCATTTCTCTGATCAATAGTGATTTGGAACACTCTTTCATATGAGTGGGAATAGTTTTAATTTCTTCATCTGAGAATTGTCTGTTCATATCCTTTGACCATTTATCAATTGGAGAATGGCTTGATTTCTTATAAATTAAAGTCAATTCTCTGTATATTTTGGAGATGAGGCCTTTATCAGAACCTTTAACTGTAAAAATGTTTTCCCAATTTGTTACTTCCCTTCTAATCTTGTTTGCATTAGTTTGTGCAGAAACTTTTTAATTTGGTGTAATCAAAATGTTCTATTTTGTGATCAATAATGCTCTCTAGTTTTCCCTTGGACACACACTCCTTCCTCCTCCACAAGTCTGAGAGGTAAACCATCCCATGTTCCTCCAATTTATTTATGATTTCCTTTTTCATGCCTAAATCTTGGACCCATTTCGATCTAATCTTAGTATGTGGTGTTAAATGTGGGTCCATGCCTAGTTTCTGCCATACTAATTTCCAGTTTTCCCAGCAGTTTTTGTCAAATATTGAATTCTTATCCCAAAATTTGGGGTCTTTGGGTTTGTCAAACACTAGACTGCTATTTTCATTCACTGTCTTGCCCTGTGAACCTAACCTATGCCACTGATCAACTAGTCTATTTCTTAGCCAATACCAAATGGTTTTGGTGACTGTTGCTTTATAATATAGTTCTAGATCAGGTACAGCTAGACCACCTTCACTTAATTTTTTTTTTCATTACTTCCCTTGAAATTCTTGACCTTTTGAATATGAATATGAATTCTGTTGTTATTTTTTCTAGGTTATTTAAATAGTTTCTTAGAAGTCTGATTGTATAGCACTAAATAAATAGATTAGTTTAGGGAGTATTGTCATCTTAATTATATTCGCTCGGCCTATCCAAGAGCACTGAATGTCTTTCCAATTATTTAAATCTGATTTTATTTTTGTGGCAAGTGTTTTGTAATTTTGCTCATATAATTCCTGACTCCCCTTTGATAGATATATTCACAAATATTTTATACTATACTATTGACCGTTATTTTGAATGGAATTTCTCTTTGTATCTCTTGCTTTTGGATGTGTTGTTAATGTATAAAAATGCTGATGATTTATGTAGATTTCTTTTGTATACTGCAACTTTGCTAAAATTCTGAATTATTTCTAATAGCTTTTTAGCAGAGTCTTTGGGGTTCTCTAAGTATACCATCATGTCATCTGCAAAAAGTGATAGTCTGATTTCCTCATTTCCTACTCTAATTCCTTGAATCTCTTTCTTGGCTCTTATTGCCAAGGCTAGCGTTTCTAGTACTATATTGAATAGTAATGGTGATAGTGGGCAACCTTGTTTCACTCCTGATCTTATAGGGAAAGGTTCTAGTTTATTGCCATTACATATGATGTTTCCTGAAGGTTTTAAATATATGCTCCTTATTATTTTAAGGAATAGTCCATTTATTCCTATACTCTCAAGCGTTTCTAGTAGGAATGGATGTTGGATTTTATCAAATGCTTTTTCTGCATCTATTGAGATGATCATATGGTTTTTATTAATTTGCTTATTAATATGGTCAATTATACTAATAGTTTTCCTAATATTAAACCAGCCATGCATTCCTGGTATAAATCCCACTTGGTCATAGTGTATTATCCTGGGGATGATTTTCTGAAGTCTATTTGCTAATATCTTATTTAAGATTTTAGCATCAATATTCATTAAGGAAATTGGTCTATAGTTTTCTTTCTCAGTTTTCGATCTACCTGGTTTAGGTATCAGTACCATGTCTGTGTCATAGAAGGAATTTGGTAGGACTCCTTCAATCCCTATTTTTTCAAATAGTTTACATAGCATTGGAGTTAGTTGTTCTTTAAATGTTTGGTAGAATTCACATGTAAATCCATCTGGTCCTGGGGACTTTTTCTTAGGAAGTTGGTTAATAGCTTGGTCTATTTCTTTTTCTGAGATGGGACTATTTAGAGTACTTACTTCTTCCTCTGTTAATCTGGGCAAGCTATATTTTTGAAGGTATTCTTCCATTTTATTTAAGTTATCGAATTTATCGGCATAAAGTTGAGCAAAGTAGCTCCTAACTATTGTTCTAATTTCCTCTTCATTAGTGGTGAGTTCACCCTTTTCATTTTCAAGACTAACAATTTGCTTTTTATCTTTCCTTTTTTAAATCAGGTTTACTAAGGGTTTGTCTATTTTGTTGGTTTTTTCATAGAACCAACTCTTTCATTTATTAATTAATTCAATAGTTTGTTTACTTTCAATTTTGTTAATGTCACCTTTTATTTTTTGAATCTCAAGTTTTGTGTTTGTCTGGGGGTTTTTAATTTGTTCCTTTTCTAGCAATTTTAGTTGTAAGCCCAATTCGGTGGCCCTCTCTTTCTCTATTTTATGCAAGTAGGCCTGTAGACATATAATATTTCCCCTTATTACTGCTTTGGCTGTATCCCACACATTTTGGTATGAAGTCTCATTATTGTCATTTTCTTGGGTGAAGTTATTAATTATGTCTACGATTTGCTGTTTTACCCAATCATTCTTTAGTATAAGATTATTTAGTTTCCAATTATTTTTTGGTCTATTTTCTCTTGGCTTTTTATTAAATGTAATTTTGATTGCATTATGGTCTGAAAAGGATGCATTTACTATTTCTGCCTTTCTGCATTTAATTTTGAGATCTTTATGTCCTAATATATGGTCAAATTCAGTATAAGTTCCATGAACTGCTGAGAAGAAAGTATACTCCTTTCTGTTGCCATAAAGTTTTCTTCAAAGATCTAACATATCTAATTTTTCTAATATTCTTTTTAGCTTTTTAATTTCTTTCTTATTTGTTTTGCAGTTTGATTTATCTAATTCTGAGAGTACAAGGTTGAGATCTCCCAGTATTATGGTTTTGCTGCCTATTTCTTCTTGTAAATCTCTTAAATTCTCCTTTAGGAGATGAGATGCTATACCACTTGTTGCATATATGCTTAGCATTGATATTGCTTCATTGTCTATGCTACCCTTTAGCAGGATACAGTTTCCTTCCTTATCTCTTTTGATTAGATTTATTTTTGCTTTTGGTTGCTCTGAGATAAGGATGTCTATCCCTGCTTTTTTTACTTCACCTGAAGCATAATAGATTCTGCTCCAGCCTTTTACCTTTACTCTGTATGTATCTCTCTGCTTTAAATGTGTTTCCTGTAAACAACATATTGTAGGGTTCTGACTTTTGATCCAGCCTGCTATCTGACTCCACTTTATGAGAGAATTCATCCCATTCACATTTACAGTTAGAATTACTAATTCTGTATTTCCTGCCATCATATTATCCCCAGATTATGCTATTTTTTCCTTGCCCTCCTGAACCCCTTCCCCATTATTAAACTTGTGGGCTCCACTTGCATCACATAGCTCTCCCTTTTTAATATCCTTTTCCCCTCCCTTTAAATCCCTTTCCATTTCTGTATCCTTCCCTTATTACTCTTTTCCTTTTCCCTTTTTCTCTCCCCCTTTTTAATGAGGTAAGGGAAAATTCTCTATAAAACAAATATATCAATTATTTTCTCTTTGAGCCAATTCTGATGAGAGTAAGATTCCCCCTCTCTAAATTCCCTCAGATATGATAAGTTTTCTTTGCTCTTCCTGGGATGTAGTTTCACTCTTTTTATCTCCCCTTTTCACGTTTTCTGATACTATCCCCTTTCCATCTCTACTTTGTTTTTATGCTATATTAGTAAAATCAAATTAAACATATGGTCTTAATGCATATCCACAACAGAAATACCGTTCTCAAGAGTTCCTTTTACCTTTTTCTGCTTCTCTTGAGTCTTAGGGTTGGAGATCAAGTTTTTGTTTAGATCTGGTTTTTTCTTTAGAAACAAAGGGAATTAATCTGTTTCATTAAATGTCCATCTTCTTCCATGGTAGGAAATGCTCAACTTACCTGGGTAGTTTATTCTTGGCTGCATTCCAAGTTCTTTTGCCTTTCAGAATATCAGAATCCAGGCCCTTCGATTCTTTAATGTAAAGACAGCCAGATCTTGAGTGACCCTTATTGTGGCACCTCAGTATTTGAATTGTTTTTTACCTGGCTGCTTGCAATATTTTTTTTCCTTAATCTGATAATTCTGAAGTTTGGCCACTATATTTCTTGGAGGGTGTTTCCTTTTTTTTTTTTTTTGGGGGGGGGGAGGGTTTTTTTTCAGAAAATGTTAAATGAATTCTTTCAATGCTTATTTTAACTTCTGGTTCTATTGCCTCTGACAGTTCTCTTTAATGATTTTTTGTAAAATTCAGGAAATTCAATAATCTTCAGATTATCTCTCCTAGATCTATTTTCCAGGTCTGTTGATTTTCCAAGTAGATATTTGATGTTTTTCTCCAGTTTTCTTTTCTTTTCTTTTCTTTTTTTTTTTTTTTTTGTTTTGTTTTGTTTTGTTTTGTTTTGTTTTGTTTTTGTTTTGCTAGACTGGTTTTTGGTGTCTCAATGAATCATTAATTTGTATTTGTTCAGTTCTGATTTTTAATGAGTTATTTCCTTTATTAGTTTTTTAACTTCTTATTGTATATTTCCAATTGGGTTTTTTTTTTTTTTTTTAGGTGTTTATCTTCTCTGTTCTTTTTTTTTTTTTTAATTTGTTCATTTATTTTTTTAATTAATAATTTATTATATATATATATATTTTATAATATTATCCCTTGTATTGTGCCATCTTGAATTTTAAGGAGTTATTTTCTTCATTCACAGTTTTTAGTTCTTTTTGTAAATGCCCAATTTCGTTTTTAAATGAGTTATTTTGCTCTATTGAATTTTTTTCCATTTCCCTAATTTTTGTTTTTTTTTTTGAGAATTATTTTCTTTTTCCAATTCAGAAATCCTATTTTCTTGGGACTTTTTTTTTCTTCTCCAATTCAGAAATCCTATTTTCTTGAGACTTTTTTATCTTCTCCAATTCAGAAATCCTACTTTCCTGTGATTTTTTTTTAATCTTTTCTAATTCACTAATTTTGTTTCCCTGCATCTCCTGTGAATTCTTTATTTTTTCCAACTCCAATTTCATAGCTTCTCTTTCCTTTCCCCATTTTCTTTTTTTTTAATTAATAATTTTTATTATATATATTTTTATAATATTATCCCTTGTATTCATTTTTCCAAATTATCCCCCCTACCTCTATTCCCTCCCCCCGATGACAGGCAATCCCATACATTTTACATGTGTTACAATATAACCTAGATACAATACATGTGTGTGAATATCATTATCTTGTTGCACAATAAGCATTAGATTCCGAAGGTACATGTAACCTGGGCAGACAGATATTAGTGCTAACAATTTACATTCATTTCCCAGTGTTTCTTCTCTGGGTGTAGCTACCTCTGTCCATCATTGATCAACTGGAAGTGAGTTGGCTTTTCTTTATGTTGAAGATTTCCACTTCCATCAGAATACATCCTCATACAGTATTGTTGTTGAAGTGTATAGTGATCTTCTGGTTCTGCTCATTTCACTCTGCATCAGTTGATGTAAGTCTCTCCAGGCCTCTCTGTATTCCTCCTGCTGGTCATTTCTTACAGAGCAATAATATTCCATAAACTTAATATACCATAATTTACCCTACCATTCTCCAACTGATGGACATCCATTCATCTTCCAGTTTCTAGCTACAACAAAAAGAGCTGCCACAAACATTTTGGCACATATATGTCTCTTTCTGCTCTTTAGTATTTCTTTGCGATATAGGCCCAGTAGTAGCACTGCTGGGTCAAAGGGTATGCACAGTTTGATAGCTTTTTGGGCATAATTCCAGATTGTTCTCCAGAATGTTTCCCCACATCCCCTCCAACATTCATCATTATTTGTTCCTGTCATCTTAGCCAATCTGACAGGTGTGTAGTGGTATCTCAGAGTTATCTTAATTTGCATTTCTCTGATCAGTAGTGATTTGGAACACTCTTTCATGTGAGTGGATATAGTTTCAATTTCTTCTATTTTGTGATCAATAATGATCTCTAGTTCTCCTCTGGTCATACATTCCTTCCTCATCCACAAGTCTGAGAGGTAGATTATCCTCTGTTCCTCTAATCTATTTATTATCTCCCTCTTTATGCCTAAATCATGGACCCATTTTGATCTTATCTTGGTATATGGTGTTAAGTGTGGATCCATATCTAATTTCTGCCATATTAATTTCCAGTTTTCCCAACAGTTTTTTTCCAAATAATGAATTTTTATCCCTAATGTTGGTATCTTTGGGTTTTCAAAGATTAAATTGCTATAGATGTACCCTTTTTTGTCCTTTGTATCTAATCTGTTCCACTGATCTACCTGTCTATTTCTTAGCCAATACCAAATGGTTTTGGTGACTGCTGCTATATAATATAGCTTTAGATCAGGTACACTTAGACCACCTTCCTCTGAGTTTTTTTTTTTTTTTTTCATTAGTTCCCTTGCAATTCTCGACCTTTTATTCTTCCATATGAATTTTGTTGTTATTTTTTCTAGGTCATTGAAATAGTTTCTTGGGAGTCTGATTGGTATAGCACTAAATAAATAGATTTTTCTTTGGTAGATGGATTCCCAAATACTTTATACTCTCAACATTTGTTTGGAATGGAATTTCTCTTTGTATCTCTTGCTGTTGCTTTTTGTTGGTGATATATAAAAATGCTGAGGATTTATGTTATTTTTTCTAGGTTATTTAAATAGTTTCTTGGAAGTCTGATTGGTATAGCACTAAATAAATTGATTAGTTTAGGGAGTATTGTCATCTTAATTATATTCGGTCGGCCTATCCAAGAGCACTGAATTTCTTTCCAATTATTTAAATCTGACTTTATTTTTGTGGCAAGTGTTTTGTAATTTTGCTCATATAATTCCTGACTCTCCTTTGATAGATATATTCCCAAATATTTTATACTATACTATTGACCGTTATTTTGAATGGAATTTCTCTTTGTATCTATTGCTTTTGGATGTGTTGTTAATGTATAAAAATGCTGATGATTTATGTGGATTTCTTTTGTATCCTGCAACTTTGCTAAAATTCTGAATTATTTCTAATAGCTTTTTAGCAGAGTCTTTGGGGTTCTCTAAGTATACCATCATGTCACCTGCAAAAAGTGATAGTTTGATTTCCTCATTTCCTACTCTAATTCCTTGAATCTCTTTCTCGGCTCTTATTGCCGAGGCTAGCGTTTCTAGTACTACATTGAATAGTAATGGTGATAGTGGGCAACCTTGTTCTTTTTTTAAGCATTTTTCAAATTAATTTTTATAATTATAACATTTTCTTTGGCAGTACGTATGCATAGGTATTTTTTTTTTTTTTACAACATTATCCCTTGTACTCCCTTCTGTTCTGAGTTTTTCCCCTCCTTCCTTCCACCCCCTACCCTGGATGGCGGGCATTCCCATACATATTAAATATCTTATAGTATATCTTAAGTACAATATATATGTGCAGAACCTAATTTTGTTGTTGTTGTTGTTGCAAAGGAAGGATTGTATTCACAAGGTAAAAATAATCTGGGAAGAGAAACAAAACAAAAACAAACAAACAAACAAACAAACAAAAAACCAATGCTCACAGTTTACACTCATTTCCCAGTGTTCCTTTTCTGGATGTAGCTGATTCTGTCCATCATTGATCAATTGGAATTCAATTAGCTCTTCTCTGTGTTGAAGATATCCACTTCCATCAGAATACATCCTCATACAGTATCATTGTTGAAGTGTATAATGATCCCCTAGTTCTGCTCATTTCAGTCAGCATCAGTTGTTGTAAGTCTCTCCAAGCCTCTCTGTATTCCTCCTGTTGGTCATTTCTTACAGAACAATAATATTCCATAACATTCATATACCACAATTTACCCAACCATTCTCCAGTTGATGGACATCCATTCATCTTTCAGCTTCTAGCCACTATGAAAAGGGCTGCCAGAAACATTTTGGCACATACAGGTCCCTTTCCCTTCTTTAGTATTTCCTTGGGATATAAGCCCAGTAGTAGTACGGCTGGGTCTAAGGATATGCACATTTTGATAACTTTTTCGGCATAATTCCAGATTGCTCTCCAGAATGGTTGGATTCTTTCACAACTCCCCCAACAATGCATCAGTGTCCCAGTTTTCCCACAGCCCCTCCAACCTTCATCGTTATTTGTTCCTGTCATCTTAGCCAATTTGACAGGTGTGTAATGATATCTCAGAGTTGTCTTAATTTGAATTTTTCTGATCAATAGTGATTTGGAACACTCTTTCATATGAGTGGAAATAGTTTTAATTTCATCATCTGAAAATTGTCTGTTTCCATTTGAGTTTTTAAATGAATTGTTTTGCTCTATGGAATTTTTATTTCCATTTCACTATTTTTTTTTTTTTTTAATTTAGCGAATTATTTTCTTTTTCCAATTCACACATCATACTTTCTTGGGAATTCCTTATCATTTCCAATTCACAAATCTTACTTTCCAGGGATTTTTTTAACCTTTTAAAATTAACAAATTCTGTTTCCCTGAACCTTCTGGAAATTCTTTATCTTTTCCCATTCACTTTTCCGGACATTGATACTGTCTTGCATAGCTTCTCTTTCTTTTCCCTATTTTTCTTCTAACTCTCTTTTAATTTTTTTAATAGTCTCTTGTAGGAGAATGTTTTGTGATGGGGGCCAGATAACATTCCCCTTCTGGCTATTATATGGAGACTTTTTGCTCTTAGTCTGCTCAAGGTTGTAAATCTGCTTTCATTCTGTGTAGAAGCTATCAATCATCCTTTTAATTTTTTTAACTCATTTTCAAAAACCTATAGGGTATGCCTTCAGGGCAAGGAGGTTACCAGCTTCTTCTGCAGAACAGTGATAAGTATATGGATGGCAGTTGTCTTGTAAATGGGCTACAAAGGTATGAGTTGCTCTGGGAGAGAGTTCCCTCCCCCCCCCCCGGAAGTGATTCAGAGCTGGTTATCACAGAAGTGTCCCATGAAGAACCCCAGCTGTGTGGTCTAGCTACTGAACTAGTTGAACAATGAAAGTGTCACAACCCCAGGCCAAAGCCTAATGTGGGGTTGTGGATATTAGCAGATGATCAGCGAATAGCCCCTGTGCACAGACTGGAAGTATCTCTGCCCAGGGAAACACAGTCCCTGCTGCTGAAGGGCAAGCCCCCCAGTGTGCAGATTAGAGGGTGCCACAGGCTGCAGGCTGTGTCTCCCTGCCTTGCAGGTTCCCCCCCCCCCATAGCTGGGGTTAAGTGACTTGGTGCTCTATCCTCTGCAGCATTTAGCTGTCCCTGCTTTGCAGGTTCTTAACTGCCCCAAGGAAAAGCCCCTATAGCAAAATGCAGCTGCAAAGCTGTGCTGTGATCTACTCTGAGTCACTTCCAGTTTGGGGTGGGTATAGGCAGACTATAGCTTCTGGAGTTATTTAAAGTGTCTTAGATTTCTCTGATGATCTGTTTTTTTTCCAAGCAGAGTAGAGCCATCAGCCCATACCAGATTTATCTGTCTCTGTAGTTTTTCTAACCCCAAAGGCCTCCCTAGCCGATCTGCACAATATGCTAGCCTAGTTCTATCATTGCCAATGCTGGTCTTTTCCCGCCCCTCAGGACAGACCTTTTCTGATGAAATTCCAGATTATCTTCAACTGGTAAGTTGTTGTACTTCTAATCTTCATGGGTTTTACCAGTCAAGCACTATTTTTGAGGCCGAATTAAATAGTTGGTAGTGAGGCTATGAGAGAGCTCAGAATGTCACATGTGGCTTCTCCACCATCTTGGTCAAGAGTTTCTTATTAATACATTTGAGTTCTTTTCTTCCCTGTCTTCATAAAAGCTATCTATGGTCAGAGCTGGTTTTGCTCCTTTTTAAAGGTTGAGGTCTGCTTTTAGGGCAAAAGGGAAGTTGTCCCAAACTTCCTTTACAGGCAACAATACCATTGTGCTGCCCTGAGGATCATGTTGCCAGTTTCCTTCTGTGTTGGGTGAGTTTAGTCAAGTCCCAAGTTATGCTGGATTCAGAGGTTCACTATTTGCCTTCTGTTGTTGTGCTGTCTGCTGATCCACTGGCTTCTGAACTAGGATAGAGTAGCAAACACTGCTGTAACTTGGTTTAGTGACTCCCACTAGGGGCAGCTATGTGGCACAGTAGATAGAGCACAAGCTCTAAAGTCAGGAGGACCTGAATTCAAATCTGGTCTCAGACTGTTAACACTTTCTAGCTGTATGACTCTGAGTAAGTCACTTAACCCCAATTGCCTTAGCCAAAAAAATAAAAAAAGAGAGACTCCCACTAGATTTCATGTGCACAAGGAGGGCCCTCTGCTCTTGATGTCTCTGCACTGTATTGTAGCTGTCTTAAGCTACCTGTCCTCTCTCCCCATGTCCAATTGAAACAGACCTTTTCTGAAGTTCTTCCAAAATATCTTCTAATAAAAAAATTTTACACTCCAAATAGTTGTGAGCTCTGTCACTGCAAAACCCATTCAGAGGCTTGATCTGGTATTGATCTGAGGAAATCAAAGGAGAGCTCAGGCAATGTCCTGTATGGTCTCCACTATCTTGGTTCTGATCCCATTGTCTTTTGTTTTCTAAGAGGATCATGATATAAGGCAGTTGATATTACATATACACATGTATGCTGTACATGTATCCTTTCCACTTAGAGAATTATCGCTTTAATAGAACCCACAATAGTTACATGAAGAAAAAGCGTGCCTAATTTTTTTTTTTTTTTTTTTTTTTTTATCTCCACAATTAGAATTAGAGGTCTTAAAGACAAGGACTTTTTGTTTTTCTTTATATCCCTAGTATTTAATTCCTTGCCTGGCATTTTATTAATAAGTGCTTTATAAGCACATGTTCATTGACTGATTTAGTATCTCCAATGGCTAGCAGCATGCCATTAGTTAGGTGATGAATTCAAGATATTTGATTAAGACAGATTTTTGAGATACATCTAATTGTGTACATACAAATTAGCATCTAAGAAAAAAAAAAGTTTTGGAAGTTTTTTTTTTTTTTTTTTTTTTTTGTCAAGAATCATGTGCATATTTTTTTCTTCTAATATATAATTCTACTAATTTTCAATTTCATTTATAAAAAAATCATTGTAGATTTATGGAAACAAGTCAAAATTTTTATATCAAATAATTTTATTAAGTCAACCTACAAAGTGTTAAGGCACAAGATTTCTTGAAATGTTGAAATTATTTTGTCCTCATTACCATTCTGTTAATACAGGCACCTAATAATAGCACTCTAAGGCATGATTTTTGTATTAACTTTTGTTTTCGTTGCCACCATTATGGTTTTCTTAGGGTGAAAAATGAATGCTGCTCACTGCCACACCTGCTACCTTTTCCATGAGGTGAAAAACATTTTTATGCATTTGATTTTCTAGAAAGATTAATTTTTGTTTCTACATGTGTGAATGACAAGGTGGTTATAGGTAGCTGGAGTACTATGATTACTATTTGCTTTTAATTCTATACAGGTACATTAAAAGGTACATTAAAGGAAAGTTTGTGAAAAATGAAATTAAGTTTAATTTGATTTAGCATCAAACTATTACATAATATAAATGTAAGTATAAAGAAGATAAAAGTATAATGCTGTCCAAATAGAAATCTAAATACCTGTTGTATCACTCGACATGAGTAGAATGCAGGAACTGAACAATTTGTATTAGAGCAATGCTGTGTACTCAATATTGTTACTGAGGTTGTCAGAAAAAGTCATTAAAATCCCATTTGGGGAATGTATAATTTGGAAGCAAAATACTGTTCTTCTCCTATTAATCTAGGCTCAAGGCAGGTGAACAGGACAGACAAATTTCAGTAAGCAAAGACATTTAGTTGTATGTGTTGCTGCTGTTTTTGTTAAATCATTTTATTTATGCCTGACTGTTTCTGGCCAAATTGTTTTGTTTTGTTTTTTGTTTTTTGTTTTTGTTTTTGTTTTTGTTTTTGTTTTTGTTTTTGCAAAGATAGTGGAATCCATTTCATTCTCTACCTTATTTTACAAATGAGAAAAATGAAGCAAATAGAGGTATGCGAGTTATTCAGGAAAACACAGCTAGTAAGTTTCTGAGATCAGACTGAATTCAAGTCTTTTTAATTCCAGTTCCAGAACTTTGTCCACTATATCAACAAGCTTCTATAAGTATGCATACATGTTAATTGTATTTAGCATGTCAAAATAAAGAATACATTGAGTTTAGATTTTTAACCCAGATTTATATGAGGCTTGTGTCTATGTAGTGTGTATGTGTAGTATTCATAGACTAAATATTTTATTACACATTTACACACACACTAAAGTTTTATTCCAATTTTAAAAGTTCTAGGCACTTCACTATATAGACATTATAGAGAAACAGAGTAAGGAAATAAAAGGAGAGAAAGAAAAAGAGAAACATTTATTAATCAAACATAACAATATATCAGGCACTATATCAAGGCCTGGGGATACAGGTAAAGGCAAAAAGAAAGATAAGAAACTTTGTTTCTAAATGGGTAAGATAACATACCAAGGGTTCTGAAAGACAGTAATGGAAAAAAAAGATAGTCATCCCAGGGATATAATTTAGAAATCCAGAAGTCAGGGGCAGAGCCAGAAAAAGAACAAAAGCAGTTAGTATCGGCTTCTCCACAAAATGGAGATACTAAAAGGAACTTACCAATGGGAGAAAGGCATAGACTTTGCCACAAAATATTCAAGAAACAGAGCTATCACTAGTACTGCATTTTTTAATCTAAATACCAAGCTTCCAGTCACTAAAAAGCATAGAAATGAAATGAGATATAGCCCTAAAATTCTCTAGTTTGTGGCTACAAAAGAAATGTAATTTTTCTCATTAACATTAAGAATTATCCCCCTTTCAGTTTTATGTATGATTTCTCGTTAATGAATAGTTACCCTGGATATTTGTCCCAGTCAATTAGAGTCTCAACTAAATATCATGTTGACAATGTTTCAAATTAATATTTTCCCTTATATAAGGACAAATAATGTTTCCTTTTACACATGTAGTCTTTTTTTTTAATTTTAAAACATATTTTTATTTATTTATTTATTTATTTTTATTATATTTTTTTTTATAATATTATCCCTTGTATTCATTTTTCCAAATTATCCCCCTCTCCCTCTACTCCCTCCCCCCGATGACAGGCAATCCCATACATTTTACATGTGTTACAATATAACCTAGATACAATACATATTACACATGTAGTCTTAAGGAACTTTGTCTACAGAACCAATTCATATATGTTGTCCAAAATTACCTCCCCACCCTCAAATATTATCTCATTTTGGAATTTCCATCACTTGGAATCTTTAGCTTTCTTCAAAACATAGCTCAGACATTTTCTATGATATAAGGTCTTTTCTGATCTTCCTGGGGTTCTTTGCAATAAATTTCCCTGGTGTTTATTTTGAATATTTTAATATACTTACAAATATATATGTTGTCTTCTTCTAACTAAATGGAACTTCTTAAAAGTAAATGATTAATTTTGTCTTAGAATTCTACCAGCAAATATAGTTGTCAGCAGAGGGTAGGTATTTATTAAATACTTATTGATTATTGCTTTATATATATAGTTGGATGATAATAGATACATTTAGATGGACTCTTAGGTGCCTACCAGGATGAACCTAAAATCATCTGACTGACTATAAGAATACATGAATAATTTAATTAATTTCAATTAAAGCCTCTCTTTTATAAACTGAACAATTGAAAATTTGACATCTTACATATTTAAAAGGTAAAATAAATAGTGCTTAGATATACTGTTATAGAGAAAATAATTTACGTGTCAAAGCACACATTTCCTGATATTTTTCATATTCCTAAGTATTTTGTCTTGTGCTTCTTCCTTTTCCCTCCTCTCTTCTGAGTTCATTTAGTATCTTAGTCATAATGTGTTTTACCACTTCCAATAAAATTCATGTAAAAAGTAAAAAAAAAAAAAATTGGTGCTTATTTTATTCTGCTACTCAATAAAACAATCAAAACTCATATTTTTCAATATTTAGTATTTAAATAGTTAAACAAATGCTAATTTTTAGTTCTATGTTTACGTGGATAAACATAATTTTAGAAAAAATATTATCTATTTTAGACACTTGTAGTTAAGAAAGAAATGAATTGAGTTACCTGTGAGAGTGATAAAATATTTGTTGAGTCTTTTAAATCTGTACAAACATGGCTAACATGACTTGAGTCTTACATTTTATATTACTTTTGTTTTATATTTATATTACATTTCTTCTCTCAACAATTCTACACTGACTCTTTGAGGGCAAATGCTTTTTGTTTTCCTTTTTTAATCCTATGTACTTTATTTATGTTGGTTGTTCTTGAATTGCTTCAAAAAAGGAAAGAAATACATGAGTATGCTGGGGTTTTTTTGTTTTTTTTTTTTTGTTTGTTTTTTTTCTTTCAAAACAAAAACCAAATGTACTCACTAAACCATTTCATGGAGAGAAAATTATTTGAAAGTCTTTAAGTCAGACAAATTTAAAACATAACAAGCTAAAACAAAATCAAACAAATTTAAAAAACCAAATACGTGGCTCCAGATTGACTTGTTTGGAGAGTAGCATATACTCAGGAACAGGATGCTGTATATATATATTTAAAATTTTGAGTTCCAAATTCTCTCTCTTCCTTCTGTCATACTCCCACTTTAGAAGACAAGCAATTTGATATGGATTATACTTATGAGGTTATGCAAGTCATATTTCAACATTAGCCATATTACCAAAAAAAATCAGGTGAATTTTAAAAAATAATAAAAAATTTAATTAAATTTGTATTAAAAGTTAATAAGTTCTTTCTGAGAAAATGTATATTTCATATATATACATATTTATTTTTTTTTTCTCTTTTTATCATGGGTCATTTGAATTTGTGTTGGATCACTGCATTGTCCAGAACAGTTTAGACTTTCATAATTGATCATCATTACAATATTGCTGATATTATTTACAATGCTCTCATTTCTGCTCAATTCATTGAGTTTCAGTTTAGTGAGTCTTCTGTAAACACACTGCTGTCATTTCTTATAGCATTATAATATTCCATCACAATCACATAAAATAACTTTCCAACCATTCCCCAATTATTGCCCATTCCCTCAATTTCCAGTTCTTTGTCAATACAAAAAGAACTGCTATAAATTGTTTTGAACAAATAATTCATTTTCTTTGAAATATTTGAGATACAGACCTAGTAGTGTTGGGTCGAAGGTATGCACAGCTTTAGAGCACTTTGGGTATAGGTTCTTCAGAATGATTTGGTAAATTCACAACTTCACCAATGGTTTATTAGTGTCCTATTTTTTTTCTCAACCTCTCCAGTTTTGTCATTTTCCTATTCTGTTATGTTAGCCAAACTGATGGGTGTGAGGTTGTATCTCAGTGTTGTTTTACATTGCAATTCTCTAATAATGATTTAGAATATCTTTACGTAAATATTGATAGCTTTGGTTTCTTCTTAAAACTCTCTGTTAATATTTACCAACCCAGATATGGTTACTAGTTTTATAAATATAGCTCCTTTAACTTTATAGTTGATAAATGAGACCTTTATCAGAAAAAAAAAACAAAAAAAACAAAAAAAAAACTTTCTATGATTTTTTTCAGGTTCCTATTTTCTTCCTAATTTTGGCTCTATTAATTTTGGTTATGGGAGATGGCTTTTGAATCTAATGAAAACAATTTCTTTTCAAAATAATTTAATGAAGTCAAAATGAACAATTTAACTTCTTATTATCCATTCTGTTTCTCTTGGTAATAAGCTCTACCATTTTCCATAGATTTTATGCTCTATAATTTGATTATGATATTATCCCTTATGTCTAAATCATTTATTAGTTTTGAACTTATCTTGGCATATGGTGAGTTGGTGGTCTATGCGTAGTGTCTACCAAACTGTTTTTCAATTTTCTCAAATTTTTGTCAAATGTTGAGTTATTAACCCCAAAGCTTAAACTTTTGGATTGATCAAACACTAGTTTGCCATAGTCATTTATTATTATTGTATACCTAATGTATCCCACTTACAAACATTTTATTTCTTAGCCAGTACAAGATTATTTGATTATTATAGCCTTTTAATATAGTTTGAAATCTGGGACTGCTAAGCTATCTTCCTTAACTTTTCATTGATTCCCTTGAAATTTTTAACGTTTGTGTTTTCCAAATGAATTTTATGACCATTTCTTAGTTCTATAAAATATTTCTTTGGTAATTTTGTCCATACATTATTAAATGAGTAAATCAATTTAAATAGAATTTTCATTTTCATTATATTGGTTCAGCCTACCATGGAGCAAGTATCTCCATTTTTTTTTGTTTTGTTTTGTTTTATTATTATTATTATTATTTTGTTTTATTGTATTTTTTTGTGTGAAAAGTATTTTGTAATTGTGTTCTATAATCCCTGGGCTTGTCTTGGCAAGTAGACTCCCAAATATGTTATATTGCTTGTTGTTTTTTTAAGGGAAATTTCTCTTTTTATCTCTTCTGAGTGAGTTTTACCTTTATAATACAAAAATGTTAATGATTTATGTGGATTTATTTACTATTATGTAACTTTACTTAAGTTGTTATTTCATATAATTTTTAGTTGTTTCTCTAGGATTTTCGAAGTATAACATTACACCATTTGCAAAATGTGATAGCTTTATTTCCTCATTGCTTATTTTTATTTGTTATTTTTTCTTGTGTTATTACTATAGCTAGCATTTCAAGAACAATAATAATGATTAGATTCTATTAAGAAGATTTCAAGTTTATCTCCATTACATAAGCATTTTCTTCTCTTTAGATAAATGATACTTGTCATTATATAGATTATACTTCTATTAGGGAGATGATATATTTAAGCACCATTGATTTCAATGCTTTCTCATTTTGAATAATTTGGAATGGTATTTTTAAAAGACTTTTTTTCTGCATCTATTGAGATAATCATGATTTATGGTTGATTTTATTATTGATAAGACCAATGGTGCCGATAGCTTTTCTAATATTGAATCAACCTCGCATCCTGTTTTAAATCCCACTTGATCACAGTACATGATCTTTGAGATATATAGCTGTACTATCTTTGCTAACATTGTATTTAAAATTTTTGTATCAGTATTCATGAGGGAAATTGGTCTATAATTTTCTTTCTCTCTTTTTGATCATTAGATATCAAATCTATACTTGTGTAATAAAAGGAAATTGATAAAATTCCTTTGCCTAATTTTTCAAAGAATTTATATAGTATTGAAATTAAATATTCCTAAAATGTTTGGTAGAATGCAAATTCATTAAGTCCTAGGGATTTTTCTTTAAAGAGGTCACTATTAATTCTTTCACATTTGAAATTCCTCTCCTAGTAATATGGGAAGTTTATATTTGTATACTTATTCAAATATTTTTCTTAGATTGTATGTTTTGCTGGCATATAATTCAGCAAAATTAATCCTAACAATTGTTTTAATTTTCTCATGACCAGTGGTACATTCACTAGAAATTTAATTTTCTTCTTTCTTTTAAAAAGCAGTTTAATCAAAGTTTATTTATTTTCTATTTTCCCATAAAACAAGCTCCTAGTCTTATCTATTATTACAACTTTTTTAAACATTCAATTTTTCTCATTTAACTTTTAGGATTTCCAATTTAGAAATCCAATTGAGGATACAGGTTTTATAACACAAGAGAAGGGCAGTGTTCAGTGTGAGCAGCTCCAATATAATCTCCTGTAATTTTATAGCTTAATGATCTAAAAATGCACATCTAATATTTCTGCTTTTCTGCATTTCTTTATAAACTGTTTGTACCCTAATACATGATCAGTTTTTTGAAAGTACCATATATAGCTGAAGGGGAAAATGGCATGTTCTTTTCTATTCCCATTCAGTTTTCTTCAAAGTTCTAACATGTCTAACTTTTAATCTTCTTGACTACTTTTATAATTTATTTTATAGTTAGATTTATTTAACTCTGAGAGGGGAATATTGAGACCCCTCAACAGAATAGATTTAGTATTTATTGCTTGTTCTTATTTATTTAACTTTTTATTTAATAATTTTAATATTATATCAATTGGTGCATTTTAAATTTGTATAAACTTATTGTCTATGGTTTCTTTAACAAGATATAATTTTCCTGATTATCCCTTTTAATTACATATGTTTTTGCTTTTGCTTTGTCTGAAAGCATCATTTATTCCCAATCTATAGTCCAACCTTTTTGTTCCTTTAACATGAGAGGTGCTAAATTTTATATGATCCTGTAACTCCATTGTATTTGAATGATTTCTTTCTTGATGTTTGAATTATTTTCTCTTTTACCTGAGAACTTGGGAATTTGAGGATAATATTTTGGAGATTCTACACTTGAGCTTTTCTTGAAGATGGAATCTTTCAATTTCTATTTTATCCTCTATCCTCAGGTTGTAAAATATTTGGTATAGAGAGCCAGAACTCTGGAGAAGTATTTTTGAAACAAGGTGTTAACTCAGTGGAATTGATAATACAATTATTATCTAGTTTAACATGGCGATTAGTTCTCTGGTTCAGTATGATAGATTTAATCTTACAACAAATAATGGTTGCCTAGTCATGTAAAGTATAATGACATACTCAGTATGATGAATGGATTTAATTGTAATAGTATATATAAAGACCAACAAGGACTGAAGAGAGACATTCCATCTCCCACCATCCTGGTGGCTCTCCTGCCTCCATTGAGACCAAAGACCATCTGAAGGTCCCCCAGAAAGCTAGACCAGCCCAAAATGAAGGAGACAGAATGTGAAAGAGATCATAAAGACTTTGGACTTTATTCCTGACTATTCTTGTGGTGATTATTCTGCTGAAACCAAGGCCCATTTGGAGGACCTCTAGAAAGAAAGAATATTATATTTGGTGCCTGAACAGGGAAGTAAGGATTTTACATTCAGCAGTTTGACTCACAGGATCTTGAGTTCAGTGGAGAAATCCATGTGACCCATTAGTAGGGTGCGTATAAAAATAGACAAGCAGAAAACTTCGGTAAGGGCTAAACTAGTGTTTCAACTGAAATTGGACAAATGCTTAGAAAAGAACCTTCCCCATCCCAAAGAAAGTGTGTGGAATGCATAATTAAGTTACTAAATAACGAAGGTTTGATTGAAATTTGGAACCAGATCACTGGACTTTTAGAAACATTAAAGTACACGTGTTTCCTTGGCTCTCTAAGGAAGAAAAATTAGAACCAGATACAGAAACTAGTGAGAGAACAACTAATTGGATATGTCAATGATAAAGGTCCTAATTCAATTCCTGAAGAAATATACTAAATATACAACATAATACATTTGGCTTTAAGGAATTACATAAATATTAGAATGAGAAAAAAGAGAAAGAGCAGGAGGGGGATGGTATTGACAAAATAGCTGAAAAGCATGAAGGATTAGACAAGAAAAGAATTTAATACAGTGCTGATGAAATTAAGGAGTGTAGTGTTTCATAGCAGGAGCCATTAGGGAATTCCCCATCCCTTGGCCCTCCCCCCTCAATTTCCCCTTTGTGGGTGGAGGGAAGAGGAGGAGGGGGAAAGGCAGTGACACAATCAGCACCACTTGTGCAACAGCTTTATCCACCCCCTATCAAAGGGTTAAAAACACTAGTTAAAGCTAAAGAAGGACAGAACACATCTGATTTAAGAGTAGAAGCATACTCAAGAGTTATTTAAGAGTTTGATTCTTCAGGTCCAGAAAGAAGATACATTCCTTTTGATCTGGAAATTATCAAAGATCTGAAAAAGGCTTGCACTATTTATAGCACAACATTTTCTTATGTTAAGATGGTATTAGAGAATTAGGGTTATGAAATTTTAACCCCTAGTGGTTGGAAATCTATAGAAAGCACATGTTTAGAACATGGACAAAACGTATTGTGGCTTTCAGAGTACAATGAACTCTGTAGAATACAAGACCAATGAAAATAGGCAAACTGGAGTTAACATATTAATTAACTTTGCTCAACTAGCAGGAGTAGGTCTTTATGCATACACTTTAGCACAGATTAATTATCCTATAGCAGCATATGAGCAAATTGCTGCTACTGTTGCTATCAAAGCATGGGGTTGCCTCCCAGGAATGAGATAAGAGGGGAAGCCTTCATGAAAATAGAGCAAGGTCCAAATGAAGACTTTGCTGATTTTGTGGGAGACCATATGAACAACTGGTAAAAATGTAGCAACAGAAATTATGATAAGGCAACTTGCCAAAGAAAATTCTAATGAGGTGTATAGAAGGTTTATTCTGGCACTACACAAGGATGATCCTTTAAAGGAGATCATAAGACATTGTGCCACAGTGGGCACAAACGCCTTTTATACCCAGGCTATGATGCAGAACATGGGAAGACAGGGTCCCTTTTGGCAAGGGACTTCCAGAGAAGCTCATCAATGCTTTCAATGTGGTAAAGTAGGGCACTTGAAAGCTCTATGTTGGCATAAAGATAAAGTAATAAAACAGGGTTAAAGAACAAAATCCCAAAATGCTATTCAAAATGCAACAGAAGTCCCATTGAGCTTTAGAATGTAGATTGACTCAGGGAAACAAGAGGTGGGGCTCAACTCCAGGGCCCCAGGCAAAAACAAAAATAAAAACAAAAAAAACAAAAAAAACAAAAAACAAACAAACAAACAAAAAACAGGTGGGGCATAATGACAGCTAAGGTTATTTCCAGAGAGTCTTTAGAAGTTCAGTACTCAGACATGATCAATCACCTAAAAAGCAATCAGATGGGAGAAAGTTATTACAACTGGAGAGAATACAGGTTTTATAACACAAGAGAAGGGCAGTGTTCAGTGTGAGCAGTTCCAATATAATCTCCAGGTGATATGGAGAGATCCAGAAAGTGGTGAATAGAGGGGATCAGATAGGTTAACTGCTTGGGGGAGAGGGTTTGCTTATATCTCCACAGATGGAAGAAGAATCAGATGGGCCCATTGAAAAGATACAGAAAAAGAGAAAAAAAACTCAAAACAAAGGAGAAAACTCAAGGAATATCACGTGGTTCCATCTCTGACTACATGTGCCACTGAAAAAGCATGGTTGTTAACCCAATGTGTATGGCAATTGACTCATGAACATCAAAAATTATTGATGAGACTGTTACAGAACTTCAAAATCTGCAGGAATCATTGGATTCCCTGACACATGAAGCAATGGACAACAGATTGGTTTGGGACTATCTCTTGGCTGCTAAAGGAGGCATATGTGTGATTGCTATTTATATACTTTCCTTCTAGGACTTATGGAAATCTTTTACAATACCATGTTGGCTCATGTAGGGAGAGCCATCACTACTGGCCCGTGTTATATTACTATGTGTTTGTGTGATAGCTCACATGCTGATAGATTTAGGTATACCTTTTTCAAATAAGGCCCTTCAGAAACCCACTAACAAAATCTGGTTTTATTCCCAATTTTCCTTTGGTGTTTTCACCTCCCTTCCTGAGATGTTAGAGAGGGCATGATCACCTCTTTTTTTGGGTTTCTCACCTCCCTGACAAGTCAAGGAAGACGTGGCTACCTATGTTCTAAAACAAAAGACAGCAGGAGATGTAAAGAGCCAGAATTCTGGAGAAATATACTTAGAACAAGGTGTTAATTCAGAAGAATTGATAAAACAAAAGCTATTTACTTTAGCATAGTGATTAATTGTTCTCTAAGTTCAGTATGATAGATTTAATCTTACAACAAATAATGGTTCCCTAGTGATATAATGATTGGCTTATTCTCAGTATGTTGAATGGATTTAATTGTAATAGAGTATTTAAGGACCTACAAGGACTGGAAGAATCACATTCCATCTCCCATCATCCTGGTGGCTCTCCTGCTTCCTGCATTCCTTCACTGAGACCAAGGACTATCTGAAGATCCCTCAGAAAGCTACCCTGCCCCCAAGTAAAGAAGACAGTCTGTGAAGCAGATAATAAAGACTTTGGACTTTTTTTCTGACTATTCTTGTGGTGATTATTCTGCTGAAACCAAGGCCCATTTGGAGGACCTCAAGAGAGCTAGCCTAGACAATACAATTTGGGGAGATGTTTTTTTGACAGTTTCTTACAATATGATGTTTGATCTCTTCTTTGACCATGGTCTTCAAGTATTCCAATAATTATTAAATTATCTCTTCTTCATCTATTTTGTAGATCAGTTGTTTCAGCTAATAGAAAATTTCACATTTTCTTCAGTATTTTTCATTATTTTGATTTTTTTAAATTCTTGTCTCATGGAATCATTAATTTTTTTTTTTTTATTATATATATATATATATATATTTTATAATATTATCCCTTGTATTCATTTTTCCAATTTACCCCCCCTCCCTCTATTCCCTCCCCCCGACGACAGGCAATACCATACATTATACATGTGTTACAATATAGTCTAGGTACAATACATGTGTGCGAATATCACTTTCTTGTTGCACAATAAACATTAGAATCCGAAGGTACATGCAACCTGGGCAGACAGATATTAGTGCTAACAATTTTCATTCCCCTCCCAGTGTTTCTTCTCTGGGTGCAGCTACCCCTGTCCATCATTGATCAACTGGAAGTGAGTTGGATCTTCTTTATGTTGAAGATTTCCACTTCCATCAGAATACATCCTCATACAGCATTGTTGTTGAAGTGTACAGTGATCTTCTGGTTCTGCTCATTTCACTCAGCATCAGTTGATTTAAGTCTCTCCAGGCCTCTCTATATTCCTCCTGCTGGTCATTTCTTACCGAGCAATAATATTCCATAACCTTCATATACCACAATTTACCCAACCATTCTCCAACTGATGGACATCCATTCATCCTCCAGTTTCTAGCTACAACAAAAAGGGCTGCCACAAACATTTTGGCACATATATGTCTCTTTCCGCTCTTTAGTATTTCTTTGGGATATAATCCCAGTAGTAGCGCTGCTGGGTCAAAGGGTATGCACAGTTTGATAACTTTTTGGGCATAATTCCAGATTGCTCTCCAGAATGGCTGGATTCTTTCACAACTCCACCAGCAATGTATTAGTGTCCCAGTTTTCCCACATCCCCTCCAACATTTGTCATTATTTGTTCCTGTCATCTTAGCCAATCTGACAGGTGTGTAGTGGTATCTCAGAGTGGTCTTAATTTGCATTTCTCTGATCAGTAGTGATTTGGAACACTCTTTCATGTGAGTGGATATAGTTTCAATTTCTTCCTCTGAGAATTGTCTGTTCATATCCTTTGACCATTTATCAATTGGAGAATGGTTCGGTTTCTTATAAATTTGGGTCAGTTCTCTATATATTTTGGAAATGAGACCTTTGTCAGAACCTTTGTTTTTAAAAATATTTTCCCAATTTGTTACTTCCCTTCTAATCTTGTTTGCATTAGTATTATTTGTACAGAAACTTTTTAGTTTGATGTAATCAAAATCTTCTATTTTGTGATCAATAATGATCTCTAGTTCTCCTCTGGTCATAAATTCCTTCCTCCTCCACAAGTCTGAGAGGTAGATTATCCTCTGTTCCTCTAATCTATTTATTATCTCCCTCTTTATGCCTAAATCATGGACCCATTTTGATCTTATCTTGGTATATGGTGTTAAGTGTGGATCCATATCTAATTTCTGCCATACTAATTTCCAGTTTTCCCAACAGTTTTTTCCGAATAATGAATTTTTATCCCTAATGTTGGAATCTTTGGGTTTGTCAAAGATTAGATTGCTATAGATGTATCCTTTTTTGTCCTTTGTATCTAATCTGTTCCACTGATCTACCGGTCTATTTCGTAGCCAATACCAAATGGTTTTGGTGACTGCTGCTATATAATATAGCTTTAGATCAGGTACACTTAGACCACCTTCCTCTGAGTTTTTTTTCATTAGTTCCCTTGCAATTCTTGACCTTTTATTCTTCCATATGAATTTTGTTGTTATTTTTTCTAGGTCATTAAAATAGTTTCTTGGGAGTCTGATTGGTATAGCACTAAATAAATAGATTAGTTTGGGGAGTATTGTCATCTTTATTATATTCGCTCGGCCTATCCAAGAGCACTGAATGTCTTTCCAATTATTTAAATCTGACTTTATTTTTGTGGCAAGTGTTTTGTAATTTTTCTCATATAATTCCTGACTTTTCTTTGGTAGATGGATTCCCAAATATTTTATACTCTCAACATTTGTTTGGAATGGAATTTCTCTTTGTATCTCTTGCTGTTGCATTTTGTTAGTGATATATAAAAATGCCGAGGATTTATGTGGATTTATTTTGTATCCTGCCACTTTGCTGAAATTTTGAATTATTTCTAGTAGCTTTTTAGCAGAGTCTTTGGGGTTCTCTAAGTATACCATCATGTCATCTGCAAAAAGTGATAGTTTGATTTCCTCATTTCCTACTCTAATTCCTTGAATCTCTTTCTCGGCTCTTATTGCCGAGGCTAGCGTTTCTAGTACTATATTGAATAGTAATGGTGATAGTGGGCAACCTTGTTTCACTCCTGATCTTACTGGGAAAGGTTGCAGTTTATTTCTATTGCATATTATGCTTACTGACGGTCTTAAATATATACTCCTGATTATTCTAAGGAATAATCCATTTATTCCTATACTCTCAAGAGTTTTTAGTAGGAATGGATGTTGGATTTTGTCAAATGCTTTTTCTGCATCTATTGAGATGATCATATGGTTCTTATTAATTTGATTATTAATATGGTCAATTATATTAATAGTTTTCCTAATATTAAACCAGCCCTGCATTCCTGGAATAAATCCTACTTGATCATAGTGTATTATCTTGGAGATGATTTTCTGAAGTCTTTTTGCTAATATCTTATTTAAGATTTTAGCATCAATATTCATTAAGGAGATTGGTCTATAATTTTCTTTCTCAGTTTTCGATCTACCAGGTTTAGGTATCAGTACCATGTCTGTGTCATAAAAGGAGTTTGGTAGGACTCCTTCATCCCCTATTTTTTCAAATAATTTATATAACATTGGGGCTAATTGTTCTTTAAATGTTTGGTAGAATTCACATGTGAATCCATCTGGCCCTGGGGATTTTTTCCTGGGGAGTTGATTAATAGCTTGTTCTATTTCTTTTTCTGAAATGGGACTATTTAAGCAATTTATCTCCTCCTCTGTTAATCTAGGGAGCCTATATTTTTGGAGAAAGTCATCCATTTCACTTAAGTTATCAAATTTATTGGCATAAAGTTGGGCAAAGTAACTCCTTATTATTTCTCTAATTTCCTCTTCATTGGTGGAAAGATCCCCCTTTTCATTTGTAAGACTATCAATTTGATTTTCCTCTTTCTTTTTTTTGATCAAATTTACCAAAGGTTTATCTATTTTATTGGCTTTTTCATAAAACCAACTCTTGGTTTTATTTATTAATTCAATAGTTTTTTTACTTTCAATTTTATTGATTTCTCCTTTTAATTTTTGTATTTCGAGTTTAATTTTTGGTTGGGGGTTTATAATTTGGTCTTTTTCTAGCCTTTTAAGTTGTAAGCCCAATTCGTTAATCTTCTCTTTCTCAATTTTCTTCAAATAAGCCTCTAAAGATATAAAATTTCCCCTTATTACTGCTTTAGCTGCATCCCAAAGATTTTGATATGATGTCTCATCATTATCATTATCTTGGGTGAAATTGTTAATTGTTTCTATAATTTGCTCTTTCACCCAGTCATTCTTTAAGATGAGATTATTCAGTTTCCAATTACTTTTTGGTCTATTTACCCCTAACTTTTTACTGAATGTAGCTTTTATTGCATTGTGATCTGAGAAGAAGGCATTTATTATTTCTGCCTTCCTACAATTAATTTTGAGATCTTTGTGTCCTAATATATGGTCAATTTTTGTATAGGATCCATGAACTGCTGAGAAGAAAGTATATTCCTTCCTATTGCCATTCAGTTTTCTCCAAAGGTCTATCATACCTAGTTTTTCTAATGTTCTATTTACTTTTTTAATTTCTTTCTTGTTTGTTTTGTGGTTTGATTTGTCTAAATCTGAGAGTGCAAGGTTGAGATCTCCCACTATTATAGTTTTACTGTCTATTTCTTCTTGCAGTTCTCTTAACTTTTCCTTTAGAAAGTTAGATGCTATACCACTTGGTGCATATATGTTTAGTATTGATATGGCTTCATTATTTATGCTACCTTTCAGCAGGATATAGTTTCCTTCCTTATCTTTTTTAACGAGATCTACTTCTGCTTTTGCTTGATCTGAGATAAGGATAGCTACCCCTGCTTTTTTGGCTTTACCTGAAGCATAATAAGCTCTGTTCCAACCTTTTACCTTTACTCTGTATGTATCTCCCTGCTTTAAGTGTGTTTCCTGTAGACAACATATTGTAGGGTTCTGCTTTTTGATCCAATCTGCTATCCGTCTCCGTTTGATGGGATCGTTCATCCCATTTACATTTACAGTTAAAATTACTAATTCTGTATTTCCTGCCATCGTATTATCCCCAGATTATACTTTTTTCCCTTGACCCCCCTGATCCCCCTCCCCGATATTTAATTTACAGACCCCCCTTGTGACGCGCAACCCTCCCTCTTTTTTTTTTTTTTTTTTTAGGATCCCTCCCTCCTCCCTCCAAGTCCCTTCACTTATTCTCCTTTTCCTTTCCCCTTTTCCTCTCCCCCCTTTTAATGAGGTGAGAGAAAATTCTCTTTTTCTGTTTCTCTTCAGTCTTGTGGATGTAGATCAAATTTTTTGTTTAAGTCTGGTTTTTTTCTTAGAAACATATAGAATTCCTCTGTTTCATTGAATGACCATCTTCTTCCATGGAAAAAGATGCTAAACTTAGCTGGGTAGTTCATTCTTGGTTGCAGTACTTGATCTTTTGCCTTTCGGAATATCAGGTTCCAGGCCCTTCTATCTTTTAATGTGGAGGCAGCCAGATCTTGGGTGACCCTTATTGTGGCACCTTGGTATTTAAATTGTTTTTTTCTAGCTGCTTGCAGGATTTTCTCCTTTGTGTGGTAATTCTGCAGCTTAGCCACAATATTCCGTGGTGTTCTTTTTTTAGGGTCTATTTCAGAAGGAGTTCGATGAATTCTTTCCACATCTACTTTCCCTTCTGTTTCTATTATCTCTGGACAGTTCTCTTTGATAATTTCCTGTAAAATAGAATCTAGGCTCTTTTTTTGGTCATAGTTTTCTGGAAGTCCAATAATCCGCAGATTATCTCTCCTAGATCTATTTTCCAGGTCTATAGATTTTCCCAGTAAGTATTTGACGTTGTTCTCCAGCTTCTCATTTTTTTTGTTTTGTTTGACTGATTCTTGGGTTCTCTGTGAATCATTCATTTCTATTTGTTCCATCCTGACTTTTAAGGAGTTATTTTCTTCTTTCACAGTTTTTAGTTCTTTTTGTAAATGCCCAATTTCGTTTTTAAATGAATTATTTTGCTCTATTGAGTTTTTTTCCATTTCCCTAATTTTTTTTTTTTGAGAATTATTTTCTTTTTCCAATTCAGAAATTCTATTTTCTTGAGACTTTTTTATCTTTTCCAATTCAGATATCCTACTTTCCTGTGTTTTTTTAACCTTTTCTAATTCACTAATTTTGTTTCCCTGCATCTCCTGTGAATTCTTTATTTTTTCCAACTCCAATTTCAGGACATTGTTATTCTCTATCATAACTTCCCTTTCCTTGCCCCATTTTTCTTCGATCTCCCTCAATTTCTTAAGAGCTTCTTCTAGGAGAGAGTTATGTGATGGGGGGCAGGAATCGTTCCCCTTTAGGTTGTTATCTGATTCTCTGCTGTCAACTTCCTCGGGGTTGGATACCCGCTCTTTCTCTGTATAGAAGGAATCTATGGTTTTTTTAGCTTTTTTGCTCATACTTAAAAAAAATCTTTTGGGGTCTGTCTCTGGGGTAGGAAATTATTTACTTCTTTACCAGCTTCCTCCCAGACGGGATGGATGCAGCGGCTCCTGAGCCTGAGCTAAGAGAGAGCTCTGGGAGAGAGTTCCCCACCCTCTCCCTGGGAGTGCCTCAGAGGTGATTAGCACTGCTGTGCTTCGAGGGCGTAGAATAGTGAAGACTGCAGGAAGCCCAGGCTATGTGTCCGGGTGGGGAGTGGGTGTCTGCAGCAGGTGACGTAAGAAGCCCCTGCGCTCAAACTGGAAGTGTCTGCCAGAAACCGCGGTCCCTAGTTCAAAGGTTCCGCTTCTCTGGGACTTCCTGGAGCTGAGTTCCACTCCCTCCAGCTAAGTTAGGCAGTGTGTGTTGCCTTGGGCCGTATCCACCCACTTGTCAGTCTCTTAACTATTCTCAGGAGGTAGCTGAGGCCACACCCCCTGGTGCCTGAGTCACCCCCAGGGTCCGGGGAAAATCTGAGTTTTAAAATATTTTGGCTTTCTCTTCTGAACTGCTAAATAATTAGCAGAGAAGAGCTAACAGCCTGTGCCAGATTCCTTTACCTCAGTGGCTTCTCTGATCCCAGAGCCCCTCCCAGCGCAATGGGCGCAGTGTGCCCCTACCCCACCGTCTGTGCTGGTCTTTCTTATTCCTCCCCTGAGAACTGACCTTTCCTGTTGAAACTCCAGATTCTCTTCAGCTGGTAAGTCGTGCTTCCAGTCCTTGTGGTATCTATCAATCCTGAGCTAATTTTGAGACTTAATTTATCTAATTGGTTGTGAGGGAGTGAGGACGTTCACTGAGTCGTGTGTTTCCTCTCCGCCATCTTGGCTCCGCCCTCGAATCATTAATTTTTACTTGTCTAGGTATAAATTTTTTTTAAATATTTTCTTTAGTTAAATTTTGCACGTCTTTTTTTCATTTGGCCAATTGAAATTTCAAAGAATAATTTTTATCAGTAAATTTTTGTCTCTTTTCATTTGCCCAATTTTTAAGATATTGTTTTCTTCCATATTTTATGCAGATTTCTCTTTCAAAATTTTCTTATATTGTACAAAATGTTATTTTATTAAGCTGTTAATTGTCTTTTTATTTTTTCTTTATTTTAATTTTTAATATATTTTTTCCTCTACCATTCTTATTTCTGTTTGTGGTTTGACCTTCCGTGTAACCATGATGTGTTTGTTTGTTTCAAGGTCACGTAGCATTATGATGTTTGAATTGAGTTTTGAAGGAAATTTGGATTTCTAAGAGGCAAAAGTATGTAGGGAATTAATTCTGGGAATGTGTGTCAACATGTACAAAGGGAATGTGATGGGAGAGATTCTTAAGTGATAAGGAACAAAAAAGAAGATTTTGATAGCTTTTAGAGTAAGTGAAGTATAGTAATACATAATAAGGAATCTTTGGCAACTTAAGTGAGAGAAGAAATTTAAGAAAGGAAGGCTAATTGACATATAAAGAAACAATGAGAACCACACTATGGTTATGATTATATATGTAAATAAATTAATATAAAAATGACATGTAGGTAGAAACAGCAGGATTTGACAAGTGATTAGATTTATGAATAAAGGAATAGTAAGAAATTGAGGATGATACTGAGTTTGGAAAACTGAGTGACTAGAAGGACAGTGGTATTCTTTTTTTACTATTATATAGTTTTTATAATATTATCCCTTGTATTCATTTTTCCAAATTATCCCCCCCTCCCTCCACTCCCTCCCCCCGATGACAGGCAATCCCATACATTTTACATGTGTTACAATATAACCTAGATACAATACATGTGTGTAAATACCATTTTCTTGTTGCACACTAAGCATTAGATTCAGAAGGTACATGTAACCTGGGCAGACAGATATTAGTGCTAACAATTTACATTCACTTCCCAGTTTTTCTTCTCTGGGTGTAGCTACCTCTGTCCATCATTGATTAACTGGGAGTGAGTTGGCTCTTCTTTATGTTGAAGATTTCCACTTCCATCAGAATACATCCTCATACAGTATTGTTGTTGCAGTATACAGTGATCTTCTGGTTCTGCTCATTTCACTCAGCATCAGTTGATGTAAGTCTCTCCAAGCCTCTCTGTATTCCTCCTGCTGGTCATTTCTTACAGAGCAATAATATTCCATAACCTTCATATACCATAATTTACCCAACCATTCTCCAACTGATGGACATCCATTCATCTTCCAGTTTCTAGCTACAACAAAAAGAGCTGCCACAAACATTTTGCCACATATATGTCTCTTTCTGCTCTTTAGTATTTCTTTGGGATATAAGCCAAGTAGTAGTACTGCTGGGTGAAAGGGTATGCACAGTTTGATAACTTTTTGGGCATAGTTCCAAATTGCTCTCCAGAATGGCTGAATTCTTTCACAACTCCACCAGCAATGTATTAGTGTCCCAGTTTTCCCACATCCCCTCCAACATTCATCATTATTTGTTCCTGTCATCTTAGCCAATCTCACAGGTGTGTAGTGGTATATCTCAGAGTTGTCTTAATTTGCATTTCTCTGATCAGTAGTGATTTGGAACACTCTTTCATATGAGTGGATATAGTTTCAATTTCTTCATCTGAGAATTGTCTGTTCATATCCTTTGACCATTTATCAATTGGAGAATGGTTCAGTTTCTTATAAATTAGGGTCAGTTCTCTATATATTTTGGAAATGAGACCTTTGTCAGAACCTTTGCTTTTAAAAATATTTTCCCAATTTGTTACTTCCCTTCTAATCTTGTTTGCATTAGTATTGTTTGTACAGAAACTTTTTTAGTTTGATGTAATCAAAATCTTCTATTTTGTGATCAATAATGATCTCTAGTTCTCCTCTGGTCATAAATTCCTTCCTCCTCCACAAGTCTGAGAGGTAGACTAACCTCTGTTCCTCTAATCTATTTATTATCTCACTCTTTATGCCTAAATCATGGACCCATTTTGATCTTATCTTGGTATATGGTGTTAAGTATGGACCATATCTAATTTCTGCCATATTAATTTCCAGTTTTCCCAACAGTTTTTTCCAAATAATGAATTTTTATCCCTAATGTTGTTATCTTTGGGTTTGTCAAAGATTAGATTGCTATAGATGTACCATTTTTTGTCCTTTGTATCTAATCTGTTCCACTGATCTACCGGTCTATTTCTTAGCCACTACTAAATGGTTTTGGTGACTGCTGCTATATAATATAGCTTTAGATCAGGTACACTTAGACCACCTTCCTCTGAGTTTTATTTCATTAGTTCCCTTGCAATTCTCGACCTTTTATTCTTCCATATGAATTTTGTTGTTATTTTTTCTAGGTCATTAAAATAGTTTTTTGGGAGTCTGATTGGTATAGCACTAAATAAATAGATTAGTTTGGGGAGTATTGTCATCTTTATTATATTTGCTCGGCCTATCCAAGAGCCCTGAATGTCTTTCCAATTATTTAAATCTGAGTTTATTATTGTGGCAAGTGTTTTGAAATTTTTCTCATATAAATCCTGATTATTCTTTGGTGGATGGATTCCCAAATACTTTATACTCTCAACAATTGTTTGGAATGGAATTTCTCTTTGTATCTCTTGCTGTTGCATTTTGTTAGTGATGTATAAAAATGCTGAGGATTTATGTGGATTTATTTTGTATCCTGCTACTTTGCTGAAATTTTGAATTATTTCTAATAGCTTTTTAGCAGAGTCTTTGGGGTTCTCTAAGTATACCATCATGTCATCTGCAAAAAGTGATAGTTTGATTTCTTCATTTCCTACTCTAATTCCTTGAATCTCTTTCTCAGCTCTTATTGCCGAGGCTAGCGTTTCTAGTACTATATTGAATAGTAATGGTGATAGTGGGCAACCTTGTTTCACTTCTAATCTTACTGGGAAAGGTTGCAGTTTATTTCTATTGCATATTATGCTTACTGAAGGTCTAAAATACATGCTCCTGATTATTCTAAGGAATAATCCATTTATTCCTATACTCTCAAGAGTTTTTAGTAGGAATGGATGTTGGATTTTGTCAAATGCTTTTTCTGCATCTATTGAGATGATCATATGGTTTTTATTAATTTGATTATTAATATGGTCAATTATACTAATAGTTTTCCTAATATTAAACCAGCCCTGCATTCCTTGAATAAATCCTACTTCATCATAGTGTATTATCCTGGAGATGATTTTCTGAAGTCTTTTTGCTAATATCTTATTTAAAATTTTAGCATCAATATTCATTAAGGAAATTGGTCTATAATTTTCTTTCTCAGTTTTCGATCGACCTGGTTTAGGTATCAGTACCATGTCTGTGTCATAAAAGGAGTTTGGTAGGACTCCTTCATCCCCTATTTTTTCAAATAATTTATATAACATTGGGGCTAATTGTTCTTTAAATGTTTGGTAGAATTCACATGTGAATCCATCTGGTCCTGGGGAATTTTTCCTGGGGAGTTGATTAATAGCTTGTTCTATTACTTTTTTTGAAATGGGACTATTTAAGCAATTTATCTCCTCCTCTGTTAATCTAGGGAGCCTATATTTTTGGAGGAAGTCATCCATTTCACTTAAGTTGTCAAATTTATTGGCATAAAGTTGGGCAAAGTAACTCCTTATTATTTCTTTAATTTCCTCTTATTGGTGGAAAGATCCCCCTTTTCATTTGTAAGACTAACAATTTGATTTTCCTCTTTCTTTTTTCTGATCAAATTTACCAAAGGTTTATCTATTTTATTGGCTTTTTCATAAAACCAACTCTTGGTTTTATTTATTAATTCAATAGTTTTTTACTTTCAATATTATTGAATTCTCCTTTTAATTTTTGCATTTAAAGTTTAATTTTTGGTTGGGGGTTTTTAATTTGGTCTTTTTCTAGCTTTTTAAGTTGCAGGCCCAATTTGTTAATTTTCTCTTTCTCTATTTTCTTCAAATAAGCCTCTAAAAATATAAAATTTCCCTTTATTACTGCTTTAGCTGCATCCCACAGATTTTGGTATGATGTCTCATCATTGTCATTATCTTGGGTGAAATTATTAATTGTTTCTATAATTTGCTGTTTCACTAAGTCATTCTTTTATATATATATATATATATATATATATATATATATATATATATATATATATATATATATATATATATATATATTTTTTTTATAATATTATCCCTTGTATTCATTTTTCCAAATTATCCCCCCTCCCTCTATTCCCTCCCCCCGATGACAGGCAATCCCATACATTTTACATGTGTTACAATATAGTCTAGGTACAATACATGTGTGTAAATACCATTTTCTTGTTGCACAATAAACTTTAGATTCCGAAGGTACATGTAACCTGGGGAGACAGATATTAGTGCTAACAATTTACATTTACTTCCCAGTGTTTCTTCTCTGGGTGTAGCTACCTCTGTCCATCAATGATCAACTGGAAGTGAGTTGGTTTTTCTTTATGTTGAAGATTTCCACTTCCATCAGAATACATACTCATACGGTATTGTTGTTGAAGTGTACAGTGATCTTCTGGTTCTGCTCATTTCACTCAGCATCAGTTGATTTAAGTCTCTCCAGGCCTCTCTGTATTCCTCCTGCTGGTCATTTCTTACAGAGCAATAATATTCCATAACCTTCTTATACCACAATTTACCCAACCATTCTCCAACTGATGGACATCTGTAGCGTGCTGTTGTTTCCAGAAGCTGCAGGATCGCTCTCTGGGAAGAGATCTGCTGTGTCTACTCAAATCTTTCAGACAGATTCTTCTTCCTGTAGTGAACCGTTGTCTCCATGTAGTTGCTGTTAACTCTTGTCTAGAGAAGTGACTTCCCTTCCTGCAGAGAGCCCTGTCAGGCCTGATGCAATGCAGACACTTCTCCTTGAATCCTGGCTCTGAATCTCCTCCAGCTCTTATCCTTCTCCAGTCCGATCTGCTCTCTGGGCCCAGTGCTGTCTCTTTTATCCTCCCAGAGAATGGGGGTGGGATAATGCAAGGGCTTCTGGGAAGAACCACCTCAGCCAATGAGCCTGCTCCTTCCATCAAGTCAACCTGAGTTCTCACCTTGTAATTGTCCAACCTGAATTCTCACCTTGTCACTATCCAGACAACCTGAGTTCTCACTTAGTAATCCTAACATCTCCCCCTTTCTTTTGATTTAGAACATAGGACAGTCATGACCTTGAAACATAAATCCATCAATATGGAAAGTATTACACATAATTACATAAATTACAAAAGCACATAGTAACATAATACATGCTAGAAGTATATGACAAATAACATAATCAAATAATCATAAATTGAAAATTTATAAATGTCCATAAGTCCATTGTCCATTAGTCTCATCTTGTGTGAGGAAGTCCAATGATTCCTGCTGGTTTTTAAAGTTCTTTAACAGTCTTCTTATTATCCATGCTCTTTCAGTGTCAGATGTTTCTTAGATCTTCTCCTTTATTTTGAGGTCTTTCTCTTTTTCTGTCTCACTCTGATGGACAAGGTGAATATGACTCGTTGGCACCCATCTGATTCCTTCTCCTGCTGAAGAAATACAAGCAAACCCTCTCCCCCAGGCAGTTAACCTATCTAATTACCTTCTATTTACCACTTTCTAAATCTCTTCTCATCATCTGGCAATTACATTGGAATTGTTTGCACTGGACACAGCCCTTTTGGTTTAAAAGGCCTGTATTCTCCCCAAGTGTAATCCATTTTTGCAATCTGATTGCCTTTTGGCTCACTTATCAGGTAATCCCTTTCTGCCATGTGATTGCTTTTCTGCTGGTTGATCAAATCAGAGTCCTGACCTTCTAAAGACTCTTTGGGTATAACATCAGCTGCCATCATGCCGCAAGTCTTTTTTGCCTGGGGCCCTGGACCTGGGCCCCTCATCCCATTTCCCTGAATTATTCTACACTCTGATGCCCAATGGAGTCCTCTGTTGCACTTTGGACATGGGGTTTTAGGTCTTCTTTCACCCTGTCTTCTCACTGTATCTCCATACCTACACTGAACTCTTAGATGTCCAATTTTTCCACATTGAAAACATCTCCGAGTTTCTCTAGAAGTCCCTTGCCAGGAGGGACCCTGTCTTTCCACATTCATCATTGTCCGGGTGTAAAAAGCATTTGTTCCCACTGTAGCACAGTGTCTTATGATCTCCTCTAAAGGAGCATCTTTGTCTAATCCCCATATAATTCTTTTGCAAATCTCATTGGCATTTTCCTTAGCCAGATGTCTGGTCATTATTTCTGTAGCTGAATTTTCTCCAATAGTTCTTTTGACAGCAGTTTGCAAACGTCCCACAAAATCTGCAAAAGGTTCACTGGGACCTTGCTGTATTTTAGTGAAAGCCTCTCCACGATCTTTCTGTCCAGGAAGGACACCCCAAGCTTTTATTGCAGCCTTAGCAATTTGTTCATATATTGTCATGGTATAATTAATCTGTTCCGAATTCTCTCCATACTGACCTTCATCAGCTAAGTGCTCAAAAGTGAATTGTGTGTTAACTCCTATTTCCAAATTGCATCTGACTTGAATTTTACATAATTCATGAAATTCCGCAAGCCATAATAAATTTTCTCCAGGTTCCAGACATGTCCTTGCTATGGATTTCCAATCATTCAGGGTTAGGACTTCATAAGACAAACCATCTAGTAACATTTTGACATAAGCTGATGTAGCCCCATAAAGGGTACAACCTTTTTTCAAATCCTTAATTTTATTCAAATCTAAAGGTGCATATCTTCTCCTTTTTTTACCTACAGAGTCAATCTCTTCAATCACAGGATATGCATGTATAAAATCACTTATATCCTGTCCTTCTCTCTTAGCTTTAACCAATGCTTTTTCTAATCTTGTCATAGGCTTAGGCTGCTTCACAGACAATTCTGTTTGTGTTTCTGCCTCTTCCTCTCCTTCTTCTTGCTCCACCCCTGAAGGGTTAATTGAGGGAGGAGATGGGAGGTGCTCCTGTTGCTGTTGCTCAGAATTGTACTTAACTTCATTGTTATCTGATTCATCCTTTTCACCTAGTTTAGTTGACACCTCCCCATTTTGCTCCTTCATCTCTTCCTTTAGAATAACATTTTTTAAAGCCATTTGGATTAAATTGTAGGTATGAATTGTATCTTTGGAAACTGAGTTTGGTCTGGAACCAAAGGGTAAAATGTCACAAAGGCAATTGTAGTGTTCACCTAATTGCTCTCCTACTAATTTCCACTCATCTGGATCCAATTCTTTTTCCAGAGAAAAACAAGGATATATGACCTTCACAGTTCTTAAAAGTTCAGTAATCTCCTCCAAAATTATAATCAATCCTTGGCTTTTCATAACCTTGATGATGCTCTCTAAACATTTTCCTTGAACAGAAGGTGTTTGCCCCATTTCACTATGAGATTCCTGGTTTAGCCCTTAACAAGTTAAGTTCCTTATTTATCTATTAGCACTCTCACTTAATCTTTAACAAAGTTTCCTCGTTACTCACGGTTCTGGGTCAGAGAGACTGAGATCTAGATCGGAAGCTTTTCCACTGGAATCAGGACTGTGTCTGTCCCTGTTCGGGCACCAAATTGCAAAGGTCTGGTCTAGCTCCTCTTGTCAGGATAAGCAAAAGTCCTTGCCCCACGTGTGGACGCCAAAATGTAGCATGCTGTTGTTTCCAGAAGCTGCAGGATCGCTCTCTGGGAAGAGATCTGCTGTGTCTACTCAAATCTTTCAGACAGATTGTTCTTCCTGTAGTGAACCATGTCTCCATGTAGTTGCTGTTAACTCTTGTCCAGAGAAGTGACTTCCCTTCCTGCAGAGAGCCCCGTCAGGCCTGATGCAATGCAGACACTTCTCCTTGAATCCTGGCTCTGAATCTCCTCCAGCTCTTATCCTTCTCCAGGCCGATCTGCTCTCTGGGCCCAGTGCTGTCTCTTTTATCCTCCCAGAGAATGGGCGTGGGATAATGCAAGGGCTTCTGGGAAGAACCACCTCAGCCAATGAGCCTGCTCCTTCCATCAAGTCAACCTGAGTTCTCACCTTGTAATTGTCCAACCTGAATTCTCACCTTGTCACTATCCAGACAACCTGAGTTCTCACTTAGTAATCCTAACAGACATCCATTCATCTTCCAGTTTCTAGCTACAACAAAAAGAGCTGCCACAAACATTTTGGCACATATATGTCTCTTTCTGCTCTTTAGTATTTCTTTGGGATATAATCCCAGTAGTAGTGCTGCTGGGTCAAAGGGTATGCACAGTTTGATAACTTTTTGGGCATAATTCCAGATTGCTCTCCAGAATGGCTGGATTCTTTCGCAACTCCACCAGCAATGTATCAGTGTCCCAGTACCAAGTCATTCTTTAAGATGAGATTGTTCATTTTCCATTTACTTTTTGGTCTATTTACCCCTAACTTTTTACTGAATGTAGCTTTTATTGCATTATGATCTGAGAAGAAGGCAATCATTATTTCTGCCTTCCTACATTTAATTTTGAGATCTTTATGTCCTAATATAGCCATGAACTGCTGAGAAGAAAGTATATTCCTTTCTATTGCCATTCAGTTTTCTCCAAAGGTCTATCATACCTAGTTTTTCTAATGTTCTATTTACTTTTTTTATTTCTTTCTTATTTGTTTTGTGGTTTGATTTGTCTAAATCTGAGAGTACAAGTTTGAGATCTCCCACTATTATAGTTTTACTGTCTATTTCTTCTTGCAACTCTCTTAACTTTTCCTTTAGAAAGTTAGATGCTATACCACTTGGTGCATATATGTTTAATATTGCTATGGCTTCATTATTTATGCTACCTTTCATTAGGATATAGTTTCCTTCCTTATCTTTTTTAACGAGATCTACTTCTGCTTTTGCTTGATCTGAGATAAGGATAGCTACCCCTGCTTTTTTGGCTTTACCTGAAGCATAATAGATTCTGCTCCAAACTTTTACTTTTACTCTGTATGTATCTTCCTACTTTAAGTGTGTTTCCTGCAGACAACATATTGTAGGGTTCTGATTTTTGATCCAATCTGCTATCCGTCTCAGTTTGATGGGAGCGTTCATCCCATTCACATTCATAGTTAAAATTACTAATTCTGTATTTCCTGTCATCATATTATCCCCAGATTATGCTTTTTCCCTTGACTCCCCTGATCCCCCTCCCCGATATTTAATTTACAGACCCCCCTTGTGACGCGCAGCCCTCCCTTTTTTAGTATCCCTCCCCCCTCCCTCCAATTACCTTCACTTATTCTCCTTTTCCTTTTCCCTTTTCCTCTCCCCCTTTTAATGAGGTGAGAGAAAAGTGTCTGAAAAACAAATATGTCAATTATTTACTCTTTGAGCCTCTTCTGATGAGAGTAAGATTCACACATTGATTCTCCCCCTCACTAAATCCCCTCAGATATGGTGTATTTTCTTTGCCTCTTCCTGGGATGTAGTTTCTTTCTTTTTATCATTCCTTCCCCTTTTTCTGAAACAACCTCCTTCCCTTTACTACACCCCCCTTTTTTTCTTTTATATCAGTAAAATCAAATTATCCATGAGTACTTTTTATATACTGACAACAGAGTTACAGTTCTTAAGGTTTCTGTGTACCTTTTTCTGTTTCTCTTCAGTCTTGTGGATGTAGATCAAATTTTTTGTTTAAGTCTGTTTTTTTTTTTTCTTAGAAACATATAGAATTCCTCTATTTCATTGAGTGACCATCTTCTTCCATGGAAAAAGATGCTAAACTTAGCTGGGTAGTTCATTCTTGGTTGCAGTCCTTGATCTTTTGCCTTACGGAATATCAGGTTCCAGGCTCTTCTATCTTTTAATGTGGAGGCAGCCAGATCTTGAGTGACCCTTATTATGGCACCTTGGTGTTTAAATTGTTTTTTTCTAGCTGCTTGCAGGATTTTCTCCTTTGTGTGGTAATTCTGCAGCTTACCCACAATATTCCGTGTTGTTCTTTTTTTAGGGTCTATTTCAGAAGGAGTTCGATGAATTCTTTCCACATCTACTTTCCCTTCTGTTTCTATTATCTCTGGACAGTTCTCTTTGATAATTTCTTGTAAAATAGAATCTAGGCTCTTTTTTTGGTCATAGTTTTCTGGAAGTCCAATGATCCACAGATTATCTCTCCTAGATCTATTTTCCAGGTCTATGGATTTTCCCAGTAAGTATTTGACATTGTTCTCCAGCTTCTCATTTTTTTTTTTTTGTTTGTTTTGTTTTGTTTTGTTTGACTGATTCTTGGGTTCTCTGTGAATCATTCATTTCTATTTGTTCCATCCTGACTTTTAAGGAGTTATTTTTTTCTTTCACAGTTTTTAATTCTTTTTGTAAATGCCCAGTTTCATTTTTAAATGAATTATTTTGCTCTATTGAATTTTTTTCCATTTCCCTAATTTTTTTGAGAATTATTTTCTTTTTCCAATTCAGAAATTCTATTTTCTTGAGACTTTTTTTATCTTTTCCAATTCAGAAATCCTACTTTCCTGTGATTTTTTAACCTTTTCTAATTCACAAATTTTGTTTCCCTGCATCTCCTGTGAATTCTTTATTTTTTTCCAACTCCAATTTCAGGATGTTGTTATTCTCTATCATAGCTTCCCTTTCCTTTCCCCATTTTTCTTCAAACTCTCTTAACTTTTTAATAGCTCTTCTAGGAGAGAGTTATGTGATGGGGTGCAGGTTGTTATCTGCTGACTCTCTGCTGTTAACTTCCTTGGGATTGGATACCCGCTCTTTCTCTGTGTAGAAGGAATCTATGGTTTTTCTGGGCTTTTTGGTCATACTTGAAAAATCTTTTGGGTTCTGTCCCTGGGGTAGGAAATTTATTTATTTATTTATTTGCCAGCTTCCTCCCAGACAGAATGGATGCAGCGTCTCCTGCGCCTGAGCTAAGAGAGAGCTCTGGGAGAGAATTCCCCACCCCCTCCCTGGAAGTGCCTTAGAGGTGACTAGCACTGCTGTGCCCTGAGGGCGCTGTGTTTTAGCGGCTTCCCTGAGGTTTGAGATTGAACAGTAAAGATGGCACAAAGCCCAGCCTGTGCTTCCTGGAGGGGCGTGGATGTCAGTAGCAGGTGACGTGAAAAGCCCCTGCTCTCAAAGTGGAAGTGTCTGCCAGAAACCGCGGTCCCTAGTTCAAATGTTCTGCTTCTCTGTGACTTCCAGAGCTGAATTCCATATCCTCCAGCTGAGCTGTGCAGTGTGTGTTGCCTTGGGCCATACCCGCCCACTTCTCAATCTTTTAATTAGTCTCAGGTGGGAGCTAGATGCCACACCCCCCAGTGCTGAGATCTGCTGAGTCACCCCTAGGATCCAGGAAGATCTAATCTATCTTTGAATTTTTAAAGTAGTTTAGCTTTCTCCTTTGAACTGTTATATTATAAGCAGAGAAGAGCTTACAGCCTGTGCCAGATTCCCTTATCTCAGTGGCTTCTCTGATCCCAGAGCCCTTCCCAGCGTGATCGGCGCAGTATGCTAGCACCCAGTTGTCTGTGCTGGCCTCTCTTCTTCCTCCCCTGGGAACTGACCTTTTCTGTTGAAACTCCAGATTCTCTTCAGATGGTAAGTCGTGCTTCCAGTCCTTGTGGTATCTATCAGTCCAACTCTATTTCTGAGGCTGATTTATCTAATTGATTGTGAGGGAGTAAGGACGTTCACAGAGTCCTGTGTTTCTTCTCCGCCATCTTGGCTCTGCCCCCCAGGACAGTGGTATTCTTAACATAAATAAAGAATTTAACAATAGAGATGGGATTCTTTTTTGAGAGAGAATTTATATAACAAATTCCATTTGTCATATGTTGAATTTGAGATGTTAAAATGTGATCTAGTTTAAAATAAGAATTTGGTCGTTCTCTCTTTAGGAACAATCACAATGTGTGATTGCTATTCATAGAATGGCTTGACAATAACTTGATAAAATATCTTGGAAATTAATTATTATATAATATGGAATTGCATAGTTCTCTATTATATATATATATGTAAATACATAATCATATACGTATTGGGGCAGATGGGATTTATATACACATTATGGAAAAGACACAGTCTGAGGACCTTCATGCTAAAAATGAATGAAATGTTAACAAGAGGTAAAGTATGGCCTCTAATACTTCTAACCTGGGTGACTATGTCACAGCCTATCTAAGAGAAGGGTAACTGTGAATTATTGATAGTTGAAAACTTTGTTAGTGAAAGTACATATTTTAAAAGGGTCAATGTTGAAAAAATTATCCATGTTTTGAAAATTTAAAAAAAAAATTTATCTATTAAGTTATAAAACAATGCTGATAAAAATCCATCCATTACCAGTTACTCATCAAAGTAATTGCTGGGGTGGGGGAAGATTTATAGTATTTTTCCCCCATTGGATCATTTCTTAGCCTTTCTAGTGCTATCAGATTAAATAAACTGAATCTTCTCATGACACATGCATCTCTAAAATAGCTTGTACATAAGATATACTCATAATTACCCACCTCTCTCTTTGTTTTTCCATTACTATCCTCACATTTAAAAATGACTTGACAATTACACCTGGCAGTACTTTATATTTGAATATATGATTCTCCATTTCCTTTCTGTAATTTGTAATCAGTTTGCCTCCCATGGAGGGTTTCTGGAAAGCATCAAGTTCCTCATTAAATTCAAAAATTTTTCTTATTTCTTCCTTTGGTAAAAGGAGAGATGAGATCAGGAACAATACTTACTGATTCAGAATATAAGTCTGTGTATGCACATGCATATGTATATGGTTAAAACTCCCTATCTATGTAGTGATATAGTCTAAATAGATTATAGTAATTTATAGGATAACATATTTATCTATCTATATGGCATCTATCTATTATCTGTCTATCTTCGTACATATGTATGAATGTAGCTGAAACATGTATTTTTAAAAACTCCTAGAATTGTAAAATTTAAGATTAAAGAGACTTCATCAGCTAAGTCATGTAGCCTAGCTTATACAATGAAAGGAATTCTCATTTAAATTTTTCAAGCCTCCACAAAGAGTTCTAATAAGGCAGAACGTTTTACTTTCTAAAGTATCCCATTGTTCTTTGATGTAGTTCTAGCTGTTAAACTTTTTCCACTCTACCCCATACCAATATTGTTATTTTTAACATACTCATTGCTTCTAATTCTATCTTCTGGGTAAAGATAAAGAAGTCCAACCTCTCTTCCAGGTAACATCCCTTCAAATACTTAATGACAGATATTAGATACTTCTTCCTTTACCACATCTTTTTATTTCCCTCCTCAATATTCTCTATTTCTTCAATATTTTTTCATAAAACTTATATTCAAGACTATTCATTTAAATTAGTTGTCATGACAACAACAATAATATTATTGATAATAATTTCTGACTTTTTGTGGCTCCATTTGTTTTGGATTTGGTTTTTTTTGGCAAAAGTATTGGAGTAGTTTCCCATTTCCTTTTTCAATTAATTTTATAGATGAAGAACTGAAGTAAATATGGTTAATAGAATTGCCCAGGTTCACACATCTGTCTAAAAAATAGATTTGAACTCAGGAAGATGAGTCTTTTTGACTTCAAATTCAAAATTATATCTAATGCCCCACCTAGTTTCCTCTTCTGTTTACTATCCTGATCTTCAAGATTATTTATGAACTTTATAAATTTTTATTTAAAACAATTGATGTGGCAAAATGAGCATAATACTCTAAAATGCATTATGTATGCCAGGGCAAACTATATTTTATCTATTTTGAATTCCTGGTTTTCCCCTAATACTCTATTTGGATACTTTCAACAACCAATCAAGTAAGCATTTTTTAAGCTGGTTTGTGTTATGCTAGATTGAAAATAAAGAGAAACAAGTGAAACAACTCTGTAAAGGGCTGAAACTCTTGAGTCAATGCACTGAGCTTGGACAATCAAGTACTTGAAGCTAATTACCGATTGGACAATACTCTATAATAATATGCTTGGAAAATGACCCTTCCCACTACCCTGTGCTGGTTCAATCATTTGGTATATTCAGAGAATTGTGGGAATGATGAGAAAGTGGAGTGAGACTAGTCAGACTCACTCTGGGCAGATGAAGAAGAGGTGAGGTAGTGGAGATCCTGTATCCATCCCCTTCACTTCAACTGCTAAAGATCAAGAATAATGACTTTTGCTTATCTTGACACCATCTGATTCTAAAGTATCCAGGGTGTTAACATTGTGGTTATACAACTCCAAACCTAAAGAAATTAATTTTCGAACAGGACAAGCAACATGTACATATCTGTGTATATAATAAAGTCCTATAAGGTAGACCCACCAAGCCTTGGAGGTGAAGTCCTACAGACTGGGGGAATCAGGAAAGATATCACACAGGACACTTTTCAGATGAATCTGTGTAGCACATATAAGGCATTTAATAAGCACTTGTTTATTTGATTTTTTTCTTTTTTTGGGAGGTCCAAATTAAGGTTAAGGAACCTATATACAGACATTCAGATAAAAAAGGAAGAGAAAATATAGGTGATATTTATAAAAGCTATTAATGAACAATCCTTTATACCTTTCTTCCTCTGTGTTACCTTATATTCAAAAACTAGGGAAAGAGCCAAATAAGGCATTCAAGAATTATAGCAGAATTTATGTCTATTTAAAAAGTCCTATGCATATGCATTTTATAGATGAGGAAACTGAGCCAAACAAAGTTCAAATGATTTTCTCAGGGCCAGAAAAATGGGAATTGTCTGAGGCTGAACTTTTATTTGGACTCCCTAACTCCAACTCTAGAGCTACTTTCCACTTGCTCCTTTCTACTGACAGAATAAAGCAATTTCATGTAAAATTTCAGACAAACAAAGGCCAAAGGAACTGCAGAAGCTACCAAATTTTTTTTTTTTTTAATTGGGTAGAGGCATAGAGCTGTGAAGTCATAAATTGAAAGCCTGAATGACAATATCAAACAGGTGCTAGCAATGACTGGCAGTGGCAGAAAATGCAATGATAAACAGATAAAACAGTGAGCAGATGGAACTCAGACCCCTTAATTGCCATTGAATCAATGAGTGCAGCATAAGGAGGATTCTGGGACTTTCCTTAATCTTAATGAGTTTATAATCTTAATGAATTTCTGGGGATACAAACTATAGTATTCTGCTCATCCTATCAGTCTTTTTTCTTTCTTTAGAGTGAAATAAAAGCTTTGGGATATGCCAATAAAACAGAGAAATTTATCCTTTATAATCACTCCTTAGGATTGAAGACTAATATTTGTGAAGACAGATTTTGGAGAATCCATGGGCTACAGGTTACATATGTTTATATAGCAACTGGAAATCTTGATTTGCTTAGAAAAGTGAATAGGAAAGTTTTTTTTTTTAATTAAAAACTTTAATTAAAATATGTGTATTGATAATTTATACATATTTCCACAAATATGCAGCATAAGAAATATCAGATCAAAAATGAAAAAAAATGAGAAAGAAAACAAGATGCAAGCAAATAACAAAAATGATGAAAATATTATATTGTGGTCTACACACAATTCCCACAGTCCTCTCTCTGGGTCCAAATGGCTCTTTTCATCATGAGACCATTGGAACTGGCCTAAATCACCTTGCTGTTGAAAAGAGCCACATCCATCATAATTGATCATCATACAATGATCTCCCAGGTCTACTCATTTCACGTAGCATCAGTTCATGTAAGTTTGTCTAGGACTCTTTGAAATCACCCTGCTGGTTGTTTCTTATAGAACATTCATATACTAAAACTTATTCAGCCATTCCCCAATCGATGAACATCCACTCAGTTTCTGTTTCTAGCCACTACAAAAAGGACTGCCCCCAAACATTTTTTGTACATGTGGATCACTTTCCCTCTTTTAATATCTCTTTGGGATATGTGATAAAAGCTCAGTATAAACACTGCTGGATCAAAGTGTATGCACCTTTTGATAGCCCTTTGGGCATAGTTGCAAATTGTTCTCCAGAATGATTGAATCAGTTCACAACTCCATCAGCAGTGTATTAATGTCCCTGTTTTCTCACATTGCCTTCAAGATTCATCTTTATTTTTACTTTTCATCTTAACCAATTTGAGAGGTATGTAGTAATACCTCAGAGCTGTCTTAATTTGAATTTCTCTAACGAATAATGATTTAGAGCACTTTTTCAAATGACAAGAAATAGTTTCTTCATATGAAAATTGCCTGTTTATATCCTTTTACCATTTATCATTTGAAGAATGGCTTGAATTCTTATAAATTTGAGTCAATTCTCTATATATTTTAGAAATAAGGCCTTTATCAGAAATCTTGAATGTAAATTTTTTTTCCCAGTTTATTGTTTCCCTTCTAACCTTGTCTACATTGGTTTTGTTTGTACAAAAACTTTTTAACTGAATATAACCAAAATCATCTATTTTGTATTCAATAATGTTCTTCAGGTCTCTTTGGCCACAGGTTCCTTCTCTCTCCACAGATTTCAGAGGTAAACTATCCTTTATTCTTCTAATTTGTTTATAATAACTATTGTTTATAACACCATTCCTTATGTCTAAACCATTTGAACCCTCTCTTGGTATAAATTGTAGGTATGGGTCAATGCTTAATTTCTGGCATACAAGTTTCCAATTTCCCCAGAAGGTTTTGTCAAATAGTTTTTATCCCTCAAACTGATGTCTTTGTGGTTGTCAAACACATATTATTATAATCATTGATTGTTTTGTCCTACATCCTAACTTTGAATAACAATATTAATAATCTTTAGAGAGAACTAAAATGAGTTAGAGCCTAATTTTTTTCCAGAATGTTTCTTAAGAATATAAAGATTACAGACAATATTCTTAATTGTTGTTAAGAACTCAAAATTAAACTACCAAATATTTTGGTAGTTTTAGACTTGGATTCTGGAATAAATTTGTAAGCTCCTTTTCCTGAATGATCATCAGATATATTAACCTAATGAAAATATAAATTCTCTAGAGGAGCAATATTTAATGTTGTGTGTGTGTGTGTGTGTGTGTGTGTGTGTGTGTGTGTGTGTGTGTGTGTGTATGTGTGTGCTGTAGAACTTAGGGGCAATCTGGTGAAGCCATTGAGCCCCTTCTCAAAGTAATGTTTTTAAAATCAAGAAAATAAAATATATTGGATTAAAAACAAGATTAAAATGAGGTCAAGATACAATTATTAAAATTTTATAACAATTATTTCAACCTTCCCAGATTATAACCCCTCTTTAGTAAGTGACTTTTTTAATGCCAAATTCCTTTTCCTGATACCACAATCAACACACATACACATACACAAAACTATGAAACTCTAAAAGATGAACAAGTTGTAGAATTGTATACTGATAAGTGCTGATCATAGAATGCTCCTTATTTACACACTTTCTGTTTTCTGATCCAAATTGCCAGTACCTGGTGTTAGATGAGTTTGTCTGAACTAATACCTAGTCTTTAGAAACTTTTTTTTTTTTTTTTTTAAGAGCTGCAAATCCAGCTATATAGTCTTATCCAGAACCCTGGACAACTTCTTCTTCACTGCTATATTTGTGAGATAACACATTTCTCCAACTAAGAAATACACACATATCTTTTTGACTGTGTTTGATTTATCCATTCATCCACATTTGCCAGATCTGTTTTAGTCTTATTTAGGTTGCCTGGTTTGCCCATTGTTTATTCAGGCTAAGGTTAATTCCTTAGAGCAGGCCCTTGAGCTGTTCTGGGCTTGTGTCTTAATGTTTTGGTTTACTAAAAAATCTTCTAAGGAAAAACACACACACACACACACACACACACACACACACACACACACACACACACACACACACACATATATATATATATATATATATATATATATATACAGATACCTATTAACTAATTAATTTATTCATTTTTATCTGCTTTCTGAAATCTAAAATCTTACAAACTGCCATAGTAACCACCATCATCCCTTTTTTTGAAATTAATCTTATAATTGTATTTTTTTTGACAGTACATATACATGGGTAATTTTTTTTTACATTATCCCTTGCATTCACTTTTCCAAATTTTCCCCTCCCTCCCTCTACTCCCTCCCCTATATGACAGGCAATCCCATACATGTTAAATGTGTTACAGTATATCCTAGATACAATATATGTGTGTAAAACCAAATTTCTTGTTGCACGATAAGAATTGGATTCTGAAAGTATTAGTAACTTGGGTAGAAAGACAATAGTGCAAACATTTTACACTCAATTCCCAGTGTTCCTTGTCTGGGTGTAGATGTTTCTGTCCATCATTGATAAACTGGAACTGAATTAGATCTTCTCTATGTTGAAGATATGCACTTCAGTCAGAATATATCTTTATACAGTATGGTTGTTGAAGTGTACAGTGATCTCCTGGTTCTGCTCATTTCACTCCGCATCAGTTCATGTAAGTCTCTCCAAACCTCTCTGTATTCATCCTGCTGGTCGTTTCTTACAGAGTAATACTATTCCATAACCTTCATATACCATAATTTACCCAAACATTCTCCAATTGATAGGCATCCATTCATTTTCCAAAAATGGCTGCCACAAACATTTTGGCACATATAGGTCCCTTTCGTTCTTTAGTATTTCTTTGGGATATAAGCCCAGTTGTAGCACTCCTGGATCAAAGGGTATATATACACAGTTTGATAACTTTTTGGGCATAATTCCAGATTGCTTCCAGAATGCCTGGATTCTTTCACAACTCCACCAACAATGCATCAGTGTCCCAGTTTTCCCACATCCCCTCCAACATTCATCATTATATTTTTCCTGTGATTTTAGCCAATCTGACAGGTGTGTAGAACCACTATCATCCTAAAAGCATTATAACCTCTTATGAGAATAGCTTTTAAATGCTCTTTTTCATTCTTTTTAAACTAATGATTTTTTTTCCCCAACAACCCTTTCAGCATACTTGCTATCCTGAGAAAGCTCATCTAATTTTGTGCATTGTCCTTGTCCTAGTTATTCCTTTCATTTAAGAGATTATTTAAATATATTATAAAAACCTATAAAAAGAAAATGATTCTTTGAATATTGAAGTTAATCTCTTCCTAATCATTACAAATGTATATTTTAAAATATGTCCACATGTAGCAACACATAAGTCAGTACAAATAATGAAGAAATGAAAGCTGGTAAATTAATTAAAAGGGAATGTTGTTACAGAAATATTAGCATATTCTCATTTGCTGAAATCACAAGTTAGTTCTATTAATTTTAAGGGAGATTCTGAACTTCTGAACAAAATTTAAAAATATATATTCTGCAGTACGTATTATTATACTGCATAGATGACAAAATGTGCTTATCAAAATGATTTAATATTGAAATAGCAGTATTGGCTGTATCTACGTGACAGCTAACACATGTTCTGGGAATGAATGAAGTATTACATATAGGCATGGGGATTGTATTGTTAACATGAAAACTTATTGTGGTCTACAAGACATTTCATCAAAAATCTTTCTTTCAAAATGTATTTCTGCAACATAAAGAATTATTTTATGCAAGAAACATCACTTTTTCATTCATTAAATCAGAGCCATTCCTAGATTGTTAACACTCTGTCTTATGACTAGCATTTTCTTTTGTTTAATGTAGGCAGAAAACATTATACAAGTACACTGATTTCTCCTCTTAGCACCTACTTTTGACAAAAACATGAAGAGATTCTACATGTTCAAGTTATCCTATTCTGTGCCTTCTCCAGAAACTTCCCTCCTTTTATCACTCCCACTCTTTCAGAGATCTTCATTTCCCCCCTTTCTATTGTATGCTTTTCTATTGCCTAAAACAAATCCATTACTTCTCCTCCTTAATAACCAAACTAAAACCAAAACCAACCAAACTTTTTTTGATCTTTTTTTATCCTCTCTTCCTATATATCTCTCTTCCTTTAAGTGACTAAACTCTGTGAAAAGGGTGCCTTGAGATCTCCATTTTATTTCTTTTTACTGTCTTTTTAGCTCTCCACATGCTTTTTTTTTAATCTCATCATCCAATTGAAACAGCTCCTTTTCAAACTGCCCAATGATTTTTAATTGCAAAGTCTTATGGCTTTTTCTCATTTTGACTTCTCTGGATAATTTGATGTTTTTGATAACTTTCTTCTAAATTCAAGCTAATTAGATCATGCTGTACAGACAGTACTTGGTCTGGAGTCAAGGAGATCTGATTTCAAATCTGACCTCAGACACACATTATCTTTAATAACTGTTCAAATCATCTCCATTTATTTCTACTTCCTCAATTGTAAAATGGGAATAATAATACCTACTTTCTAGGATTGTTTTAAAATTAAATGAGATAGTATTTATAAAGGCTTAGAATAAAACCTGACATGTGGTGGGTAATTGTAGCCAGGTGGTACAGTGAATAGTGTGGGAACTGGAATCAAGAAGAATCATCTTTGTGCATTCAAATCTGACTTCAGACATTTACTATCTGTGTGACAATTTAGCAAGTCTTGCTTAATCCTATTTGCCTCTGTCCCTTATCTATAAAATGATCTAGACAAGGGAATCCCAAAGCACTGCAGTATTTTTACCAAGAAAACCTTAAATGGGGTCACAAAGAGTTAGACATGACTGAAACAATTCAACAACAAAAATATAATTGTTAAATCTATTTATTGTACATGATAGTAACACAGTTGATTTTTTTGACTATGGACTGAGATGGAATGGTTCTCCTCTCTCTTGAACTATATCTTTCCAATCTTCTTTGTTGGCTTTTTATCTAGCCATTTTGTTAAACATAGGAACCTTCCAATACTCTGTCCAGATTCTCCTGAATTATTCTATCCTATTTTTCCTGATGATTCCATCAGCTCCTAGGAAATCTATCTTCCCTATAATGATAATTCCAAACCTACTTATTTAGACCTAACTTCTCGAATGATCTTTAGTCTTGCATCTCCAACTGTCTATTGGGTAAGTCAAACTAAATGTTTGATAGATATCTTAGACTTTGCTAGATATCCCTGTTTTCCCCCCTTGCCCTCTTTCAAAAGTTTTCTATCATAGTTACTAGCAACATGTCCTTTTTTCTTACACTGTAATTGATCTGATACAACCCTTCATCAACAAACACATGGATTACTGCAACAGTCCCTTAATTGTTTCTCCTGATTTAAATCTGACCCTGCTCCAGTCCATTCATTCTCAAATTGTCAAATTATCCACCTAAAGTGTAGGTCTGACCATCCCTAAGATACTATAGTGGTTCTCTTTTAATGCTAGAATCAAGTATTCAACTGTTTATCCTTTAAAGACTTTTTTAATAGTGCAATCTCTTGTTCTTCCCAGTCTTCTCATATTTTATCCATTCTGCATTTAGATCTAGTGACAATGGCTTGTTCCCCACACAAAACACTTGATCTTCTTATTTCATGAATTTTTACTGTCTGTTCCTTAATACTGTAATTTTATCCTTCCTAACCTCCTTTTTTTCTGATATCCCTGAGGTCTCAGATAAAAACTCACCTTCTGTAAAAAGACTTTCTTAATCCTCCTTAATACTACTTCCTTCCCTAGAAGATTATCTCTCTTGAAGAGTTATCCTTTCTATATCAGGTTTATACATTTTTGAATGTTGTCTCCCCTATAGACTTTGAGCTTCTTAAGAACAGGAATTGTCTTATGCATTTAATTCTATCCTGAATTCTTGGCACAACACCTGTAACATGTGAGATAATACATGCTTCTTGTTATTGGCATGCAAATATTCAGAAACATACTCTCAAAGAAGATGGAAAGACGCAGTAAACATTTATATAGTACCTATTATATGCCAGACACTGTGCCACATGTTTTATGAATATTATCTCATGTAATTATTATTATTATCCCCATTTTACAAACTGAGGTAAATAGAACTAAAGTATCCAGGATTATATAGCCATTAAGTGTCTGAGACTGGATTTGAACCAAGGTTTTTTCTGATTCCAAGCCCAGCACTGCATCCATTATGCCACTAATTGCCTCTGTTACCTCAAATTGAAGTCATTTTTCTTCCTCAGCCTGCAATTGTAACAACCTAACCTATGAAGAATAGTAGTCTATTTTCTTTCCATTTTAAAAATGAAGCGACATTTGGCTACAGAGACTAAAATTTTTAAAATTGCATGCTGCTTTGATTTGCTAAAACCTGAATGGAAAATAAATGGCTAATACCACACCCTTTTATAAATAATATCTATGTCTATACTTACATCTATAACTATCATTCATCTATCTATCTATCCATATATCCATCTATATGTCCTTATAGTTTTTATAAGAGATTAAAGAACCAGTTTACTGAGAGAAAAAAAATAAATTATTTTCAATAGCAATGATGGTGCAAATTCATAATGATGTTACAGGTTTATAATGGTTATTATTTTCAATCATTTTGCAGATATGAAAACTAAAATACAAAAATGTTTGATAAATTTTCAAAAGATATGCAATTACTAATTGTTAGAGTTGGGACTCAAACCTTAGTCCTATTATTACAATTCTTTTCCCCAGTACCATAATTATACTAGTTGACAATTTAGACTAAAGTGGGTGAAAATATTTGCTATAGTGGAACACAGTATTAGAAATTATAGAAACCAAATAAAGGGGGAAATATAAAAATGATACTGAAAAAAAAAACGATCTAAAAGTATGTCACTCATACTGTCCACCACCTGCTGAAAACAGACTTTAATATGGAGGAAACATGAAGAAAACGGTATAGAATTAGCTTTATTTAGCTAAATCTTACATTACAATTATGATTATCAACCTCTTTCCAAATGAACAATATGTATGGGTTTCATATCTTCACAGCATCTGTAACATTTAGTCCCATTATGCTTAGATATAGAAGAATAAACAGAAACATGACTTACTAATGTGCTTTTTCTTTCTGTGGACAAAAAGACAAGGTTCAATGTTTATGCAAGTGAAATCTATTATAATGCATACCATTAGATATATAATATAGAATAAAGGACAGAAAAATTAAAGATTCAAAACTGTTAGGTTATAAAAATGAAAAAAAAGCAAATGATTATTTTAATAGTTTAATAGTCATATATAATACCAAGAATTTTTAGTCTTTATCTTTTTTTTTTCTGGATAAAAAAATAATGATTGTTTTGATATTAACATTTTGATAAAACATAGATTGCTCTAGGTTTTGAAGCCTGCTATGATAAATTTATTTTATTTAATAACAAATGTTTTTAGCAATTTCTGCTTTTACATCAAAAATGAATATCCATTAATGTTACAACTTTGTTGGTCAGCATAATTTCTTATTTTATAAAACTAGAATGATGATGGGGGAAATCCTTATTCCAGGTGCATTTAATATGAAGACTCAGAAACTCTTAATCACTTATATTATTATTTCTCTCAGTAACAGATGTCTTCTCCACCTCCCTCACTTCCTCTGTCTCTCTGCCCACCTACATGTTCTGTGATTGTTTAAATCAATAATTTGCCAGTGTTGAATTATCCCAGTAATTGGTAAAGGTTTGCTATAACAAAAATAATTAAATAGCATTGTAAGTTTAGTAAATTATTTTATGTATGTCATTTCATTTGATTCTCACGACTTTATGAAATGAGTGATACCTCCATTTTACAGGGGAGAAAACTGAAAGAAGTAACTTATCTAAGTTCAAAAACCTGTGCCTGAGGCAGGATTCAAACTCAGGTAGTGCTGACCAACTAGTTTCTTCTCTTACTCCAATTTAGTTATTTGTTTGGTTTGCTTTCCTTTTACACTTGGGAGTTTCATTTAAATGCTTATGTCACTAGTAACTAAAGACATAATTCATTAAATTAAATAGATATGAATTTCTAATATTGAAGCATGGGTCACACAAATTGGAGAATTTGTTCAAGGAACTTATCTAGGAAAAAGACCACTAGAAGAATCATACAACTTCAGAAATGAAAGCCCCTCAGTGACCATCTAGTTCACCTGAGAGTTTAAACCACATGAACAAACCAGAGACTTCCTTTACAATGTTCTCAGCTGCTATTCAGATTTTATTTAAGTTTAAGGACATCCATTAAATAGGAACTTTCTCATTCTGGAGAACGAACATTCATTTTTAGACAAATCTGATTTCTCTCAAGATTTTTCTTATATTAAACCATAATCTTTTGCAATACCCATTTGTTATGTATTATTCTCCTCCCTAATCCTGTTCTTGCAAAACTTTTTTGATTTCCACTTAATACTACTAACTAACATGGATCTCAGTCCATTAAAATTGTCAATCTTTTTTCAGATAAAACTTCATCTAAAAGAGCCTCAAGCACTTTGTATTTTTTATTTACTGGGTGTTTTTGGACTCAAGTGTAAAACTTAACTTGAACTCACTTAGATCAAGAACTTTAGACAAAATGATAGAATTTAGAAAAAAAAAAAAAAAAAGGTTCACCAGTCTGAAACTATTGTTTTAGTAGAAACTTTCCTATCTATGAAAATACTAGGGTATGTATATAAGGAAAACATATGTTAAACCAACTCTTCTTGATTATTATTTTTTTTCCCCTGAGGCTGGGGTTAAGTGACTTGCCCAGGGTCACACAACTAGGAAGTGTTAAGTGTCTAAGACCAGATTTGAACTCGGGACCTCCTGAATTCAAGGCTGGTGCTGTATACACTGGGCCACCTAGCTGCCTCCTTAAACCAACTCTTAAATACCAGATCCAATTTTGAGCATTACTTCAGTTTTAAGGGTTATTTTTATACATTAAGAAAAAAAAAAAACACTTAATTCATGAAAGGGCTAATATACTTATTGAACTTTATATATTATAAGAAGTTATGATGGATGAAACAAACATATTTGTATCCTTGGAAAGTAGGCAGACAGGCAATAAGCCTTTATTTATTTTCTATGTGCCAGACATTGTGCCAAGTCCTAGGAATGTAAATATATGAAAAAGAAATTCCTGGCTCTCAAAAAACCTAGATTCTAATGAGGCAACAAAAAAATACACAAAACAGAAAACGAATAGGAGGGAGCAGAGATGTGAATTATCAACATTAACCATTCTCTAAAATAAGAAGCTCAAGAAGGAAGGAAATAAGTAAATATTATGTCTATTATGTGTCAAGGTCAGTGATAAGCACTTTATAGATGTTCTCAACCACCCTGGAAGTCAAGGCTATCATTCAAATATTTTCAGTAGTATTTTTTTTAAATACTTGTAAAAATAATTTTAAATATTATTTTTGTAAAACTTATATGTATGTATGTATATACATACATACAGAGAGAGAGAGAGAGAGAGAGAGAGAGAGAGAGAGAGAGAGAAAGAGAGGATAAATATCTGCTACCCTTTTAAACATATATTGATATTTCTCATGTTTTACAAGAAAAATCAGACAAAAATGAGAAAGAAAAGAAATAAAAAGTGAATCCTTCAATCCACAGTCTCCATTGTTCTTTCTTTAGATATGATTGACATTGTTCAAGTGAAAATTATTGAAATTGTCTTGAACCGCTTCATTGTTGAGAAGATCCAAGTTAATTACAGTTGATCATTACATAATCTTGGGGTTGCTGTAGACACTTCAAGTTTCTGCTCACTTCAAGTCTATGCTATCATTATTTTAATTTTACTGATGAGGAAACTGAGGTAGATTGAGATGAATTGACTTACCTAGACTCAAAGAGCTAGTATGTACCTGAGGAGGTTAGATTTGAGTTCAGTTCTTCCTAACTCCAGGACCAATGCTGTATCCATTGTGCTACCTACTTACTACTCATCAATGGATCATGGGTATATAGGTGTAAAGGACTAAAGAGCTTTGCATTTTTTATTTTCCTTCCTTTAGTCTCCTTTTCTTTTCTTTACTTCCATTTCTCCATCATATTACTCCCATATATCTGAGTTTAATTTTGACATCATCAAGTAGCAAACAAGTAATTTCAACAAGAAATATTGAAAATTAATAAGGAAACATGATATTCCTTTTTACATGTATATAAACAATACGCAGATTCTTTTGTCTCTACAACACACGTTGAGGCCTGTTCAATCTTGGTTTCCCAACTTTAAGTTATAATTGTTAGATGTAATTGCTTATTTTCTGTAAGATTCCTGGGTAGTGTGGTAATGGAAGCTCTAAAATTAACTCAATTAAATGAAAGAATATTTGACATGATAGTATTGGCAGTGCAGTTTTAAATTCCTTTAAGGTGGAGGAGGCTTTACATTTAGTATTCAAAAACCTTAATAAACCTGTTTTGTCAATAAAAATGCCACCTGCAACATTATCTATGGCATTCACAGAAATGACTCATTTGTGAACAAATCAGTTGTGTAATGTTTTCCATAAAGTTTGGCACAGCTGCTTTTTTAATTTGCCTATAAAAGTAAAATCATCTCCTTTCAATTAAGTGTTTTCATTTAGATATTTAGATTTATCTTATTTGCAAATACAATTTCCTCTATTTTATGAGGAAAGAAATGTGAAATGAAGGCAAATATATGTGTACATTGACATAAACACACACACAGAAATAACTCATTCCTTTTAAATAGTGCAATTTTTCCTAGATCAATAACCAATATTAAAATTGTTTTTAAAAAATCTCAATAAATAGAAATTTATATAAATTTTATAATTTTTTGAGCATAGAAAGAAAGCATTATCTGTTGGTTAATGGCCTTGCCATGGCATGAGGAAAGATTTGGTTTAAAATATTAAGCAAATCACAGTTTATGTACATTCTTTCTCCCCAAAAATGCTCGAAAAGAATTTAATGTGTAACTTCCCATATAAAATCAGTGCTAATATCTTTTTTTTTTCTTTTAATTTTATTTATTAATTTTTAAACCCTAAGCTGACTTAGTGCATTTGGCTTTGTATTGATAATTTTGTATTCTTTCACAAACTCTCAGTGAAATTGAACACATGATCAGCAAATACCTACTGGGTGGGAGATTCTAGGAAATGCCTGTAGATTCAAAGAGAAAAGCTATTCATTCCCTAAGGATGATACATTCTGAGTCTGTCCATGTATATTTCAGGAGGTAAGGGTAACAACAAGGGTAAAAGTTATGAATAGATATGGATAGAAAGATCACTACAAAGAAATCAGAAATAATTCTGAGTGATAGAGAACAATTAAAATTGATGGCATCAGAAGGAGATAGGTCATTGTTAGGAGGTGCAATCTGAACTGTTCTTTGTCTTCTGGATGATCAATAACACACATTTTTTTTAAATGGCTGCACAAAAAATGGGGACTACAAAGGGGAAACTCACTAAACTATGGAAAGATTGAAACTATTGCCTAATTTTAAGGCCATTTATTAGATGAAGCTTGTTCAAAGTATATGTCTGAAATGTTATGAAATGGAATATTTGAGACAAAAATCCCACTTAAGATTTTTAAGTTTGAAAACTGAAGGATATCAATCCAAGCATTACATATTTAGTTGCCCATTCTTTCATTACTTGTTATGATCCTTATTTAATTATCATAATTTACATTTAATAGAGTGTTTTCCTTATAACAAACTATAAAATAATTAATGCAGATATGCTAAATATGATTGCTGTTTTGTAGAGGCAGATGGAGCTGAAGTGCTTTGCCAAGTCAAACTTAATGAATGTCAGAGCTTTCTACTTTATGTTACATAGCCATTGTGGCAAGTAAAGAAAATAGTCAGTGATAATTACGAGAATATATAACAGACTGATTGGAATTAGAAAAAGGGTGAGTTTAGGTTGAAGATAATGAGTTTGTTTTGGACATGTTGACTTTGAGATGTCGATCATTCATTACAGAATGTTTAAAAGGGGTCTGTTGATGTGTGACATTGATTAGGAGAGAGAGTAGGAGTGGACATTTGAGAGGACATACACATACAGAGAGAGACAGGATTCTGAGGGAAAAAAAAACTGACAGAAAGGCAGAAAGATCAGAGAGACAGAAATAGAGTCTACATAAGGATGATAACTGAAGTATGGGAGTTTGTGTATTCACTGAAAAAGAAAGAGACAAAGATAGGAAAAAGCTGGACTTGATCTTAAAGACTATATATACTGATTTCCTCATTTTAGAAATTAGGAAAGTGAAGTCCCAGGTTATTAGTGACTTGCTGGAGATCACAAGAGTAATTAGTTATCAGAAGTAGAATGTGAAATTTCTCTGACTTTTTTGCCCAATGGTTAGTATACTACCTAATAAACTTTGCTACTGATAGATAAAACACACACACACACACATACACACACACACACACACACACACACACATTTTCTTTTGACTCCAATGTGGGAAACCTACAGAGAGTAATAGTAATCTTTTTTGATATTTTTCTAGATACTAGAATAGACTCGAAAATACCTGTGTCTTAACTTTATTTTTGTTATTTTTGGGTTTCTTGCTATTTTGTATTATGATATTTTTGTGTTTTTTAAATATTATTAAAAACTTAATAAATATTAACAAAACCTAAACATTTCAATATCAAAAGAAAAAAAAATGTATTTGTGGGAATGGAGCCAAGAGGATGGAGTAAAATAAGGAAGGTCTTCAACTCTCCCAGTTTTCCTCAAAAACCAAATGAAGCCAAACTTCTGAACAGTCTGATAGAATGAAAGCCCTCTACAGCTTAAGATAGACTGAAAAAACTTAAAGAAAAGTCAGTTTCACTGGGATTAAAAGAATGCTCAGCCCAACTTGGGAAAACTGTTGAGAGCATCTTAATCACAACAAAACATCAACTAAATACCCTAAGCCCTGGCTCAGCAGAGAAGCACAGCAGGGGGGCAGCTTCCAGTCCCAGCCCAGAAGGCAAACTCTGGGAAACTAGGCTGTTTCCTGAACAGAGCAGGCAAAGCTAATTCCTGCAAACACAAGGGGGTGGTGTTCTCCAAGCCAAGGTTCAGAGCTGCCAAGGAAAGTTGAGATGGAGCTCCTTTTACCCCAGGAGCAGAACTCTACCATAAAAGTAAAAAAAAAGGAGGAAATACCAAATGAAAAAGAAAGAAAATAAGCAAGAAATAAAAAAAAAATGCCTTTATGTAAATTTTTCTTCTGAGAACCTTGGAACATGTTTACAGTGATAGCATCTCAGCATTGTATTTACTGTATCTAATTTAATTAGGAAAAGGAAAGAAAAAAAAAAAAAACAACACCACAAATCAGTAGCATCAAACATGAAAAAGGCTGACTTATCACCAATGATAAAGAAATTAAAGGGATAATTAGGAGCTATTTTGCCCAACTGTATGGCAGGAAATCTGAAAATCTAAACTAAATGGATGAATATTTACAAAAATAGAAATTACTCAGATTAACAGAATAGGAAATACATTATTTAAACAGTAGCATTTTTTAAAAAAGAAATTGAACAAGGCTCTAATGAAATCCCTAAGAAAAAATCCCCATGGCCAGATGGATTCACAAGTGAATTATACCAAATATTTAAAGAAAAATTAATTTCAATACTATGTAAACTACTTAGAAAAATAGGTAAAGGAGTCATGCCAAATTCCTTCTATAATACAAACATGGTACTGATAAGTAAACCAGGAAGAGCAAAACAGAGAAAGAAAATTACAACCAAACTCCCTAATGAGTATCAATGCAAAAAATTAAAGAAAATTCGAGCAAATAGATTATAACTTATAAGTAGTATACTAACACTATGACTAAGTGGTATTTATACCAGGAAATGCAGAACTGGTTCAATATTAAGAATTTTTAACCATAATCCACTGTAGCAATTATAAAATCCACAAAAATCATATAATTTCAATAGTTGCAGAAAAAATTTTTTTGAAAAAATACAGTACCCATTCCTATTAAAAACACTAAATAACATAGGGATAAAGGGATATTTCTTTAAAATAATAAACAGTAAACATCAAAAAACCAACAGCAAACATTATTTATAATGGAGAGAAGCTGGATGCATTCCCAATAAGATCAGGGGTGAAACAAGGATGCCCAATATCACCACCATTATTCAACATTGTACTAGAAATGTTAGTTTTAGCAATAAGAAAAAAAATAAATTAAAGGGATTAGAATAGGCAATGAAGAAATAAAACTATCACTCTTTGCAGATAATATTATGAGATACTCAAAGAATCCTAGAAAATCATCCAAAATCCTAATTGAAATAATTCCCAGCTTTAGCAAAGTTGCAGGATATAAAATAAACCCACAGAAGTCATCAGCATTTCTATAAATTATTGACAAAGCCTATCATCAAGAGATAGAAAGAAAAATTCCATTTAAAATTATTGTAGACAAAATGAAATATTTGGGGATCTTCTTGCCAAGACAGAAACAAGAACTATGTGAACACAATTACAGAACACTTCTCGCACAAATAAAGTCAGATCTAAACAATTGGAAAAATATCAATTTTTCATGGCTGGGTTGAGCTATCTTTACTAAATTAATGGTATCAGACATAACATCAGGTTTTTTAAACTTGAATTTCTCTTACTATTAATTTAGAATTTTTTATGATCTTGCACTTTTTAAAAAAAAAGTTATTTGTTCACATTTTTCTACCACTATTCTCCTTCACAATGCAGCCATTTCCCCCATGTTTAATTAATGTCATTTTAGCTAATATATTTCTAATTAAAACTTTAAAATTTAAGAGAAAAGTTAATTAAAGCATCACTTAGGGTAATTAAGTGTTTTATTTTTATCGTGTAAGAGAACAGGCATAAATATAAATAAGCAATACTATAATTGAGTAGCAGCTGCTTCTATGTAATAATTAAAAAGGAGCCATTGTTCCTTCTCTAATGGTATGTTGCTAACTGAAAATAAAATCATTGAAATAAGGCATGTGTGTGTGTGTGTGTGTGTGTGTGTGTGTGTATGTCTGAGAGAGAAAAAGAGAAGTAAAAGGAGAAACAGAAAGCTAGAGAGGCAAGAGGGAGAAGGATGTTTAGAGAATGGTAAAATTTTATTCAAGTCCTTGCTTTTCAACTTAGTGTCTTTGTGAGTTGATCAAATTACATCTCATCTCTGAATTTCAGTTTTTTCATCTGGAAAATAAGGGGGTGGACTAGATGGCTTCTAAATTTCCTTGTAGTTCTTAGTATTCTTATCATAGAGACAAGTGATTAGGAAGGGGCAATTTGATAAGAAAATGAATAAGTATATCAGTAATGAAGAAGAAATGCAGGAGACTGATCAGAAGAAAAAAAGGTAAAAAATGTGATGAGAAAGGAAAGGAAATGGAAAATGAAGATAGTACAAGATGTGAAAAAGAAGAGTCATGAATAAAGCAGGAAAAAAAAATAAATGAGTAATCAGAAATTAGAGGATAAAAGGGGAAATAAATTAAGAAACATGCCAAAAAGAGAGAGAAGAGATGAAAAAGAGGACATTTTAGGATAAGTGAAAATTAGACAATTCAGAAAGGAAGATGTGTAGTTCATAACTATAGTTAGCATCAAATCAAATGTTAGCATAAGTAATAACAGTCTGACCTCAGTTCTTCAATTTTGTACATTGTAGAAACATTTAGAAAGGCGATATTTCTATAATTTTTCTCAGAGTAAAAAGAATAAGAAATTCCTCTATGTCCTTCATTTTCCTTTCTTCTTCTCTAAACCATGTTTGGTGATTGCAACTGAAATTAAGCTGAAAACTAGATCTATTTTGACTGATACCTTCAATTTCAAATGTAACTTATAGCTATACACTCAAGATGCAAAAAGAATCTCTACAATATCCATTATTAATTCATCTTTGCTACTTTTTAAGGGAAAGAGAAAGGAGAAAGTACTTTGGAGAACATCCAGGGATTCATTTTTATTTCCTGAAGGATTTTGTTATGTTACTTCATTTATCAAACTCTACAATCCAGTTAAACTGGACTTCTTTGTGTTCCTTACATGTGACACTTCATTTCCTTAATCTACAACTTTGCATCAATTCTTTCTCATGCCTGAAATGTTTTTTTTTTTTTAACTTCTGCCTCATATACTCCCTTATTTCCTTCATGTTGCAACATAAATACCAATTTCTACATGTTGTTTTTCTTGGTATTGCTCTCCTCCCAATCAATGTTAGCATCCTCCATTCCCTAAACTACCTTATTTGATATTTATTTAGTGCATATATTCCATTGCATATTTCCTCAATAGAATATAAATTTTTAAAAGTTAAAATTATTTGATTCTTCACCTTTTATTAACTGAACTATTCTCTCTGATTTATAGGCCCAAGTTAGAGCATTGTAATCCTGAATTGTATCATTTTCTATTTGAATCCCTAGTGCTTAGCATAGGAGTTCACCATGAATAAGTGCTTAACAAATACTTGTCCTTTAGTGTTTTGTTTCTTTTTCACAATGACTTAAACTAGTTACTTTCATATATAAAAGAGATAAATCATTAACTATAATATTTCTTTGCAATATTTGTTTATTAAATGCTTATTGATTGACTAGTCACTCAATGTATAAGCAATGTTAGAATTTTCCCTTCTCTCAATTAACATGTATCTTATCTATCATCATTTTAGCCACTGTGTAAATTTTATTAGGATTACTTAAAAGCAGAATGTCAAAAGATAAAGAAGAATTTCACTGACTACCCATTAAAGTTACTTTACAGTAAGATCATGGTTTAAATATGGATCAATTAAATTGTCTTAAAGAGGCCACTTCAAACTCTAAACTTTTTTGAATTTAAAATATAAATTCCTGGAATCCTTTTAATGATTATTTATAATTATTTTAAATATTTTATTCAATATTTTAAGCTTTCTTACTTATTATATTTTGAGTTCCAGTTTCTCTAACTCTCTTCTAGTTTTCTATTAACTGAAAAGGAAAACAATATGACACTTCTCTTTCATGACAAAAAGCTGCTATTTTTTTTTTTGTATTTTAAAGTCTTTTTCCTATTTCTTTGATATCTATCTAGTATAAAACTAGTAATTTAATGTTGTATCATGAGATGTGGGCAATTTTCTAGTCTTTTGGACATAGTTCCAGAATATTCTCCAGAATTATTGGATGAGTTCACTACTTTTTGAGACATATTTTCCTAATCCGTTCTAGAACTTGTCATTTCTGATAGACATGAAGTGGTACCTCAGAAATGTAAAATTTGCTTTTCTCTAATTAATAATGCTTTAGAACATTTTTATCATATATGAGAGTTTTAACTTCAAAAATTTGTTCCTATCCTTTGACCAAATATAAACAGAGGAATATTCTCACTTTTTTAATGAATTTGACTTATTTCCCTATATATTTGAGAAATGAAGCCTTACCAGCTCTGATCTTTTCATCTGTCATGATGAATGTTTTCATTATTCCATTAATTTCATTAATTATCCTTTTTCTCCTGAAGTATCATTTTTGATGGAGAGATTATTATTGGTGTATTATTGGCTTCCCTTGCCCCCAGAATATAATATGTCAAGATCTCCATTTCTTTACAGTGGAAACTGCTAAATTTTGTGTAATCCTGACTGTGGTTCCAAGATATTTGAATTATTTAGTGCTCATCTTCGCCTTAGAACTGTGAACAGGGCAAGTGGCTCCCTTGTGATCAATAGCAAGTTCTTCACTCCATTCTACAACAACATCCCAGAACTGCTCATGAGTTTCCATTTAGCACCTACTGTAATCTATCCAAACAAAGGATCTCCTATAATCTCATGTTGAACAGGTCTCCAACCCCATACTCTCTGAGCTGAGAACACTTTGTTATGGGCCAGAACTGTGATACAAGGATTCTTACAAGGTGTTAATTCAGTGGAATTGATGAAACAATGGTTATCTAGTTTAGCAAGGTGATTAATAGTTCTCTAAATTCAGTATGATTGATTTAATCTTACAACAAATAATGATTTCTTAATGATATAATAATTGGTTTATACTCAGTGTAGAGCATATAAGATGGGACTCAGACTCAGAGCCAGATTCATTTTCTTCAGAATCTCACACCAGTGGCCTGGTGGTGGTAGCTGGCCTGGCCTCCTGCACTTCCCCCATTGAGATTAAGGGCTGTTCCGAGCCAGCCTCAGAAGAGCTGGGAGGGAGATTGAGAAGGGCCAGATACAAACTCGGAAGGAACCCAGAGATACATTCATTCTATCTTCAGTCCAGCTTTTGGTGGCTCTCTTGGGGGATTGCACAGCTCAAAGCCAAGAGAAGACAAGAACTCTGGAGGTGGGAGCTCAAGCTCTTGGAGCCAAGGAGAGGCGGATTCACTCCATCTTCCACATTTGTGGTGCCTGGAGGCTGAAGCATAAACCCTCAGACTCAAAGAGCTTCATTCCATCTTTAGTCAGGCTCCTGGTGGCTAGCTTCCTGCACTTCCCCCACTGGGACCAAGACTCCAAAAGGCTTCTAAGAAAGCTAGCTTGGGCCCCAGGCAAGAAAACTAGATTGTGAAGGAGAAAATAAAGACTTTGGACTTTAACACCTGCTGCTGCTGCTGCTACTGTGGCTGTCTTTACAGACTGCCTCTTGTGTTATTGAACAATGATTCACTCTGGGCTTAATTCCACTCCAGTGTTACAGACCAATTCCACAAACCTCCTGTGTTGTCTTAAGCCAAGAAAAAAAGTCTCCCAAGAAAACCGAACAAGAGAACACTACATTTTGGCACTTGCACAGGGACTGACACAATTCTGAGTACAATGACAAAGTCTCCGTGACCCAGAAATAAATTTGAGTACAAGAAAGAAACTTTGTAAAGGGCTAAACTAATGTTCCAGCTGAAATGGCACAGATGTTTAGAAAATAGCTTTCTTTTCCAATTCAAGAAAAATGTGTTGAAAGCTTGGTTAAACTTAAAAAACAAACAAAAAAAACAAACAAACAAAAAAAAAAAAAAACAAACAAAAAAAAAAAAAACAAGGCTTGATTGTAAATTGAGAGCAGATCATTGAACTTTTAGAAATGTTACAATATACATCTCCTTGGTTCTCTAAGGAAAAAGAATTAGACCTAGAAAAGTGGAAATTAGTGGGAGAGCAACTGTGTGGATATTAAAATGATAACAGACCTGACTCAATCTCTAAAGAAACATTTTATACATATAACCTAATACAACTGGCTTTAAGAAATTATATAAGTATTAAGATAACAAAAAAAAATAAATAAAAGAAGAAAAAGCAGGAGGGGGAGGATCCAGACAAACTAGATGAAAAGGATGAAGAATCAGGCAAGAAAGTAGTTAAGTACAATTCTGATGATATTAAGGAGTGCAGTGCTTCACAGGAGCCATTAGGGCATTCCCCAACCCCTGACGTACCCCCTCAATTAATCCTTCAGGGGTGCAGGGAGGAGGAAAGGGAGGGACAGTGACACAATCAACACCACTTATGAAGCAGCATATGAAAAGATTACAAAAGCCATTAGTTAAAGCTAAAAATAAAGGACAAGATATATCCGATTTTAAAATAAATGAATACCCTGTAATTGAAGAGTTTGATTGTTCAGGTCAACAAAGGAAAATATACACTCCTTTTTGTGATGTTCTGTTTCTCTAAATTGTAATCCTTCTCTGGGAGCAGATCCCTTGGGGAGCTTCAGGAGGCAGCCTTAGTTTCAGTTCCAGTTCAGTAATCCCAAAATACAGCCAGGAGTGAAAGTCCTTTACTGTCTCTTTCCAAATCTTATCTCTAAATCCTTTATTTTCTCCTTCAAGTCTTGTCTCCTTCACTTGGGGCTTGGCTAAATTTCTTAGAGGCCTCTCTCTCTCTCTCTCTCTCTGGTTCCCAAGAGTTCTTGTCCAAGTGTCTCCAGCCAGCACAACAGTGGAATTTCTAATGAACTCTTGACTCTGAATCTCCTAGAGTGTGGGAACCAGATCCCACCTCTTTTTTTCCCCCCTTTTTCTGAGTCTGGGGTTAAGTAACTTGTTCAGGATCACACAGCTAGGAAGTGTTACATATCTGAAACCAGATTTGAACTCGGGTCCTCCTGAATTCAAGGCTGGTGCTCTATCCACTGTGCCACCTAGCTGCCCCCAAGACTCCACCTCTGAGAGTGTGGGATTGTGGGTTTCCCAGAAGTCAGTCCTGGTTGTGAATCTCCCAAATCCTCTCCTCCAAAATCCCCTGAAGTTTTCCCAGGAAGTCCTCTCCTTGACTCTGACCCTCCCCACTGAATCCTAGCTCCTTATATCCTCCCAGAGAATGGGTTTGTGGGTACTCCCTGGGCTTGTGGGAACTCCTTAAAAGTATTGTCTCTTAAAGGTGTGAATCTCATGTGTGGACCAATGAGCAAACTCCTTTAAAGATTTGAACTCCTTTAAAGGTGTGAACTAAGTGCATAAGTGCCTTGTAAGAATCCTAACACCTTTTGCTCTGGAAAAAAATTAAAGATTTGGAAAAGGGTTGCACTCTTTATGGGGCTACATCATATTATGTTAGCTTATTTGGCTTATGAAATTTCAACTTACAGTGATTGGCAATCCATAGCAAGTACATATTTAGAACTTGAACAAAACTTGTTGTGTCTTTCTGAGAATAGTGAATTATTCAGGATACAAGCCCAATGTAATAAGAAACCTGGAATTAATATACAAATCACCTTTGACCAACTAGCAGGTAAAGGTTAGTATGCCAATGCTTTTAATTACCCCATAGCACTACATGAGTAAATTGCTGCTATCAAAGCATGGGGCTCCCTCCCAGGAAAATATGGAGGGGAAGCCTTCACAAAAATAGAACAAGGTCAAAATGAACGTTTTGCTGATTTTGTGGGTCTGCAGACAGCTGTCCCAAGAACTATAGGAGAAGATGCAGCTTCAAGAATTATGGTAAGACAACTGGCTAAGGACAATACTAATGAGGTTTATAGAAGAATTATATGGAGACTACACAAAGATGCTCCTTTAGAGGAGACCATAAGACACTGTGTCACAGTGGGCACAAATGCTTATTATACCCAGGGTATGACACAAAATATGGGAAGACAGGGTTCCTCTTCGCAAGGGCCTTCCAGAGAAACTTGTCAATGCTTTCAGTGTGGAAAAATAGGGCTCAGTGTAGGCAAAGAGATAGAGTGAGAGAACAGAGTGAGAGAATAAGACCCTAACCCCTATGTCCAAAATGCAACTGAGGCTTCCATTGGGCCTCAGAATGTAGATTGACCCTGGAAAATGAGAGGCAGGGTCCAGCACCAAGGTCCCAAACAAAAAATAGGTGGGGCATGATGGCAGCCGAGGTTACTTCTACACCAAGAGGTGTAGAAGTTCAGGACACTGATATGAACAATCAGCCAAAAAGCAATAAGATTGCAGAAAGGGATTACAATTGGAGAGAATATAGGCTTTTTAACCCAACAGAAGGGCAGTGTTCAGTACAAGCAGCCCCAGTGTAATTTCTAGGTGATATGGAGAGAAAGTGGTAAATAGAAGGGACTAAATAGTTTAACTGCTTGGGAGAAAGGATTTTCTTGTATCTCTACAGATTGAGAAGAAATCAGAGGGGGGCCAATGAGCTGTACTCCCCTTGTCCATCAAAAAGAGATAGAAAAATAGAAAAAAACCTCAAAACAAAGCATCTGACAGTGAAAGAGTATGGGTGATAATGAGACCATCATAGACCTTCAAAACCAGCAGGAATAATTGGATTTGCTGAGAGAAAAATTGTTGATGAGACTATTATAGGATTTCAAAGCTTTCAGGAATCATTGGATTCCCTGCACATGTGAAGTAATGGACAAATGATTCCTTTTGGGCTATTTCTAGAACTTATAGACATGTATAATTCCTCATGTTGGTTCATGTTATTTGTCATTTCACTACTAGCCTGTGTTATATTACTATGTGCTTATGTAATTTATGTAACACAAATATGTTCTGATTCCCCATTTTCCTTTGGTTTTCATCTTCCTTACTGAGATACCAGGTAGGGTGTTATAGCCTCCTTTTTTGATGTTTTCACCTCTTTTTTGAGGAGTCAGGGAAGGCATGATTACTTCCTTTTTGGGTTTCTCACCTCCTTGAGAAGTCAGGGAGTATGTGACCACCTTATGTTCTAAAACAAAAGAAAGGTAGAGATGGTATGGGCCAGAACTCTGAAACAAGGATGTTTACAAGATGTTGTCAGTAGAATTGATGAGACAATGGTTATCTAGTTTAGGATGGTGCTTAGTAGTTCTCTAAGTTCAGTATTATTGATTTAATCTTACAACAAACAATGATTTCCTAGTGATTTAATGATTGATTTATATTTAGTCTAGAGCATATAAGCTAAGAGCCTTAGCTAGGTTGATAGAGAGGCAGAGAAGATAAGAGAACTGGAGACAGGAGCTTAAGCTCAGAGGAAAGGAGAGAGAAATTCATTTCCACCTTAAGTCAGGCTCCTGGTGGCAGGCTCTCCTCCTGAATTTTTCCACTGAAACCAAGCCTCCAGAAGGCCTTTAAGAAAGCTAACCAGGCCCCAAGAAAGGAGACAAGACTGTGAAAAAGATAACAAAAATTTGGAATTTAACCACTGGCTACACTTGTGGTGATTACTGAACTGAAACGAAGGCTGCCCCCAGAGACCCAAAGAAAACCAAACAAAAGAAAACTACACTACTGCTCCAAAATTTGATGGAAAGTATTAAATTAAAGTTGTTTGAAGAAGAATCTTGGAAAAGTTCAACTGGTTCCTAGACTGTACTATATCATTTTGGCTCCACACCCTATATATATATATTTTTTTTTTAACAAGAGGTAGCATAGTGTGGTGAATAAAGAGCTCTGAGCCAGGTAAGTCTGGCTTCAAAACCTGTCTCTTACATCTACTATGTAAATGGGATCTAACTGTTTAATCTCAAAGCCCCAGACAATTCTCACAGATCTTAAGCCAGACTCAAAAAAAAAAAAAAAAAAAAAGAAAAAAAGAAAAAGGAATTTGTAAATTGTGCTATTCATGGTCTCATTTCCTTTTAAATCATGAACATGAGTTGTTTGCTTTGTATAAATTCTTAACTATAGAGGGAACAATAATAATTATGACTGGAAAGAAACAAATTTTCAAGATATTTTAAAGATATTTTTCTACATTTAGAAACTTTAATAAAAATTTTAAAATTGCATAGTAAATCATCTACAGTCCTTTTTCAATAGGAGGTGTTAGACTTAAATTGATCTCGAAAAAATTCTTCATAACAGAAAACTTTTTTTTTTTCTTTCTATCAAGTTTTCTGGTTATATATGTTGAAATGTAGCCTAATGATAATTAGATATTTCTTTTGGAATAGGTAAGTGGTACAGTGGATAGAGTGTCTGATCTAGTGTTAGGAAGATCTGATTTCATTAGGCTTCAGACACTTAACTATCTGTGTGATTCTGACCAAGTCATCTAACTCTTATTTGCTTCAATTTCTACTTCTGAAAAATGGGCATAATAACAGAACCTAACTCCTAGGGTTATTGTAAAGATCAAAAAAGATAATAATTGTAAAGAACTGTATACACATTCATATACATGCACAAAGGCACACAGATGTATATTTATATCTATCTCATTAATATACATATAATAGGAATACATATGTCTTATAAATATATATGTAATATATATATATATATATTTACATATAATGTTTCTTTTTTCATAGTTTAGAATTAGAATACTTTTATCTTCCCTAAAGTACTTTCAACATTACAAAACAGAATTTTAAAAAAATTTTTATTGAAGTTTTTTTTATTATCAAAACATATTCAAGAATAATTTTTCAACATAGACCCTTGCAAAACCTTGTGTTCCAATTTCCCTCTCTCCATCCTTCTACCCTCCCCAGATGGCAAGTAATCCTATATATGTTGAACATGATAAATATGTATGTTAAATCCAATAAAGGCATACATACTTATACAATTATCTTGCTGCAAATGAAAAAAAAAAAATCAGATAAAAAAGGAAAAAAATGAGAAAGGATGTAAAACTCAAGCAAAATACAACAAAATAATAGAAAATGCAATGTGATCCACCTTCAGTTCCCACAGTTCTCTCTATGGGTGTAGATGACTCTCATCATCATAATATCATTGGAACTAGCTTGAATCATTTCATTGTTGAAAACAGCCATGCCCATCAGAATTGATGGAACAATAATATTCCACAACATTCATATACCATAGCTTATCCAGTCATTCTCCAACTGATGGACATCCACTCAGTTTCAGTTTCTTGCCACTAAAAAAAAAAAAAAAAAAAAAAAAAAAAAAAACAAGGCTGTCACAAATATTTTTGCACATATGGGTCTCCTTCCCTTCTTTAAGATGTCTTTGCTATATAAGCCCAGTAAAAACAAAACATAACAAACAAACAAAAAAACAAAAACAAACAAACAAACAAAAAAAAAACCCCTTCTGGATCAAAGGATATGCACAGTTTGATGGCACTTTGGCATAGTTCCAAATTGTTCTCCAGAATGCTTAGATCCCTTCAGAATTCCACCAACAATGCATTAATGTCCCAGTTTTCCCACATCTCCTTCAACCTTTGTCATTATCTTTTCCTGCCATCTTAGCCAGTCTGAAAAAAATTTTAGCAAAGCTGCAGGATACAAAATAAATCCACAGAAATCATCAGCATTTTTCTACATCACCAACATAACTTAAAACAGTAGAATTAACCAAATGGAAGAGGATATACAAAAGTTAACTAGAGAAAAATCGCACATTAAAAACTAGAACAGGGCAAATGGAAGCTAAAGACTTTGTGAGACAGAAAACTAAAAAGAATGAAAAAAAGTGAAGAATATGTAAAACATTTCATTGAAAATATAGCCTACCTGAAAAATGGATCCAGAAGAGACAATTTAAAATTATTGACCCACCTGAATGTTATCACCAAAAAAAGAGCTTTTATATTATTCAACATCATACACCATGGAGGAAAATTGCCCCACCGTTCTAGAAACAGAGGGAGAAATACTGATTGAAATAATGCATAAATAACCTTTGGAAAGAAATTCCACAAGGAGAATCCAAAGGGACAATGTTGCAAAACTGCAAAATTATAATCTCAAGTTAAAAATACTGCAAGGTACCAGAAAAAGTAATTAAAATATCAAGGAACAACACAGTCTGGATTAGCCAAGTCTGGCAGCCCATCTATAAAGGATCAAAAGGCCTAGACTACTATATTCTGGGAGGCAAAGGACCTGAACTTACAATGAGAATTAACTACTCAGAGAGATTCAGCATCATCTTTCAGAGGAGAAGACATAATTGTAATGAAGTAAAAGATTTTCAATCACTTCTGAAAAAAAAAAATAAAGCAGAACTAAAGATAAAATTTGATCGACAAACACAGGATGCAAGAGAAGCATAGAAAGGTAAACGGGGAAAATTATATATTATTAAAAGGCTAAACTGTTTACATTCCTGAATGGGAAAACTATATCTGTAACTCTTTAGAACTGCATCTATTACTGGGGCAGATAGAGGGGGAATTACATGGACTGACGTAGTGTTTTTGAATGGACTCTGGTATAATGATAGCAAAGAAAAAGCCAAAAAGAGGTCAAAAAGTCTGTACTGGGAAAAGAGGAAAGGGGAGGTATAATGGGACAATTAGATCACATGAAGAGGTCCAAAAACTATTACAATAGAGGAGAAAAAGGGAGGGGTTTAAGCATTGTTGGAACCTTGATCTCATCAGATTTAGCTCTGAGGGAGTAGCTTAACCATTACATTGGTATAGAAATTTATCTATGTCTATAAAGAAGTAGGAGAAAGAGGAAAAGGAAAGGGCAGGATACAAGGGAGGGCAGGAATACTAGGGGAAAAAAATAAGAGAAGAGGGAAAGGTGATAGGAGCTAAAGTAGTAGGTGGAGTGGGTAAAAAAAAAAAAAACACATGACTGAGGATAGTGGGGAAAGAGAAAACAAAAGTCTGTATAGGGAAGAAAATAAGATAGAGGGAAATACAGAGCTGGTAATGAAAACTATGAATGTGAATGAGATGAACTCTCCCATTAAATTGAAGCAAATAATAGAGTGGATTAAAAAAAATGGAATCCTACCACATTTGAAACAGAGATAAACATGCAGAGTAAAGGTAAAATGCTGGGGCTGAATTATTATGCTTCAGCTGAAATTAAAAAAAAAATAAAATTAAATTAAAAAAAGCAGGGGTACCCATTCTGATTTCATTTAAAGCAAAGACAAAAAATAAAACTTATTAAAAGATATAAGGAAAAAAGTACATCTTGATAAAGGTTATCCTAATTAGTGAAGTAATAATGATATTAAATGTGTATGTACTAAGTAATAGAACAGGCAAATTCCTAAAAAAAAAAAAAATTAAGCCAGTTACAGAAAGAAATAGAAAGCAAAACTATTCTTATGGGGGATCTCAATCTTCTCCTCTCAGAATCAGACAAATTCATCCACAACATAAACAAGAAAGGAACTAGGGAGGCTAATAGGATCCTAGAAAATCTAAGTATGATAGATATCAGGAGAACATTTGATAGGGACAGAACAATTCACTTTTTTCTTGGAAGTATAAGTCATCTAAACAAAAACTGACCATATACTATAGCATAAAACCTTACAATCAAATACAGAAAGGCAGAAATAATAAATGTGTCCTTTTCAGTCTACAATGCAATAAAAATATATTCAATAAAGGACCAGAGAAAGATAGACTAAAAACCACTTGGAAATTAAACAACCTAATTATACAGAATGATTGCATCAAAGAACAAAAGACAGAACAATACATTATTTCATTCAAGAGAATGACAATCATGACACAATGTACTAAAATTTATGGGATGCAGCTAAAGCAGTTCTTAGGGGACACTTTTATATCTCTAAATAGCTACCTGAATAAAATAAAGGATCCATGAATTGCACAATTAAATACCAAATTCTGAAACTGAAAGGAAAGTTTAATAAAGCAGAAACTGAGAACATTATTGAGTTAATGTCATTAAGAGTTGATTTTATGAAAAAACAAAAAATAGATTAAACTTTCATTAATTTGATTAGAAAAAAGAAAGAAAAAAAGAAGTACTGTGTAGATGCTTAGAAAATATTAATGCATTGTGCCATTTTAAAAGAAATGGGAAATCAGTGTTAGAAATTTATGATAGAATATGACAGAATCAAGCCTACCTGAAAAGCAGAAATAATATCTATCCTAATTCACTACAAGTTTTTCATTGAAATATTAATATGTGCTTTAGTTTTTTCCCATTAGCAAGGAATACAAAATTATTAGTTTGAAATAATAAAAAAAATGTTTAGGTTAAATTCCTACTGTTTGCCTCCAAGAAATTCAATAATCAGTTGATAAATTTCCTATAAAATTACATGAAATTGCTTAATTCAAATTACCAGAGGAACTGAAAGTTAATAGAACAAAATGTGTTATTTTCTTATTTGTAGGTTCTAACTTATTTATAATTTTTCATTTTTTCCCATATAATTAGGACAAGTGAAAAATCACCATTTTATTGGCTAGATGCATCTATCAGTAACAAATGTAATTATTTTACATGTTTTTGATTCTGTGAATTGAGTGTGCATTTTCATGTGTGAATGTATATATGTGTCTTTGTGTACTAAGACAGAGGGAGGAGAGGAAAAGAGAGGAGGGAGATAAAAAAGAGGGAAGTAAGAAAAAGAGAGAGGGAAGAAGAGGAATAGAGATTGGGAGAAAAGTTGAAGGTGGAGAGAGAGAGAAGGCAGAGAGACATATAAAAAGGACATGAAGAGCATACATTCACCAGTGTTAATAAAACACGTTATACTACTGTCCTAGTTAATAGTTATTTTAATCAAATTATCTAACTTAGTAATTTTGTCCATCATATTTTTTCATAAAATATTTTTATTTGTTTATTATTTATTTATTTATTTATAATTATAATTTTTGACAGTATATATACATGAGTAATTTTTTTTTATATCATTATCCCTTGTATTCATTTTCCAAATTATCCCCTCCCTCCCTCCACTCCCTCCCCTAGATGAAAGGCAATCCCATACATTTTATATATGTTACATTATAATCTAGATTCAATATATGTGTGTAAATCCCATTTTCTTGTTGCACTTTAAGTATTAGATTCTGAAGGTGTAAGTAACCTGGGTAGATAGACAGTAGTGCTAACAATTTACATTCACTTCCCAGTGTTCCTTCTCTGGGTGTAGTAGTTTCTGTTCATCATTGATCGACTGGAAGTGAGTTGGATCTTCTTCATGTTGAAGATATCCACTTCCATCAGAATACATCTTCATACAACATTGAATTGTACAGCGATTTTTTGGTTCTATTCATTTCACTCAGCATCAGTTGATGTAAGTCTCTCCAAGCCTTTCTGTCTTACTCCTGCTGGTCATTTCTTAGAGAGCAATAATATTCCATAATTTTCATATACCATAATTTACCCAACCATTCTCCAATTGATGGATATCCGTTCATCTTCCAGTTTAAAGCCACTACGAAAAGAGCTACCACAAATATTTTGCAACATACAGGTCCCTTTCCCTCCTCAGTATTTCTTTGGGATATAAGCCCAATAGCAGCAATGCTGGATCAAAGGGTATGCACAGTTTGATAATTTTTTGGGCATAGTTCCAAATTGCTCTCCAGAATGGTTGGATTCTTTCGCAACTCCACCAACAATGTATTAGTGTCCCAGTTTTCCCACATCCCCTCCAACATTCATCATTATTTGTTCCTGTCATCTTAGCCAATCTGACAGGTGTGTAGTGGTATCTCAGAGTTGTCTTAATTTGCATTTCTCTGATCAGTAGTGATTTGGAACACTCATATGAGTGGATATAATTTCAATTTTATCATCTGAGAATTGTCTGTTCATATCCTTTGACCATTTATCAATTGGAGAATGGTTTGATTTCTTATAAATTAAGGTCAGTTCTCTATATATTTTAAAAATGAGACCTTTATCAGAACTTTTAACTGTAAAAATATTTTCCAAATTTGTTACTTCCCTTGTAATCTTGTTTGCATTAGTATTGTTTGTACAGAAACTTTTTAGTTTGATGTAATCAAAATCTTCTATTTTGTGATCAATAATGATCTCTAGTTCCCCTCTGGTCATAAATTCCTTCCTCCTCCACAGGTCTGAGAGGTAGGTCTGTTCCTCTAATCTATTTATGATCTCATTCTTTATACCTAAATCTTGGACCCATTTTGATATTATCTTAGTGTGTGGTGTTAAATGTGGGTGCATGGCTAGGTTCTGCCAGTCTAATTTCCAGTTTTCCCAGCAGTTTTTGTCAAATGATGAATTCTTATCGCAAAATTTAGGATCTTTGGGTTTGTCAAACCTAGATTGATATTTTTATTCACTATCTTTTTTAATTTACTTTTTATTTTATTTTATAATTATAACTTTTTTTTGACAGTACATAAGCAGGGGTAATTTTTTACAACATTATCCCTTGCACTTATTTCTATTCAGATTTTTTCCCTTCCTCCTCCAACCCCCTCCCCCAGATGGCAGGCAGTCTTATATATGTTAAATATATTACAGTATATTCTATATAAAATATATATGTGTAAAACCGAATTTTTTGTTGCACAGGAAGAATTGGATTCAGAAGGTAAAAATAACAGTTTACACTCATTTCCCAGTGTTCCTTTTCTGGATGTAGCTGATTCTGTCCATCATTAATCAATTGGAATTGGATTAGCTCTTCTCTATGTTGAAGATATCCACTTCTATCAGCATACATCCTCCTATAGTATCATTGTTGAAGTGTATAATGATCTCCTGGTTCTGCTCGTTTCACTTAGCATCAGTTGATGTAAGTCTCTCCAAGCCTCTCTGTATTTCTCCTGTTGGTCATTTCTTATAGAACAATAATATTCCATAACATTCATGTACCATAATTTACCGAACAATTCTCCAATTGATGGACATCCATTCATTTTCCAGCTTCTAGCCACTATGAAAAGGGCTGCCACAAACATTTTGGCACATACAAGTCCCTTTCCCTTCTTTAGTATTTCCTTGGGATATAAGCCCAGTAGTAGTATGGCTGGGTCAAAAGGTATGCACATTTTGATAACTTTTTGGGCATAATTCCAGATTACTCTCCAGAATGGTTGGATTCTTTCACAACTCCCCCAACAATGTATTAGTGTCCCAGTTTTCCCACAGACCCTCCAAAATTCATCTTTATTTGTTCCTGTCATTTTAGCCAATCTGACAGGTGTGTAGTGGTATCTCAGAGTTGTCTTAATTTGCATTTCTCTGATCAATAGTGATTTGGAACACTCTTTCATATGAGTGGAAATAGTTTTAATTTCATCATCTGAAAATTGTCTGTTCATATCCTTTGACCATTTATCAATTGGAGAATGGCTTGATTTCTTATAAATTAAAGTTAATTCTCTGTATATTTTGGAGATGAGGCCTTTATCAGAACCTTTAACTGTAAAAATGTTTTCCCAATTTATTACTTCCCTTCTAATCTTGTGTGCATTAGTTTTGTTTGTGCAGAAACTTTTTAATTTGGTGTAATCAAAATGTTCTATTTTGTGATCAATAATGCTCTCTAGTTCTCTCTTGGACACAAACTCCTTCCTCCTCCACAAGTCTGAGAGGTAAACCATCCCATGTTCCTCCAATTTATTTATGATTTCGTTCTTTATGCCTAAATCTTGGACCCATTTTGATCGGATCTTAGTATGTGGTGTTAAATGTGGGTCCATGGCTAGTTTCTGCCATACTAATTTCCAGTTTTCCCAGCAGGTTTTTTCAAATAATGAATTCTTATCCCAAAATTTGGGATCTTTGGGTTTGTCAAAGATTAGATTGCTATTTTTATTCACTATCTTGCCCTGTGAACCTAACCTATGCCACTGATCAACTAGTCTATTTCTTAGCCAATACCAAATGGTTTTGGTGACTGTTACTTTATAATATAGTTCTAGGAATAGTCCATTTATTCCTACACTCTCAAGCGTTTTTAGTAGGAATGGATGTTGGATTTTATCAAATGCTTTTTCTGCATCTATTGAGATGATCATGGTTTTTTATTAATTTGATTATTAATATGGTCAATTATACTAATAGTTTTCCCAATATTAAACCAGCCCTGCATTCCTGGTATAAATCACACTTGGTCATAGTGTATTATCCTGGAGATGATTTTCTGAAGACATTTTGCTAATATCTTATTTAAGATTTTAGCATCCATATTCATTATTTTTTCCTTTGTCTGATGCTTCTTGAACTTGGCCACTATATTTCTTGGCATTTTGATTTTAGGGTCCCTTTCAGTAGGTGATTGATAAATTTTTTCAATGTCTATTTTACCCTCTGTTTCCAAAACGTCTGGGCAGTTCTCTTTGATAATTTCATTGAAAATGGTGTCCAAGCTCTTTTTTTCCTCACATTTTTCAGGGAGTCCGTTTATTCTCAAATTGTCTCTACTGGATCTGTTTTCCAGGTCTGTTGTCTTTCTAATAAGGTACTTGACATTCTTTTCAATTGTTTCATTTCTCTGATTTTGCTTGACTACCTCTTGGTTTCTCCTTGATTCATTCATTTCTACTTGTTCGAGTCTAATTTTCAATGATATATTTTCTTCACTCACTTTTTAAATATCTTTTTGTAATTGTCCAATTGTGTTTTTAAGTGAGTTTTTTTCTCCTATGGAATTTTTTTCCATTTTATCCATTTTATTTTTTAGAGATCTGATTTCTTTATCCAGCTAACTAATCCTGTTTTCCTTGGAGTTGTTTACCTTTTCCAATTCACTAATCCTGTTTTCCTTGGAGTTGTTTACCTTTTCCAATTCACTAATTTTGTTTCTCAATGATTTGATCTCTTTATCCACTCTGGATAACTTCTCCAGGCTCTCTTACCAAGCTTCCCTTTCCTTTTCCAATTTCTCTTCTACCTCTCTTGTGAGAGCCTTTTTGATTTCCTCTATGAGAGTCTTATGTATTGAGTAACAGATCATATCCCCCTAAGGGATTCCTCTGGGGACAGTCTTTTTTTAGCCTCCTCTGTATTTGAAGTCTGCTCTCTCTCCATACAGAAGCTGTCAGTGGTTAGAGCCCTTTTGAATTTTTTGTTCATTTTGTCAAAAGCGGAATCGAAGAAAACAAATTGACAAGAGAAACAATTGGTCTGTTTTGTGGGGGATGGGGCTAGATGTTGTTAATGGGCTTCCTCTACAGACTGGGGTAAAGCAGCAGAGAGCCACTAACAGAACAGTGATGGCTGTGCTGAGTCTGTTCTCTGAGGCTCTGAGAACTTGGAATCACTCCAGGTGGGGTTTGGGGGTGGCTGGTTCCGAGAGATGCTAGCTTTCTGGTGTTTTATTCTTCACCTCCAGTGTTAATCCCCTCTTTGCTGCTCCCGGCTTGCTGCCAAGATGGAAAATCCACACTGGGGTAAAAGTCTTTTTGCAGAAACAGAAGAGATCGTACCCCTCCCCCCTCTGGTCTGAGCTGTGTGAGCTGTCTGTCTCTCTCTGGCTTGCCTGCCCTCAGTCTGGGCCCAGTCTTTTTGACCCTCCCCCAAGCAAAAACAGACCTTCTCTGGCGAATTTCAAGGATGTCATCTGTTGGTGATTATTTGTGGGTTTCTTTTGTGGTCAAGCATTAACTCTGAGGCTTGTCATGAAGTAAGTCCTCAGAGAAAACACAGAGCTCAAGAAGCTGTCTGCCTCCATGCTGCTATCTTGGCCAGAAGTCCCCCGCCAAACATGAATTTAATAGAGATTAAGGAAACTGCATGGGAAAATGAATATTTAGTCATTTTTTTTTACAACTCAGTTATAGTTGAAATTGCTTCACTCTTACTTTAGTTTATTACTTGAGATTTTATCAAAAATGATAAAAGCTTATGTCAATGGTTCAACAACCAGTATAAGAGTTTTATGTTGCTTTAAAGTTGGCATAATCTTTATGGGTAGTAAAGAGGTATTCTACTGTACAGGGAAATAACTATTTATGTCACCATAACCTCTGCTTTTGACATGGTTCAGTCATGCCTCATTTAAGAGCTAAATTTCACAAGTGACATATTCATTAACAAATCACAGCCCTTATTCAAGAAAGAATACCAAGGACTGACATATCCTGATTGATTAAATCAGAAACGCAAATATTTTCTGCCATTCTTAATAAAGGAATCAAGAGAAATACAAATATGCACTATAAAATTATTACTCCAATAAATTCACATAGTGATCTTGCTTAAAATTACGTTTTCTTTACCAAGGCTATTTTTTATTTTTATCATGAAAATATATAGGAAGCACAAATATAGGCATAGTAGAATAGATCAAAAATATAAAGATTTATTTCACTATTGCCATAGAAGCCATATACACATATATATCACAAAAGTAGTAGATCATGTCATGTTCAAAAATTTGAAGAAGGGTTTAAGTGGGTAAAGAATACTGACTTCATAAAAAGATAATTTGGTCCTGACTTAGCCACTTACCACTTGAAAAGAACATTGGACATAGAGGACCCAGATACATGGACATTTATTTGTTTATTTATTTATAATGAAAGCATTGTACTAAACTCTGGAATACAAAACAAGTAAAATAAGAAACAAATAAAGCTCTATTTTCTCCTTCAAAATCAAGTTGCTGTTCTCAAGTATCTCACAATCTAAAAGGAAAATAATATGAAAAAATTGTACATAGGAGGAGATTATTTTAGGCATTAAAAATAGTAAAAATGGTGTATTGAGTGATATAACATATAAGGAACAACAAGGGAGCCAATGTCACTAAAACACAGGTATAGAGGAGTAAGATATAAAAGCAAAAAAAAATCTAGAACATGTAGGAAATAAGTAAGTCTAGAAATAATTTTGAAGTTAAAACAGTATTCCGTTAATATTGAATTATACTGTAGAGAGGAGTGATATGGTTGCACTTGATTTTTAATCAAGTTAATTTAACAGTTGAGTGAAGACTGCACTTTAATGGGGGAGAGATGAGACAGGGAGAACCACCCATAGGTTATTGGAAAGTGATAGAAACAGATCATCAGAGGAAAGGAAAAGTTATATTTAAGACATGTTATGAAAGTGGAATTACAGGATTTGGCAAGTGATTAGATATAGTAGAGTGAGAGAGAGTAGGGAGTTGAATATGCCATCTAGGTTTCATGCTTGGGTGATGGTGGTAGTCTTAACAATAATATACAAGGTTTGAAGAGTGGAAACTTTAAGGGAAAAAAAGATAAATATTTCAGTTTTTGACATTTTGAGTTTAAGATTTCTATGAGACATAAAGTTTGAAAGATCTAATAAGCATTTGAAAATGTGAGACTGAAAATAGGGAGAAAGATTAGGAATAAATAAATAAATCTGAGAGTCATTTGCATAAATATAAGTGAAATTATATAAAGGGAGAAGAAAAGAGGGCTGATGAGAAAGGATTGGGTTACAAAATAATTAATAAATATGACCTGGATAAGATCCAGCAAAGAAGACAGAGAAAGAGATTTCAATAATAGAAGAACAGAATAGAATTAATGGCAAAAGCTTAGAAAAAAGAGGGTGATTGACAATGCCAAAAACTACAAAGAAGTTCAGAAGGATAAAATAGTGAAAAATTAATTTGATTTGGCAATTAGATCTGTAACAATTTTGGAGGTAAATTTGTTTGAATGATGAAGTCAGAAACTGGATTTTAGAGTTAAGAAGACAGTGATTGGAAAAGAAGTGGAGGCCCTTTCTCAAGTATTTTAGCCAAAAAAAAAAATAAATAAATAAAACAAACAAAAAAAACAAAAAAAAAAAAAAGGAAAATAAGGAATGATAGGTTTTTTAATATGGTAGAGACACAGGAGGGAGGAAAAATATAGGATGACAGCTTTTTGAGTGTGGTGGAGACAGCCACATTTCTAGGTAATAAAGAAGCAATCATTAATCAAGTAGACATATGCATTGATTCACACAAATTTACAGATTCAAAGATAAATGAGAGAGGGAATGATAAAAGTGTTATTTGTTAGAGAAGGTGGTGTGGAACTGAATCTTTGTCCATGTAGATATGCATTCCTTTGCAAAGAAACCCTCCTTTGAAAAAGGAGGGTTATGTCTATATGTAAGAGGGATGAAGGAGATAGTTACAAAAAGGCATCTAAATAGTAAGAGATAAGAAGAAAAATGAGGCTTTCTCATAATAGCTCTCAATTTTTTCAATAAAATAAGAAGTAAGCTTTTCAGTTGAGACACTGGGGAGGAGGGGAAGTAATTGAAAGTTTAAGAAGGAATTAAAAATTTGGGAAGTCTCTGTGATGAATGAGAGGAAGTCAATTATGAAGGCCTAAAATAATTGCTTTGCCTCAGTGAAGGTTCGGTTGGGATTACATAACATAAATTTGTAATAGGCCCAATCAATAGAATTTGTGACTTTTTTTTTCTAGCTTAGTCCAACAGCTAATGAATAGGAGTAAAGGCAGTAAATAGTGAAAGTCATCCATGATGGAGGTTTGTCAAGAAAGATCAGTGGTTAGATAAAGGATGGTTAGATAAAGGACAAAGGAGCTGGAAAGTCATACCTTTTTGAAAAGATTTTTGAACAGGGGAACAATTTAATGAAGGAGTCAAGATGGAGAATGGAAGAATTTAGCCAGTGAAAGGGTGATGAGTTAGCAAAGAACTGAGGGGTAGTCATATTGAAAGTTTTATTGAAGACAAAAAATATATAAGGTAATTAATTTGGCAATAAAAGCCATTAATATCAAGGTGCCTTTCCATTTTCTATGATTTTATACCCCTTCATGAACTATATAATTCTACTGCACTAGTGGTCCTTACCTCTAATATTTATCTCCTAACTGTATTTGCACTGGGTTTACAATGTTTTGGGGAGAACTTGATTCCTGCCATACAATGCTTTACTTCTAAGATCATACTTCAGTTATAGTAAATTCATATGAACATATTTATCTGCACATAGTTTCAAGATTGAGCTTCATGAAAACACAGATCACATTTTTGCTTTTCTTTTATTCCCATAACTTGGAATCTTACCTGGCACAGGGTAGGTGCTTAAATGTTTGTTGACTAATTGGCTTCCTGATACATGTCAATTTTGACCCCTCCTTTTTTAGTATTCTGTAATTCTTTAGTATTTAGTATTAAGTGGTTCAGAGATAGCCTCTTCAGAGAATAGAACAGAACAATTTGAAGGGGTAAGTATTATATAGCTCCTCATGCCTTATTGATTTTGTGTTGTTGTATCTGATATTTTAGAGTAGCCATTTAATAAATATTTATTGAAAGATTAATGAAACTCACTAAACCATTTACAAAGAAAAAAATGATGCTCATCACTGAAATAAATCAAAGAAAAGAGTTTTTTGTTGTTCATTTTTTTTCAGTTTTGACTGATCTTTGAGAAACCAAGGACTACAGCATTCCAAGCCCTTTAATCAGCCAAAATCACTTGAAGTCTGTTCAAGTTCATTATCATTGTCTCCATGACACATTCTCTCTCATCCTCTGCCATACTATTTTCCATTTTTCTTCAATATTTCCCAACATTATGATCTTTTCCATTGAGTTTAATCTTCTCATAAAATGGCAAAAGTATTTAAATTTCAGGCTCAGTATTTAACCTTTCAATGAACAATCTCAATTAAAGACATGATACTGATTTGATCTCTTTGCTTTCCAAGGAACTCTCAAAAGTCTTTTCCAGCAGCACAATTCAAAAGCATCAATTATGTGGCATTCAATTTTCCTTAAAGTCAATTTTCACAGATAATCATTGCTCCTGGGGGGGAGGGGAACTTTGACTATGTTTCCTGGTTAACAAAGTGATATCTCTGATTTTTAGTATGGTATCTGAATTTGCCATATCATTCCTTCTAAGAAGCAAACTTCTTTTAATGTTATGGCTTCCATTTGTATATTTTTGTCACCTCTTTTAAATCTGTTCTACTTCTGTTAACTGCCTAACATTTTTTAGTTTTGTTTTTTTCTCATGCTCATTTTCTTCATGATATATTTGCATGATATCTCTAATTTTTTTATTATAACATTTTATTTAAAGTATATATGCAGAGGTAATTTTTTACAACGTTATCCCTTGCACTCACTTCTGTTCCTATTTTTTCCCTTTGCTTCCTCCACCCACTCCCATAGATGGCAGGCATTCTTATACATGTTAAATATGTTATAGTATATCCTAGATACAATATTTGTCTGCAGAACAAATAGTTCTCTTGTTCCACAGGAAGAATTGGATTCAGAAGGTAAAAATAACTTGGGAAGAAAAATAGAAATGCAAACAGTTTCCACTCATTTCTGAGTGTTCCTTTACTGGCTGTAGCTGATTCTGTCCATCATTGATTAATTGGAACTGAATTAGATCTTCTCTTTGTTGAAGATGTCCACTTCCATCAGAATACATCCTCAGGGGACTTCTAGCCAAGATGGCTAGATATCTGCTTGAGTTCCATTTTTCTCTCAGGACTTACTTCATGACAAGACTCAGAGTTAATGCTTGACCAGAAAAGAAACCCACAAATAATCACCAACAGACAACATCCTTGAAATTTGCCAGTGAAGGTCTGTGTTTGATTGGGGGAGGGTCAAAAAGATTGGGCCCAGACTGGGGGCAGGCAAGCCAGTTAGACAGACAGTTCATTCAGCTCAGACCAGAGGGGGGAGGGATACAATCTCTGCCATTTCTGAGAAAAGACTTTTACCCCAGTGTGGATATTCCATCTTAACAGCAAGCCAGGAGCAGCAGAGAGGGTGTAAACACCAGAGGTGAAGAATAAAACCTCGAAAAGCTAGCATCTCTCAGAACCCGGCCACCCCCAACCCCAACCTGGAGTGACTCAGCATGTTCTTAGAGCCTCAGAGCATAGACACAGTGCAGCCATCACTGTCCTATTAGTGGCTCACTGCTGCCCCCCCAGTCTGTAGAGGAAGCCCATTAACACCATCCAGCACATCCTCCCCAGAAAAAGACCAATTGTTTCTCTTGTCAATTTGTTTTCTTCGATTCCCTCTCTTACAAAAGGAACGAAACAAATACAGCTTCTGTATGGAGAGAGAGCAGAATTCAAATACTGAGGAGACTAAAAACAGACTGGACCCAGAGGAATCCCCTAAGGGGCATATGATCTGCTCCTCAATACAAAAGACTCTCATAGAGGAAATCAAAAAGGCTCTCACAAGAGAGCTAGAAGAGAAATGGGATAAAGAAAGGGAAGCTTGGCAAGAGAACCTGGAGAAGTCATTCCACACATTTAAAGACAGAGTGGATAAAGAAAACAAATCACTGAGAAATAAAATTAGTGAATTAGAAAAGGTAAACAACTCTAAGGAAAACAGGATTAGTGAGCTAGGAAAAAAAAAAAAAAAACAGTTCTCTAAAAAATAAAATGGATAAAATGGAAAAAAATTCTATAGAATGAAAAAAACTCACTTAAAAACACAATTGGACAATTACAATAAGATATTTTAAAAAGTGAGTGAAGAAAATACATCATTGAAAATTAGACTCGAACAAGTAGAAATGAATGAATCAAGGAGAAACCAAGAAGTAGTCAAGCAAAATCAGAGAAATGAAACAATTGAAAAAACTGTCAAGTACCTTATTAGAAAGACAACAGACCTGGAAAACAGATCCAGGAGAGACAATTTGAGAATAATCAGACTCCCTGAAAAATGTGAGGAAAAAAAGAGCTTGGACACCATTTTCAAGGAAATTATCAAAGAGAACTGCCCAGAAGTTTTGGAAACAGAGGATAAAATAGACATTGAAAAAAATCATCTATCACCTACTGAAAGGGACCCTAAAATCAAAATACCAAGAAATATAGTAGCCAAGTTCAAGAAGCATCAGGCAAAGGAAAAAAATGCTGGAAGGTGCTAGAAAAAAACAATTCCGATATGGAGGAGCCACAATAAGGATATCCCAGGATCTATCAGAGTCCACATTAAAAGAACAGAGGGCCTGGAACATGATGTTCCGAAAGGCTAAGGAACTTGGTATGCAGCCAAGAATAACTTACCCAGCAAGAATGAGCATCATTTTCCAGGGAAGAAGATGGACAATTAATAAAATAAATTAATTCCATCTATTCTTGTAGAAAAAACCAGACGTACATAAAATGTTTGATCTTCAAATACAGAACTCAAGAGATTTCTAAAAAGGTAAAAAGAAATCTTGAGAACTATACTTCTGCCATGAAAATATGTAATGAACATATGTATACTTTGTCCTAGAAACTAGAGGTGGAAAGGAAATTATATCATAAAGAAAGGTAAAGTGGTAGTACTACATCTCATGAAGAGGCAAAGGTAACCTATTATATCTGAGAGAAAGAAAGGAGGGAGATGAACATAGTGGTTATCAATAGACATATTTGATTTATGGTGAAACTTCTTCCACTTCATTGAAAAGTGAGAGGGAAGAAGTAAACTAAGGGGAAGGGAATTCAGAAATTGTGAGGAAAAGGGGTAAAATAAGGGGAGGAACTTTAAGGTGGGGGAGAGATACTAAAAAGGGAGGGCTGTGAAAAGCAAGTGGTGTTCACAAGCTTAATACTGGCTAGGGGGGTAAGAGGGAAAGAAAAGAGAAAAAAAATTATAAGCAGGGGTTAACAGGATGGCAAGCAATAAAGAATTAGTCATTCTAACCATAAATGTGAATGGGGCAAACCACCTAATAAAGAGGAAGCAGTTAGCAGACTGGATTAAAAGTCAGAATCCTACTATATGTTGTTTATAGGAAACACACCTGAAACAGGGTGAGACATTCAAACTAAAAGTAAAAGGGTGGAGCAGAATCTACTATGCTTCAGGCAAAGCCAAAAAAGCAGGGGTAGCCATCCTTATCTCAGATCAAGCAAAAACAAAAATTGATCAAATTAAAAGAGATAAGGAAGGGCATTATATCCTGCTAAAGGGTAGCATCAATAATGAAGCAGTATAAATATTAAACATATACACACCAAGTGGTGCAGCATCTAAATTCTTAAATGAGAAATTAAGAGAGCAGCAAGAAGAAACAGACAGCAAAACTATAATAGTGGGAGATCTCAACCTTGCACTCTCCAAATTAGATAAATCAAACCACAAAATAAATAAGAAAGAAGTCAAAGAGGTAAAGACAATACTAGAAAAGTTTGATAAGATAGATCTTTGGCGAAAGCTAAATGGAGACAAAAAGGAGTATACTTTCTTCTCAGCAGTTCATGGAACCTATATAAAAATTGATCATATACTAGGTCATAAAAACTTCAAAATTAAATTCAGTAAGGCAGAAATAGTAAATGCAACCTTTTCAGACTACAATGCTATCAAAATTACATTTACTAAAAAGCCAGGGTAAAATAGACCAAAAAAATAATTGGAAACTAAATCATCTTATGCTAAAGAATTATTGGGTAAAACAGTAAATCATAGACATAATTAATATCTTCACCCAAGAAAATGACAATAATGAGACATCATACCAAAATGTGTGGGATACAGCCAAAGCAGTAATTAGGGGAAGTTTTATATCTCTACATGCCCACTTGCATAAAATAGAGAAAGAGAGGGCCAAGGAATTGGACTTACACCTAAAATTGCTAGAAAAGGAACAGATTACAAACCCCCAGTCAAACATAAAACTTGAAATTCTAAAAATAAAAGATGAGATTAATAAAATTGAAAGTAAAAAAAAAAATCTATTGAATTAATTAATAAAACTAAGAGTTGGTTCTATGAAAAAACCAAAAAAATAGACAAACCCTTACTAAACCTAATTTAAAAAAAGGAAAGAGAAAAAGCAAATTGTTAGTCTTGAAAATGAAAAGGGAGAGCTCACCACTAATGAAGAGGAATTTAGAACAATAGTTAGGAGCTACTTTGCTCAACTTTATGCTGATAAATTCGATAACTTAAATGAAATAGAAGAATACCTTCAAAAATATACCTTGCCCAGATTAACAGAGGAAGAAGTAAGTAGTCTAAATAGTCACATCTCAGAAAAAGAAATAGAACAAGCTATTAACCAACTTCCTCAGAAAAAATTCCCCATGACCAGATGGATTTACATGTGAATTCTACCAAACATTTAAAGAACAACTAACTCCAATGCTATATAAACTATTTGAAAAAATAGGGATTGAAGGAGTCCTACCAAATTCCTTTTATGACACAGACATGGTACTGATACCTAAACCAGGTAGATCGAAAACTGAGAAAGAATACTATAGACCAATCTCCTTAATGAATATTGATGCTAAAATCTTAAATAAGATATTAGCAAAATGTCTTCAGAAAATCATCCCCAGGATAATACACTATGATCAAGTGGGATTTATATCAGGAATGCAGGACTGGTTTAATATAAGGAAAACTATTAATATAATTGACCATATTAATAAGCAAATTAATAAAAACCATATGATCATCTCAATAGATGCAGAAAAAGCATTTGATAAAACCCAACATCCAATCTAAATGAACTATTCCTTAAAAAATTAAAGAGCATAAATTTAAAACCTTCAGTAAACATCATATGTAATGGCGATAAACTAGAACCTTTCCCTTTAAGATCAGGAGTGAAACAAGGTTGCCCACTATCACCATTACTATTCAATATAGTACTAGAAACGCTAGCCTCAGCAATAAGAGCTTAGAAAGAGATTCAAGGAATTAGAGTAGATAATGAGGAAATCAAACTATCACTCTTTGCAGATGACATGATGGTATAATTAGAGAACCCCAAAGACTCTGCTAAAAAGCTTTTAGAAATAATTCAGAACTTTAGCAAAGTTGCAGGATACAAAATAAATCCACATAAATCCTCAGCATTTTTATACATTACCAACACAATCCCACAGCAAGAGATACAAAGAGAAATTCCATTCAAAATAACAGTCGATAGTATAAAATATTTGGGAATATATCTACCAAAGGAGAGTCAGGAATTATATGAGCAAAATTACAAAACACTTGCCACAAAAATAAAGTCAGATTTAAATAATTGGAAAGACATTCAGTGCTCTTGGATAGGCCGCGCGAATATAATTAAGATAACAATACTCCCTAAACTAATCTATTTATTTAGTGCTATACCAATCAGACTTCCAAGAAACTATTTAAGTAACCTAGAAAAAATAACAACAGAATTCATATGGAACAACAAAAGGTCGAGAATCTCAAGGGAAGTAATGAAAAAAAAATTAAGTGAAGGTGGTCTAGCTGTACCTGATCTAGAACTATATTATAAAGCAATAGTCACCCAAACCATTTGGTATTGGCTAAGAAATAGACTAGTTGGTCAGTGGCATAGGTTAGGTTCACAGGGAAAGATAGTGAATAAAAATAGCAATCTAATCTTTGACAAACCCAAAGATCCCAACTTTTGGGATAAGAATTCATTATTTGACAAAAACTGCTGGGAAAATTGGAAATTAGTATGGCAGAAACTAGGTATGGACCCACATTTAACACCACATACTAAGATTCGATCAAAATGGGTCCAAGATTTAGGCATAAAGAATGAGATCATAAATAAATTAGAGGAATATAGGATAGTTCAACTCTCAGACTTGTGGAGGAGGCAGGAATTTGTTTCCAAAAGAGAATTAGAGATCATTATTGATCACAACATAGAAGATTTTGATTACATAAAATTTAAAAGCTTTTGCACAAACAAAATTAATGCAAACAAGATTAGAAGGGAAGTAACACATTGGGAAAACATTTTTACAGTTAAAGGTTCTGATAAAGGCCTCATCTCCAAAATGTACAGAGAATTGACTTTTAATTTATAAGAAATCAAGCCATTTTCCAATTGATAAATGATCAAAAGATATGAACAAACAATTTTCAGATGACGAAATTAAAACTATTTCCACTCATATGAAAGAGTGTTCCAAATCACCATTGATCAGAGAAATGCAAATTAAGACAACTCTGAGATATCATTACACATCTGTCAGATTGGCTAAGATGATAGGAACAAATAACTATGAAAGTTGGAGGGTCTGTGGGAAAACTGGGACACTGATGCATTGTTGGTGGAGTTGTGAAAGAATCCAATCATTCTGGAGAGCAATCTAGAATTATGCCAAAAAAAGTTATCAAAATGTGTATACCCTTTTACCCAGCAGTGCTACTCCTGGGCTTATATCCCAAGGAAATAATAAAGAAGGGAAAGGGACCTGTACGTCCCAAAATGTTTGTGGCAGCCCTTTTCATAATGGCTAGAGGCTGGAAGATGAATGGATGTCCATCAATTGGAGAATGGTTGGGTAAATTATGGTATATGAATGTTATGGAATGTTATTGTTTTGTAAGAAATGATGAACAGGATGAATACAGAGAGACTTTGAGAGACTTACATCAACTGATGCTGAGTGAAATGAGCAGAACTAGGGGATCATTATACACTTCAATAATGATACTGTATGAGGATGTATTCTGATGGAAGTGGATATCTTCAACATAGAGAAAATCTAATCCAATTCCAATTGAGCAATGATGGACAGAATCATCTACACCCAGAACAGGAACACTGGCTAATGAGTGTAAACTGTGAGCATTGTTTTGTTTTGTTTTTCTTTCAAGATTATTTTTACATTCTGAATACAATCCTTCCTTTGGAACAACAACAACAACAAAATTCAGTTCTGCACATATATATTGTACCTAGGATATACTATAAGATATTTTATATGTATGGGGATGCCTGCCATCTAGGGGAGGGGATGGAGGGAAGGAGGGGAAATTTGTGGAATAGAAGGGAGTACGAGGAATAATGTTGTAAAAAATATTACCTATGCATATGTACTGTCAAAGAAAATATTATAATTACAAAAATTAATAAATACAAAAAGAATACATCCTCAAATTATGTTGCTGTTGAAGTGCATAATGATCTCCTGGTTCTGCTCATTTCACTCAGCATCAGTTCATTTTATGTCTCAATAAGCCTCTCTGTATTCTTCCTGCTGGTAATTTCTTACAGAAAAATAATATCCCATAAAATTCATATACCACAATTTATCCAACCATTTTCCAATTGATAGGCATCATTTCATTTTCTAGTTTTTAGCCACTACAAAAAAGTCTGCCACTAACATTTTGGCATTTTAATATTTCTTTGGAATATAAGCTCAGTAGTAGCAGTTTTTGTCAAATGAATTCTTATCCCCAAAAGTTGGATTCTTTGGGTTTGACAAATACTAGATTCCTATAGTTATTGAATATTTTGTCTTGTGAACCTAACCTATTCCACTAATCAACTAATATTTTTTCTTAGCCAATACCAAATGATTTTGGAGACTGCTGCTTTATAATATAGTTTTAGATCAGGCATAGCTACACCACTTTCATTTCATTTTTTTTTTTTTTTCATTAATTCCCTTGAAATTCTCGACCTTTAAAGTTCTTCCATATGAATTTTTTTTGTTATTTTTTCTATGTCATTAAAATAATTTCTTGGGAGTCTGATTGGTGTAGCACTAAATAAATAGATTATTTTAGAGAGTATTGTCATTTTTATTATATTCGCTCCACCTATCCAAGAGTACTTAATGTTTTTCCAATTATTTAAATCTGACTTTCTTTTTGGCAAGTGTTTTGTAATTTTGCTCATATAATTCCTGACTTTCCTTTGGTACATAGATTCCCAATATTTTATGCTATCAACAATTACTTTGAATGGAATTTCTCTTTAAATCTTTGGATTTTGTTGGCGATGTATAAAAATGTTGAGGATTCATGTGGATTTATTTTGTATCCTGCAACTTTGCTAAAGTTGTGAATTATTTCTAATAGCTTTTTATTAGAATCTCTGGGGTTCTCTAAGTATACCATCAAATCATCTACAAAGAGTATAGTTTGGTTTCCCCATTACCTACTCTAATTCTTTTAATCTCTTTCTCGACTTTTATTGCCGAAGCAAGTGTTTCTAATACAATATTGAATAGTAATGGTGATAGTGGCAAACTTCTTTCACTCCTAATCTTACTAGGAAAGGTTCCAGTTTATCCCTATTGCATATGATGCTTAGTGATGGTTTTAAATATATGCTCCTGAATATTTTGTGCTCCAACATTTTATCTTTATTCTGTATGTATCACCCTGCTTCAGGTTTGTTTCCTGTAAACAACATATTGCAGGATTCTGGCTTTTAATCCAGTCTGCTAACTGCTTCCTCTTTATGGGGGAATTTACCCCATTCACATTTATGGTTAAAATTACTAATTCTGTATTACTTAATATCCCCTGCTTATGCTTTTCTCCTTTCCTTCCCCCTTAACCCACTCCCCATTATTACACTTGTGAGCACCACTTGCTTCTCACAGCCCTCCATTTTCAGTATCCCTCCCCATTTTTAGAGTTCCTCCCCCTGTTTTACCCCTTTTCCTCACAATTTCTGTATTCCCTTCCCCTTAGCTTACTCCTTCCCTTTTTACTTTTCCCCTCCCACTTTTCAATGAAGTGGAAGGAGTTTCATCATAAATCAAATATGTCTATATTTTTCTCTTTAAGCCAATTCTAATGAGAATATGATACACACTATGTTCATCCTCCTTGATTCTTTCTCTCAAATTTATTAGGTTACCATTACCTCTTCGTGAGATGTAGTACCACCACTTTACCCTTTTTCTGGTACAATTTTTTTTTCCACCTCTAGTGTCTAGAACAAATTATACATGTGTTTTGTTTATATATCTTTATGGAAGAAATATAGTTCTCAAGATTTCTTTTTACTTTTTTAGGAATCTCTTGAGTTCTATATTTGGAGATCAAACTTTTTGTTTTGATCTGCTTTTTTCATCAAGAATAGACAAAATTCACTTATTTTGTTGAATGTCCATCTTCTTCCTTGGAAAAAGATGTTCATTTTTGCTGGTTAAGTTATTTTTGGCTTCATATCAAGTTCCTTAGCCGTTCAGAATATCAGATTCCAGGGCCTTTGATATTTTAATATGTACACTGCTAGGTCCTGGATGATCCTTATTGTGGCTCCTCCATATTTGAATTATTTTTTTCTAGTAGCTTGTAATTTTTTTTTTTCATTGATTTGATAGTTCTGGAATTTAGCCACTATATTTATTGGAGTTTTGATTTTAGGGTCCCTTTCAGTACGTATTGATGGATTCTTTCAATTTCTATTTTACCCTCTGTTTCTATAACATCTGGGCAGTTCTCTTTGATAATTTCCTGGAAAATAGTGTCCAGGCTCTTTTTTTCATCATATTTTTCAGGGAGTCCAATAATTCTCAGATTGCCTCTCCTAGAATTATTTTCCAGGTCTATTGTTTTCCCTAGAAGGCATTTGATATTTTTCCCATTGTTTCATTTTTTGGTTTTGCTTGACTGATTCTTGGTGTCTCCTTGAGTCATTCAATTCTATTTGTTCGATTCTGATTTTCAATGAAGTACTTTTCTTCATTCAATTTTTTTATATCTTTTTCTAATTGTCCAATTTAGTTTTTTAAGTGAGTTGTTTTGTTCTATGGATTTTTTTTTTCATTTTGCCTATTTTATTTTTTAGAGAGCTATTTTCTTTTTCCAACTCACTAATTCTGTTTTTTAGGGATTAGATTTCTTTATCAACTCTATCTTTAAATGAGTGGGATGACTTATCCAGACTTTCTTGCCAACCTTCCCTTTACTTTTCCCATTTTTTCTTCTTGCTCTATTGTGAGAGCCTTTTGAATTGTTTCTATGAGAATCTTGTGTGTTGAGGATCAGCTTATATCTCCCTTTGGGGATTCCTCTGGAGATAATCTCTTTTTAGTCCCCTCAGGTTTTAAAGTCTGCTCTCTATCCATATAGAAGCTATTAATAGTTAGAGTCCGTTTTAACTTTTTGCTGATTTTGTCAAAGAAACAGCAAAGAAAACAAACTAGCAAAAAAAAAAAAAAAAAAAAAAAAAAAAAACAACAACAAAAAAAAAAAACAAATGCAGTCTGCTTTTTATTTATTATTTTTGTTGGTGGGGGGGTGGCTGGATGGTATTACTGAACTTCCTCCACAGACTGCGGAAGGTAGCAGTGAGGCACCTAGCAGGATAGCAATGGCTATACTGTATCTTCACTCTGAGACTCTGAGAGCTTACTGAGACACTCTGGGTGGGTGTGGCCAGGTCAGGAGAGACCCTAGCTTTTCTGGGTAATAGTCTTTACTTCCTGTGTTTATAGCTCCTTTGCTGATCTACTGGCTTGCTGCCAGGGCAAAGTATCCATACTGTGGTAAAGATCTCCCCACAAAAATGGCTGAGATAACACCCCACCCCTCTCAATCAGCTCTATACTCTCACTGTCTACTGTGCTGCATCTGTATGCCTGCCTTCAGTCTGTGCCTGATCGAACCATTCCCACCCATGAGCAAAAACAGACATTTTCTTTCAGATTTCAAGGATATCAAGGATATTTCAAGGATAATTGTTGTAATTATTTGTATTTTTTTTTCAGTCAGACACTAATTCCAAGGCCTGTCATGAAATAAAGTCTGAGAGCAAAGACACAGCTTAAGTAGATGTGTATGTCCTCTCCACCATCTTGGCCAGAAGACAACATCTCTAATTTTGAAGAGATTTCTCATCTTTGTAGTTGTACTGTTATATGTTTCTTTACCCTGCTCATAAAAGAAAAAAATTATTAAAGCTTTTTCTTTACAAAGCATATGCATGTGTAATTTTTCTAACATTGACCTCTGCAAAAAATTTGGTTAAAAATTTTCCCCTCTCTTCTGGGTGTATATGTCTCTCTTCATCACTGAACAAGTGGAACAGGTTTGAATCATGTCAATGTTGAAAACAGCCATGTCCATCAGAATTGATCATCATATAGACTTATTATTGCCATGTATAATGATCACCTGGTTCCACTCATTTTACTTACAGTTCATACAGGTCTCTCCAAGACTCTCTAAAATGATCCTGCTGGTCGTTTCTTACAGAACAATGGTATTCCATAGCATTCATATACCATAATTTATTCAGTCATTCTCCAACTAATGTGCATCCCCTCAATTTCCAGTTTCTTGCCACTACAAAGTGGGCTGCCACAAACATTTCTGTACATGTGGGTCTCTTTCTCTACTTTAAAATCTCTTTTGGATATAATCCCAGTAGTAACATTGCTGGATCAAATGGTGTGTACAGTTTGATAATTTTTTTAGCATAGTTCCAAACTGCTCTCCAAAATGGTTAGATCCACTCACAATTCCACCAACAATGTATCAGTGCCCCATTTTTCCCACATTTCCTCAAACATTCTCCATTATCTATTCCTGTCATCTTAGACAATCACATGGGTGTGTAGTGGTATCTCACAGTTGTCTTACTTTGCATTTCTTTGATCAATAGTGCTTTGGAGCACCTTTTCATGTGCGTAGAAATAGTTTCAATTTTTCTATCTGAAAATTGTTTGTTCATATCCTTTGACAACTTATAATTTGAAGAATAGTTTGAACTACTATAAATCTGAGTCAATTCATTATATATTTTAGAAATGAGGGTTTTATCAGATACTTTGGATGTAAAAATGTTTTCCCATTTGTTGCTTCCCTTCTAATGTTGTCTCCATTCTTTTTTTTTTCTTTTTTTTTTTTTTGTACAAAAACTTTTTAACATAATATAGTCAAAATTATAATTATCTATTTTGTGATCATTAATTATCTTTTAATCTTCTTTGGTCACAAATTACTTCCTCCTCCACAAATCTGAGAGGTAAACTATCCTATGTTCTATTAATTTGTTTATAATATCATTCTTTATGTCTAGATCATGAACCCATTTCAAATTTTTCTTGATATAAGGTATTAGGTGGGAGTCTATGCCTACATTCTGCCATACTAGATTCCAATTTTCCCAGCAGATTTTGTGAAATAGTAAATTCTTATTCCAAAACCTGGGGCCTTTGGGTTTATCAAATAATAGATTTCTATAGTCATTGACTATTTTGTTCCGTGAACCTAACCTATTCCACTGATTAGCTTCTGTATTTCTTAGCCAGTACCTATAGTTTTAGATCTGGTACAGTAGACCACCTTCATTCTTTTTTCTCTTCATTAATTCCTTTGAAATGCTTGACCTTTTGTGATTCCAGATGAATGTTGTTATTATTTTTTCTAGGTCAGTAAAATAGTTTCTTGGGAGTTTGATTGGTAAAGTACTGAATAAATAAATTAGTTTAGGTAGTATTGTCATCTTTATTATATTTGCTCAACCTATCCAAGAGCACTTGATATTTTTCCAGTTACTTAGATCTGACTCTGTTTATGTAGAAAGTGTTTTGTAGTTTTGTTCATGTAGTTTCTGACTCTCACTTGGCAGATAGATTCCCAAATATTTTATATTATCAACCATTACTTTAACAGGAATTTCTCTTTGTATCTCTTGGTATTGAATTTTGTTAGTGATATATAAGAATATTGATGATTTATGGTGATTTATTTTGTATCCTGAAACTTTGTTGAAGTTGTGGGTTGCTTCTAATAGTTTTTTTAGTAGATACTCTGGGGTTCTTTAAATATACCATCATGTCATCAGCAAAGAGTAATAATTTGATTTCCTCATTACCTACTCTAATTCCATTAATATTTTTTCTTCTCTTATTGACAAAACTAGCGTTTATAATACAATATTTAATAGTAATGATGATAGTCGCAATCTTGTTTCACCCCTGATCTTATTTGGAATGGTTTTAGTTTATCCACATTACATATGATGCTTGCTAATGGTTTTAAATAGATGCTACTGACTATTTTAAGGGAAAAGTTCATTTATTCCTATATTCTCTAGTGTTTTTAATAGTAATGGGTATTGGATTTTATCAAATGCTTTTTCTGCATCTATTGAGATAATCATATATATATTTTTTTGTTTATTTGGTTATTGATATAGTCAATTCTATTATTCTAATAGTTTCCCTAATATTGAACCACCCCTGAATTCCTAATATAAATCCTACTTGGTCATGTTATATTATCCTGGGGATGAATTTCTGTAATCTCTTTGCTAATATCTTATTTAAGATTTTTGCATCCATATTCGTTAGAGAGTTTGGTCTATAATTTTCTTTCTCTGTTTTCATTCTATCTGGTTTAAGTATCAGTACCATGTTTGTGACATTAAAGGAATTTGGTAAGAGTCCTTCTTTCCTTATTTTTTTTCCAAATAGTTTGTATAGTATTGGAGTTAATTCTTCTTTAAATGTTTGGTAGAATTCATATGTAAATCCATCGGGTGTTGAGGGTGTTTTTTTTGTTTGTTTGTTTGTTTGTTTGTTTGTTTTGTTTTGTTTTGTTTTAGGCAGTTGATTATTATTATTATTGTTTTTTAAGTGGGACTACTTAAGCAATTTATTTACTCTTTTGTTAATCTGGACTATCTATATTTTTATAGGTATTACTTTATTTCTCTTAGCTTGTCAGATGTATTGGCATAAAGTAGGTCAAAGTAACTCCTTATCATTCCTCTAATTTCCTATTCATTGGTAGATAATTCTCCCTTTTTATTTTTGAGACTAACAATTTGAATTTCTTCTTTCTTTTTTCTAATCAAGTTAGCTAAAAAGTTTATCTATTTTGTTGTTTTTTTTTTTTTTTATAAAACCAACTATTAATTTAATTTATTAATTCAATAGTTATTTTAGTTTGAATTTTATTTATATTTCTTTATATAATTTCAAGTTTGGTATTTGATTGGGGACTTTTAATTTATTCTTTTTCTATGTTTTCTTAGTTGCAAGACCAATTTATTAATTTTCTCTTTCTCTATTTTAGTAAGCCTCTAGAGATATAAAAAATTCCCCTTATTTCTACTTTGGCTGTATCCCACAAATCATGGTATGTTGTCTCATTATTGTCATTCTTTTAGGTGAAATTATTGTATTTATGATTTGCCTTTTCACCCATTCATTCTTTAGGATGAGATCATTTAGTTTCCATTTTCTTTTTGTTCTATTTTCCCCTGGTCTTTTATTGAAAGTAATTTTAATTGCATCATTATGTGAAAAAAAAAAAAAAAGAATTTACCATTTCTGCATTTGATTTTGAAGTTTTATTTTTCCTAATATATAGTCATTTCTTGTATAGTTCCATGAACTGCCAGGAAGAAAATGTGCTCCTTTATGTCTCCATTCAATTTTCCCCAAAGAGCTATCATTTATAGTTTTTCTAGTATTCTCTTTACTTCTTTAACTTCTTTCTTATTTATTTTGTGTTTTGATTTATCTAGTTTTTGACAGCAAGGTTTAGAGCTCCCATTATTAGAGCTTTGCTATCTATTTCTTCTCACAAGTATCTTAACTTCTCCTTTAGTATTTTAGATGCTACACTACTTGTTGCATATATGTTTGATATTAAATTTACTTCAATATCTATCCTACCCTTTAGCAAAATATAATTTACTTTCTTATCTCTTTTAATTATATCAATGTTTGCTTTTGCTTTATCTAAAATCAAGATGGCTACTCCTGTTTGTTTGTTTGTTTGTTTGTTTACTTCACCTGAAGCATAATAGATTCTGCTCCAGCCTTTTTCCCTTTGCTTTGTATGTATTGCTCTGCTTTAAATATGTTTCTTGTAAACAAGATATTGTAGAATTCTGTCTTTTAATCCAGTCTGCTTTCCATTTATTTTTATGGGAGACTTCAACCCATTCATATTTACAGTTACAACTAATTCTGTATTCCTGCCATTTTATTAACCCCAGATTATACTTTTCTCTTTTATTTTCCTCTTTCCCTCCTCCCCAGTATTTTACTTGTGAGTACTACTTGCCTCAAGAAGTCTTCCCCCTTCAGAGACCCTCCCCTTTTCTTATATGTCTGTTTTGCCTTGCCTTTAGCCTATCCCTTCCCTTTTCTCCTTTTCCCTCCCGATCTTCTGTGAGAACTGGAATTTGGGGGTTCACTATTGACCTTTTGTTTTTATATTGGGTGTTTTAATTAACTTCTCTCCTCATCTACTGTCTTGCAAGCAGGGCAGAGGGACCAACCCTGCTGTAGATTCCTGTACATTGCTCCCCATAAATTCTCTGTCATGTGGGGTCTGCATCGTCTGAGGAGCCTGCATTGCCTATGCAGTTTGCCCTGCCCAAAGACTCTGCTCCATTTCTGCTGGCATTTGTGCTCAGCTGCTTGTGCTTAACTGCCTCTCTCCCATTTTCTACTGAAACAGATATTTTCTGGCGGTCTTCTGCTGACAATTTGTTGCACTCCTATAAATTCCAGACTAGCTCTCTGGAGGACTTCAGGATCAGCCCCAGTCCTTGGTATTAGTGGAGGAGTGGAGGAATGAAGTAGGCAAAAGGGCCACGTGGTTGGTCAAAAAATGGAGTCTGGAATCTGCCATTTTCTCTTGTATATGTGCCTGAGAGCTGTGGCTGAGAAAGCTGTGGCTGAGAGAACATTCTGATTCTGAGACTCCCTTTAAATACTCCAGTATATTACATAACTATCTCACACTGAGCATGCCCAACTGTAGAATATTATATCACCATATTACCCTATGTTAATGCCAACTAGATTGATTACATCATTACTTTATGTTAAGTATGTGCTTAGAGAACTATTATCTCACATTGAGTAAGTATTTAATTATAAATACCCTGCTATTCTAGATTTAAGTACACCTTTTCAGAGTTCCTGCCCTCTACACACTCCCAATATTTGTGGATTCTGCAAGTCCAGAGCTAATTCAGAGGCTGGAGGGTTGTAGGAGAAGGTCAGAAAGAAATGTGTGTTGTCTCATCCATTTCATCTCCACCCCTGGAAGTTCCAATTAAAGAAAATCTTATCTCTCCTTGCTATTCTTTGGAATTCTGCATTCAGATGAATATTTATCATTTACACTTTGACCTTTTTTCCCTTCTTTCCTCAGCTATTTATAATTCCTCATCATATAGACATTTTTATTTCTTGCTTTTCTTTTTCCTTGGGATTTTTTTTTTTTTTTTTGTTATTGTTTCCTTTAAAATATTGTGAACCTCTGATCATAATTCTTCAGGCACATTTACCAGCTCTAATCTAATCTCGGCAAATGAATTGTTTTCTCTGTTCCCCAGTTTCTTATTATGACATATAGAAATAGAAAAATCTCCCTGGGTATTATGCAGGATTAGAGAATTTGGTAATTAATAGGAAAAAAGATTTTGGAAAAAGTAGGTTCAAGTCATTAAAAGGTATTTCATGGAATACTAATAAAAAACAGAAAAGAAAAAAGAATACAGATTCTAAATGTGACTATTCCTTATCTAGATACTGTTTTAGGTGATTAGGTAATCTAAGTATTTATTTTATGATTTATTAATTTCCTCTAGGGGTCCATGTTTTCTTAAATAAAATGTATGATATTAATTGCAAACAGCTACTAATTACAATTACTTCATGTATATTTACAGCAAATGATGAATACTATTAATATCAAAAGAGAGATGATTATACTTCATCAGATCATTAGATTTAGCATCAGAAGAATTTGTAAAAATATTAATATCTCTAATTTTATGTCATCATTGTTGTTTATATTTTTCATTCTTGACCTCACAGAGAGTCTTTCTTTATAACAAAAAAAGGAATCCCCCTCCTAAAATAATCAGTAAAATAATACATCCTAATGTCTGCAAAGAAGGGACAGAAGTTCATTTCAAATACCTTCTTTCTTGCCACCAGGGATTAAGATAGATGCTATTCTACTAGTGTCTTGATTCCCATGGCCAAACTTATTTATGTTGGCAAGAGATCTAAGAAGCATAATTCTCTTGGAGAAATTTCATATCACTTAAAGAGGACTCTTCCTTCTTTTTCTGGGATAAAGAGAAAATTCTTTCTTACTGTCTCATCAAATTCTCTAGTGTTATCTGCCTACAGGCATAATTTATACTACATTACTTCAGTTCCTTTCAACAAATGGTCTCTATTGAACTTTCTAACATGTGGAGACATCAACCTGGAGTATAATCCCTAGTTATATTAAAAATGTATCTGAATTCAACAATGACTATGAAACTACTATTTGTTCATACTTTACTATCTCAGTCATACTGAACCTCTGACTGTCATTGTTCAAATCCCATAGTCAAATCTTCACTGTGTGCTCCATTATTTCTATCCACACAAAAAGGCCTTCCCTTGAAATGTCTTACTGTACATGTCATACCCACATTTTCCACTATGGAAGTGAAACTTGCTGTATAGCTTACAAATTTGCTTTCATATTTGTTCAGTGATGTCCAACTCTTCCTGCTGCCATTTAGGATTTCCCTTGCCATTTCCTTCACCAGCACATTTTAAAGTTGTAGAAATTGAATTATAAATGACTTCCTGGGATCATATACCTAATAAATGTCTGAGGCCAGATTTGAATTTAGCAAACTGAGCCTTCCTGATTGCACCAATTTTCTGCCCCTAAATCTTTTCTATCCCAGCTCTTTTAACTTCTAATTCTCATTCAAATCTGGCTTCCTCCTCATTTTTTTTCACCTAGCTAATCTAATTTAGTATTTTTAACACTCGTATCTCCATCATGCCAGGATAAATACATTCTCCTTCTCCTTTGCCTGCTCTGTTTTTTTAGCTTTTTTTTTTTGTGTGGTCTTCCCTCAATTGATGGTAAGTTTTTCGGAAACAAAGGTATTTTTTCATATTTGTATCCTCAGAGCTTAATTCTCCACTTTCTATCTCTACTCTTTCTTGGTTGGAAATCCAAGAGAAGATATCTCACTGAGTTTAAGCTGGTTACCTGAAACATCATCATCATGATGCTAACTCAGCTTTGGATTCACAGCACCTACCAACTCTCTCAGGCACCTTTTTTAGGTGTCAGCAATTTAGATTTTTAGCTAACTCTTTAGTTTCCATTTTCAGCTCTTCTGGCTTTGAACTCCACAGAACTTCCTCCTGCCTCCCTCCCTGCTTTCCAGTTTCCTTTTGTCTACTGAAAATATATCCTTATTTTTCTCACTTGTATCCACAGTACTTATTACAATACCTGCATTGAAAGTTATTGATTGATGACACAACTTTCCTGGCTGCTTTGTGAACATGGTTAAACTTTGACCTATTCCCTTGATTCATAGTAAACTCTCCACCTTTGAAGTCATTCAATTCATCTCTAAAATTAAATCAAAATTAGAGTAACTCTTTGCACTGATTTCTAGGAGTCTGTTTTCTGGTTCTGAGCCTTTTTTTTTCTTTAATACATTTTTTGATACTAGGAAATTTCAGCATATATATCAATACTTCTTTAGTCACTCCTTACCTCTCAATTTCTCAATTTGCTAATCGTTTATGACCTATGCTTTTATTCTGCCTTAGCTACCTAGGTGAATGGCTCTAATCTTCGTCTTGCCATCATTCATAAATGATTCACTTTTGTTATACATTGAAATTTCCTCATTAGATCACAGTTTTTCCACCTTTCCTTCTGCCTTGAAAACCCCAAATACATTTTTCCTAATCTTTGTAGCTTTCAATCCTTTAACTCCTCAGTTCTTTCTCAGGCCATCACCCTCCACACTGGTTCTAACTTCCTTTCAACATCTTGACACTTCAGTAACCCGGTTCATCTCTATATTTTCTCTTATCTACATTCTCTGATTTTTCATTACCAAAATTCAGCCCTGGATCATACCTGTCATCTCTTACCTTTGTTACTCCTCATGTTCTGCTCAACAAAGCTGATTAAAATCATGACAGGATGACAGTGGGATCTATTCCTAGTTTATGCTTCATAATTTTAGAATTCTTATTTAAGAGCACCCACGCCTTTTTTTAATGCTCTCTTTTTTTTTACTATTAGCAGACACCTTATTTTTGGATCTGGAGCCCCTCACAAAAGCTATGTTCTGAGTTTGGCACAACAATAATACTTAGCACTCAACTTCTAGATGAATCCTGCTGCAGCAAAATCCCAGAAAGAATTGTTTAACTCCAATCCTGGGTGGTCCCTGAGCTGCGACCAAGACTGGCAAAAATCACGTTCCCATCTTGAAGCCCTGCTATGAATCAAAAATTTCTCCTTCTTGTTGTTCCATCCTCATTGATATGACTACAATTCATAGCATGTTTCTTTGTATAATCACTTAATATTAAATATTAAGGTTTGGTCGCATTGCAGAAGGCATTATTTTAGAGATGACCCTTGCACTCAAATCTAATTTCCTTATTGTAACAATAAGAAACAAAGGATTTTTTTTTTTGCCCATAACAAATGAAATTTCTTTGGTTTAATTTTATTTTCAGAGTTGACAATTGTTTTGATAATCTTAGTGACCTCTTTGGAATGTTTTTCAGAATGAAGTTAACTGATTGCATAACTGTTGTGATGCTTTGGTCATTTATTTTGAGTGGACAATAATTTTTTATTGGGCCCTCACTGATGTAAAGTACTCCTTTTAGACTTCCTTAAATGACTATTTATCTCACTTACCACAAAGGCTTTTTTCCAGACTTTTTCTTTGTCTTTGCTGCTCTCATACCCTCCTCCTTTTTCTTTACTCTGGATTGAGAATTTATATCATAGTTTATTGGAAAAAATGAGGTCATTTGCAGAAAGATCCCTCTTTTCCCCACCCTGCTGCACATCTTTTTCCTTCTACATGTCTCTACCACTCTCTTAACTTATACTTTTTGTGTATCAAGAAAGATCAAATGACCCTTCTCCTTAAAAGGCAAACACATCCACCTGCAGGAATGATATCATTCAACCTAATCTTTTCTAGCAGATTGCTCCTCTTCAATTTCTTTGTCTAGGAAGTGAATAAACCTTTAAATAGTACCTACCACATGTCAGGCACTTGTTAAATATTATCTCATTTGAGCCTTATAATAACTCTGTGAGGTAGGTGATGTTATTATCCCCATTTTATCTTTCTAATTAGAATCCATGAATCATCCTTTAATTTAACTGCAACTTCCTTTTTGTTTTCCTTCAGTAATGACCATTGGATTGGAATGAAAAGTGAATGACAGAAGTAGTAATCGCCTCTACATAAGTTCACAAACTAATTAGAATAGGATGTTCAAATGTGGTTGGTGAAAGGATTTACAAAGACCAAATCTCACATAACATTGAGACCTTAAGTACTTTACACTCAACAAATAAACAAATAAATGCATATAATCAATATTTTAACTTGTAGATCAGGACTTAGTGGCATTCTACATAGTTTTTTTTTTTTTTTTTTTTTTTTTTTTTTTTTTTTTTTTTTTTTTTTTAATATGGTATTACCTGCCATTATATTGAGAGCTCCTTTTGGATGGAGAGTATCCTTGCTTTTCTTTGAATGACTGGGATTTAGCACAGTAGCTGAATGATAGAAGATTCTTTTTTTAATAGTTTTTTTTTTTAATTATAGATTTTTATTTACAAAATATATGCATGGGTAATTTTTCAGCATTGACAATTGCAAAACCTTTTGTTCCAACTTTTCCCCTCCTCCTCCCACCCTTTCCTCCAGATGGCAGGTTGAACAATACATGTTAAATAGGTTAAAATATAAGGTAAATACAATATATGTATACATGTCCAAACAGTTATTTTGCTGTACAAAAAGAATTGGACTTTGAAATAGTGTACAATTAGCCTGTGAAGGAAATAAAAAATGCAGGCAGACAAAAATAGAGGGATTGGGAATTCTATGTAGTGGTTCATAGTCAACTCCATCAGAATTGATCATTATATAGTATTGTTGTTGAAGTATATAATAATCAGGGGGCAGCTAGGTGGTGCAGTAGATAGAGCACCAGCTCTGAATTCAGGAGGACCCAAGTTCAAATATGGTCTCAGACACTTGACATTTCCTAGCTATGTGATCCTGGGCAAGTCACTTAATCCCAGCCTCAGGGGGGAAAAAAAAAAAAATATATATATATATATATATACGTGTGTGTGTATGTGTATATATATATATATATACATATACATATACATACACATACATATACATATACATATATACATATATATATATATATTAAATAATCTCCTGGTCTTGCTCATTTCACTCAGCATCACTTCATGTAAGTTACTCCAAGTATTTCTGAAATCATCCTGCTGGTCATTTCTTACAGAACAATAATATTCCATAATAGTCATATACCACAATTTATTCAGGCATTCTCCAATTGATGGGCATTCACTTAGTTTCCAGTTTCTGGCCAATACAAAGAGGGCTGGCACATACATTCTTGCACATATAGGTCCCTTTCCCTTGTTTAAAATCTCTTTGGGCTATAAGCCCAATAGTAACACTGCTGGATCAAAGAGTATACACAGCTTCATAATTTTTTGAGCATAGTTCCAAATTGTACTCCAGAATGGCTGGGTGTATTCACAATTCCACCAACAATGTATCAGTTTGCCAGTTTTCCCACATCCCCTCCAGCATTCTACATTATCTTTCCCTGTCATTCCAATGAATTTGACAGGTGTGTAGTGGTATCTCAGAGTTGTCTTAATTTGCATTTCTCTGATTAATAATGACTTGGAGCATCTTTTCATAGGGCTAGAAATAATTTCAATTTATTCATCTCTGGATTGTCTGTTCATACTCTGATCATTTATCAATTGGAAAATGGCTTGATTTCTTATAAATTAGAGTCACTTCTATAAATATCTTGGAAATAAGACCTCTATCAGAACCTTTAGCTGTAATAATGTTTTCCCAGTTTTTTGCTTCCCTTCTAATCTTGTCTGCATTAGTTCTGTTTGTACAAAATCTTTTCAATTTGATATAATCCAAATTTTCTCTTTTGTGATCAATACTGATCTCTAGTTCCTCTTTGGTCATAGATTCCTTCCTCTTCCACAGGTCTGAGGGGTAAATTATCCTATGTTCTTCTGATTTATTTATAATTTCATTCTTTATTCCTCATGAACCCATTTTGAACTTATCTTGGTGTATGATGTTTAGTGTGGGTCTAGTCCTAGTTTTTGCTATATTAATTTCCAATTTCCCCAGCAATTTTTGCAGTGAGTTCTTATCCCAAGAGCTGGGTGTCTTTAGATTTGTCAAATACTAGTTTATATAAAGTTATTGACTATTTTGTCCTTCAAACATATTCCACTGATCAACTAATCTATTTCTTAGCAAATACCAAATAGTTTGGTAACCACTGCTTTATAATATAGTTTTAGATATGGTACAGCTAGGCTACCTTCATTTGATTTTTTTCTTCATTAATTCACTTGAAATTCTTGACCTTTTGTTTTTCTATATGAACTTTGTTGTTATTTTTTCTAGGTCATTAAAATAGTGTTTTAGGAATCTCATTGATATAGTGCTAAATAAATAGATTAGTTTAGGTAGTATTGTCATCTTTAATATATTTGCTCGCCTTATCCAAGAGCATGTAATATTTTCCAATTGGTTAGATCTGACTTTATTTGTATGGAAAGTGTTTTGTAGTTTTGTTAAAATAGTTTCTCCTTTTTCCTTGGCAGATAGATTCCTAAATATTTTATACTATCGGTAGTTACTTTAAATGGAATCTCTCTGTTACACTAACTGTTGAATTTTGTTAGTGACATATAAGAATGCTGATGTATTATATGGATTTATTTTGTATCCTGGAACTTTGCTAAAGATGTGGATAATTTTTAATAGTTTTTTAGTAGAATCTCTGGGATTCTCTATGTATACAATCATATCATCAACAAAGAGTGATGATTTGGTTTCCTCATTACCTACTCTAATTCCTTTAATCTCTCTCTCAACTCTTATTGCCAAAGCTAGCATTTCTAATACTATATTGAATAGTAATGGTAATAGTGGGCAACCTTGTTTCACTCCTGTTCTTATTTTGAATGGTTCCAGGTTATTCCCATTACATGTGCTACTTACTGATGATTTTAAATAGATACTACTGATTATTTTAAGGAAAAGTCCATTTATTCCTATGTTCTCAATGGATTTTGAATTTTATCAAATGCTTTTTCTGCATCTATTGTTTTTTGTTAATTTGGTTATTAATATGGTCAATTATACTAACAATTTTCCTAATATTGTACTAGCCCTGCATTCTTGCTATAAATCCTACTTGATCATGGTGTATTATCCTGGGGATGATTTTCTGTAGTCTTTTTGCTAATATATTATTTAAGATTTTAGCATCAATATTTATTAGGGAGATTGGTCTATACTTTTCTTTCTCTGTTTTCAACCTACCTGCTTTAGGTATGACATGTCTGTGTCATAAAAGGAATTTGGTGGGACTCCTTCATTCCCTATTTTTTCAAATAGGTTATATAGCATTGGGGCTAATTATTCTTTAAATATTTGGTAGAATTCGCATGTGAATCCATCTGGTCCTAGGCATTTTTTTATTAGGGAGTTGATTAATGGCTTATTCTATTTTTTTTTAATATGAAATGGGACTATTTAAGAAATTTATTCTTCCTCTGTTAATCTGGGGAGCCTATATTTTTGGAGGTAGTCATCTATTTCACTTAGCTTATCCAATTTATTGCCATAAATTTGGGTAAAATAACTATTTGTTATTGCTCTAATTTCCTCTTCATTGGTGGAGAGTTCTCCCTTTTCATTTTTAAGACTAACAATTTGATTTTCCTTTTTCTAATCAGAGTTACCAAAGGTTTATCTATTTTATTGATTTTTTCATAAAACTAACTCTTAATTTTATTTATTAATTCAAAATAACTTTTTTACTTTTAATGTTATTAATTTGTCCTTTTAATTTTAGAATTTCAAGTTTAATATTTGATTGGGGGTTTTGTAAATTGGTCTTTTTGTAGTTTTTTAAGTTCAAGCCCAATTCATTGATCATTTCTTTCTCTATTTTATTTAAGTGAACCTCTAAATATATAAAATATCCTCTTATTACTGTTTTGGCTGCGTCCCACAAATTTTTGTATGATGTCTCATCATTGTCATTATCTTGAGTGAAATTATTAATTGTGTCTATAATTTGCTGTTTCATCCAATCATTCATTAAGATGACATTATTTAGTTTCAAATTACTTTTTGGTCTATTTACTCCTAGCTTTTTGTTGAATGTAGTTTTTATTGCATCATGATCTGAAAAGAAAGCATTTAATATTTCTGTCTTCCTGCATTTAATTTTGAGCTCTTTATGTCCTAACATATGGTCATTTTTTTGTATAGGTTCCACAAGTGGCTGAGAAGAAAGTATATTGTCATGATTCAGTTTTTTCCCAAAGATCTATCATATCTAATTTTTCTAATATTCTATTTACCTCCTTAATTTCTTTCTTATTTGTTTTGTAGTTTGATTTATTTAATTCTGAGAATGCAAGGTGGAGATTTCCCACTATTATAGTTTTGCTGTCTATTTCTTCTTGCTACTCTCTTAATTTCCCCTTTAGGAAGTTAGATGCTATATCACTTGGTGCATATATGTTTAATATTGATATGGCTTCATTGTCTATGCTGCCCTTTAGCAAGATATAGTTTCCTTTCTTACCTCTTTTAATTAGATCAAATTTTGCTTTTGCTGAATCTGAGATGATGATGGCTACCAATGCTTTTTTGACTTCACCTTAAGCATAACAGATTCTGCTCCAGCCTTTTACTTTTACTCTGTATGTATCTCCCTGCTTTAAATGTGTTCCTGTGAAAAACATATTGTAGGGTTCTGACTTTTGATCCAGTCTGCTATCTACCTTCTCTTTATGGTATAATTCATCCTGTTTACATTTACAGTTAAAATTACTAATTCTGTATTTACTGCCATCTTATTATCCCCTGATTATGCTTTTCTATTTCTTTCCCCACCCTTACCCCTTTTCCCAGTATTAAACTTATGGGCACCACTTGCATCATACAGCTCTACCTCTTTAGGACCCCCCCTTACCTCCTTTGAATGTCTTCCCCTTTCTTGTACCCTTCCCTTACAACTCTTTTCCTTTTTCCCCTTTTCTCTCTCATTTTTTAATGGAATGAGAGAAGTTTCTCTGTAAAACAAATATGTCAATTATTTTTTCTTTGAGCCAACTCTGATGAGAGTAAGATTCACATATTGTTCCCCCCATTTTTCTAAATTCCCTCAGATATGATAAGTTTCCTTTGCCTCTTCATGGGATGTAGTTTCCCTCTTTTTATGTACCCTTTTCCCTTTTTCTGATACTATCCCCTTTCCATTTCTATTTCCCTTTTTATGTTACATCAGTAAAATCAAATTATACATATATTCTTTGTGTATATCCATAACAGAAATTCAGTTCTCAAAAGTTATTTTTACCTTTTTTTCCTGCTTCTATTGAGTCCTATTCTTGGAGATCCAATTTTTTTTTTTTGACCTGTCTTTTTGTTGTTGTTGTTGTTGTTGTTGTTGTTGTTGTTGTTGTTGTTGTTTGTTGTTGTTGTTGTTGTTATTGTGTTTGATTTTCCTTAGAAACAAATGGAGTGCATCTGTTTCATTAAATGTCCATCTTCTTCCATGGAAGAAAATGCTCACCTTAGCTGGATAGTTTATTCTTGATTGCATTCCAAGTTCTTTTTTTTTTTTTTTTTTGGTATGGCTGCTTGTAGCATTTTTCCTTAGTTTGATAATTCTGAAATTTTGCCACAATATTCCTTGGAGTTTTTATTTTATCGTCTTTTTCAGAACATGTTCGATGAATTCTTTCAATGCCTATTTTACCTTCCGATTCTATTACATCTGGGCTGTTCTCTTTAATTATTTTCTGTAAAATAGTATCTAGGTTCTTTTTTCATCATAATTTTTAGGAAGTCCAATGATCTTCAGATTACCTCTCTTAGATCTATTTTCCAGGTCTGTTGTTTTTCCAAGTAGACATTTACCACTTTTTTTCTAGTTTTTCATTTTATTTTGTTTTTGCTTGACTGATTCTTGATGTTTCAATGAATAATTTATTTCCATTTGTTCAGTTCTAATTTTTAATGAGTTATTTTCTTCATTACATTTTTTTACTTCTTTTTGTATATGTCCAATTGAGGTTTTTTATTTTTTATTAATTTTGTAATTATAATCCTTTTTGACAGTACATATGCATGAGTATTTTTTTTATATTATCCCTTGTATTCATTTTTCCAAATTTTCCCCTCCCTCCCTCCACCCCCTCCCCCAGATAATAGGCAATCCCATACATATTAAATGTGCTATAGTATAACCTAGATACAATACATGTGTGCAAAACCAAACTTCCTGTTGCACATTGAGAATTGGATTCCGAAGGTATAAGTAACCTGGGTAGAAAGACAATTGTGCAAACAGTTTACATTTAATTATCAGTGTTCCTTCTCTGGGTGTAGCTGTCCAATTGAGGTTTTAAGTGAGTTGTTTTGCTCCATGGAGTTTTTTTTTTTTTTTTTTTTTTTTCCATTTCACTATTTTTTTTTTTAAACTGAGTTATTTTATTTTTCCAATTCATAAATCCTACTTTCTTGGAAGTTCTTTATCTTTTCCAATTCACAAGTTCTACTTTCTTGGGAGTTCTTTATCTTTTCCAGTTCACAAATCCTACTTTCCTGGGAATTCTTTACTTTTTCCAATTCACAAATTCTGTTTCTCTGCATTTTATTTTCTAATTCACATTTTAGGAAGGTGTTGCTCTCTTACATAGCTTCTTTTTCTTTTTCCCATTTTTCTTCTAGTTCTCTTTTAAGATTTTTATAGTTTCTTCTAGGAGGACCTTTTGTGTTGGTGACCAGGTTACATCCTCCTTTGGGGTACTGTCTGGAGATTTTCTGCTTTTAGTCTCCTTAGGGTTAAAAACTTGCTCTCTTTCTGTATAGACACTATCAATCCACCTTTTGATTTTTTTACTCATTTTTTTAACCTTTAGGGTCTGCCTTCAGGGCAAGGAGGTTTGAACTTCCTCTGCAGAGCAGGGATAGGTATATACACAGAAGCTGTCCTGTCTAGGGGCTGCAAAGAGTGGCTGAGCTGTGGGTGGTTCTCTGGGAAAAAAACTCCACCCAGGAAGTGACTCTGACTCAGTGCCGGGTACTGCAGGCCCCCTAACTCAGGACTGGGTAGTGCAGGCCCCTGTGGAAGTTCCCTGAGAGGAGCCCTGATGTGAGGATTAGTGACTGCCTTGGGGCTAGAGGCTGAGCAGCAAAAGTATCATTTCTCCCCCTCCCCCAAAACCTGCTTAGAGTATTAGCAGTTGACCTAAGCCTCACAGCACCAGAAGTGTAGCTACCTGGGGAGCATAGATGGGGAAATTCCACTGTCCCAGACTGAGTCCCCCACTGTTGAGATAAGAGGCTGCCCCTGGCTGTGCCCTGTGCTGTGCAGATTTGTGATTGCCTCAGCAAAAGCTTCTAGCTGCAGAATGCCACTGAAGAGCTGTGTTATGGTTTGAGCTGAGTCACTTCTGATCCTGGGTGGGCACAGCCAGATCCTTTTAGGCTCTGGCGTCCTTCAGAATACCCTCTACCCTAGGCTCTAATTTCTCTGCTGGTCCACTACTCCACAACCAAAGCAAAGCAGTCAGGCTGTCAGAGAGTTCTATGTAAACCTTCCAACCCCTGAGGCTGCCCCAGATCCCAGGGGCTCTATCCCTGCCTGCACTGATCTATTCTTCCCCCAGGACAAACCTTTTCTGGTGACCTTCCAAATTATCTTTTGCTGGCAAATTGTTGGACTTCAAGCTGTTTTTGAGGCTGATTTTAAAAATTGGTAATGAGGGTATGAGAGGCGCTTAGAAAGTCGTGTGTGCCTTCTTTGCCATCTTGGCTCTATAGAACATTCTTAATAAGAAGTTTAAATATTTTAAATTTATTCAAGAGACTTGAAAATGTATGTATCTATAAAATGACCCTGCATTGATGCTTTTTCCTTTAATATACTAAATCAATAGCAATGGCAAAAGTTCTCAAGAGAGGTATACAAGATAAATCCTTTTGAACAATCTGTGATGAATTGTCTGTGTCATTCCTAAAAAATCCCAGAAAAAGTACGAAAGATATATGGGGAAAGGAAACCTAAGCTATAGCAGGAATTAGTATTCAGAAAACAATGGGAATATGGTAATTGTCAGAAGTCCCCTCTTCTCTTTACAGTCATAATACACACTTTCCTCATTGTAGAGAATAGACCTGCACTGTGTGTGTGTGTGTGTTTGTGTGTGTGTGTGTGTGTGTGTGTGTGTGTGTGTGTGTGAGAGAGAGAGAGAGAGAGAGAGAGAGAGAGAGAGAGAGAGAGAGAGAGAGAGAGATACATAAATAGAGACAGAGGGGTTTCAGCCTTATATGATATCTACACTCTGGAAGATAAAAAGGAAATTATAAAATGTCAAAGAAACAATATATTGAATATTTTTCCTCTCATGGTTTAATGGTAAAGGTCCTAGTATACTTTATGTATTTCTACTGAATTTTCCTTTAAGACACCTTCATGATTCCCTCATTCTTTATATAATGTTTCTTATAGTGTTGATATTTCCATAATATTATTTTTTTAGGAACACAATATAAACCATGTTTTCTTATTTCTATTGAGTCCCATTTTGTCAGTTACAATAATTATATGTTCTTGAATCCAGGGACATCAGCCAGAGAAATGGAAAAGGAAACAAACTAACCAGTTTCTTTATGAAAAATTGCAGAAACAAATCACTCTGTGCTCCCCAGAGCCTCAGAATGCAATATAAATGAGTAAATATAATCGATTAAAAAAGAAACAATAAGAGTGAAAAACTTAAAGTACAAGATTAGTGAAGCCTTGCACAATTATAACTGCTAATTTTTTTCATAAAGCATATATTTGTTTTAAATTCAATTTGTTTTACATAGACCTTTAATTTTTACTCTTTTTTATTAAATAATTATAACATTTTTGACAGTATATATGCATGGGTAATTTTTTACAACATTATGCCTTGTACTCACTTCTATTCTGAATTTTCCCTTGCTTCCCTCCACCCCCTTCCCTAGATGGTAGGCAATCCCACACATGTATATCCTAGATACAATATATGTGTGCAGAAACAAATTTTTAGTTGCACAGGATGAATTGGATTCAGAAGGTATAAATAACCTGGGAAGAAAAATAAAAATGGAAACAGTTTACATTCATTTCCCAGTGTTCCTTCTCTGGGTGTAACTGATTCTGTCATCATTGATCAATTGGATCTGAGTCAGACCTTCTCTTTTTGAAGATATTCACTTCCATCAGAATACATCCTCATACAGTATTGTTGTTGAAGTGTATAATGATCTGGTTCTGCTAATATCCCTCAGCATCAATTCATGTAAGTCTATCCAAGACTCTCTGTATCCTGCTGGTCAATTCTTACAGAACAATAATATTCCTTAACATTCATATATCATAATTTACCCAATGATTCTCTAATTGATGGGGATCCATTCATTTTATAGTTTCTACCATTACAAAAAGGGCTGCCACAAACATTTTGGCCATATAGGTCCCTTTCCCTTCTTTAGTATTTCCTTGGGATATAAACCTGGTAGTAGCACTGCTGGGTCAAAGGATATGAACAGTTTGATAACTTTTTGGAAATAGTTCCAAATTGCACTCCAGAATGGTTGGATTCTTTCACAACACCACCAACAATGCATCAGTGTCCCAGTTTTCCCACAGCCCCTCCAACGTTCATTGTTATTTGTTCCTGTCATCTTAGCCAATCTGACAGGTGTGTAGTGGTATCTCAGAGTTGTCTTAATTTGCATTTCTCTGATCAATGGTGATTTGGAACACTCTTTCATATGAGTGGAAATAGTTTTAATTTCATCATCTGAAAATTGTCTGTTCATATCCTTTGACCATTTATCAATTGGAGAATGGCTTGATTTCTTATAAATTAGAGTAAATTCTCTGTATATTTGGAGATGAGGCCTTTATCAGAATTTTTTTACCTGTAAAAATGTTTTCCCAATTGGTTACTTCCCTTCTAATCTAGTTTGTATTAGATTTGTTTGTACAAAAGCTTTTAATTTGATGTAATCAAAATTTTCTTTTTTGTGATCAATAATGATCTCTAGTTATCCTTTGGTCACAAATTCCTTCCTCCTCCACAAGTCTGAGAGGTAAACTATCCTATGTTTCTCTAATTTATTTATGATCTTATTTTTTATGCCTAAATCATGGACCAATTTTTATCTTATCTTAGTATGTGGTGTAAAGTGTGGGTCCATGCTTAGTTTCTGCCATACTAATTTCCAGTTTTCCCAGCAGATTTTATGAAATAATGAATTCTTATCCCAGAAGTTGGGATCTTTGGGTTTGTCAAACACTAGATTGCTATATTTATTCATTATATTGTCCTGTGAACCTAACCTATTTCACTGATCAAGTAGTCTATTTCTTAGCCAATACCAAATAGTTTTGGTGACTGCTGCTTTATAATATAGTTTTAGATCAGGTACAGCTAGGCCACCTTCATTTGATTTTTTTTTTTTCATTCCCTTGAAATTCTCGACCTTTTGTTCTTCCATATAATTTTTTCCCCTAGGTCATTAAAATAATTTTTGGGTGTCTGATTGGTATAGCACTAAATAAATAGATCAGTTTAGGGAGTATTGTCATCTTTATTATATTTGCTCAGCCTATCCATGAGCACTTAATATTTTTCCAATTATTTAAATCTGACTTTATTTCTGTGGCAAGTGTTTTGTAATTTTGCTCATATAATTCCTTTCTTTTCTTTGGTAGATAGATTCACAAATATTTTAAACTATCAACAGTTATTTTGAAAGGAATTTCCCTTTTTATCTCTTGCTGTTGGATTTTCTTGGTAATGTATAAAAATGCCGAGGATTTATGTGGATTCCTTTTGTATACTGCAACTTTGCAAAATTCTGAATTATTTCTAATAGCTTTTTAGCAGAATCTTTCGGGTTTGCTTAGTATACCATAATATTATCTGCAAAAGAGTGATAGTTTGGTTTCCTCATTATCTGCTCTTATTCCTTTAAGCTCTTTCTCAAATTTTATTGCCAATGATAGCGTTTCTAATACAATATTGAATAGTAATGGTGATAGTGGGCAACCTTGTTTCACTCCTGATCTTACTGGGAAAGGTTCTAGTTTATCACCATTACATATGATGTTTACTGATGATTTAAATATATGCTCCTGATTATTTTAAGGAATAGTCCATTTATTCCTATACTTTCAAGTATTTTTAGTAGGAATGGATGTTAGATTTTTGTCACATGCTTTTTCTGCATCTATTGAGATGATCATATAGTTTTTGTTAATTTGATTATTGATATAGTTGATTATGCTAATTGTTTTCCTAATATTGAATCAGCTTTTCATTCCTAATATAAATCCCACTTGGTCATAGTGTATTATCCTGGGGAGGATTTTCTGTAGTCTTTTTGCTAATATTTTATTTAAGATTTTAGCATCAATATTCATTAGAGAATGTTTACTCTTGTTAAAGGCCATTCTTTTTGATGGCATTCTACTATACACAATAGTTCAAAATTATTAAGGTATGTAAAGTCATTTATTGAAAAGATCATGATTCCCACCATTCTCCCTCTTTCACTCTTTCTCTTTATCTCCAAACAAATGTGGATATACACAAAAACACATATGGATATATGTGCAGATACATGTATGGGAGTACACATATTGGTATGCATTCAATGCAATGTTTGTTTTTAAGACACATATTCATATGTTCATATGCACATATATGCATATATAATTATATTAATTTTTAGCAAAGAAAAGGAATTCTGGGGCCACCCATGAATAGAAGTCTATTTACATTAGCTTCTAAATGAAGATCCATGTGTTACATCATCTTATAAAAAGAATTCTAATATACAACCTCTTGTTAACCTGTCTGTCTCTCTCTCCTTTCCAAAAATTAACAAAGTAATATTTATTATTATTATTATTATTATTATTGTTGTTGTTATTATTATTATTATTATTATTATTAGTGATATAGGGATACAAAACACAAATATATACATAATTTCAGATATCCATACAAGAATATATCCATTTGCATATATATATGTACATATGCATATATGTGTAAATACATATATACATATAGATTTATATATGTATATACATATATGTGTAAATATATGTATATACATATATGTGTAAATATATGTATATACATATATTATATACATATATGTGTAAATATATGTATATACATATATGTGTAAATATATGTATATATATGTGTATATATATGTGTGTGTATATATATATATATATATATATATATATATATATATATATATATATATATATATATATCCATGTTACACCTCATGCCTATGTGTATAGGGCAGTATTACTCAAAATCAAGAAAATCGATATTCGAATTACACCTCTGAAATATACTGTTTAGGGGATTCTGGGTAAGTCACTTAATTCCTCATTGTCCTAGGAAGCTTTGAATTTCAGAGAAATTACCTAAAATAAATCACAATTGTGTGTTGGGTACTTTAATATTCACACAATTATGTACAAAGCTTAAATTTAAGTGTACAGTATTTATGTACAAGGCACATGAATGTATTCATACACACATGTACTTTTACTAATGCATATATACAAATATACATATATGCATGAAAGCATACATAATAACTATATCATGAAATTTAATTTGAAAGGAAAATTTAAATTATTCAGAATATTCAAGTTGTCTATTTGGATAATGTTAGAAGAATTAGAACATGCTTTTTCTTTTTAGATAGATCTAAAATAATTAATTAATTAATATTGACATAGTATAGGCCCATTTTATTTTTCAGTTTTATATTTGCGTACATACACAATATATACATGTATATAAATATATGTATATACACATTATCTATCTATCTATCTATATCTATCTATCTATATCTATATCTATATCTATATCTATATCTATATCTATGTCTATAAATATGCAAACATACACACAAGTTTTGATTGGTAATATATATATAAGTATAATATTCATTTAACATTATCTTTTCCCCATCATAGCTAAGTCATTCTAGGAGAGAATGAAAAAAAACAAAAAAAAAAAAACAAAAACTAATACACTTCTTCTTATTTTGAATCAAGGGATCATAGGGGTTTTTATAGCTAGAAGACAACTCAGAGGTCATTTAGTACAACAGTCTCATTTTACAGGTGATGAAATTGAGTTCCAGACAAGCTGAGTACCTGTCACTTTTGAAATATTAAGTAGAAATCTGTGTGGACAAATACATGATATATGGAAAGCATCTTTAGCTACTTTCAGAAACTCTAGAAAAAATTTCTTTTTTTATTTGAAAATTATTTGTTGATTAAACTAACAAAATTAACCAGTGGCATGATTTCAAAAAATATATATGTTTTTATTTGTAGGATTTTATCAAGTTAAAATAAAATGTTAGCTACTCATGAGTAGAAACAAAACCATCAGTATTAGCTTTCAATAGTAGACCCCTCAAAAGTATTCATTAATGGTTTTATATCAACCTGGAAGTTAATTTCCAGTAAAATACTCCAGGGATTCATGACTTGGCTTCATACAGTTTTTACCAATGGGGTTAGTAAAGCACATAGGCACTATACTTATAAAGCATGAAGATAACAAAATGCTCACAGAAACAGCTAACTCCCTGTGCAGCAGTCAGGATTCTGAAAGACTGGCTATAACATCAACATAAATCAAAATTGATTAATTTAATGAGGATAAACATGACATCATATATTTGGATTAGTTAAAAAAAAAAGTACACAAGTACAAAGTGATAGAGAAATTGATAGGCAGAAATTCATTTAAAAGAAAAAAGTGAGGGCTTTAGGAGAGTACAATCTCAATACAAGTCCATAGATGAATATGACAGACAACACATTTGAAGCAATCTTAACTATATCAAGACAATGAATGGTGTCTAGCCCTTGGGAAGCTATAGATTTGCAGTACTCTACCCTGGGAAGATCACATCTGGAATTTTATAATGAATCTGTACACCATGTTTAATTAAAGGTTTTACCAAATTGAAAAACATTCAGAGTCAGCAACGAGGATGGCTAAGTGATTTAAGTTTATGTCCTATGGAGATCAGTTGAAGAATTTGGGGAAAGAAAAGATTTACTGGAGACATGGTAATAGTCTTCAAGCACATGAAAATATGTAAAGTGAGAAATATATTAGACTTGTTTTGTTTGACATCAAAGAGTAGAACTAGGAGTGGTGGATGGAAGCTGAAAGAAAAGGCTGATGGAAGTTTGAAATAGGCACATTTTTTGAGCACTTGCTAAAATTATTAAAATTTGAGTTAATTGCATTTCAAAGTGATTGAATTTATTTTATTAGTAATTATTAAAGAAAGGCTCAGTGACCATGTTTGTGTCCTTTGAAGGATGTTTTAATCACACAAGAATCAGACTAAATAGACTCTAAGTTTCTTCTGATTTTGAGGTTTGGAAATACATTCATTCCCGTGATTGTAAGGGGAAAAAAGGATCAATTACTTGGCCATAGCTCACCAAAAAAAAAAAAAAAAAAAAAAAAAAAAAAAAATTACCTCCAAGGATTCTGGTAAAGAACCCTTTGTATTTCTACTTTCCAGTTGATAAATTTGGAAAAGGGTATGAACAATTTTCAGATCAAGAAATTAAAGTCATTTCTAATAATAAAAAAAAATGCTCTAAATCTCTATTGATCAGAGAAATGCAAATTATGGGAACTGTGAGTTATAACTTTACACCTCTCAGATTCGCTGAAATGACAGGAAAAAATAATAATAAATGTTGGAGGAGATGTGAGAAACCTGGAATACTAATGCATTGTTGTTTGACTAGTGAAATTATTCAACACTTATTAAGAGCAATTTGGAACTAAGCCCAAAGGACTATAGAACTCTGCATAATCTTTGATTCAGCCGTGCCATTACTGGATCTTTAATCCCAAGGAAGTCATAAAGGACATAAAAATGATCCACATATTCAAAAATCTTGAAATAGCTCTTTTTGTGTTAACAAAGAATTGGAAAAAAAAAAAGATCTATCAGTTGCAATGGCTGAATAATTAGGGCATATGAATGTTAGGGAATATTATTGTTATATAAAAATGATTTGCAAGCTAAGTTCAGAAATTCAGCCTGAGAAACTTGATTTAATACTAAGAAAAGTGAGCAAATCCAAGATAACATGGTACACAGAAACAAGAAGACTCTAATAATCAACTCTAATGTAGTTGGCTATTTTCAGCAATGAAGAGATTTGGGGCAATTCCAATAGATTTGTGATGGAGAGAGCCAATTGTATCCAAAGAGAGGATTATGATGAATGAATATGGATCATAGCATAGTATTTCCACTCTTTTTTGTTTGTTTGTTTCCTTGTTTTTTCCTTTCTCACTTTTTCCCTCTTTTTATATTTTTTTTTTCCTTGTGCAGAATGATAAATGTGGAAATATGTTTAAAAGAACTGGGGGCGGAGCCAAGATGGCGGAGAGGAAACACACGACTCAGGTAACGTCCTCACTCCCTCACAACCAATTAGATAAATTAAGTCTCAAAATTAGCTCAGGACTGATAGATACCACAAGGACTGGAAGCACGACTTACCAGCTGAAGAGAATCTGGAGTTTCAACAGGAAAGGTCAGTTCTCAGGGGAGGAATAAGAAAGACCAGCACAGACGGTGGGGTAGGGGCACACTGCGCCCATTGCGCAGGGAAGGGCTCTGGGATCAGAGAAGCCACTGAGGTAAAGGAATCTGGCACAGGCTGTTAGCTCTTCTCTGCTAATTATTTAGCAGTTCAGAAGAGAAAGCCAAAATATTTTAAAACTCAGATTAGATTTTCCCCCGGACCCTGGGGTGACTCAGGCACCAGGGGGTGTGGCCTCAGCTACCTCCTGAGAATAGTTAAGAGACTGACAAGTGGGTGGATACGGCCCAAGGCAACACACACTGCCTAGCTTAGCTGGAGGGAGTGGAACTCAGCTCCAGGAAGTCCCAGAGAAGCGGAACCTTTGAACTAGGGACCGCGGTTTCTGGAAGACACTTCCAGTTTGAGCGCAGGGGCTTCTCACGTCACCTGCTGCAGACGTCCACTCCCCACCCGGACACATAGGCTGAGCTTCTTGCTGTCTTCACTATTCTACGCCCTCGAAGCACAGCAGTGCTAATCACCTCTGAGGCACTTCCAGGGAGGGGGTGGGGAACTCTCTCCCAGAGCTCTCTCTTAGCGCAGGCGCAGGGGCCGCTGCATCCATCCGGTCTGGGAGGAAGCTGGTAAAGAAGTAAATAATTTCCTACCCCAGGGACAGACCCCAAAACATTTTTTAAGTATGAGCAAAAAAGCTAGAAAAACTATAGATTCCTTCTATACAGAGAAAGAGCGGGTATCCAACCCCGAGGAAGTTAACAGCAAAGATTCAGAAGATAACAACCTAAAGGGGAACGATTCCTGCCCCCCATCACATAACTCTCTCCTAGAAGAAGCTCTTAAGAAATTGAGGGAGATCGAAGAAAAATGGGGCAAGGAAAGGGAAGTTATGATAGAGAATAACAACGTCCTGAAATTGGAGTTGGAAAAAATAAAGAATTCACAGGAGATGCAGGGAAACAAAATTAGTGAATTAGAAAAGGTTAAAAAAACACAGGAAAGTAGGATTTCTGAATTGGAAAAGATAAAAAAGTCTCAAGAAAATAGAATTTCTGAATTGGAAAAAGAAAATAATTCTCAAAAAAAAAAAATTAGGGAAATGGAAAAAAATTCAATAGAGCAAAATAATTCATTTAAAAATGAAATTGGGCATTTACAAAAAGAACTAAAAACTGTGAAAGAAGAAAATAACTCCTTAAAAGTCAGGATGGAACAAATAGAAATGAATGATTCACAGAGAACCCAAGAATCAGTCAAACAAAACAAAAAAAATGAGAAGCTGGAGAACAACGTCAAATACTTACTGGGAAAATCTATAGACCTGGAAAATAGATCTAGGAGAGATAATCTGCGGATTATTGGACTTCCAGAAAACTATGACCAAAAAAAGAGCCTAGATTCTATTTTACAGGAAATTATCAAAGAGAACTGTCCAGAGATAATAGAAACAGAAGGGAAAGTAGATGTGGAAAGAATTCATCGAACTCCTTCTGAAATAGACCCTAAAAAAAGAACACCACGGAATATTGTGGCTAAGCTGCAGAATTACCACACAAAGGAGAAAATCCTGCAAGCAGCTAGAAAAAAACAATTTAAATACCAAGGTGCCACAATAAGGGTCACCCAAGATCTGGCTGCCTCCACATTAAAAGATAGAAGGGCCTGGAACCTGATATTCCGTAAGGCAAAAGATCAAGGACTGCAACCAAGAATGAACTACCCAGCTAAGTTTAGCATCTTTTTCCATGGAAGAAGATGGTCATTCAATGAAACAGAGGAATTCTATATGTTTCTAAGAAAAAAACCAGACTTAAACAAAAAATTTGATCTACATCCACAAGACTGAAGAGAAACAGAAAAAGGTACACAGAACCCTTGAGAACTGTAACTCTGTTGTGGGTATATAAAAAATACTCAAGGATAATTTGATTTTACTGATATAAAAGAAAAAAAGGGGGGTGTGGTAAAGGGAAGGAGGTCGGTTCAGAAAAAGGGGAAGGAGTGATAAAAAGAGGGAAACTACATCCCAGGAAGAGACATAGAAAATACACCATATCTGAGGGAACTTAGTGAGGGGGAGAATCATTGTGTGAATCTTACTCTCATCAGAAGAGGCTCAAAGAGTAAATAATTAACATATTTGTTTTTCAGAGAACTTTCTCTCACCTCATTAAAAGGGGGGAGAGGAAAAGGGGAAAGGAAAAGGAGAATAAGTGAAGGGACTTGGAGGGAGGGGGGAGGGATCCTAAAAAAAAAAAAAAAAAAAAGAGGGAGGGTTGCGCGTCACAAGGGGGGTTTGTAAATTAAATATCGGGGAGGGGGATCAGGGGGGTCAAGGGAAAAAAGTATAATCTGGGGATAATACGATGGCAGGAAATACAGAATTAGTAATTTTAACTGTAAATGTAAATGGGATGAACGATCCCATCAAACGGAGACGGATAGCAGATTGGATCAAAAAGCAGAACCCTACAATATGTTGTCTACAGGAAACACACTTAAAGCAGGGAGATACATACAGAGTAAAGGTAAAAGGTTGGAACAGAGCTTATTATGCTTCAGGTAAAGCCAAAAAAGCAGGGGTAGCTATCCTTATCTCAGATCAAGCAAAAGCAGAAGTAGATCTCGTTAAAAAAGATAAGGAAGGAAACTATATCCTGCTGAAAGGTAGCATAAATAATGAAGCCATATCAATACTAAACATATATGCACCAAGTGGTATAGCATCTAACTTTCTAAAGGAAAAGTTAAGAGAACTGCAAGAAGATATAGACAGTAAAACTATAATAGTGGGAGATCTCAACCTAGCACTCTCAGATTTAGACAAATCAAACCACAAAACAAACAAGAAAGAAATTAAAAAAGTAAATAGAACATTAGAAAAACTAGGTATGATAGACCTTTGGAGAAAACTGAATGGCAATAGGAAGGAATATACTTTCTTCTCAGCAGTTCATGGATCCTATACAAAAATTGACCATATATTAGGACATAAAGATCTCAAAATTAAATGTAGGAAGGCAGAAATAATAAATGCCTTCTTCTCAGATCACAATGCAATAAAAGCTACATTCAGTAAAAAGTTAGGGGTAAATAGACCAAAAAGTAATTGGAAACTGAATAATCTCATCTTAAAGAATGACTGGGTGAAAGAGCAAATTATAGAAACAATTAACAATTTCACCCAAGATAATGATAATGATGAGACATCATATCAAAATCTTTGCGATGCAGCTAAAGCAGTAATAAGGGGAAATTTTATATCTTTAGAGGCTTATTTGAAGAAAATTGAGAAAGAGAAGATTAACGAATTGGGCTTACAACTTAAAAGGCTAGAAAAAGACCAAATTATAAACCCCCAACCAAAAATTAAACTCGAAATACAAAAATTAAAAGGAGAAATCAATAAAATTGAAAGTAAAAAAACTATTGAATTAATAAATAAAACCAAGAGTTGGTTTTATGAAAAAGCCAATAAAATAGATAAACCTTTGGTAAATTTGATCAAAAAAAAGAAAGAGGAAAATCAAATTGATAGTCTTACAAATGAAAAGGGGGATCTTTCCACCAATGAAGAGGAAATTAGAGAAATAATAAGGAGTTACTTTGCCCAACTTTATGCCAATAAATTTGATAACTTAAGTGAAATGGATGACTTTCTCCAAAAATATAGGCTCCCTAGATTAACAGAGGAGGAGATAAATTGCTTAAATAGTCCCATTTCAGAAAAAGAAATAGAACAAGCTATTAATCAACTCCCCAGGAAAAAATCCCCAGGGCCAGATGGATTCACATGTGAATTCTACCAAACATTTAAAGAACAATTAGCCCCAATGTTATATAAATTATTTGAAAAAATAGGGGATGAAGGAGTCCTACCAAACTCCTTTTATGACACAGACATGGTACTGATACCTAAACCTGGTAGATCGAAAACTGAGAAAGAAAATTATAGACCAATCTCCTTAATGAATATTGATGCTAAAATCTTAAATAAGATATTAGCAAAAAGACTTCAGAAAATCATCTCCAAGATAATACACTATGATCAAGTAGGATTTATTCCAGGAATGCAGGGCTGGTTTAATATTAGGAAAACTATTAATATAATTGACCATATTAATAATCAAATTAATAAGAACCATATGATCATCTCAATAGATGCAGAAAAAGCATTTGACAAAATCCAACATCCATTCCTACTAAAAACTCTTGAGAGTATAGGAATAAATGGATTATTCCTTAGAATAATCAGGAGTATATATTTAAGACCGTCAGTAAGCATAATATGCAATAGAAATAAACTGCAACCTTTCCCAGTAAGATCAGGAGTGAAACAAGGTTGCCCACTATCACCATTACTATTCAATATAGTACTAGAAACGCTAGCCTCGGCAATAAGAGCTGAGAAAGAGATTCAAGGAATTAGAGTAGGAAATGAGGAAATCAAACTATCACTTTTTGCAGATGACATGATGGTATACTTAGAGAACCCCAAAGACTCTGCTAAAAAACTACTAGAAATAATTCAAAATTTCAGCAAAGTGGCAGGATACAAAATAAATCCACATAAATCCTCGGCATTTTTATATATCACTAACAAAATGCAACAGCAAGAGATACAAAGAGAAATTCCATTCCAAACAAATGTTGAGAGTATAAAATATTTGGGAATCCATCTACCAAAGAAAAGTCAGGAATTATATGAGAAAAATTACAAAACACTTGCCACAAAAATAAAATCAGATTTAAATAATTGGAAAGACATTCAGTGCTCTTGGATAGGCCGAGCGAATATAATAAAGATGACAATACTCCCCAAACTAATCTATTTATTTAGTGCTATACCAATCAGACTCCCAAGAAACTATTTTAATGACCTAGAAAAAATAACAACAAAATTCATATGGAAGAATAAAAGGTCAAGAATTGCAAGGGAACTAATGAAAAAAAACTCAGAGGAAGGTGGTCTAAGTGTACCTGATCTAAAGCTATATTATATAGCAGCAGTCACCAAAACCATTTGGTATTGGCTACGAAATAGAACGGTAGATCAGTGGAACAGATTAGATACAAAGGACAAAAAAGGGTACATCTATAGCAATCTAATCTTTGACAAACCCAAAGATTCCAACATTAGGGATAAAAATTCATTATTCGGAAAAAACTGTTGGGAAAACTGGAAATTAGTATGGCAGAAATTAGATATGGATCCACACTTAACACCATATACCAAGATAAGATCAAAATGGGTACATGATTTAGGCATAAAGAGGGAGATAATAAATAGATTAGAGGAACAGAGGATAATCTACCTCTCAGACTTGTGGAGGAGGAAGGAATTTATGACCAGAGGAGAACTAGAGATCATTATTGATCACAAAATAGAAGATTTTGATTACATCAAACTAAAAAGTTTCTGTACAAATAATACTAATGCAAACAAGATTAGAAGGGAAGTAACAAATTGGGAAAATATTTTTAAAAACAAAGGTTCTGACAAAGGTCTCATTTCCAAAATATATAGAGAACTGACCCAAATTTATAAGAAACCGAACCATTCTCCAATTGATAAATGGTCAAAGGATATGAACAGACAATTCTCAGAGGAAGAAATTGAAACTATATCCACTCACATGAAAGAGTGTTCCAAATCACTACTGATCAGAGAAATGCAAATTAAGACCACTCTGAGATACCACTACACACCTGTCAGATTGGCTAAGATGACAGGAACAAATAATGACAAATGTTGGAGGGGATGTGGGGAAACTGGGACACTAATACATTGCTGGTGGAGTTGTGAAAGAATCCAGCCATTCTGGAGAGCAATCTGGAATTATGCCCAAAAAGTTATCAAACTGTGCATACCCTTTGACCCAGCAGCGCTACTACTGGGATTATATCCCAAAGAAATACTAAAGAGCGGAAAGAGACATATATGTGCCAAAATGTTTGTGGCAGCTCTTTTTGTTGTAGCTAGAAACTGGAGGATGAATGGATGTCCATCAGTTGGAGAATGGTTGGGTAAATTGTGGTATATGAAGGTTATGGAATATTATTGCTCGGTAAGAAATGACCAGCAGGAGGAATATAGAGAGGCCTGGAGAGACTTAAATCAACTGATGCTGAGTGAAATGAGCAGAACCAGAAGATCACTGTACACTTCAACAACAATGCTGTATGAGGATGTATTCTGATGGAAGTGGAAATCTTCAACATAAAGAAGATCCAACTCACTTCCAGTTGATCAATGATGGACAGAGGTAGCTGCACCCAGAGAAGAAACACTGGGAGGGGAATGAAAATTGTTAGCACTAATATCTGTCTGCCCAGGTTGCATGTACCTTCGGATTCTAATGTTTATTGTGCAACAAGAAAGTGATATTCGCACACATGTATTGTACCTAGACTATATTGTAACACATGTAAAATGTATGGTATTGCCTGTCGTCGGGGGGAGGGAATAGAGGGAGGGGGGGTAAATTGGAAAAAATGAATACAAGGGATAATATTATAAAATATATATATATATATATAATAAAAAAAAAAAAAAAAAAAAAAAAAAAAAAAGAACTGCACATCTTTAACCTATATTGGATTACTTGCTGTTTAGGGGAGAGGAGAGGTAGAGAGAGAGGCACAAAATTTGGAACACAAATTTTTGTAAGGGTGAATGTTGAAATGTATGTTTGCATGTATTTTGAAAAAAAATTAATCAATTATTTTTTTTAAAGATTAAGTTTTTACTTTAGTTTTGCACGTTTATAAGTTTTGTGACCCTGGGTAAATCACTTAAATCTATTTTCTTCTATTTTTTCATCCATACAATGAACTGGAGTAAAAAAAAAAAATTGCAAAGCACTCTAGAATCTCTGCCAAGAAAACCCCAAATGGTGATCACATAGAGTTGGAAACAATTGAATAGGTTTTATTTATATCAAATAATTCAATACATGCCTTTTATCATTTATTAATTTCTTGTAACTTTAGTTTTTTTCAGAAATCATGTTATTCTATTATTTCAGTCTTATACCTTCACCACAATGAATAGATTGTTTATAATATAGACGGTAAGCAAATAAATAACTTTAGAATCAATAAAAGCTGTATGAGATGATTTTTGACATATGAATGTTCTCTTCTTCCCTCCTTATTCTCCCCTAAGATATTAAAGGAAGATGTAAACTCATTATAGCTTACACACCCACCCACACACACACAAAAAAAAAGTTTTTAAAACTACAATATCCTTATCTATCTCTATCTAATCTATATATCTACTTACTTATCTATCTAATCTAATGTATTTCACCAAATTAAACTACTGCTGTTTTGTTCTTTTAATGCTATCTTTTTTCAGTGTCTCATATGATCTTAGGTAAGTCTCTGCTGAAAGAAAGCCTTTACAGCATCACATCCCTAGTGCCTATAAATTAGTTAGTGTCCATAGACTTCTGTGTTTCCGTGCTGAAATGGATTGGTAAATGACCCAGATTGATTATTTTCTTGTCTGTCTTTGTAATGACTTAGCCTCATGATTTTTCTACATCTTAAAAATTGATGAAATGCATAATAATCACAATTCCAAAAAAAGTATTGCACAATAGTAGAGATCTCTTCTTAGAATTCTATAGAGATAGGTTTAAGTCCCATTTATGACACATACTATTTATGTATCAAATAAGTTAACCTTTCTATGTGATAGATAAGGGGGTAAGGAAGAAGGGGCAAAATAAACTATTAAGGGCCTTCTATGTGTCAATGACTGTGATGAGCATTTTGCAAATATTATTCAGTTGATCCTCACAACACCCTTGGGCTATAAGATCTATTGTTATTCTCCTTTTAAAGTTGCAGAAACTGAGGCAAACTAGAGATTTAAGTGATTTAAATGACTTAAAGTGTGATTTTAGTTATACTTTAAAATTGCTTTCCAGAATGATTGGTTCATTTCACAACTCCACCAACAATGCTTCAGTGTTCCATTGTTTCCCACATCCCCTCCAACTTTTATCCTTATTTTTTTATCCTGTCATCTTTATCAATCTGAATTGACTTCAAATGTTGGCCACATTGGTTTTATTTGTGCAAAACCTTTTTAATTTAATTAATACTGGATTTGAATTCAGATCTTCCTGAATTCAGGTCGAGTGTCAATGAGGTGCTGGGTTTCTCTAAGGATTTAGGTTTTAAAATAATTATTTACTGCAATGTTTGAGTATTTTCAGTGGGATTCCATGACAAAAGTAATCACAGATCTGAACAATAAGATAAGTCATCATCATAATAAACATATCAAGTAGTTTTTAAGATTTAGATAATATTCTCCATACATTTCTATAAAGTCATTATTATTCCCATTTTTCAGAGATGAAAAATTTCAGGTTGATATTAAATGCCTATGTTTACATAGATTCAATCAATCAGAGTCATGAATTGAAACCAGGTGTTGAGACTTCAAGTTGAGTTCTTTCCATTTAATTTTCTATACTGATGGAGATCACAAAACTAAATGTTTAATCAAAAAAAAAATCTTATGCCCTGCCTTAGTTAGGCAGATTTTCAAATGAACATAGATTTCTTTGTCTATACTCATTTTCTTCCAGCTCAAAACTTGCCTTTGGCATAGCTTTCTAAAATAATATGACTTACTTCATTGTATAAATGAAGCATCATTACTCAACTTTAATTCTGTATTCATGTTATCTGTTGCTTTAAATTCATATGAAACAAATTACTATCTAGACTGCATATTTTCCTCCTTTTCCATTTCTTCTCTTATCTGCAAAGTTGTTTTTGGTATTTGCTTTACTTATAGAAAATGTGTTCCTCTTTAAGCTTTAAATTAAAAAGTTTGAATTGTAGAAAAATAGCTTAATTTCTTATTTTCATCTAGATACATATATACATATACACATGTGATAGAAATGACTTTTTCTGTAACAAAAAAAAAAACAAGACACTTTCATAGGCAATATCGTTTAGTGATTCATCTTTCTCATTCTTTAAAAAATGCCTTTTTAGTAATTATGATGATAAATAAACCCATTCTTGTACAATTTCAGCATAGTGCTTGTTACTATTCACTAACAACACTCCTGTGAGTCCCATGTAAAATTTAATTTACTCTTAATCTCTTAGGATAATGTCATTTAACTCACTAAATACTGCCTAGGGTCATTTTAGTTTTCATTTTAGAAAAGTATATATATTTTGAAAACTACAATGTTACACATTAGTTTATTTGACTGTTAGGTATAATTTCTAAATGCAATAAATTGAGTACAAAGACTCTCAATGGATACAATTTAAACCAAACACATTTTTTTTCATTATCACTAACTTTCTTAAGGTATTGCAAATATACTCAATAAAATTTAGATATAGAATATTAAATCTTGGATCTTCCCTCCCCCAGCTTACCTTCACTCATTCAACCATTTATTCTTTTTTCTATCTTTTTATCTATCTACCTACTTATCTAGCTATAATGTATCTTGGTCCTAAAATATAATTTTATTACTGAAATAGTTCTTAGTATGAAACAGTATTATAACTGTAGATCAGCAACTATTGCTTATTAAAAAACCTTAGAGACTTGCTAGGGGCCTTGAAATGCACAGTGGCTCTACCAGGGCCAAATTAGTAGGATATGTCAGAAATAATCCTTAAATACATGTTTTCCTAACTCTATATGTAGTCCTCGATTTTGTCCCATCTTTGCTAGAATACTGTACTGAAAAGACTGTCATTCTAGAAATAGATTTCAAACCTTAAATATTGGATCTAGAAATAAAATTAGAAATAATTTATTCTGTCTTTCTTTTTTATATTAAAATATATTTCAGAATAAGTGATACTTAAATTTGAAAGATTTTGGAACATGTATTTTTTTTCCTTTTTTTCTTTCTTTTTTATTATACCTTTTTATTTACAAAAATTATGCATGGGTAATTTTTTCTACATTGACTATTCCAAATTTTCTCCTCTTTCCCCCCACTTTTCCCAGATGGCAAGTAATTCAACACATGTTAAATATATTAAAATATATGTTAAATGCCACATTCACCAGAATCCATTATCATATAGTCTGGTTTTCAGATTCATGTTTTAGTCAAAACAATATAGCAATAAAAGATTATTCTGATATTGTCAACTTTTTCAATTACAGTACAAGTAAAATGGAATTTCTTGCTTTGTTAGTGTCATGCTGTTTATTGATTATGCATTTTGCCAATTTATATAATATATTGTGTTTACTCTGAAAACATGCTGCACTTTGATTATGTTTGCATATTTGATTTCATTGAAATATTTCATTATCTCAATTTGTTAATGCAGTTAGAGTTAATGTCATACCTGATGAGAATTTTGAAAGTTTCCTGAATTAATTGCAATTACAATTGTGTTAAACTAGGAATGATATATAATAGTGAATAACAATTGAGAACAATCCTTCTTGGAAATCTCCTTTAATTATTTTCCATAGAAATTTCAATAAAGTTACTCATCATAAGTGTTAATATCTGATTGAATCAGAATTATGAATGACATAAAATACTCTTTTAGATTATCTGTTGTTTGCTTTTCAATAAGTCAACATAATATAAAGATAAGTACTGGAGGTAAAAGTGTAGGATGTCATTTGTAATTCTTTGTTTCAATGAAGTTTGAAAAAGAAGCAATTTTCACTAAGTTTAATGGCAACATTGATGCCATTATCCCCTTCAAAAATAGTCTTTTTGTAATCATTTCTTCAAGTTAGAAGAATATCTTTAGAAACATGAATACAAATTTTCTCTCTTTTCAGACGATTAGATAATCATAGAATCACAGACCCCATTTGTGTAACTTCAATTAATATTTACAGAATCTGAGGATTGAAAGGGACGTAAAATGTCACCTAGTCTGTCCCGTATTTGAACCAGGTTCCCTTCTACAGTATATCTGACCAGGTGTCTTTCAGCCTTTGCTTGAAGACCTCCAGTGAAAAGGAACCAAACCCAAATTAACCCATACCATTTTTAGTTGTTAAGGATTGCTTTTCTCATATCAAGCCTCATTGTACTTGTCTTCATTTCTATTATTTATTTTTTATACTACTTTTTAAAGAAATGCAGAACAAGACTATTTTTTCATCCAACTATAGCCATAGGCTTTCTTGAAGATATCTATTCCATCTACCCGCCTCCCCCAGTCCTTCATTCGTCCAACCCTGCTCTTTGCATGGCAGAATTTATTATGCTCTCAAAATGTTATATTCCATCCTCCTGTTTGTTAACATTCTTTTCAAAATGTGGTGCTCATAAATTAATAGGATCTTCCAGATGTATGAGAAGGAACATCAATATCCATCCATCTATGTATCTATGTATCTATCATCTACTTATTAATCCCATATCTATAAATATAAATTTATATAGAAATAGAAGATCAAAATAGATATATCTATATGGATTTACAGAGATAGAAGATTATTGATATAAATCATATGAGAGAAAACATAGATATCAGTAGAGTTAAATTTATATTTGTATCTCTATAGATCTATATGTTCTCTATTTCTGTCTACCTACATACATACATACATACTTCTCTCTCTATATTTGATAGTGATACTTATCTCTTAAAGGCATTTTCTCCTAATAATACAATTTAAGATAATTTTAGCTTTGTTAGATGCCAAAGCACATTCTTTGCTCATGTTTAGTCATCTAGTAAATTGTTGATTTTTTTTTTTCTATCGAAACTATCCTAATTAGCTGCCTTAAATATCTCTTATGCAAAATTTATTTTCTTGGTCTAAGTATTAGATTTTCATATTAATTTCTGCTAAGTTTCATCTTATTAGATTCAATTAACTAACTTCCAGGTTTTTAATCCTTTTAATTCTCTGTAAATTTACCTAGATGTCCTTTGAAATTATTAATAATACAATATTAGGATTCTTTGATAGAAATGTGATAGTTTTGATGTAGTTGCCTCAACTTTCAAGACTGATAAAAATCTTTATAAGTTTTCTCATTCAGTATATGTCTTTCTGCAAATCCTTTAAAGTTTTTTTCCTGAAACTTTTTATATTCTGGAGGTTTTCATGCATTATTTGAGGCTTTGTCTCCATTCTCAGTACAAAAGTTCTCCATTTCTTTTTTCAGTCATAGATATTCTTAACAATATATTTTATGACACTGCTTACAAGAAAATTGTCATCATTAGTTTTGTTACTGCTTCTTTACCCCAATTAACACAGTTCTCTTACTCTTTGCATTATATTTGTCTAATCTCATATAACAATTAATATTTCAAATTGTTGAATAATTATTCTTGGAAGCCAAATACATTAAGATATAATAACAGAGTTTATATTATTGCTTAAATAGCTGTCTTCAAATACTCTAATGGACTTCTGTAACTATCAAATCTTTCATTTTCATCTATAAGATTCTCTATCTTGCAATTCAATATTGCTAGCTCCTCTGGCAGCTAGGCGGTAAAAATATAGAGAGCTGGGCCTGAAGTCATGAAGACCTGAATTTAAATCCAGCCTCAGGCACTAAGTTACTGTAACTGATGCAAATCAGTTAACCTATGCCTGTCTCATTATTCTTATTTGTAAAATGAGCAAAATAGTTGCACCTACTTACCAGGGTTATTGTGAGAATCAAATGAGATATTTTAAAAATCATTTAACATTGTGCCTATAACATGGAATGTGCTTAATAAATTATTCTTTCCTTCCTTACTGTGTGTGTTTTGAATCAGGTTTTTCTATCTGCTATCATGGCCATTCCTGCTATCAAAATTCAATGTTTTTCAGTGTTTTCATGAGTTCTTCCTATCTTCTAGCTTAATTTCCTTTTCCTGGTTATGCCTTGCAAAATCCTTGAACTTTTAAGAAAAAAAACAGAGTATGAAATAGTTTGCATGGCATCATTAACTTAAAAAAATAACTTTTCCCTCACAAACAAAAATTCAGCCCTTTTCTTCCACACCTCTGTCTTCTCATCCCTTCAAATTATAATGGGATTATAAAAGGCTTTTCTTACAATAAATAGGATATTATCTTCCTTCATTCTAATGCAAACACTAATTTTGCATCTTCACTAAATCTCAAATATGTCCCTTCAAGTCATTCAAGGCTGTGTTTCATCACACTCTCCAAATCCTGATTCTTTCATTTTAGTTGTTCTCTTTAAAGTGGAAGAGATTATTTTTATCCATTCTTTATCCACTCAGTATGTACTTTTGTTTTCACCATAAAAAAGCATTTATGTATGGATGAATAATATTATGAATATGTAAATTAATTCATGGACTTTTAAAAGTTTGTATATTTTTATGCTAGGGAGATAGAGTAGTGCAAAAGAAAATCTTCTCAATGACTCTAATTGTGGCAATATTGCCTGGTTCTTCTCTCAGAGAATCCATAGGTGGCTATTGCACTTTGGCTTCTGTTATACTTTGAGCAATGGTACAGATTTAGTGTTTACCTTGATGAGGTACTGAACTGCAGCCCCAAATGTGATCAAATTAGAGTTAAGCCGGGGGCGGAGCCAAGATGGCGGAGAAGAAACACACGACTCAGTGAACGTCCTCACTCCCTCACAACCAATTAGATAAATTAAGTCTCAAAATTAGCTCAGGACTTATAGATACCACAAGGACTGGAAGCACAACTTACCAGCTGAAGAGAATCTGGAGTTTCAACAGGAAAGGTCAGTTCTCAGGGGAGGAATAAGAAAGACCAGCACAGACGGTGGGGTAGGGGCACACTGCGCCCATTGCGCTGGGAAGGGCTCTGGGATCAGAGAAGCCACTGAGTTAAAGGAATCTGGCACAGGCTGTTAGCTCTTCTCTGCTAATTATTTAGCAGTTCAGAAGAGAAAGCCAAAATATTTTAAAACTCAGATTAGATTTTCCCCCGGACCCTGGGGGTGACTCAGTAGACTCGGCACCAGGGGGTGTGGCCTCAGCTACCTCCTGAGAATAGTTAAGAGACTGACAAGTGGGTGGATACGGCCCAAGGCAACACACACTGCCTAGCTTAGCTGGAGGGAGTGGAACTCAGCTCCAGGAAGTCCCAGAGAAGCAGAACCTTTGAACTAGGGACCGCGGTTTCTGGCAGACACTTCCAGTTTGAGCGCAGGGGCTTCTCACGTCACCTGCTGCAGACATCCACTCCCCACCCGGACACATAGGCTGAGCTTCGTGCTGTCTTCACTATTCTACGCCCTCGAAGCACAGCAGTGCTAATCACCTCTGAGGCACTTCCAGGGAGGGGTTGGGGAACTCTCTCACAGAGCTCTCTCTTAGCTCGGGCTCAGGAGCCGCTGCATCTATCCGGTCTGGGAGGAAGCTGGTAAAGAAGTAAATAATTTCCTACCCCAGAGACAGACCCCAAAAGATTTTTTTAAGTATGAGCAAAAAAGCTAGAAAAACTATAGATTCCTTCTATACAGAGAAAGAGCGGGTATCCAACCCCGAGGAAGTTGACAGCAGAGAATCAATAGACAACAACCTAAAGGGGAACGATTCCTGCCCCCCATCACATAACTCTCTCCTAGAAGAAGCTCTTAAAAATTGAGGGAGATCGAAGAAAAATGGGGAAAAGAAAGGGAAGTTATGATAGAGAATAACAACGTCCTGAAATTGGAGTTGGAAAAAATAAAGAATTCACAGGACATGCAGGGAAACAAAATTAGTGAATTAGAAAAGGTTAAAAAAAAACACAGGAAAGTAGGATTTCTGAATTGGAAAAGATAAAAAAGTCTCAAGAAAATAGAATTTCTGAATTGGAAAAAGAAAATAATTCTCAAAAAAAAAAATTAGGGAAATGGAAAAAAACTCAATAGAGCAAAATAATTCATTTAAAAACGAAATTGGGCATTTACAAAAAGAACTAAAAACTGTGAAAGAAGAAAATAACTCCTTAAAAGTCAGGATGGAACAAATAGAAATGAATGATTCACAGAGAACCCAAGAATCAGTCAAACAAAACAAAAAAAAGGAGAAGCTGGAGAACAACGTCAAATACTTACTGGGAAAATCTATAGACCTGGAAAATAGATCTAGGAGAGATAATCTACGGATTATTGGACTTCCAGAAAACTATGACCAAAAAAAGAGCCTAGATTCTATTTTACAGGAAATTATCAAAGAGAACTGCCCAGAGATAATAGAAACAGGAGGGAAAGTAGATGTGGAAAGAATTCATCGAACTCCTTCTGAAATAGACCCTAAAAAAAGAACACCACGGAATATTGTGGCTAAGCTGCAGAATTACCACACAAAGGAGAAAATCCTGCAAGCAGCTAGAAAAAAACAATTTAAATACCAAGGTGCCACAATAAGGGTCACCCAAGATCTGGCTGCCTCCACATTAAAAGATAGAAGGGCCTGGAACCTGATATTCCGAAAGGCAAAAGATCAAGGACTGCAACCAAGAATGAACTACCCAGGTATGTTTAGCATCTTTTTCCATGGAAGAAGATGGTCATTCAATGAAACAGAGGAATTCTATATGTTTCTAAGAAAAAAACCAGACTTAAACAAAAAATTTGATCTACATCCACAAGACTGAAGAGAAACAGAAAAAGGTACACAGAACCCTTGAGAACTGTAACTCTGTTGTGGGTATATAAACAATACTCAAGGATAATTTGATTTTACTGATATAAAAGAAAAAAAGGGGGGTGTGGTAAAGGGAAGGAGGTCGGTTCAGAAAAAGGGGAAGGAGTGATAAAAAGAGGGAAACTACATCCCTGGAAGAGGCATAGAAAATACACCATATCTGAGGGAACTTAGTGAGGGGGAGAATCATTGTGTGAATCTTACTCTCATCAGAAGAGGCTTAACATATTTGTTTTTCAGAGAATTTTCTCTCACCTCATTAAAAGGGGGGAGAGGTAAAGGGGAAAGGAAAAGGAGAATAAGTGAAGGGACTTGGAGGGAGGGGGGAGGGATACTAAAAAAAAAAAAAAAGAGGGAGGGTTGCGCGTCACAAGGGGGGTCTGTAAATTAAATATCGGGTAGGGGGATCAGGGGGGTCAAGGGAAAAAAGTATAATCTGGGGATAATACGATGGCAGGAAACACAGAATTAGTAATTTTAACTGTAAATGTAAATGGGATGAACAATCCCATCAAACGGAGACGGATAGCAGATTGGATCAAAAAGCAGAACCCTACAATATGTTGTCTACAGGAAACACACTTAAAGCAGGGAGATACATACAGAGTAAAGGTAAAAGGTTGGAACAGAGCCTATTATGCTTCAGGTAAAGCCAAAAAAGCAGGGGTAGCTATCCTTATCTCAGATCAAGCAAAAGCAGAAGTAGATCTCGTTAAAAAAGATAAGGAAGGAAACTATATCCTGCTGAAAGGTAGCATAAATAATGAAGCCATATCAATACTAAACATATATGCACCAAGTGGTATAGCATCTAACTTTCTAAAGGAAAAGTTAAGAGAACTGCAAGAAGAAATAGACAGTAAAACTATAATAGTGGGAGATCTCAACCTTGCACTCTCAGATTTAGACAAATCAAACCACAAAACAAACAAGAAAGAAATTAAAAAAGTAAATAGAACATTAGAAAAACTAGGTATGATAGACCTTTGGAGAAAACTGAATGGCAATAGGAAGGAATATACTTTCTTCTCAGCAGTTCATGGATCCTATACAAAAATTGACCATATATTAGGACATAAAGATCTCAAAATTAAATGTAGGAAGGCAGAAATAATAAATGCCTTCTTCTCAGATCACAATGCAATAAAAGCTACATTCAGTAAAAAGTTAGGGGTAAATAGACCAAAAAGTAATTGGAAACTGAATAATCTCATCTTAAAGAATGACTGGGTGAAAGAGCAAATTATAGAAACAATTAACAATTTCACCCAAGATAATGATAATGATGAGACATCATATCAAAATCTTTGGGATGCAGCTAAAGCAGTAATAAGGGGAAATTTTATATCTTTAGAGGCTTATTTGAAGAAAATTGAGAAAGAGAAGATTAACGAATTGGGCTTACAACTTAAAAGGCTAGAAAAAGACCAAATTATAAACCCCCAACCAAAAATTAAACTCGAAATACAAAAATTAAAAGGAGAAATCAATAAAATTGAAAGTAAAAAAAAACTATTGAATTAATAAATAAAACCAAGAGTTGGTTTTATGAAAAAGCCAATAAAATAGATAAACCTTTGGTAAATTTGATCAAAAAAAAAGAAAGAGGAAAATCAAATTGATAGTCTTACAAATGAAAAGGGGGATCTTTCCACCAATGAAGAGGAAATTAGAGAAATAATAAGGAGTTACTTTGCCCAAATTTATGCCAATAAATTTGATAACTTAAGTGAAATGGATGACTTTCTCCAAAAATATAGGCTCCCTAGATTAACAGAGGAGGAGATAAATTGCTTAAATAGTCCCATTTCAGAAAAAGAAATAGAACAAGCTATTAATCAACTCCCCAGGAAAAAATCCCCAGGGCCAGATGGATTCACATGTGAATTCTACCAAACATTTAAAGAACAATTAGCCCCAATGTTATATAAATTATTTGAAAAAATATGGGATGAAGGAGTCCTACCAAACTCCTTTTATGACACAGACATGGTACTGATACCTAAACCTGGTAGATCGAAAACTGAGAAAGAAAATTATAGACCAATCTCCTTAATGAATATTGATGCTAAAATCTTAAATAAGATATTAGCAAAAAGACTTCAGAAAATCATCTCCAAGATAATACACTATAATCAAGTAGGATTTATTCCAGGAATGCAGGGCTGGTTTAATATTAGGAAAACTATTAATATAATTGACCATATTAATAATCAAATTAATAAGAACCATATGATCATCTCAATAGATGCAGAAAAACATTTGACAAAATCCAACATCCATTCCTACTAAAAACTCTTGAGAGTATAGGAATAAATGGATTATTCCTTAGAATAATCAGGAGTATATATTTAAGACCGTCAGTAAGCATAATATGCAATAGAAACAAACTGCAACCTTTCCCAGTAAGATCAGGAGTGAAACAAGGTTGCCCACTATCACCATTACTATTCAATATAGTACTAGAAACGCTAGCCTCGGCAATAAGAGCCGAGAAAGAGATTCAAGGAATTAGAGTAGGAAATGAGGAAATTAAACTATCACTTTTTGGATGACATGATGGTATACTTAGAGAACCCCAAAGACTCTGCTTAAAAGCTACTAGAAATAATTCAAAATTTCAGCAAAGTTGCAGGATACAAAATAAATCCACATAAATCCTCGGCATTTTTATATATCACTAACAAAATGCAACAGCAAGAGATACAAAGAGAAATTCCATTCCAAACAAATGTTGAGAGTATAAAATATTTGGGAATCCATCTACCAAAGAAAAGTCAGGAATTATATGAGAAAAATTACAAAACACTTGCCACAAAAATAAAATCAGATTTAAATAATTGGAAAGACATTCAGTGCTCTTGGATAGGCCGAGCGAATATAATAAAGATGACAATACTCCCCAAACTAATCTATTTATTTAGTGCTATACCAATCAGACTCCCAAGAAACTATTTTAATGACCTAGAAAAAATAACAACAAAATTCATATGGAAGAATAAAAGGTCAAGAATTGCAAGGGAACTAATGAAAAAAAAACTCAGAGGACGGTGGTCTAAGTGTACCTGATCTAAAGCTATACTATATAGCAGCAGTCACCAAAACCATTTGGTATTGGCTACGAAATAGACCGGTAGATCAGTGGAACAGATTAGATACAAAGGACAAAAAAGGGTACATCTATAGCAATCTAATCTTTGACAAACCCAAAGATTCCAACATTAGGGATAAAAATTCATTATTCGGAAAAAACTGTTGGGAAAACTGGAAATTAGTATGGCAGAAATTAGATATGGATCCACACTTAACACCATATACCAAGATAAGATCAAAATGGGTCCATGATTTAGGCATAAAGAGGGAGATAATAAATAGATTAGAGGAACAGAGGATAATCTACCTCTCAGACTTGTGGAGGAGGAAGGAATTTATGACCAGAGGAGAACTAGAGATCATTATTGATCACAAAATAGAAGATTTTGATTACATCAAACTAAAAAGTTTCTGTACAAATAATACTAATGCAAACAAGATTAGAAGGGAAGTAACAAATTGGGAAAATATTTTTAAAAACAAAGGTTCTGACAAAGGTCTCATTTCCAAAATATATAGAGAACTGACCCAAATTTATAAGAAACCGAACCATTCTCCAATTGATAAATGGTCAAAGGATATGAACAGACAATTCTCAGAGGAAGAAATTGAAACTATATCCACTCACATGAAAGAGTGTTCCAAATCACTACTGATCAGAGAAATGCAAATTAAGACCACTCTGAGATACCACTACACACCTGTCAGATTGGCTAAGATGACAGGAACAAATAATGACAAATGTTGGAGGGGATGTGGGGAAATTGGGACACTAATACATTGCTGGTGGAGTTGTGAAAGAATCCAGCCATTCTGGAGAGCAATCTGGAATTATGCCCAAAAAGTTATCAAACTGTGCATACCCTTTGACCCAGCAGCGCTACTACTGGGATTATATCCCAAAGAAATACTAAAGAGCGGAAAGAGACATATATGTGCCAAAATGTTTGTGGCAGCTCTTTTTGTTTTAGCTAGAAACTGGAAGATGAATGGATGTCCATCAGTTGGAGAATGGTTGGGTAAATTGTGGTATATGAAGGTTATGGAATATTATTGCTCGGTAAGAAATGACCAGCAGGAGGAATATAGAGAGGCCTGGAGAGACTTAAATCAACTGATGCTGAGTGAAATGAGCAGAACCAGAAGATCACTGTACACTTCAACAACAATACTGTATGGGGATGTATTCTGATGGAAGTGGAAATCTTCAACATAAAGAAGATCCAACTCACTTCCAGTTGATCAATGATGGACAGAGGTAGCTGCACCCAGAGAAGAAACACTGGGAGGGGAATGAAAATTGTTAGCACTAATATCTGTCTGCCCAGGTTGCATGTACCTTCGGATTCTAATGTGAATGGTTCGGTTTCTTATAAATTAGGGTCAGTTCTCTATATATTTTGGAAATGAGACCTTTGTCAGAACCTTTCCTTTTAAAAATATTTTCCCAATTTGTTACTTCCCTTCTAATCTTGTTTATATTAGTATTATTTGTACAAAAACTTTTTAGTTTGATGTAATCAAAATCTTCTATTTTGTAATCAATAATGATCTCTAGTTCTCCTCTGGTCATAAATTCCTTCCTCCGCCACAGGTCTGAGAGGTAGACTATTCTCTGTTCCTCTAATCTATTTATGATCTCATTCTTTATGGCTAAGTCATGGACCCATTTTGATCTTATTTTGGTATATGGTGTTAAGTGTGGATCCATATCTAATTTCTGCCATACTAATTTCCAGTTTTCCCAACAGCTTTTTTTTCCAAATAATGAATTTTTATCCCTAATGTTGGTATCTTTGGATTTGTCACAGACTAGATTGCTATAGATGTACCCTTTTTTGTCCTTTGTATCTAATCTGTTCCACTGATCGACCAGTCTATTTCTTAGCCAATACCAAATGGTTTTGGTGACTGCTGCTATATAATATAGCTTTAGATCAGGAACACCTAGACCACCATCATCTGACTTTTTTTTCATTAGTTCCTTTGCAATTCTCGACCTTTTATTCTTCCATAGGAATTTTGTTGTTATTTTTTCTAGGTCATTAAACTAGTTTCTTAGGAGTCTGATTGGTATAGCATTAAATAAATAGATTAGTTTGGGGAGTATTGTCATCTTCATTATATTCGCTCGGCCTATCCAAGAGCACTGAATGTCTTTCCAATTATTTAAATCTGACTTTATTTTTGTGGCAAGTGTTTCCTAATTTTTCTCATATAATTCCTGACTATTCTTTGGTAGATGGATTCCCAAATACTTTACACTCTCAACATTTGTTTGGAATGGAATTTCTCTTTGTATCTCTTGCTGTTGCATTTTGTTGGTGATATTAAAAAATGCTGAGGATTTATGTGGATTTATTTTGTATCCTGCAACTTTGCTAAAGTTCTGAATTATTTCTAATAGCTTTTTTAGCAGAGTCTTTGGGGGTTCTCTAAGTATAACATCATGTCATCTGCAAAGAGTGATAGTTTCATTTCCTCATTTCCTACTCTAATTCCTTGAATCTCTTTCTCGGCTCGTATTGCTGAGGCTAGCATTTCTAGTACTATATTGAATAGTAATAGTGATAGTGGGCAACCTTGTTTCACTCCTAATCTTACAAGGAAAGGTTCTAGTTTATCGACATTACATGTGATGTTTACTGAAGGTTTTAAATATATGCTCTTTAATTTTTTAAGGAATAGTCCATTTAGAATGGATGTTGGATTTTATCATATCTTTTTCTGCATCTATTGAGATGATCATATGGTTTTTATTAATTTGATTATTAATATGGTCAATTATACTAATAGTTTTCCTAATATTAAACCAGCCCTACATTCCTGGTATAAATCCTACTTGATCATAGTGTATTATCCTGGAGATGATTTTCTGAAGACTTTTTGCTAATATCTTATTTAAGATTTTAGCATCAATATTCATTAAGGAAATTGGTCTATAGCTTGCTTTCTCAGTTTTCGATCGACCTGGTTTAGGTATCAGTACCATGTCTGTGTCATAAAAGGAGTTTGGTAGGACTCCTTCATCCCCTATTTTTTCAAATAGTTTATATAGCATTGGGGCTAATTGTTCTTTAAATGTTTGGTAGAATTCACATGTAAATCTATCTGGTCCAGGGGATTTTTTCCTGGGGAGTTGATTAATAGCTTGTTCTATGTCTTTTTCTGAAATGGGACTATTTAAACAATTTGTCTCCTCCTTTGTTAATCTAGAAAGCCTATATTTTTGGAGAAAGTCATCCATTTCACTTAAGTTATCAAATTTATTGGCATAAAGTTGGGCAAAGTAACTCCTTATTATTTCTCTAATTTCCTCTTCATTAGTGGAAAGATCCCACTTTTCATTTGTAAGACTAGCAATTTGATTTTCCTCTATCCTTTTTCTGATCAGATTTACCAAAGGTTTATCTATTTTATTAGCTTTTTCATAAAACCCACTCTTGGTTTTATTAATTAATTCAATAGTTTTTTTTTTTTACTTTCAATATTATTGATTTCTCCTTTTAATTTTTGTATTTCAAGTTTAATTTTTGGTTGAGGGGTTTTAATTTGGTCTTTTTCTAGCTTTTTAAGTTGCAGGCCCAATTCGTTAATCTTCTCTTTCTCTATTTTCTTCAAATAAGCCTCTAAAGATATAAAATTTCCCCTTATTACCACTTTAGCTGCATCACACAGATTTTGGTATGATGTCTCATCATTGTCATTATCTTGGGTGAAATTATTAATTGTTTCTATAATTTGCTGTTCACCCAGTCATTCTTTAAGATGAGATTATTCAGTTTCCAATTACTTTTTGGTCTATTTACCTCTAACTTCTTACTGAATGTAGTTTTTATTGCATTGTGATCTGAGAAGAAGGCATTTATTATTTCTGCCTTCCTACATTTAATTTTGAGATCTTTATGTCCTAATATATGGTCAGTTTTTGTATAGGATCCATGAACTGCTGAGAAGAAAGTACACAATTGAACACAATAGGAAAACACTTTTAACACAAATAAAATCAGACCTAATAAGTTGGAAACACATCAAGTACTCATGGGTAGATCAAGCAAATATAATAAAAATGTCAATACTACCTAAAGTAATTTATGTATTTAGTGGCATATTTATCAAACTCCCAAGAAATCATTTTGCATATCTAGAAAAATAGTAAGAAAGTTCATGTGGAAGACCAAAAGATCAAGAATTTCAAGGTTATTAATGAAACAGAATGCTAATGAAGGTGGCTTAGGTGTGCCAGACCTAAAACTATATTATAAAACATCAGCTATCAAAATCATTTCGTACTGGCTAAAAAGTAGATTACTTGATCAGTGGAATAGTTTGTGATTACAATACAAAATTTGACAAATCCAAAGACACCTGCTTTTAGGATAAGCCTTTAGTATTTGACAAAAACATCTGGGAAAATTGGATCCTAGTATGGAAGAAATTAGCGTTCAACCCATACCTAACATCACATACCAAGATATGATCTAAATGGGTTCATGATTTCGACTTAAAGAGTGATATTATAAGCAAATTAGAAGAACATAGTATAGTTTAACTCTCAGATTTGTGGAGAGGGAAAGAATCTGTGTCCAAAGAAGAATTAGAACTCATAATTGAACACCAGATAGATAATTTTGATTATATTAAGTTAATAGTTTCATAACTTTCCCTTGGCAGACAGATTTCCAAATATTTTATATTATCAACAATTTTTTCGAATGGAATGTCTTTTTGTATCTCTTGCTGCTGGACTTGGTTGGTAATATATAACAATAATAATGATTTATTTTTATTTATATTCCTGATCCTGCAACTTTTCTAAAGTTGTGAATTGTTTCTAGTCATTTTAGTTGATTCTCTAAGGCCTTTAAGTATACCATCATACCATCTGAAAAGAGTGATAACTTGCTTTCTTCTCGACATAATTTATTTAATCTCCTTTGCTTTTTGCCAAAGCTAACATTTTTAAAATACGATATTGAATAATAATGGTAATAGTGAGCAGCCTTGTTTTACTCCTGAGTTTATTGGGGATGGTTCTAATTTTTTCCCCATTACATATGATATTTGCTGATGATTTTAAGGAAAAGTCCATTTATTCTACATTCTCTAGTGTTTTTAATAGGAATGGGTGTTGGATTTTATCAAATGTTTATTCTGCATCTATTGAAATAATCATATGTTTTTTATTAATTTGGTTATTGGCATAGTTGATTTTACTGATAGTTTTCCTAATATTGAACTAGGCTTACATTGGTGGTATAAATTCTACTTGGTCATAGTGTATTATATTGAGGATGACTTTCTGTAATCTCGTTGCTAATGTTTTATTTAAGATTTTTTTTTTGCATCAATATTCATTAGGGAAATTGGTCTACAATTTTCTTTTTCTGTTTTCACTCTACCTCATTTGTGTCATAAAAATAATTTGGTAGAGCTCCTTCTTTTCCTATTTTTGAAAAAAATAGTTTATATAATATTAGAAGTAATTTTTATTTAAATGTTTGGTAGAATTCACACTTAAATCCATCTGGCCCTGGAGATTTTTTCTTATGGAGTTGATTATTTAGTCATTAGTTGATTAATAGTTTGTTTTATTTCTTTTTATAAAATGGGACAATTTAAATAATTTATTTGCTCTTTTGTAAAACTGGACAATTTAAATTTTTGTAGTTATTACTATATTTCATTTAGATTATTAAATTTATTGGTATGTAGTTGTATAAAGTAACTCCTAATTATTACTATAATTTACTCTTCATTGGTGGAAAGTTCTCTGTTTTCATTTTTGTGAATAACAATTTGACTTTTTTCTTTCCTTTTTCTAATAAAATCCATCAAATGTTTATCTATTTTGTTTTTTTTATAAAACCAACTGTTAATTTTATTTATTAATTCAATAGTTTTTAATTTCAATTTTATTAATCTCTCCTTTTATTTTTAGATTTTCAAGTTTACTATTTGAATCTGAGGGTTTTTAATTTGTTCTTTATATTTTAGTTGGAAGTTAATTAATTGATCTTCTCTTTCTCTATTTTATGAAATTAAGCATTTAGAGATATAAAATTTCCCCTTATAACCTCTTTGATTATATTCCACAAATTTTGGTATGTTGTCTCATTTTTGTCATTATCTTGAATAAAATGATTGATTATGATTATGAGTTGCTGTTTCCCCCATTCATTCTTTAGAATTAGATTATTTAATTCCCAATTAACTTTTGGTGTATTTTCTCCTTGCGTTACATTGCATGGGGTTTTTATTGCATCATGATCCAAAAAAAAATGCATATACTATTTCTACTTTTCTGCATTAGATTTTGAGGTTTTATGCCCTCACATGGTCAGTTTTTTAATATAAGTTCCATGAATTGCTGAGGAAAAAGGTAACTCCTGTCTCCATTCAATTTTCCCCAAACATCTATCATACTTAATTTTACTAACATTTTATGTACCTCCTTAATTATTTTCTTATTTATTTTGTGGTTTGATTTATCTAGTTCTGAGAGGGCAAGGTTGAGATACCCCACTAGTATAGTTTTGCTTTCTATTTATTCTTGCATCTTTTTTAACTTGTCCTCTAATGCATAATGGATTCTGCTCTAGCCCTTTACTTTCACTCTGTATGTATCACTTCTTTAAATGTGTTTCTTATTAAAAATATTGTAGGATTATGTATTTTAATCCAATCTTTTATCTGCTTACATTTTATGGGAGAGTTCATCCCATTCACAGTTAAAATAACAAATTCTGTATTTACTGCCACCTTATTTATACCGTTAAGCTATTCTTTTTCACTCCTCTCCAGTATTTTGCTTTTGATGATCACCTCCCTCAAACAGTGCTCTCCCTTTAGAGCCTCTCCTCATTATTTATACCTTTCCCCTAATTTTTCTGTATTCCCTTCCAATAGTCTTTCCATTTCTTTCCCCCTCTTTCCCTCCCTCTTCTCTATAAGATGAAACAAGTTTCTCTATGAAACCAAATATGTCTGATATTCTCTTTTAAAACCAAATCTGATTAGAGTAAGATTCACACTATCTTCATCCCCTTTCCTTCTTGCCCTCAATTATAATAGGTTTTCTTTGCTCTTTGTGAGATGTAATTTCCCTTATTTTATCTTATTTTTCTATTTTTTCAGTACAATCCCCTTTCCAACTCTAGTTTCTTTTTCATGTTATCATAATAAAATTTAATTATACTGGCATTCTCTAAGTATACCCATAACAAAAACATAGTTCTCAAGAGTTCTTTTCTTTTTATCTTTTTATGCTTCTTTTGAGTTCTGTGTTTGGAGATCAAATTTTTTTGTTCAGTTCTGGTCTTTTCATTAGAAATAGGTTAATTTCACCTATATCATTGAACATCCATTTTCTTCCTGAAAGATAATGCTCATTTTAGCTGGATAGCTTATTCTTGGATGTAATCTAAATTCCTTTGCCTTTTGGAATATCAGATTCCAGACCCTTCGATCCTTTAAGGTGGAAGCTGCTAGGTCCTGAGTAATCCTAATTGTGGTTCTTCAGTATTTATTTTTTTTCTGGCTGCTTACAATATCTATATTAGTATGATAGTTCTCAAATTTAGCCATGGAACTCCTTGGGGATTTAAACTTTGGGGTCTCTTTCAGGAGGTGATCAGTGGCTTCTTTCAATGACTATTTTATCTTTTAATTCTAAAATATCAGGGTAGTTTTATTTTATGATTTCCTGTAAGATAATGTCTAAGTTCTTTTTTCTTTTCTTTTTTTTTTTCATCATGGCTTTCAGAAAGCCCAATAATCCTTAGAATGTCTCTCCCAGATCTATTTTCCAGGTCAAATAATTTTCCTAGGAGGTATTTACTATTTTTCCCCTGGTTTTTTTTTTGGTGTTTGACTGATTCCTGAAGTCTTAGAGAGATATACACTTCAGTTTGTCCAATGCTAATTTTTAATGCATTATTTTCTTCAGTTACCTTTTTTAGCTCTTTTTGTAATTAGCCAATTGAATTTTTTTATTCATTGATTTCTTTTTCTATTTCCCAAATTTTGTTTTTCAGTGAATTGGTCTTTTTCATATCTCTTTTGTAGGGCTGATATCTTTTTTTCATTTCTTCGTGCAATGATTCATTTTATTTCCCCATTTTTCTTCTGACTCTTTTAAGATGCTTTATGCAATCTTCCTAGAAAGCCTTGTGAAATGGCAACCAGCTCATGTTTCCTTTTGCGACATCATCTGGAGTTGCTTTGTCTTTAGGAACTTTAGGATTTGATGCCTGTTCTTCTCTCTCTCCATAAAAGCTGTCTACTGTGAGAGTTCTTTTTGTTTTTTATACATTTTTTTTTTATTTTAAAGGCTCAAGGTCTGTTCAATGCAAAGGAGTGACAGCTGCTTTAATTTGCCCTAGGGCAGTTCTGTTATTTGATTTACAGTGCTGGGTAATGGTGGCTAGGTTGGGTGTTCTTCTGGGGCTCAGTGGTTTACAATTTGCCTTTTATAGCAAATCTGCATGACCACCCACTTGCACCCAGGACAGATCAGTCTAAGAGGCTCATAGAAGGTTCCCAGGTGCAGAAAGCTTCAAAGCTATGACTCCCTGCCTCAGCTGTCTGGGCTCAGCAGACTATCCCCTTGACAAATTGAAACAGACCTGTTCTGAAGTTCTTCCAAGGTATCTTCTTCTGGGAATGTGTTGTACTCCAAATATTTGTGGATTCTTTGACTCCAAAACCAGTTTAGAGGTTTAATGTTCTGTTGCTTCAAGAGAAGGTCAGAGGAGGTAACAGAAAGTTGTGCCTGCTCTCCACCATCTAATAATGCATATAGTTTTTGGGAATGTTGTATTTATAATGGACATGTTTTTAAAGAAATCTAATAGGCGAGCAAATAAATATGAATACCTTTGTGCCTGGTGTTATTCACAACTTTGTACAAGTCTTGCTGTCCTTAGTACCTTTAAGAACAATCTGGATTTTGCAAAATTGTTTCTTTTTTAGCTTTTCCTCTTTTAATCCTTACCATTTCCTATTGGACACATCTTTAATCTAGGCCAAATTGTTGAACCAGGTATCAGGAACCTTTACTTCATAATCATACTTAAAAAGTAATAAAAAAGTGTTTTGTTATTGTAATGTCAAGCAGTTTCCTTTTTTTTGCCAGATAATTTCAAAGCTCTTCATGTTGACTTAAAAGGATCCTATTTTTTTTTCCCCAAGCATCCTTAGAGAGTCAAATATCACCTCTCAAAAAAGCAGGGGCAAAGCCTCCCTTTCTTGTGTTTCTCTCTGGCAAATAAGGATGAAGTAGTGAGTAACCAGGAACCTATGAGAGGTTTCCCTTTTTTATAGTTGTATATACACATGCACACACACACACACACACACACACACACACACACATATTGTAAAGTGTAATGAAGGGCAATAAGGTCAGATTTATTTCTATACCAGTAAAGAACATAAAAAGTCTTCCAAAGTTTTTTTTTTCCAAATTTTCAAAACTGTAAAGTGATGTTTTATTTTTCTAATCACCAGGCATGAAGAAATAACAAATGAAACCTCCTGTCAGTCTGCTTAGGTTACTAAGCCACCTAAAAGTGATCCCTCTTATTTCAGGCCTCTCCTCAAAATAAGACTGTTAACCTAGGCCCTCCTTTTCTGTCTCCTTCTTCATTTAACATCACTAATATCTTTCCCTCTCTATCTTCACTTTTATTCACTTATTTCAAACATGTAGCCTTTTTCCTCATCAAGGGAAATTTCTTTCCATTCATATTTCATACTATTCCATCTTATTTTCTTGAGATCACCCCATCTGTTATCACCATTGTTTCATTTATGCTGGCTATAAACATACCAATGTCTGTCCTTTACTAAAAACAAAATAAATATCTACTTGAAAATAATTATCATCATCAACAATGAAAACTCTATTTTTCAACTATCATACCATATTTTCCTCTCTTTTCCTCTGCTTTGTGATACAAAACTCAATTGAAACCACTGTTTCCAAAGTTAGCAACAATCTCTTAATTGTCATACCTAATGGCCTTTTCTCTCTCTACTTTCTTCTTGATTTTTCTTTAGTCTTTGAAGCTCTCTGTTTTTGATTTTTCTGACATAAGTATCTCCTGATTCATCTATTACCTCTGTGAACATTTCTACTCTTTCTGCATCATTCCATCTTCTTCTAAGATATATCCACTTATTGTTGACTGTCTACCAAAAGCCAGTATGTTTTCTCCTCTTCTCTTATGCTATTTCATTTGAACATCTTATCTGCTTCCATGGGTTCCATTGTAATTTCCATGTTCATGGTTCTCAAATTGGCTTATTCAGCCCCAAAGTCTGCTGTGACCTCTAGTTTCACATCTTCCTAGCAGATACCTCAAAACAGATATTTTACATAAATCTCAGACACGGTAATTTAATACATCATTGTATTCTTCCCTCTTTCAAAAATAGACATATCTAACTATAATGTAAACAAAGAGAAGTTAAGAAAAGGAATATAATTTTTAAAAAAAGTTAAATATACACTTAAAAAAACTTGAATGTTAATAGAAATAAGTATACATTTTTTTTTCTCAAAAGATGTGGCATCTTCCAAAAAAAATGCCCCTATATTTTCAGAAAAAACTATTAAACAAATGCAAGAAAAATAGTAAGTTCATCATTTTAAGGCTATAATCCATTATTAAATATTAAATTCAATAAATGACCATGGAATTATAGATTTAAAATTACCTGGAATTAAAACTATTGGAAACTAAATAAATTAATCCTAATGTTTGACTGGGTCAAAGACCAAATCATGGAAGCTATTTCATTAAAGAGAATAAGAATAAAGAGACAACAAACCAAAATTTTGTGAGATGGAACCAATGCCGTACTTAGAATAAAATTTATACCAATAAACAATTACATCAATAAAATAGAAAAATAACATATTAAATGACTAGATATGCAATTAAAAGACTAGAAAAAGAAATTTGAAATTATCAATGAAATACCAAATCATAAGTTTGGAAAAAGGAGAGATTCATAACATTAAAATTTAGAAAATTATCTAAGTATAACATCAAACTAGGAGTTCTAAGAATAAAGGTAAAGAATTGCTAAGGGATCATTGAAAAAAAATATGAAAAAAGTTGGCATATCATTACTGGATTTCAAACTGTATTATAAAGTAGTAATCAATAAAGCAATTTGATATTGATTAAGAAATAGCCTGGTAGGTGAGAGTGTTGGACTATGTACATAGTACACAGTAGGCAACAACCATATATCTTAGACATGAAAGATTTGGGGATAAGAAATCACTTTTTGATGAGAATTGCTGGAAAAATTAGGAAGCAGTTTGGAAGAAATTGAGTATAGATTAGACTTTCATAGTATATACCTAGATAATGACAAAATACATACATAATTATGACATAACTCATAAGCAAATTAGTAAAGAATGTAATGTCTTATCTGTTAGATTTATGTATGAAGCTCCCTTTATAAACAAATAAAATAAGCATTAGGATATATAATAGATGCTTGTATCAAATTAAGTTAAAAATGTTTCATACGAATAAAACAAGAGCATCCAAAATTAAAAGGGAAGAGGAAAGCTAGCAAAACATTTTTGGTAATTTTCTTTGTTAGAAAGCTCATTTTACAAATATACAAGAGTAAGATAAATTTATATGAATACAGCCATTATCCCAACTGATAAATCATCAAAGAAATAAATAATATCCAGATTTTTAAAATCAGAGTTATCTGTAGTCATATAAAAATGTTCTAAATCGCTATCAATTATTGAAATTCAAATAAAAACAAATCAGAGTTATTATTAGCCCACACCTATCATGCAGATTAACATAACAGAAAATAAAAATTGAAAAAAATGTTAGAAGAGTTATGGAAAAAGTTAAATATTTACATGGTGTTAGTGAAACTTATCCAACCATTCTGGAGAGCAATTGAAACTCTAGCTAAAGAACTAAAAAAACTTTTCTTACTTTTTGACCTTGAAATACTACTACTTTGTACCCAAAAGAGATTAAAAAAATAAAAAAGAACCGATATATACAAAAATATTTATAGAGATTCTTTTTGGTGGTAGCAAAGAATTGGGATTTGAGAGGATTCCCATCAACCGGGGAATAGCTAAATAAATTTGGTTTATGATTTTGTATATGATTTCATAATCATAGAGTACTAATAAGATAGGACAAACTTTTTTTTTCAAAAAATGGCAAACTGATGCAAAGTGAAGTGAACAGAACCATGAGACAGAGTATATAGTAACACCAAAATTGCATGATGATTAATTGTTGATGACTTAACTATTCTCAACAATACTAATGAAGTAGATGATCTCTACAACTCTTCTTCAGATCTAAATCTATAATCTTTGGCCATATTTCAGTAACTGACTAACTTTGTCTAGGAAAAATTGTGAGAAATGGGAGAGACATAATTTCCTTCTCCTCTCCTCCTGTCTCCTATCATGTACATTATCTGGATTGGTGCTACTTGGAGATCAAATTCAGGTTCTAGAAAAGAGAAAGAACCATCCCAGTTAGCACCAGGATTTATAGTAGTAATAGGTGGAAGGGGATAAACAAAATAATTATAAGGGATTAGAATCAGGGAAGGAGAACAAACTGGAAACTCCAAAATAAGAAATAAGTATAAGTGAGCCATGGATCAGTCAGAAATGATCTGTATTTGGTTCACCTTTGGGCAAAACATTTTAAAAGGTCCATTGGCCTCTGGATTATGCCCAGATGGAAAATGATTATTAGCAAAAAACAAATACAAAACTATTAAGTTATTTTAGTATTCCTTGCAACATAAAATGGAGCAACTAAGTGGCATAATCCTCCCTGATTAAAACACTACTGACATCATATTTTGTTAGTTCAGTAAATTGTTTTTATTTTCATTTGAATGCTTATTGATCTCTGGTGAACAGAAAGTGTTTTGTGGTTAGATAACATGCTTCAATTGCTTAATTTATTGTGTCATTAAATGTTTCTTTGTGTAATTTCTTTGTCTAAATAGAATTTCAAAATGCAGTTCTCTGTCCTGTGGATGCCTTTTTTTCCTTAGAAACAATTAGGTACACAGGCATTGCTACACAAACAAATTCTAACAATTCATAACTAAGACACCAAAGGGAAGGAAGACTGAATATATTTGCCTTGCTTCCTAGAGTGCCTACTCAATATTATATGCATGAGTTACTTGATGAACACTAGTTAATTGATGATTACATGAAGAGACAATAGGCAGAGTGTAGTCTATAGCTGGGTTCAGGAAGATTACAGCAAACCAGGTAACTAACCTAAAGTATTGTTGAAAGCAAACAAAAAGAAAGTAAATATTTGTTAGCAGTACATGTAACTAAGTCTGGCAATAACATGATGATATTTTTGACGCTTCCTGGAAATTTAAGTCTACCAGACTTTCTTAGTAATAATGAAGTAATTTAGGTCAGAAAAAAAGCAGATTAAAAGACCTGTACTATTCAGCATCAAATAAACCATTGGGTGATCTTTATATTTCCAAACTGGATGAAATAGGGATAGTCAGTTTCAACAGCAAATAAGTGTACATGCAATTGATATGACCCTAAAACAGAATCATCTGACTGGATAGTATGTGACAATATGGTTATTTTCATACAGGTCACCACACAATCACAGTTTGAAAGCACATGTATATCATTATGCAGAGTAACTTATTTTGAGCAACAAAGTTAAACTTCAGCAAAAATACTACCGCTAAACAAACATAAGGAAGTGAACAGTATAACAAAATGAGAAACACAAAAATACAATAATTAAAATGTGTAGTCATTAGCATGTGCAATTTCATTTAAAGAAAACTTCACATTGCCAATCCTTCGTATTAAATTAGAGTCACATGTAAATTTTTTTCAGGTTTACCAATAGAATCATGTTAGTTTAATGATGTTGATTCTGTAGCTTTATTGTCAAAGTTGGTCATTTTGGAATGAGCTATATAATCACTGTGGATTTATTTATCTGTACCTGGACTGATAGCAGGGTAAAATTAGCTCTTAAAATATTAATTGTCTCTAGGTTGACTCTATTCTAGCAATCTCTATAGCAGTTCTTAAAAAAAAAAGAGGTACTTTTAAGTCCAAGTTTCTTCCTCTGGAGTTGTATACTACTTTTACTCCTTTTCTGGAAACATTGCCTTCATTTCTCATATTTGGGTGAGAAAGTATTTACATATTTGATTCATGATCTCTTTTTTACAATGGTAAATATTGTTCATTTCTCTCCACCTGCTAATTAAGGAATGAAAATGACTTTATGGCAAATAAGTGGTTATGGTGAATAATCCTAATAATAAACTCTTTATTTTCTGTGTATGCTTTGAAATCTACAAAGCTGGCCAGTCTTTCAATAAGTTTATATGGCTTAGCTTTTCACTGATCACTTAAATTGTAAAATATATTGAATATCAATGCTTCTCAACAGAAATCTGTCTCCTTATTGGAAGTCATGACATTGTAATATGGATCATATTATCTTTTGTTTCTATCACAGCATATCTGGGCTACAGCTATGGCTCACTGATAAGTATCTCTGTTTTTTCCTCCAGTAAGTTGAATGTAAATATTGTATTGCTTCCTTCATTTGTGGTACCAAAACATGGTTCAATTGATAGGTGCACTTTTTGATCAAATATGACTAAGAATGATGTAAAACTTCCAGTAAAATTTCTGGTGCAATTTCATACATGTATTATAAATTTTACATGTTGAATATATTGAAAAATCTCAAAAATTCCAAACAGGTGAATACATGCACAATTAAAATGATCACTCATACATATCAATCAATTTTAGAATTACAAAAAGAAAAACAATTTTGAATTGTAAAAATCAATGCTTTGGAATTAAATGCTAAACATGGAATTTTAGAATATGAACATACTGTCCTCTTAATAAATACTGGGTGATGGTGATGATGGTGATTTTGACTCTTGCCACTTACTATTTCACCTTGGTCAAATAACAAATGCTTCAGACTTTTATTTCTCCATTTGGAAAATACGAGGGGAAAGAAGAAAGGAGGGGAAACAACTGGTAATTTCCAATTTTTCTACTAGCTCCAAATTTATGATTTGTGATTGAATATTGACCTTTGTATAATTCCTTACTATTTACAACTTATAGACCATCCATATGCAGACATTTTAGCCAGCAATTAAAGGCAGGCTCTTAAGAGAAATTTCACATTACTAATAAAGTGGATCACATGCTGAAAACAAAAGGATACTGGATGGTAGATATGAATAGCAATACCAGGAAATGATTCTGGGAGAGGCAATATCCATAAACATCTCAAGGCAGAAAACAACAGTTGGTTATTAAACAGGCAATTTTCTGTAATGTAGGGTAGGTGAGTGCATAAATATTTCCTCAGAGAAAGTCTAGTTTGTCTCCTTTGGTTTCATGTTAAAAAACCAAACATCAGTAATAGCTTCAGTAATGTTAATAATAATGTATTCACATAACAAGACTATAAAATATAATAATATAACTACCAACAGGCAGAGGAAAACACAGAGAAAAAAGATAAGAAATCTTCAATAAATTCCAGTTAGTAGAACCTTCCAAGCATATTTTTAAGAAAGCCTCCAACCCAAATATCTTATTTTACAGAGCCTCCATTCCATGCATATTATTCTTATAAATATATTTTTCACCCATAGTCATTATATCTCATTGGTATGTGAGTTTATCGTATCTCAGCAACCAGCATGTATATTTCCTGGGAATGGTAATTTTTTATGATTATGTAGTTTCAGGAATTGCAATGTACTATTCTCCTTTGGTTAATGCAATCCACCCATAAAGATTTCCTATTTTAAGAAAAAAGCACAAACTATAGAGAGGAGGAAAGTTCAACACATTTTAGAATACCCAGAACTATGTGGGAAATTTTGAACTGAGAGAAGCATAGAAATTCTTTTGTTGTTGTTGTTTTTGGTCGGGCTTATAATTTAACAAATAAATGTAATTTTCATTACCTCCACCTTATTTTGTATATATCCTGTTTGTACATAGTTCTTCACATGCAATCTCCCTCAATAGAAGGTCAGGTACTTGAAGACAAGGGATGCTTTTGTTTTTCTTTATATCCTCAGAATTTAGCACAATATTATGGGATAACAAATACTAGGGACTTAATAAATTCCTCTTAACTTGTCTCAACTTGAGTTCCATTGTGGAAATTTTTTCTCAACACAGTTTGGCAACTAGTCTGAAATGTTCAATCTGAGAGTTTCCTAGAACATTAAAAAGTAAGTGACTTACTTGTGATGACATATCTAATGTATAAAAGACACAATACTTCAACTGAAATCTCCCTCACTCCAAGATTTTCTGTCTTTGTGGAACATATGTGAGATACATTAACATTTTAAATATTTTAATCTGGTCCTACAAAGGCACCCCAAATGGAGAATATTCAAGCCATCCAATCACACTTAAAGCCCTGGGGTATAATTATCCAAAGAAAATATTTAATTGGTCCACTGAAATATTACTTTGTATCCTTGCTATGGCTTTTGGCCCATGTTTTAGTGGTATTCTGACAGAATGTTTATATTTAAAAAATCTTTTTGTTTTTTTAATAATTAAATTCATCTAAGTTACATCTTAGTCATACTGGCCTATCTTGATTTCCTCTCTCTAGTAAATATTACACTACAGTATGTAAGTGGGGTAAGTGACATTGATTCAGTATTTAAAACGGCCATGTGAAAAGTCACTGATTCATATTATCCATCTATTCAAATTACAAACTATCTAAAGTTGTTTACACAGAATTTTAAAAATACTTTAAGAGCTTTATTTGACCTTGTATTGTATATCATTTTATCCTATAAAATTCTCACTACCTATTTATAGACCCTAAGGGAAAATACAGATTTGATCATAGAAACAATTTAGATAATAGGACAAGCTCACCACAGTAGCATTAACGAGTTTTCCTATCTTTGCATTTATTGTTTCTAAATTTTAATTAGAACTGTATGTATTTTGAATTCCCTAATTATAAAACTGAAATGAAATGTGACATAAATTTCAGTCACAAGCCATTTGGGGTCCTTTTTCATCATTCTATCTGAGAGAAAAAAAAAAATTAGCAGCAAAGATATAAACCAGTTCCACTAAGAATTGTCAGTAGAGAGTGAGTCATTGAGTTAATCAAAATCAATTAAATTTTCACACAGAAGTGTAGTGTTATAATGCACTTTAAGGGCAACATGATCAGGCTGTATCTTAGGACTGTTGTATATCACTGCTGCAATTAGATTTGTACTGAAATTGTGGTAACAGCTTAATATAAAAACAGTCACAATTTTAATAAGGTTTTGTAATTGCCTGGAATAAGTCTTCCCTTACAAAATCAATTCTTGATTTGCAAAATATTATATGGGGGCAATGAATAAATTGTGATTATTGTTATTATTATTATTATTATCAATAATACCAAAAATTCTGTTCTTTAGAGGTGAACATTTTTCCTACATCAGGACAACTTGGATGAAATGACAGCAAATTCTGCATTTAGCTGACTCCATGGAAATTCAACTTTATCATAGCAAAATATGATTTGTCATTTGCAATTATGTATATAGTACAAAAATTTGAGGACCTTGATGATTACACCAAATTCTTTTAATTAGTAACTTTCATATGTCACAAGTAATACTGGTGAATCACACTTGCTTACTTCGACAAAACAAGGGAAGAAATGACAACAACAAAAATTAGAAGTCTGACAATATAATAAGCAAAAACTTGAAGGGTTTTTGATTTGCTGAGTGTAGAAAAATCACTTTCATTGGAAATGGGAAATACTTTTGACCTAACTATGGTTTAGTAGATAACTACCAAAGATTTCTCTGATTCATGGCTTAATGATTGACCATATTTTCATAACTAATATGTGATATGAGCCCAAGTCTCTTTGCCTGAATAATAACAATTTTGATAGAGTATAAAAACAAAAATGATGACTATATACACAGTGGATTTCATTTTAGGAGTTCCTGGCTTCAGGAAGACCTATAAGTCTACCCAACATCCCACTACATCTCACAACTATGTATTAATATTTAAATTATTTTATTTATGTCATTTTATTCCCCTTGCTAAGAAGTTTGAAGGGAATTCCTCATTTTAAGCGTCTACTTTATTCCTAGAAAGAAAGGGTTTTTTATAATTAAAGATATTTTGAGCATCGATATATAATGATAAAACTACCAATGAGGTTCTGCTCATCTGAAGGTTATATTGGATGACTGAAGAGCTTCATTTCAACTATTACATTCTGCTTCTGTGAATCAGGTGTATGCAAAGGAGACACCAGCAGAAATGTACTCAATAGGATGTAACGGCCCAGAATTTAGTTAGCTAGGGAAGTCTCAAGCAGAATAAAATATAACATTCTTCCTGATTATATGCTTTTCTTATGATTCCCACAACCTCATCTTTGGTAGCTCAGGCCCATTCAGTTGCCTCACTCACCCAGGAAAGAACTCTTTAGACTTTGACTCACTAGAATTTTCTCAATTACCTTTAGTGTAAGGAATTTGACGCAGGAGTCTTTCTCAAAGGAAACACTACATCTCTCAAAGTAACTGAGATTTATTATACTATTTATTATACCACTGGAAAGTAGTATATGCCCACTCACTAATACTTTGTGAATATGAATATTATTTTTACTCTTCTACTTAATTTTTGCTTCTAAGAATGGGAATTAAGACAATTTATTATTGTTGATATAAAATATTTTATAAATCATAAAGCACCATAAGCATGTAAGTTGCTTTAAGCTTGTTGTTTGTTATTCTCTTTGAGTTTTATTCATTTATTTGTTGGGGGAGTTATGTTTTTGGCTTGTGATAGCATTGATATGAGGAAATACTGACAATAAAACACCCTCTAGTAGAGAAAAAAGGCACTCTCATAGTGACACTGTTTTGAGTCAATTAAAGCAGAGTTGCTGAACAACAGGACCAACAGACCACATAAGGTTCATGACACTGTCAACAAAGATTAAAATGTAATTGGGAAATATTTAGCAAATTATATAAAATGCAATGAAATATTAAAAAGTGATGTTCTTAATCAATATGAATCCCATAGGAACTTTATATATGGTTTAATCTGTTCTATTTGCCTTGACACCATTAACCTAAGGCAGTGAGAGATAAAGAGATTGCTCAAGTGATGTAGCATGGAGGTATTGAAGTTTGAGCTTTAACAGAACTCTTCTGTCAAGACTAGTTCTCTATCCATTATACATTGCTTAGCTTCATGGTTGTAGTTGGTTGTCATAGTTGATCTAAGTCAACATCAGTTTGTTCATATAGAAAAAGTGGGCTTCATTTTATTAAATCCTATAGAGGATCCTCTTAGGCTGAAGAAAACCTCATCCTTTTAGTAACAACAGGCTTTATCATCAAAAAAATGAATCATTTAGTTTTGTGACAGAGAGTTAGTTGTAGAAAAGCTTGATAGAAATAGGGACAGAGAGGTTCTTGGCCTTAGACCATTACTGTTTGATTAGAAGTGCCTAGTGAGATAATCATGTAGTACTCAGAAAAATAATTATTGCTGTTAAAATAAACAATGCATTTTATTCTGGACCATCTACCTGTTAAGAATTTGTAAAGACAAATTGCATTAATTTGCTAAAAGAAATATATTAATCAATCAGTCCACAAATATTTATTTAACCCTTATCTTATTTGAGGTTGAATGCTTTGATTTAGTGAAATATAATGTATGAAGCTTAATTAACTAGAGAGAAGATACATAGAAATAATTTATAATTTACAAATAGATGGTGATCCAAGGCAATTCCAATTAACTTGTGATATAAAGTGCCATCTATAGCCAGAGAGAGAAGTATAAAGACTGACGTTGGATCAAAGCATAATATTTTCATTTTCTTGTTGGGTTTTTTTATTTGATTGTTTATTCTTTCTTAGGTTTTTCCCCCTTTTAATTTGATTTTTTGCACAATACAACAAATATGGAAATATGTTTATGTTTAATACATATTTAATATCACATATTTAATATCAGATTACTTGCTGTCTTGGGAAGGAGGGGAAGGAGAAAAGGAGAGAAAAGGAGAAAAATTTGCAATACAAGGTTTTGCAAAGATGAATGTTTAAAGCTATCTTAGGGTTAGGGTTAGAGTCTGGCGGCAGGGAATAGGGAGTTGGGAGTAGGGAGACGGGTGGCAGGAGACATTTAGGGTTAGGGTTAGAGTCAGGAGTCGTGAGTCGGGAGGGAGAGTCGGAAGTTGGGAGGCAGTCAGGAGTCGGGTTAGAGTCGGGAGTCGGGAGGCATTTTAGGTTTAGAGGAATGATGGAACATTCAGCATTAGTCAAATTTTTGTCAAAATCATAAGCTAATTAGGAGGAGTATGAAAATTAAAAATGGATTCATTTGTTCCTCATTTCCTGGTATAATTAATTGACAGGACTTTACCAGAAATGTTACTGTGAAATAACTTCTCCACAAACAGCAATTAATGTAATCATGGAAGTGAAAAGTACAATGTTAAAGAAAGACCACTCTATTTGAATGTAAATTTAAACTTAAAGAAGTTCAGCTACTCACCTGGTCAAATTTGGGGACATTCTGGAGCTTAGTTTTCTTATATGCAAAATAAGAGAGAAGATATTAGAAAAGAAACATTTTGAGATCTCTTCTGGCTTATAGATTTAGAGCTAGAAAGTATCTTGGAGATTATCTTGTCTTGGTTAGTTAGTTGAATGTTATCCTCTGTTCTTTTAAGAGGATGAAATAAATCACTAGTTTAGAGTTAAGTTGTCCAGTGTATCTAATTGTGTCTGATCAGATCAGTATGAACTTGGAATGCTCTGCCTCAGATTGGGTACAAATAGTCCATTACAATATTTGAAGTAGATTCTCTAAATTTGCACATCTCAAATTTCTTTTGAGCTACATCAATTCCTCTTTGTTCATGAAGCCCAGCACCTTCTCTGAGGGCAAACCTGCTCCAGTGTCACCTATGTCACACAATCAATTTCAAAGTTATGAAGAGAGACACTGAAAATTCATTGTATCACTTTTGTTGACCACCATTCAAATGTTAGTTCTGTGTGAATTCTTTGTGCAAAGCATATCCTTAGCAAACAATATGGCCTTCCCATTGGAGTTGTATTTTTTTTTTATTCCAGAAAGGATCTCAGTTTTGGTATTTTAATCTACCAAATGATATTTAGATTATTTCTAAGACAATTCAGATGGAAGTGATTCAGTTTTCTAAAATAGAAATTCTGGCACACTGTCCAGATTTCATAGACTAACAATGAGTTCAATATAATGGCTCTGTAGATTTTCAGTTTGGTAGTGAGCCTAATTATCTTTTTACTTATACATTTTTCTTCAGGGCCTTCCCAAAAATGAGCTATCTCTAGCAATAGGTGTATCAATCTTAATATCAATAGTACTTCACTGGAAAGTATACTAACAAGATAAGTGAACTTATCCATTTAAACTTCCCATTTACTGTAACCAAGAGTTCCACATATGGATGGTGTGGTTCTGGTTGATGGAATACATCTGTATTCTTGATGTTAATTGCTAGGCCAAATTTGCAAAAACAACAGAAATAGAACCCATACTCTATAGCATCTTAGCTTTATCTACTCTTGAATAAGGAACATTTCGCAGCATCCATGGCAGGATGGCAGAACTGAACATTAAAAATCAATAGTAGGTTGCAATATTTCTTTAAACCATGCATTAAAATTTGACTTAATATATTATGAGTTCTCCCCTCTTTTGGCAAGAAGTTGTTGGTGTGTATATGTGTGATCTGTATATGTATGTATATATGTATATATATATATATATATATATATATATATATATATATATATATATATATATATACACATATATATATATACATATACATGTATATATATGTGTGTGTGTGTGTGTATATATATATATATATATATATATATATATATATATATATATATATATATATATATATATATATGTCTATAGCCCTCTCTGTTTTATTTTAAGGAAAATACACAAGACTTGAAGAAGAGGCAATTGTTCTTAATTATCTAAGTAAGCAACTATTTTATTGGAAATTTATTGCTAGTAAGAAGTTTAATGATGATGGGAATCATATGAAATTTTTTTCATGACCAAAAATAAAATAGCAAGAAACATAGTAAGAAATTATATGATTTGTCTAGTTGATGTAGTGTAATTTCCCCCATACCACCCTCATATAGTACTGGGAAGTTGTATAAAATGTAGATTTACATTGCCTTTCAGAAGCTGGTAGGAGAGGAGAATATTATCTTCTCAATATTATTCCTAAGCCACATTTTCATATATATTCAAGGGAAAATAGCTCAAATCCCTGATTTATTGGGTTATAAATATTCACCTATCTCAGTACACAATAACAATATTATATAATGGTAATGCCATGATTTTATACATTTTGGCCACTCAATATATATTGATGGTGGTGACAATGACCTAAAACCAATAATTATAGTATATGAAAATATTTTACATCAAATTTCTTTTAGAATACTAATAATGTGCATAGCTAAAAGAGGCTTATACTTAGCATGCTTGAATTTCATTAGATTAAGTACTGCTGTCATAAAAATTATTCTAGCATAATTGTGATCAAGAATGGTAGCCATATCAAGCTACCTATAGCCTGTGATATGTTGCCAATGTTGTTCCCCCCCCTTAAAACTGGCATAAAAGACATTAAAAACACATGCAAGATAACTGAAAAACCTTAGATCAGTTTAACTGGGGATATCTTCTACAATGGCCAAAGGAAGTGGGTCATTTATATATTGAATATGAGATTAAAAAAAAAGCCATAACATACCAGTACCTTCCAGTTCTAAACAAATAAAAGAAGAACTTTCAATATGTAGGCCAGATTCTCTGTGGAAGGTATTAGTTATAATTATAGAAGAGCTGCTGAGAAGTTGATTATTAGAATAGAAAGTGGAAAGATAAACCTCATCAACAAAATCAGATTCCTCAAAGTATTTAAGCATTTTTATGAAGTAACAATCTTAGGAAGAACATATTGCAATATTGTCTTTTAAAAGGACAAAAGAAACATTCATTAAAATTGATTGAATTTCTAATTGGCATTCACTTTCAGTTCCTGCAAAGTAACATGGTAAATGCAAAACAAATCACTAGAACTAGCAGTACTTAAAATGTGTATGTCATTTAGCTCACCAATTCCATTATTTTATTTTCCCTGAGGCTATCTACTGCTTAGACTTCATGGCAAGAATAATAGTTCCTGTGTGGTCATTTCTATGCATTAAAGGATTTAAAATTTTCTTAGGAGTTCTAGCAGCCTGATCTAACAAATGCTAGAGGCAAATACCAGCTATTTATGATATGTTTTTCTTCAACTGAATAGCTTTATTATATTATTCCAATAACTGTCACTTTCATCTGATAATAAGCATACTTCCATTATTAAATTTTGTTTATTTCATTAATCTAGTACATGCTACAGACTTTATCTTTGAATGTTGATCAATGTCTTTTTCTTTAAGGAATATTTTAAGATTTGACTAGGAAATAAGTGAAACAAGCAGTTTATTTCAATTTGCATCCTGTGTTCTTAGGCAGTTTTATACAGTAGTATATGTGTTGGAAATGTGTCAGAATTTATGTTAATATGAATTTCCCTAAAAGTTTTCAGAATTTGGACTTAACTATTTTTTACAATAATAGATTTAAATTTACATTTCAAATGGAGAAATTGGAATGTAAAATTAATATATGTTGAATAAAGAAATAAAATATTATTATAATAAATATAAAATTCCATATTTTAAGCAAAACAGATTGCTAGCAATTTTTTCCTTAATTATTGAGATAGATTTTCATGACTTTATTATAACTTGTAGAAACCTAGTTCATATTGTTTTGGAAAAGGGTTGTTAAAAACAGTTTTCTTATAACCAATTCATCAATCAACAAGTACTTCTTGAATGCATACACTGTGCTAGAAGATGTATGCAAAAGACATGCATATGTTTTTATGTATTTCTATCTATTGCTCTATTTATCAATTATCTTTGTGCTATAAGACACATTTTATTTTTGTAAAAGTACTGTACAGTGCTAAAGAGCTAGATGGAACAATGATATAAGTATCATATTTGTGTCTCAAAAGAATTTTGGTTGAACTCCTTTCTTGCCTATTTTGCCTATATTTATATAATATAGAAATGGTTGTCCTTTAAATCTGTATTACATTTCATTTGTTAATGAATCTATCAAATCCAGAGGATTTTTTTCTAGGGATCTCTAGATAATTTGTTCAATATTTTTTTTCTAAAATTGAATGATTTAAGTTTTATATTTCATTTTTGTTAATCTTGAAAATTGTTTTTTTATAAACATTTATCAACTAAATTTAGGTTGCCAGATTTATTGGCATATAATTGAGCAAAAGAGCTTTAAATGACTGCCTTAATTTTCTTTTTCTGTGTGATGAATTTACTCTTTGCAGTTTTGATAGTGGTAATTTGATTTTCTTCTTTCTTGTTTTTTAAATAAAATTAATCAGTTTTATCTATTTTTTTCATTTCATACCTTTATTACTTCAATGATTACCTTACTTTTAATTTTACTAATCTTTTCTTGAATTTTCAGGATTTCTAGTTGTTTATTATTATTAATAATTTATAATTATGTATAATTAAATATTATTCATACTTTATTTTTCTACTTTATTCCCTTTTAAATTTCATTGCATGGATCTATTTCTTTCTTTTATTGATATAATTGTTTAGAGATAGAAACTCTCAGAACTGTTTTATATGCATCCCATAAATTTTAGCTTCTTGCTTTGTTCTGACTTTTTATGAAATAATTTACTGTTTCTATAACTTGTTCTTTGACCTACTCATTATTCAACTTTAAATTATTTAGTTTGTTACCCTTTTTTAAACCTTATTTTATTGCATTATAATCTCAAAAAAAGGATGTGTTTCTGTTTTTCTGCATTTGGTTGTAAAATTTTTATGCCCTAATACCTGCACAAATTTTGTTTATGTATAATATGCAACTGAAAAAAGAATATATTTCTTTTTATTCCCTTCTGTTTCTATTTCTATCTCTGTTTTTCTATTTCTGTCTCTGTCTTTCTCTGTCTCTCTCCCTCTTCTTTAAACTTGTATATCCTCAAAAGTGTTTTCTTTCTGATCACCATTTTTCCAACTTGCCCTACCTTCTAGAAGCCCCAAATTTTATCTTTCTCATTTCTATTTTCCCTTAAAATAAAGTAGAATTCAATAAACAACTGCTATGTATATATTATTCCATGTTTCTACCAATTCCAATGAGAACAATTATCAAGTGTTGCTCCCACCCTTCCATCCATCTTCCTCTTCACTGAAAAAAAAAGTCTTGAATACTATTTTTTATTTAAGATAATTTATTTTATTCTATTTCCCGTTTTCCTTCTTTCTTTTTGTCTCATTTACAATTCTCAATCATTGTTGTCGTTCTTATCACATCATAGTAAATTTATAACTGTACCCTCTGCCCTTTTAATTGCCCTGATAATGGGAAAGGTCTTAGAAATTGCACATATTAGAGAGGCGGAGCCAAGATGGCGGAGAAGAAACATACAACTCTGTGAATGTACTTACTGCCTCACAACCAATTAGATAAATAGCCTCAGAAATAGCTCTGGACTGATAGATACCACAAGGACTGGAAGCACGACTTACCAGCTGAAGAGAATCTGGAGTTTCAACAGAAAAGATCAGTCCCCAGGGGAGGAAGAAGAGAGGCCAGCACAGACGGCTGGGGGCTGGCATACTGCACCGATTGAGCTGGGAAGGGCTCTGGGATCAGAGAAGCCACTGAGATAAAGGAATCTGGCACAGGCTGTTAGCTCTTCTCTGCTTATAATATAGCAGTTCAGAAGGGAAATCTAAACACTTTAAAAATTCAGATGGATTAGATTTTCCCCGGATCCTGGAGGTGACTCAGCAGATCTCAGCACCAGGGGGTGTGGCCTTAGCTCCCACCTAAGACTAGTTAAGAGATTGACAAGGGCAGATACGGCAGAAGGCAACACACACTGCCTAGCTCAGCTGGAGGGGGTGGAACTCAGCTCCAGGAAGTCCAAGATAAGCGGAACCTTTAAACTAGGGGCCACGGTTTCTGGCAAACACTTCCAGTTTGAGCGCAGAGGCTTTTCACATCACCTGCTGCAGACATAAACGCCTCACCAGGGAGCATAGGCTGGGCTTTGTGCTGTCTTTACTTCAATCTCAAACTTCAGGGAAGCTGCTAGAACACAATGCCCTCAAGGCACAGCAGTGCTAGTCACCTCTGAGGCACTTCCAGGGAGGGGGTGGGGAACTCTCTCCCAGAGCTCTATCTTAGCTCAGGCACAAGGGCCGCTGCATCCATCCAGTCTGGGAGGAAGCTGGTAAAGAAGTAAATAAATAATTTCCTACCCCAGGGACAGACCCCAAAAGATTTTTTAAGTATGAGCAAGAAGCCCAAAAAAACCATACATTCCTTCTAGACAGAGAAAGAGCGGGTATCCAACCCCAAGGAAGTTAACAGCAGAGAGTCAGCAGATAACAAAATAAAAAGGGGAATGATTCCTGCCCCCCATCACATAACTCTCTCCTAGAAGACACTATTAAAAAATTAAGAGAGTTTGAAGAAAAATGGGGAAAGGAAAGGGAAGCTATGATAGAGAATATCAACGTCCTGAAATTGGAGTTGGAAAAAATAAAGAATTCACAGGAGATGCAGGGAAACAAAATTTATGAATTAGAAAAGGTTAAAAAATCACAGGAAAGTAAGGATTTCTGAATTGGAAAAGAAAAAAGTTTCAAGAAAATAGAACTTCTGAATTGGAAAAAGAAAATAATTCTCAAAAAAAAATTAGGGAAATGGAAAAAAAACTCAATAGAGCAAAATAATTCATTTAAAAACGAAATTGGGGATTTACAAAAAGAACTAAAAACTGTGAAAGAAGAAAATAACTCCTTAAAAGTCAGGATGGAAAAAATAGAAATGAATGATTCACAGAGAACCCAAGAATCAGTCAAACAAAACAAAACAAAACAAAAAAAAAAAAAAAATGAAAAGCTGGAGAACAACGTCAAATACTTACTGGGAAAATCTATAGACCTGGAAAATAGATCTAGGAGAGATAATCTGCGGATCATTGGACTACCAGAAAACTATGACCAAAAAAAGAGCCTAGATTCTATTTTATAGGAAATTATCAAAGAGAACTGTCCAGAAATAATAGAAACAGAAGGGAAAGTAGATGTGGAAAGAATTCATCGAACTCCTTCTGAAATAGACCCTAAAAAAAGAACACCACGGAATATTGTGGCTAAGCTGCAGAATTACCACGCAAAGGAGAAAATCCTTCAAGCAGCTAGAAAAAAAAAAATTAAATACCAAAGTGCCACAATAAGGGTCACTCAAAATCTGGCTGCCTCCACATTAAAAGATAGAAGGGCCTGGAACCTGATATTCCGTAAGGCAAAAGATCAAGGACTGCAACCAAGAATGAACTACCCAGCTAAGTTTAGCATCTTTTTCCATGGAAGAAGATGGTCATTCAATGAAATAGAGGAATTCCATATGTTTCTAAGAAAAAAACCAGACTTAAACAAAAAATTTGATCAACATCCACAAGACTGAAGAGACCCAGAAAAAGGTACACAGAACCCTTGAGAACTGTAACTCTGTTGTGGGTATATAAAAAGTACTCAAGGATAATTTGATTTTACTGATATAAAAGAAAAAAAGGGGGGTGTAGTAAAGGGAAGGAGGTCGGTTCAGAAAAAGGGGAAGGAATGAGAAAAAGAGGGAAACTACATCCCAGGAAGAGGCATAGAAAATACACCATATCTGAGGGAATTTAGTAAGGGGGAGAATCATTGTGTGAATCTTACTCTCATCAGGAGAGGCTCAAAGAGTAAATAATTAACATATTTGTTTTTCAGAGAATTTTCTCTCACCTCATTAAAAAGGGGGAGAGAAAAAGGGAAAAGGAAAAGGAGAATAAGTGAAGGGACTTGGAGGGAGGGATACTAAAAAAAAGGGAGGGTTGCGGTCACAAGGGGGGTCTGTAAATTAAATATCAGGGAGGGGGATCAGAGGGCTCAAGGGAAAAAGCATAATCTGGGGATAATATGATGGCAGGAAATACAGAATTAGTAATTTTAACTGTAAATGTGAATGGGATGAACGATCCCATCAAATGGAGACGGATAGCAGATTGGATCAAAAATCAGAACCCTACAATATGTTGTCTGCAGGAAACACACTTAAAGCAGGGAGATACATACAGAGTAAAGGTAAAAGTTTGGAACAGAGCCTATTATGCTTCAGGTAAAGCCAAAAAAAGCAGGGGTAGCTATCCTTATCTCAGATCAAGCAAAAGCAGAAGTTGATCTAATTAAAAGAGATAAGGAAGGAAACTATATACTGCTGAAAGGTAGCATAAATAATGAAGCCATATCAATACTAAACATATATGCACCAAGTGCTATAGCATCTAACTTTCTAAAGGAAAAGTTAAGAGAGTTGCAAGAAGAAATAGACAGTAAAACTATAATAGTGGGAGATCTCAACCTTGCACTCTCAGATTTAGACAAATCAAACCACAAAACAAACAAGAAAGAAATTAAAAAAGTAAATAGAACATTAGAAAAACTAGGTATGATAGATCTTTGGAGAAAACTGAATGGCAATAGAAATGAATATACTTTCTTCTCAGCAGTTCATGGATCCTATACAAAAATTGACCATATATGAGGACATAAAGATCTCAAAATTAAATGTAGGAAGGCAGAAATAATAAATGCCTTCTTCTCAGACGACAATGCAATAAAAGCTACATTCAGTAAAAAGTTAGGGATAAATAGACCAAAAAGTAATTGGAAACTGAATAATCTCATCTTAAAGAATGACTGGGTGAAAGAGCAAATTATAGAAAGAATTAATAATTTCACCCAAGACAATGACAATGATGAGACATCATACCAAATTCTGTGGGATGCAGCTAAAGCAATAATAAAAAGGGAAATTTTATATCTTTAGAGCCTTATTTGAAGAAAAGAGAGAAAGAGAAGATTAACGAATTGGGCTTGCAACTTAAAAGGCTAGAAAAAGACCAAATTAAAAATTCCCAACCAAATACTAAACTTGAAATACAAAAATTAAAAGGATAAATCAATAATATTGAAAGTAAAAAAAAAAAAAAAAAAACTATTGAATTAATAAATAAAACCAAGAGTTGGTTTTATGAAAAAGCCAATAAAATAGATAAACTTTTGGTAAATCTGATCAGAAAAAAGAAAGAGGAAAATCAAATTGTTAGTCTTACAAATGAAAAGGGGGATCTTTCCACTAATGAAGAGGAAATTAGAGAAATAATAAGGAGTTACTTTGCCCAACTTTATGCCAATAAATTTGATAACTTAAGTGAAATGGATGACTTCCTCCAAAAATATAGGCTCCCTAGATTAACAGAGTAGGAAATAAATTGCTTAAATAGTCCCATTTCAGAAAAAGAAATAGAACAAGCTATTAATCAACTCCCCAGGAAAAAATCCTCAGGACCAGATGGATTCACATGTGAATTCTACCAAACATTTAAAGAACAATTAGCCCCAATGTTATATAAATTATTTGAAAAAATAGGGGATTAAGGAGTCCTACTAAACTCCTTTTATGACACAGACATGGTACTGATACCTAAACCAGGTAGAGAGAAAACTGAGAAAGAAAATTATAGACCAATTTCCATAATGAATATTGATGCTAAAATCTTAAATAAGATATTAGCAAAAAGACTTCAGAAAATCATCTCCAAGATAATACACTATGATCAGGTAGGATTTATTCCAGGAATACAGGGCTGGTTTAATATTAGGAAAACTATTAATATAATTGACCATATTAATAATCAAATTAATAAGAACCATATGATCATCTCAATAGATGCAGAAAAAGCATTTGACAAAATCCAACATCCATTCGTACTAAAAACTCTTGAGATTATAGGAATAAATGGACTATTCCTTAGAATAATCAGGAGCATATATTTAAGACCGTCAGTAAGCATAATATGCAATAGAAAGAAACCACAACCTTTCCCAGTAAGATCAGGAGTGAAACAAGGTTGCCCACTATCACCATTACTATTCAATATAGTATTAGAAACGCTAGCCTCGGCAATAAGAGCCGAGAAAGAGATTCAAGGAAATAGAGTAGGAAATGAGGAAATTAAACTATCACTCTTTGCAGATGACATGATGGTATACTTAGAGATCCCCAAAGACTCCGCTAAAAAGCTATTAGAAATAATTCAGAATTTTAGCAAAGTGGCAGGATACAAAATAAATCCACATAAATCCTCAGCATTCTTATATATCACCAACAAAATGCAACAGCAAGAGATACAAAGAGAAATTTCATTCCAAACAAATGTTGAGAGTATAAAGTATTTGGGAATCCATCTACCAAAGAAAAGTCAGGAATTATATGAGAAAAATTACAAAACACTTGCCACAAAAATAAAGTCAGATTTAAATAATTGGAAAGACATTCAGTGCTCTTGGATAGGCCGAGCGAATATAATAAAGATGACAATACTCCCCAATCTAATCTATTTATTTAGTGCTATACCAATCAGACTCCCAAGAAACTATTTTAATGACCTAGAAAAAATAACAACAAAATTCATATGGAAGAATAAAATGTCGAGAATTGCAAGGGATCTAATGAAAAAAAAACTCAGAGGAAGGTGGTCTAAGTGTACCTGATCTAAAGCTATATTATATAGCAGCAGTCACCAAAACCATTTGGTATTGGCTAAGAAATAGACCGGTAGATCAATGGAACAGATTAGATACAAAGGACAAAAAAGGGTACATCTATAGCAATATAATCTTTGACAAACCCAAAGATACCAACATTAGGGATAAAATTCATTATTTGGAAAAAACTGTTGGGAAAACTGGAAATTAATATGGCAGAAATTAGATATGGATCCACACTTAACACCATATACCAAGATAAGATCAAAATGGGTCCATGACTTAGGCATAAAGAGGGAGATAATAAATAGATTAGACGAACAGAGGATAGTCTACCTCTCAGACCTGTGGCGGAGGAAGGAATTTATGACCAGAGGAGAAGTAGAGATCTTTATTGATCACAAAATAGAAGATTTCGATTACAACAAACTAAAAAGTTTCTGTACAAACAATGCTAATGCAAACAAGATTAGAAGGGAAGTAACAAATAGGGAAAATATTTTAAAAGCAAAGGTTCTTACAAAGGTCTCATTTCCAAAATATATACAGAACTGACCCTAATTTATAAGAAACCGAAACCATTCTCCAATTGATAAATGGTCAAAGGATATGAACAGACAATTCTCAGAGGAAGAAATTGAAACTATATCCACTCACATGAAAGAGTGTGCCAAATCAATACTGATTAGAGAAATGCAAATTAAGACAACTCTGAGATACCACTACACACCTGTCAGATTGGCTAAGATGACAGGAACAAATAATGATGAATGTTGGAGAGGAAGTGGGAAAACTGGGACACTAATACATTGCTGGTGGAGTTGTGAAAGAATCCAGCCATTCTGGAGAGCAATTTGAAACTATGCCCAAAAAGTAATCAAACTGTGCATACCCTTTGACCCAGCATTGCTGTTATTGGGATTATATCCCAAAGAAATACTAAAGAGCGAAAAGAGACATATACGTGCCAAAATGTTTGTGGCAGCTCTTTTTGTTGTAGCTAGAAACTGGAAAATGAATGGATGTCCATCAGTTGGACAATGGTTGGGTAAATTATGGTATATGAAGGTTATGGAATATTATTGCTCTGTAAGAAATGACCAGCAGGAGGAATACAGAGAGGCTTGGAGAGACTTACATCAACTGTTGCTGAGTGACATGAGCAGAACCAGAAGATCACTGTACACTTCAACAACAACACTGTATGAAGATGTATTCTGATGGAAGTGGAAATCTTCAACATAAAGAAGATCCAACTCACTTCCAGTTGATCAATGATGGATAGACGTAGCTACACCCAGAGAAGAAACACTGGGAAATGAATGTAAATTGTTAGCACTACTGTCTATCTACCCAGGTTACTTATACCTTCAGAATCTAATGCTTATTGTCCAACAAGAAAATGGTATTTACACACATGTATTGTATCTAGGTTATATTGTAACACAAGTAAAATGTATGGGATTGCCTATCATCAGGGGGAGGGACTAGAAGGAGGGGGGGTAATTTGGAAAAATGAATACAATGGATAATATTATAAAAAATATATATAATAAAAATTATTTAAAAAAATATTTTTAAAGACTTAATAGCCACCATTCTTCTAATTCCAATTTGTTTTTCTGAGAAGAAATTTAAAATATGGTATTATCCTAAAATGACATGGGAAATCCAAGAGAATTGATAGTAAGTATATGTAGACATTGCGTGAATAACTGAGCTTATGCACTAATCACAAAAATACTTTTTAAAAATTTTCCTTACTCTGGTCAAATAAGCCAGCCTTTTTTTTTTTTTTTTTTGAGAGTTCATTCTTGACCACTCTTAGGCATTTGACATTGTATACGATCTACTTCATTAAACTCTCCCTTCATTGGCTTCCGTGTTAAAAAAAAAAAAAAGAAATTGCACATATTATTTTCTCAAAAATGATTGCAAAATTTTTAACATTATATATTTTCTTATTCTTAACTTTTTAACGAATCTTCATTTAAAAGTCACATTTTCTATTTAGTCCTGGTGTTTTCATCAGAAATGCTTACAAATAATCTGTTTCCTTAAATATCCAATTTTCTCTTGAAAAATTCTGCTCAGGCACTTCTGCAGCTTGGTTGTGCAATCAGGTCTAAATCACTTCCATTGGGGTTGGGGGATTCTTTCCCAGAGCACTCCTGTCTGTACCTCACTGCTCTTTGTAGCCAATTGGCACCTATCTCTGCTTTGCAGAGGAAGCTGGTAACCTTCTTGCCCTGAAGGCTCACCATACAGCCTTTTTAAAATGAGTAAAATAATCAAAAGGATGATTAATAGCCTCTATACAGAAAGAGAATAGTTTCTCAACCCCAAGGAGACTAATAGTAAAGAGCCTCCAGACAATACCCCAAATAAAGCTCTCTTAGAAGAGACTATTAAAAATCTCAAAAGACTGTTAGAGGAACAGTGGGGAAAAGAAAGAGAAGCTATGCAAGAGAGTAACAACTTCCTGAAAGGTGAATTGGAAAAGGTAAATAATTCCCAGGAAGTGCAGGGAAACAGAATATGTGAATTGAAAAAGGTAAAGAAATCAAAGGAAAATAGGATTTGTGAATTGGAAAAGATAAAGAATTCACAAGAAAATAGGATTTGTGAATTGGAAAGATACAGCACTCCTAGGAAAGTAGGGTTTGTGAATAGGAAAAAGAAAATAACTCACTAAAAATTAGTTAAATGGAAAAAAAATTCCATAGAGCAAAACAACTCATTTAAAAATTCAGTTGGGCATATACAAAAAGAAGTAAAAAAAAAAAAAAAAAAGCTAATGAAGAAAATAACTCATTAAAAATCAGAACTGAACAAATTTAAATGAATGATTCATTGAGAATCAAGAATCAGTCAAGCAACCAAAAAAATGAAGAATAAGAGAGAAATATTAAATATCTTCTTGGAAAAACAACAGATCTGGAAAATACATCTAAAATAGATAATCTGAGGATTATTGGACTTCCCAAAAATTATGATGAAAAAAAGAATCTAGATACTATTTTACATGAAATCATCAAAGAAAACTGCCCAGATGTAATGGAATCAGAAGGTAAAATACATATTGGAGGAATTCATGGAACACCTTCTGAAAAAGACCCTAACAAAAAATCCATGGAATATTGTGGCCAAATTACAGAACTATCAGACTAAGGAAAAATATTACAAGCATCCAGAAAACAAACAAACAAAAAATCAAATACCGAGGTTCCACAGTAAGGATCACTCAAGATCTGACTACCTCCAAATTAAACGATCAAAGGGCCTGATATTGCAAAAGGCAAAAAGAACTGGGAATGCAACCCAGCTAAGATGAGCATTTTCTTCCATGGAACAAAATGGATATTTAATGCAACAGATGAATTCCAATTGTTTCTAAGGAAAAAACAAAACAAAACAAATTAAAAAAAAAAAAAAAAAAAAAAAAACAGATCTAAACAAATTGATCTCCAAACATAGGACTCAAGAGAAGCAGAAAAAGGTAAAAGGAACTCATGAGAACTGTATTTCTTTTGTGGAAATACATAAAGACTACATGTATAATTTGATTTTACTGATATAACATAAAAAATGGAAGTAGAAATGGAAAGGGGATAATGTCAGAAAAAGGGGAAAGGATATCAGGATTCTTCCAAGGTACTAAGTCACTGGAATGGATATAATTATCTAATTTAGCATGATACTTAACAGTTCTCTAGTTCAGTAATGTATTTACTAGAATTCCATGACATTCACACTTTTAAGGGAACATATAGAAGGACAAATACACTCTCTGGGAGGAGATTCACAACTAGGATTGACTTCTGGGAGCTCCCATAAGGCCACTATAACCCACAATCCCACACTCAGATGCTGAGTCTGATTCATTCCCACATGTACCTTGATGCTGGCTGGAGACATTGGGAGGATGAGAGGCTGAAGCTGGCTGAAGACGTTCGGACAAGAGCTCTTGGAGAACCAAATAGAGAGAAAGGCCTTTAAGAAAGCTAACTGGGCCAAGGAAAAGATTCAGGACATTGAAAGACAAAGTAAAGGATTTGGACTTTAACTCCTGGCTGCATTCTGGGATTATTGAACTGAACTGAAAGGAAGGCTGCCTCCAGAAGCTCCTCAAGAAATCTGGCTGAAAGAAAATGATTGACAATTTAGAGAAAGAGAACATCACATAAGAAGGGATAAAAGAAGGAAAATACATCCCACAAAGAGGCAAAGGAAACTTATTATATCTGAGGGAATTTAGAGAGGGGGAGGAACATTGTGTGAATCTTACTCTCATCAGAGTTAACTCAAAGAGAAAATAACATTTTTTTACAGAGAATTTTCTCTCACCTCATTAGAAATGGGGAGAGGAAAAGGGAAAAGGAAAAGAGGAATAAGGGAAGGGTATAAGAAAAGGGAAGAAATTCAAAGGAAGGAGGGATATTAAAGAGAATGAGCAGCATGACACAAGTGGAGCCTGTAAGTTTAACATTGGGAAAGAGGGTGGGGGGGCAAGAAAAATAAAAGCATTATATGAGGATAATGAGATGTCAGGAAATATAGAATTAGTAATTTTAACCATAAATGTGAATGGGATGAACTCTCCCATTAAGCAGATGCAGATAGCAGACTGGATCAAAATTCAGAACCCTAAAATATGTTGGTTACAGGAAAGACATTTAAAGCAGGGAGATACATACAGAGTAAAGGTAAAAAGCTGGAGCAGAATATATTATGCTTCAGGTGAAGTCAACAAAGCCATCCTGATCTCAGACCAAGCAAAAGCAAAAATTGATTTAATTAAAAGAGATAAGGAAAGAAACTATATCTTGCTAAAGGTTAGCATAGACAATGAAGCAATATAAATACTAAACATGTATGCACCAAGTGGTATAGCATCTAACTTCCTAAAGGAGAAGTTAAGAGAGTTGCAAAAAGAAATAGACTGCAAAACTATAATAGTGGGAGATCTCAAACTTGCACTCACAGAATTAGATAAATCAAACCACAAAACAAATAAGAAAGAAATTAAAGAGGTAGATAGACTGTTAGGGAAAAAAAAAACAAAAAAAAAAACGCTATGATAGATCTTTGGAGAAAACTAAATGGTGACAGAAAAGAGTATACTTTCTTCTCAGCAGTTCATGGAACCTATACAAAAACTGACCATATATTAAGGCATAAAGACCTCAAAATTAAATGCAGGAAAACAGAAATAGTAAATGTTTTTTTTTTTTTTTTTTTTTTTTTTCAGATCACAATGCAATAAAAACTACATTCAACAAAAAGTTAGGGGTAAATAGACCATAAAGTAATTGGAAACTAAATAATATCATCTTAAAGAATCATTGGGTGAAACAGCAAATTATAGACACAATTAATAATTTCACTCAAGATAATGACAATGATGAGCTAGCATATCAAAATTTGTGATATGCATCCAACGTGGTAATAAGGGGACATTTTATATCTATTAGAGGCTTACTTTAATAAAATAGAGAAAGAGAAGATCAATGAATTGGACTTGCAAATTAAAAAGCTAGAAAAAGTGTGGCGACCATGTTAGGAACCTGGATGCCTTAGAATCAGCCAGAGTCAGATTAAGCAAAAGTCTTTATTCTTGGTCTTTAGTGGTAGAAGTGAAGAGAGTGGATGTGTGGGGATCTCTGCAACCTCACCCCGAGGTCTTGCTGAAGTGACCCCAACTAGTCTCACTGCACCTTCTAGTCCCTCCTACAATTCTCTGTATACACCAAACGATTGAGCCAGCACAGGATAGTGGGAAGGACCATTTTCCAACTATATTCTTATAGAGTATTGTCCAATCAGTAATTAGCCTCAAGTGCTTGATTGTCTGAACCCCATGCATTGACTCAAGAGTTTGAACCCTTTAGAAAAAAGACCAAATTAAAAATCCCCAATCCAATACTAAACTTGAAAATCTAAAATTAAAAAGAAAAATTAATAATATTGAAACTAATTGAACTAATAAATAAAACTAGGATGGATTCTTTCAATTTCTACCTTACCTTCTTATTCCAAAATATCAGGTCAACTTTTCTTAATTACATATTGAAATATGATATCTAGCCTCTTTAAATATGAGATTTTATAATACAATAATTCTTAGATTACTTATTCCCAAATATTTTCCAAAACAATAAGTTTTTCTATGAGATATTTCACATTTTCTTCTATATTTGTCATTCATTTGTTTAATTTATTTTGGTGTCTCATGGAGTGATTTGTTTCTAATTAACCCATTCTACTTTTTCAGAACAAGTTTTTCAGTAAACATTTGTACTATTTTTCTATCTAGCTAATTCTGCATTTTATCTTTGCTGAATTTTTATACCTATTTTACCATTTCACATATTCTATTTTTAAATGTTATTTTCTTCTTGTATCAGTCTCATTTATTTTCCCATGTTTTTTTCTTTTAATGTTAAAATTATTTTGAGTTCATCAGTGAGTTCTTTTTGGACACAATTATCATTTTTCTTTGATCCTTTGGCTACAGATAATTGTTATATAGTGTTCTTCTGAGTACTGATCATTTTTTGTCATTATGGTATCTTTCAGTAGCCTGTTTTTGTTGTTGTTTGCTCATTTTCAAACCTATTTCTTGTCTTTTAACTTTATGTAAAAGTTCAAATTGTGCTTCTATTGTTGAGGGCACCTCTATCAGAAATTTCAGGTTTTATTTTTAGTTTTTTTTCACAGCTGGTTCTTGGCATCTATATGTTTCAGTTCTATAGTACTATGATTTAAAGAGAGTTGCAGTTATTGAACTCTTAGATTAATTCTTATTTGTGAGGTACCACAAGTACAGTTGTCTGCCCTTGAATTGTGTCCAGGGTCCCTAGTTCCCTTCAGTCAAGAGTTTTAATGTGCTACTGTTCCCCCTTGCCCTGATACTATGACCTCAAAGCCAAATGGGGAATGCATGCAAAGCAAAGAATCCCTTGCAATCTTTTTTTCTGACTTATAGTTCAATCGCCTTACTATCTTGTACTTAAAAGATTTGAAAATCATTACCATAGATTTAGGAGCCCTTAAAATCTACTGCTGGCTTGCCATAGATATGGTCTGGTATTAGCTTTCTTGTGCAAGGGTATGGGACCTTTCTGCTTGCTTATACTGAGGAGGAAATTGAGGCAAAGTTTTTGCTGAATTGCACTTTCCTCTTGCCATAGTGAGACAGATCTTTTCTACTGATATTCTAAGTTGTCTTATGCTTTAATTATTGTTCCACCTTCTCCTTTTGTCAATTTTTCAACTCCAGAATTTATTTTGAAGCATTGCTATAAGTTGTTTAGAACAGAATTTTGGAAAGGTTGGATGAATCCTTGATTTTACTCCACTATTTTGATTTCACTTCAAGCTCAGAACTTTCCATCTATCAGGTGCTTTAATTGTTTTTTAACTCCAAGATCATCATCTCCTTATATCATATATTCTCTGGTTTTCTTTCCTCCTTTCTTCTTTTTATGTGTTATCTTCTCCATCAAACTCTAAGGTCACTAAGAATAGGTTCTATCTCCCTTTTTCTTATTGCATTCCTAACACTGAGCATAGTGCAATATCGTCACTTGAAAAAGATTTTTTGATTGAATAAATTGATTGACAATTTGGATGTTTTTAATTTGAAAGACAGCTTTTATTTCTTTTGTGTTTTCTACTTTGTTTGCATGTAACTGTGAGTAATATGTTCTTTTTATTTCTCATTTTGTGGTGAATTCATCATTTCATATACTGTTTTATTAATTTGATTTTTGGTCCTCTTTTTTTTTTAAACCAGATTACCTAAAAGGTTATCAGATATTTTAGTTTTTCTTAGCATTTCTATTTTTTTACAATTTGCTTTTTCCTTTAATTTTAAGTATCTTTTATTTTGTGATTATTTTAGTCTGAATATTTTCATCTCTTATTAATACCTGTATAATAAATGATTGTAGGGATATGTCCCCCTTTTTTCATTTTTGTTTTTAATATTTATTTATTTTAATCTTTTTTTTTTTAATTTTGAGCTTCAAATTCTGTCCCTTCTAGTAGTTCTCTTCCAGACCGATAATAAGGCAAACAACATGATATCAATCATACTTGTGAAATCATGTCAACCATTTTTCCATACCATTCATATTTTTAAATGTAAATTACATTACAGATATGTTTTTTGGCATATACCATAAGTTCTTCAGTTCTAGTATCTGATTTTCTCTTTCGTCATTCTATTAAATTTATACAAATTATATAATTATGCAGTATATAGGTATATGTATTGAAATATATGATATACTATATAGATATGTATAATGTAATCATACAAATTATATCTATTAAATTTATATAAAATTTAGAGGACAGTGAAGCTTTCTGCTATTTTTGTATCATTTTCTATATCTTTTTCTAGCTCATTTAGGTTCTCCTTTATGAATGTGGATATTAACTTAGAGTACTTATATTTACTATTTATATTGGTTTATTATCTATGATTCCTTTTATCATAAAGTAGTTTACTTGTTTTTGTTTTTTGAATATTTGTGTTTTTTTCTTTTAAGATGACCTTATTCTCCTGGCTCTCCTTCTGTATTCCCATTTATGTTCCTTGTGTTTGTTTATTCTGTTCCCTTTGCTTTGGATTTTTTATTTTTAATACTTATTACATTTTGTAGAGGGCAAGAACTCTGAAAAGTTGTACTTGAATCAAGGATTTTCTGGGTGCTTATAGTTAAGCACTTACTTGGTGTGAGATAATGATTCTCTAAACATGTATTTAATTTGATATGGTGATGTAATGGCTCTCCTAATAGTTGGTACATACACAGTGTGCTATAGTGATGTAATCATACTGAGGGAGTCACAGACACCGAAGAGTCTCTCAAACATAGACACAGAAGAACAATCATAATCACAGATTCTAGATTCCAGATTCCAGGCTCCAGACTCCATCTTTGACCAATATCATGGTGTCTGTCCTGCCTTCATCACTTATCCACCTAAAGACCAAGCCCCATCCAGAGATCGTCCAGAAAGCTAGCCTAGAAATTACAATCTTTTCTGCTTTTATCTGACTATTTAATTCTTTACCTCTTTATACTTCCACTCAAATTAATTTTCCCTTTTCTCCCTTTAAGATATTCCTATTCAATATTTTTTTTTAATTTCATTTTATGGTCCCTTTCAAAGAAAAATTATCTCACTCATTCTCTTTCTTTTTTTTTTCTGTCTATACTAGAGCTCTTCTATCTCACTTATGATTCTATATACCTATCTAATTATTCTCTCTTTTCTGAATTCCTTAGGGAGTCAACACTTCTGAGACATATATTTCCTCTAAGGGGTATTTCCTCTAAGTAATTTCTGCTATTTTTTTTTTTTTACAGTTTGCTCCATTTATTCCCTTTTGTCATCATTACTTGCTTCTCCCCTGGCCCCCAAATAAGGCCAATAATTGCAAGTGACAGTTAAACACTTATCCATAACAATCTGCCTCAATTGCTGGTTAAATTTTTTCTCCATATTTATCTCTAAATTTCTTCCCTGGGTTCTTACCCATTCAGTCCTTAAGATTCCAGTTTTCCTGAGGAGTTTCAAATCTTTTCCCACTGAGGTAGAAAAAAAAATAATGCAATAAATATATGCAAATGTAAACCAGTTCCAAGAACCCATATGTTATCTTAGAACATCTATTTCCATTCATAAGAACATTCAGTAGCAGAATCCTCATCCATTACTAAAATACGGTCTAGAGAAAAATTTCTTCTAATGCTACTGTCTTTTGCTTTTCATCTTGTACATTCTCCTTCCATTGAATAAAAAACTTTCATTTGCACTAACAATAATTTTTCCTGTATTTCTTTGGTGAGAATTGCCATAATTGATTCAGTTTTGCTCTAATAATTTATATTCTGTAAACCATATTTTTTGTTCTTACAATTATCGCTTATTTTTTAAACCATGCAAGGAATAATGTATATAGGTCTATGCTCATTGATTCTGAAATCTAATAAGATCCTCTATCGATTATTGAATAGTTTACTTCTTAAAATTTAATCATTTATAGAAATCTTAAATCTTTCACTAAATTTTTATGTCATATTTCCTTCTGTGTTAATGTTTCCCCTGTTGTTCTCTGTGTTGATGTTTAAAGAATTTGAATTTCCCACTGGGAATTGAATTTAAACTGTTTGCACTACTGTCTTTCTACCCAGGTTACTTATATCTTTGGAATCCAATTCTTACCATGCAACAAGAAAATTGGGTTTACACACATATATTGTATTTAGGTTATACTGTAACACATTTAATATGTAAGGGATTGCCTGTCATCTAGGTTGAGGGAATATAGGGAGGGAGGGGAAAATTTGGAAAAATGAGTACAAGGGATAATGACGTAAAAAAATACTCCTGCATATGTACTGTCAAAAATTTTAATAATAAAATGAAGAAAGAAAGAAAGAAAGAAAGAAAGAAAGAAAGAAAGAAAGAAAGAAAGAAAGAAAGAAAGAAAGAAAGAAAGAAAGAAAGAAAGAAAAAAAAGAAAGAAAGAAAGAAAGAAAGAAAAAAAAGAAAGAAAGAAAGAAAGAAAGAAAAAAAAGAAAGAAAGAAAGAAAAAAAAAGAAAGAATGAATGAAAGAAAGAATTTGAATTTCTTTATGCCTGAGATAATTACAAATAGTTATTTGCTTCTTTTCTCTTATCATTTCCCTCAGATAGCCTCCCCTCTGGTGATGGTTTCTCTGGAAGCTGAATCTCAAAGTTTCTCAATCCCTCTTGCTTTGGAAAATTCTAATTACCAGCCATGGGTTTCTACTTGGATTGATATGTGATTTATTAAATTAAGAAATGGGATAAAACATTCAATTCCTAGGGTACTGTCGAAAAAAAAAAAGAAAATATGATCAGTTTTTGGAAATAGGACTATAATAGCACCTTAATGTGGATATGGAATTGCAAAGAAAGTACACAGGTAAATGGTGAAAGGGACAAAGAGGTAAATACTTGGGACAGAGATAGGAGCATGAAAGAAGCCAAAAAGCATGAAGAAGATGATAAGAGAGATGCAAATCATATCACTCACATAATAATGGGAATGCTAGACAACATGGACTCTTGAGAAATGGGCATTTGGCATTCTGAACAATGTGAGGTCTGATTTTTTTTATAGTGTATTGGGAGAAAATAGATTAGATCTTATCTCTGCCATCTTGAAGTTAGTTAATCAACACATTCAAATTATTTCTGAGTTGTCAGAAAATCTTTAAAGTTACCATGATATTTTAATCTCAAAATCAAAAGGGCCATTTCATAATTTACTGGTCTTCACTGTAAAGTTTTGGAATTTGTGTAGGATATACTTAAAATGGGACCAAAATATGAAAAGAAAACAAAGCAACAGACTCTAACAATAGGATCTAGATAGCTTCCCCTTATTCAGCATATGTCAAAAGGATATGAATTTTGGTTACTATGTAATTCAATTTCTAAACTGTCAATTCTTTTATCCTTGGTATGGTTTGCAAATGATTTGCAAGTTCCATTTGCAATATGACTTCCTTCTACTGTCCTTTTATACAGAATGCTTACAAATTTACTTACTATTCTTACTAGAAGGTATTTAGGGGAAAAAAAAGATAAAATTTTAACACATATACACTCAAATGACTTTGAAGGAATGCAATCATCCCCATCTAGATGTTGTACTCTTTCCCTTTGATTTAATGGAGTGCTACACGGTCCCATCATCCTAAATAGACAGTGCCCTAGATAGGTTTTTCAGTGGTAGTGAAAAGGGGAAGACCGGTATTGGGTATAGCCTTTTTCTTGAAAGTCTGTGAATCTAGTTGACTGGTGATGGTAGCATGGTGTGAAAGACTATGCTGAGTGAATTCAAGATGTGCATTTGTTTATGAAGAATGTTTTTAATCTTTTTTTGGGGGGACGGGATGTTTCTGGTGTCCTTGATAATGGAGACTACTGAAGTTACTTTATATTTGATGGCTAATTTCTGATTAGAAGAAAGTGATTTCAGAGAAAATGTCCAATTCTTCATATTATAGGTCAAAATAACCAAGAAGTTTTCACTCCCTCTTTTTAAAATTTTTCTGTAAGGTATGTGTGGAGTAGAGAGAGATAAAGAAGTTACAGGAATGTATGTATTCTTTTTTTTTTTTTTTTTTTTAAATTTTATTTTATTTTATAATTATAACATTTTTTAACAGTACATATGCATGAGTAATTTTTTACCACATTATCCCTTGCACTTACTTCTATTCAGATTTTTTCCTTTCCTCCCCCAACCCCCTCCCCCAGATGGCAAGCAGTCTTATATATGTTAAATATATTACAGTATAATTTAGATACAATATATGTGTGTAGAACCGAATTTTTTTGTTGCACAGGAAGAATTGGATTCAGAAGGTAAAAATAACAGTTTACATTCATTTCCCAGTGTTCCTTTTCTGGATGTAGCTGGTTCTGTCCATCATTAATCAATTGGAATTGGATTAGCTCTTCTCTATGTTGAAGAAATCCACTTCCATCAGCATACATCCTCGTACAGTATCATTGTTGAAGTGTATAATGATCTTCTGGTTCTGCTCGTTTCACTCAGCATCAGTTGATGTAAGTCTCTCCAAGCCTCTCTGTATTTCTCCTGTTGGTCATTTCTTATAGAACAATAATATTCCATAACATTCATATATTCACATATATATACATTCATATATGTATGTATTCTTTTGCTGTATTTTATTTTCATTATTTATGTGTTTCCCCTATAACCTATATAATTGTGCAGGCTCATATTTACTAGAGCCTTGGCCACCTACAAACATATTTACTTAATCTGAGCTGATGACATATATCAGTATTTGACATTTATCGATATTTAATCTATTAGTTGGACCACTATCTGCTTGATTAAGCTTGAAGGCCTGATTTTATGTTCCTAGAAATCAGGAGATTTCAGGGAAATAGAAACCTTTTTATTCCAATCTCTCCAAATAGTAGCAACCAATTAGATGTCTCCCCCTCCCCTTCTCAATGCTCCCTTACTTGTGATGTAATCTCTTGTATAAAAGTTTTGTATCTTTACTACTTTGTTAGCCTTCCTACCATGAGCTTTCTCTCTATCTCTCTCTTTTTTTTTTCTCTCTTCATGGGATGGCTCATCTCTGGAGGTTTTTAGCAAACCAATTTTTCTGCCTTTTACTGAATTATCTCTGTGTAGTCAATTTGGGTAAACGTCTTCTACATCCCTCACAGGTAGGGCTAGCTGGACTACATTAATAGAGGGATAACTTCCTAGAATATGAGATTCCCCTGTACTACTCCTTATTAGATCTCTTCCAGAGTATTGTGCCCAGTTCTGTATTCCACAATTTAAGGAGGATAATTTAAAGAAAGTTTGAAGGAGATCAAATAGGATAATTATGAAACTTTAATTTCATGTGGGGATTGGTTGAAAGATCTGGCAATGGATAACCTGAGGAAGAGATCTAGTTTTATAATTATCTGCAAGTAATATGGGAAAGGGTATTTATTTAATCTCGTCCTCCCTAGAGGGAAGAGCCTAGAATAATGGGCCTCCTTGATATCAGGCAAATTAATTTCCCATAATCCAATTTTGTCTTGTTATCAGGAAAACAATTCCTAAAAATTAGTTATCCAAAAGTAAAACTGGACTGATTCTTCTTGGGCCTTTTCAAGCAAAAATTGGATGACAATTTATTGGGTATGCTATAATGGAACTTATTTCCGTAATTGCATTGGATGATAAGATTGCTGAGACTATTTACAACTTTCAAATTTCTACTTTTCTAGGTAGAGAAAAAGGTAAAGATTATATAAAATTGAAAGTGATAAAACAATATATTATATAAAATTTCTTTAAGTCTAAATCTAAATGGTTTACTTGCTGTTGTTGTTTTGCCTCTATTGTGTCCAATTTTCTTCCTATTCCTTATTTTGCAGTTCCAAATCAGTCATTCTTTCCTTTTGAAATTCTACTTAATTTTTAAGATTACATTATTCCTTTTATTTCCTTTTGCTCTTTTTCAAAATATGTTGATTTGAATATATTAATTTATAACAATTCATATTCTGGCATTTTAACAGACTTATTTTTATTTCAATTTTAACATAAACTTACACTTTCTATTTTGAGGATTCTATATTTCTTCCTACTCTTTAATTCTATCTCCTTCCAATAATGCATAGAGTACTTCCTTATCTTTTTGGCATTCTTCAGTTTTGTTGAGGTATGTAATTGGGAGTTGTACAATGTTGGTTTCTTGATAAAAGGAACTTTTAAGGGGAAAGTGCTAATCCTATTGACATTTAAATTCTTACGTTTCTTGATCATATTTACTATTCCTTTAAACAGTTCTGTGCTGTGATCTTTTGTTCATAGGTCTAGGAAAAATCAGAATCTTTTAACTCTTGCCACCTGTGAGGGAGGTAAAAACTAAATCACTGATATGGGGTACCAGTCAGGATGAGAAAGGAGAAGGGTATTTCCCACATAAACAGAACATGAGACAAAGTTCATCACTACCTATTTAAGCTGAATAGTGATACTGAGTAAAAGTTTAAAGAATTTTAATTGCCAATGTATCTTTCATGAAGATTATATCTCTTGTTGTATTTGTCTTCTTAACTTGTAAATTATGATTCAATTCTTCTAATTTTGGTATGTGTTTTCTTTCTTTTTGAGATTGTGACATTAAAGAAGTATGTGGGAAGCAGCTACTGTGCTCTATTGCTAGTGATTTCAAACATCAGAGTCACTGATTATTTTGTAGTGTGTGAGTGATGAGATCAGTGTAGTATTTTAAGAATTTTAAACAGACAAATAGAGATTATACAAAGGGTATTGTGAATGAGACAATAACCATTTATAAAGTTACTATAATAAGCCAAGCACGCTACTAAATGCTGGGTAGACTAAAGTGGCAAAAGACAGTCTCTGCCCTTAGGAAACTTATCACAACCTGGTCATGAATTTACCACTTTAATGTATCTGAGCATATCTTATCCTTTCTCAATAACATCCAAAGGCTGTCTATTATCTCCAATATCAAAAACAATATTCTCCTTTAGGCATTTAATGCTCTTCCTGACCTATTTCCCTATCTACTTTTCTATCATCTTATACTTTATTCCCTAATACATTACCTTAAGTAAAGCACAAATCTCTTTTTCTTTGTTTTATGAACAAAACACTACGCAGCTTAGTTCTGAGCATTCTCTTCTTTTGATAATCCATGGAATAATTTCCTTCTTCAATTCTACCTATTTTTAAGTCAAACTTAAAAATCTTCTCTTTTATTGGAAACCTTTTTCAAACCTAACTTCTTTTAACTCCAAACTAAATTCTTATCTTTTATTGGAAGCCTTTTCTAACCCTTTTTAATTCTAGTGCATTCACTCTTTTAATTAGTTCCTCTTTATTCTTATATCTTGACTTGTAAATAATTGCTAGCACATTTTCTCTTCCATTAAATTGGGATCTCACTAAGAGCAAGGTGTAGGCATGCAGCAATATGTAGGCAAATTAGTCTAGTGACAGGCAAGAATATGGCAATACACATGAGAAGTCTAATATAATATCTGTCAACGTAATTTGTTAAGTTCCTACTATATGGAAAAGAAGAATAAATAATACTTGTGTTCTCAACTAGCAATTACTGTACAAACTAAATGAGAGCAAAAATTTCAGGAAATTCATGATAATTGTGTTTAGTAATTTTTTTTTTCTCTGTGAGTGATATTTTCCCTATTTTTTTTGTTTGGCTCCAAAACTGGTGTTTTAAACTGATTAATGGTAATCATAATCCTGTGGTTAGCACCCTGAGAAACATGTTGAATTTTTACCTCCTACAGTTTACAATACAATAACACATGCAATCTTTAGAAGCAAGAACTATTGGGGAAAGACCAGTAGATTTCCTGCATTGTTGCAAAACCTGGTGTCTTCATAGGAATTACCTTCCTAGTGTAAGTTGAAATATCTTTCTACATGGGAAAAATTAACAGCCATATAGATATCTAGGAGCCCATTCATAGCAAATCTTTAAGTGAAATGTAATTTGGCTACAGAACAGCCCTTACATCTGTTGTCTCTTCTCTTCAATGATTATTTCAAGTCTTGGATTTTTGGCAAGGGTTATAGCCTTTTGGTAACCATCTGTGATACCTGGCTATGTTCCTATAAAAGTTGTAAATGGAAATCACATTTCAAAAGGAATTTTATGAGCTTCAGGTCCCTAGAGTGTTAGGATTACTAAGTGAGAACTGAGGTTGTCTGGATAGTTACAAGGTGAGAACTCAGGTTGACTTGGTAGAAGGAGCAAGCCCATTGGCTGGGGTGGTTCTTCCCAGAAGCCCTTGCATTATCCCACGCCCATTCTCTGGGAGAATAAAAGAGAGAGCACTGTGCCTGAAGAGCAGATCGGCCTGGAGAAGGACAAGAGCTGGAGGAGATTCAGAGCCAGGATTCAAGAAGAAGACTCTCTGCATTACATCAGGCCTGACGGGGCTCTCTGCAGGAAGGGAAGTCACTTCTTTGGACAAGAGTTAACAGCAACTGCCTGGAGACAACGGTTCGTTACAGGAAGAAGAATCTGTCGGAGAGATTTGAGTAGAAGACACAGCAGATCTCTTCCCAGAGAGTGATCCGGCAGCTTCTAGAGACGACAGCTCGCTACAATTGGCGCCCAACGTGGGGCAAGGACTTTTGCTTATCCTGACAAGAGGAGCTAGACCAGACCTTCGCAATTTGGCGCCCGAACAGGGACAGACACAGTCCTGATTCCAGTGGAAAAGCTTCTGATCTAGATCTCAGTCTCTCTGACCCAGAACCGTGAGTAACGAGGAAACTTTGTTAAAGATTAAGTGAGCGTGCTAATAGATAAATAAGGAACTTAACTTGTTAAGGGCTAAACCAGGAATCTCTTATAGCTGAAATGGGGCAGATGTTAGCTATATTCAATCCCTGGACCTCAGCCGACTCAACCTCAGCCCCAGACGCAACCTCAGCTCCATTCAGGAGTGGTACTATAGAGAGTATAATCAACATAATTGAGGAGCAGAGTTTACTTGTAACCTGGGTACAGATTGCTAAACTCTTGGCTGCATTAAGACGCACATCCCCTTGGTTCTTAGAGGAAGAAAAGATAGATGTAGATAAATGGAAGCTAGTGGGATATGAAATGAAAGAATTTCAAGCAAAAAATGGGCCTCGTTCAATTTCTGCAGAAGTATTTTATATCTACAACATAGTTCAATTAGCCTTAAACTATCAAGCAAGTTGTAGGAGAAGGAAAAGTTCTAAAAATGAACAGAGGAGGAAGTGTGAGGAAAAAAGGAAAGATCAAGATCTTTCCCTAGAGCAAGAGGATTTAAATGAGGAATTATGGTATGATTCTCTTGAAGAAGCTTCAACCCTGCCTAGAGAACAGATTATTGACAGGCCCACATCAACCCCACCTTCAGAGATGGAGGAAGAAAGAGGGGAAGAGGCAGAAACACAAACAGAATTGCCTGTGAAGAAGCCTAAGCCTATGACAAGATTAGAAAAAGCATTGGTTAAAGCTAAGAGAGAAGGACAGGATATAAGTGATTTTATACATGCATATCCTGTGATTGAAAATACTGACTCTGTAGGTAAAAAAAGGAGAAGATATGCACCTTTAGATTTGAATACAATTAAGGATTTGAAAAAAGGTTGTACCCTTTATGGGGCTACATCAGCTTATGTCAAAATGTTACTAGATGGTTTGTCTTATGAAGTCCTAACCCCGAATGATTGGAAATCCATAGCAAGGACATGTCTGGAACCTGGAGAAAATTTATTATGGCTTGTGGAATTTCATGAATTATGTAAAATTCAAGCCTGATGCAACTCACTTATTACCCAGGAGACGTAAATATAATTACTGATTCAGCCTATTCAGTAGGTGTAGTACAAAGAATTGCCACAGCCCAAATAAAATTTGCAGCCTCCAATATTTATCAGCTCTTTAAGGAACTTCAAGAGCAAGTGAGAAAACATCCAGGCAAGATTTATATCTTGCATGTCCACTCACATAGTGGACTTCCAGGTCCCATTTTTGATGGAAATTCAAAGGCAGATAGCCTTCTAACCATGTTAGCTAGTAGTCCTTTATTTCAGGAAGCACAAGAATCTCATTCTAAATATCATCAGGCTGCTCGAGCTTTACGTTTACAATTTGGAATCACAAGAGAGGAAGCTAGGAGCATAGTAAAAAGCTGTACAGATTGTCTTCCTTTCCATGCTCCTACACTCCCTCCAGGGAAGAATCCTCGTGGTTTGAGACCCAATGAAATCTGGCAAATGGATGTGACCCATTATAAATCTTTTGGTCGTCTATCTTTTATTCATGTCGTGGTAGACACCTTTTCAGGATTCACATTTGCAATGCCAGCAGCAAAAGAGACAGCCCGAGTGGTCACTGAATTCCTTATACAAGCTTTTGCAATTATGGGTGTGCCACAAGCAATAAAAACAGACAATGGACCTGCATATACGTCCAAACATTTTACACACTTTTGTGCACAGTATAAGATTTTACATACCACGGGCATACCCTTTAATCCTCAAGGGCAGGCAATAGTAGAGAGAAGAAACAGAGATATTAAGACACTCCTCCAAAAACAAAAGAAAGGGGGAGCCACAGGTAACCCTAGAGAACTTCTAAATTTAGTTCTCTATACCATTAATTTTCTAATTTTTGACAAAGATGCACTGGCTCCAGCAGACAGATTTTATAACCCACCAGAAGGGCAGTGTCCAGTGAGAGCATCTCCACTGTCCTTAGATAATCGCCAGGTGATGTGGAGAGATCCAGAAAGTGGTGAATGGAAGGGACCAGATAGGTTAACTGCCTGGGGGAGAGGGTTTGCTTGTATTTCTTCAGCAGGAGAAGGAATCAGATGGGTGCCAACGAGTCATATTCGCCTTGTCCATCAGAGAGAGACAGAAAAAGAGAAAGACCTCAAAATAAAGGAGAAGATCTAAGAAACATCTGACACTGAAAGAGCATGGATAATAAGAAGACTGTTAAAGAACTTTAAAACCAGCAGGAATCATTGGACTTCCTCACACAAGATGAGACTAATGGACAATGGACTTATGGACATTTATAAATTTTCAATTTATGATTATGTTATATACTTCTAGCATGTGTTATGTTACTATGTTACTATATGCTTATGTAATTTATGTAATTATCTGTAATACTTCCCATATTGATGGATTTATGTTTCAAGGTCATTTATGTAATTATCTGTAATACTTCCCATATTGATGGATTTATGTTTCAAGGTCATGACTGTCCTATGTTCTAAATCAAAAGAAAGGGGGAGATGTTAGGATTACTAAGTGAGAACTGAGGTTGTCTGGATAGTTACAAGGTGAGAACTCAGGTTGACTTGGTAGAAGGAGCAAGCCCATTGGCTGGGGTGGTTCTTCCCAGAAGCCCTTGCATTATCCCACGCCCATTCTCTGGGAGAATAAAAGAGAGAGCACTGTGCCTGAAGAGCAGATCGGCCTGGAGAAGGACAAGAGCTGGAGGAGATTCAGAGCCAGGATTCAAGAAGAAGACTCTCTGCATTACATCAGGCCTGACGGGGCTCTCTGCAGGAAGGGAAGTCACTTCTTTGGACAAGAGTTAACAGCAACTGCCTGGAGACAACGGTTCGTTACAGGAAGAAGAATCTGTCGGAGAGATTTGAGTAGAAGACACAGCAGATCTCTTCCCAGAGAGTGATCCGGCAGCTTCTAGAGACGACAGCTCGCTACACTAGAGAAACAACAAAGTATTCTTATGGTATTTAATAGAATACATTTTTATTGTGATTTTCTTGTTGTGAGTCTGTACGATAGTACAATTAATTTGTTTTTCAAGGGAAAGGAAAGAGAATGTTTGGGAATGATGCTAAAGAAAAAAAGAAAATATTCCCTTACTCAGGTAAACCCACAAAGGTCAATTCCAAGTCAGTCTAAATAATAGCCATACCTGGCATGCACATAGCAATTAAAAAGACTGAACATTCCAACAAAAGAAAGCAGGATTTATAACAGAACTTTATCACTCATATATTCATGTATATCAAGTTTTACAAAGATATTGTTTTAAAGCAAAAAAAATGACTGTCATGGAGCCAAAAGGTCTAGAACATCTATAATAAAATTCCATTATTACTTTTAATGATGTTTACATGGGCTATGTCACATCTGAAATACTATATTCAGTTCTGTATGCTACATTTTGGAACATTGATATATTAGAACATTGACACAATTCAGAAGAGAGTAAGAATATGATAAGGATAATTGAAAACATAAACTTGAAGAAAGACCTGGGGATAATTAAGCAAGAGAAAAGAAAATTTAGTAGGCATAGGAAAATTAATAGGAATCTCCCTAAATTTTGAAGTAGTAAGAGATAGTAGCTTTGTTTCGCTTGGCTCTAGAGAACAGAATCTATGGGTGCAAGTTAAAAGTACCTTTCACTTCAAAAAAAGTAAGCTTTTTTCCAGTACTTAGTTCTATACAAAGAAAAGCAATTTCCATCACTGAAATTATTCAGCCACAAGAGAGACAACTGTCTGTCATGGAATTGTGAAAGGTTGGTCTGTAAGACTTCTCATGTTACTTCAAACTGTAGGATTTAATCATATTGGTAATCCTTTTTCAGGGGATTAATACTATGTACATGATTTCTTATTTTACCTTGTGGTTCATCATATATTTACCTTTAAATAGTAAAAATTAAAAAGAAACAGGATAAGATAAACCACTAATTAATATGAAAATAGAACAGAATATATGTAGACTCAAAGATACATATATACACACATACTATACACATATTTTATCTTGTTGAAGCAAATCTCTGAAAAAGCTATTGCTGAGGTTGTGAGTCAAAGTGCAGCACATATCTGAGTGCATTGTTTTTAGATATATACTTACATAACTAAGTATGTATTAGACTTTTAATGAATTTTAATTCTAAAATAATAATTTCCCTTTCAAATAATATATTAAAAAGGCATTATCAAAGTATAGGAATAACTCATAAGCTCCCAAATTTTGAAGAGCAAAAACATTATTAAGGTCCAAATATGAATATGTCTAATAGAAAAGATTGATAGTTAATAAAAGTGTGTGTAATATTTTGATTCCCATTGAAAAGATTTCATGAACTGCTAGGTATATGAATAGATTTCAAACTGTTTCTAAATTTTACTTGGAAAAACATTTATTTTGTTATACTTTTACCTGAAATTAAGTATTAATTTTAATTTTAATTTTTTTTATTCATTTTTCCAAATTATCCCCTCCCTCCATCCACTCGCTCCCCCCGATGGCAGGTAATCCCATACATTTTACATGTATTACAATATAACCTAGATACAATTGATGTGTGTAAATACCATTTTCTTGTTGCACATTAATTATTAGCTTCCGAAGGTATAAGTAACCTGGTAAGATAGACAGTAGTGCTAACAATTTACATTCGCTTCCCAGTGTTCCTTCTATGATTACAGTTAATTCTGTCCATCATTGATCAACTGGAAGTGAGTTGGATCTTCTTTACGTTGAAGATTTCAACTTCCATCAGAATACATCCTCATATAGTATTGTTGTTGAAGTGTATAGTGATCTTCTGGTTCTGCTCATTTCACTCAGCAACAGTTGATGTAAGTCTCTCCAAGCCTCTCTGTATTCCTCCTGCTGGTCATTTCTTACAGAGCAATAATATTCCATAACCTTCATATACCACAATTTACCCAACCATTCTCCAATTGATGGACATCCATTCAACTTCCAGATTCTAGCTACAACAAAAAGAGCTGCCACAAACATTTTGGCACATACAGGTCCCTTTCCACTCTTTAGTATTTCTTTGGGATATAATCTCAATAACAGCAATGCTGGGTCAAAGGGTATGCACAGTTTGACAACTTTTTGGGCATAGTTCCAAATTGCTTTCCAGAATGGCTGGATTCTTTCACAACTCCACCAACAAAGTATCAGTGTCCCAGTTTTCCCACATCCCCTCCAACATTCATCATTATTTGTTCCTGTCATCTTAGCCAATCTGACAGGTGTGTAGTGGTATCTCAGAGTTGTCTTAATTTGCATTTCTCTGATCAGTAGTGATTTGGTACACTCTTTCATATGAGTGGAAATAGTTTCAATTTCATCATCTGAGAATTGTGTGTTCATATCCCTTGACCATTTATCAATTGGAGAATGATTTAGTTTACTATAAATCAGGGTCAGTTCTCTATATATTTTGGAAATGAGACCTTTGTCAGAACCTTTACTTTTAAAAATATTTTCCCAATTTGTTACTTCCCTTCTAATCTTGTTTGCATTAGTATTGTTTGTACAGAAACTTTTTAGTTTGATGTAATCAAAATCTTCTATTTTGTGATCAATAATGATCTCTAATTCTCCTCTGGTCATAAATTCCTTCCTCCTCCACAGGTCTGATAGGTAGACTATTCTCTGTTCCTCTAATCTATTTATGATCTCATTCTTTATGCCTAAATCATGGACCCATTTTGATTTTATCTTGGTGTATGGTGTTAAGTGTGGGTCCATATCTAATTTCTGCCATACTAATTTCCAGTTTTCCCAACAGTTTCTTCCGAATAATGAATTTTTATCCCTAATGTTGGTATCTTTGGGTTTTTCAAATGTTATATTGCTATAGAGGTACCCTTTTTTATCCTTTGTATCTAATCTGTTCCACTGATATACTGGTCTATTTATTAGCCAGTACCAAATGGTTTTGGTGACTGCTGCTATATAATATAGCTTTAGATCAGGTACACTTAGACCACCTTCCTCTGAGTTTTTTTTTTTTTTTTTCATTAGTTCCCTTGCAATTCTCGACCTTTTATTCTTCCATATGAATTTTGTTTTTATTTTTTCTAGGTCATTAAAATAGTTTCTTGGGAGTCTAATTGGTATAGCACTAAATAAATAGATTAGTTTGGGGAGTATTGTCATCTTTATTATATTCGCTCGGCCTATCCAAGAGCACTGAATGTCTTTCCAATTATTTAAATCTGACTTTATTTTTGTGGCAAGTGTTTTGTAATTTTTCTCATATAATTCCTGACTTTTCTTTGGTAGATGGATTCCCAAATACTTTATACTCTCAACATTTGTTTGGAATGGAATTTCTCTTGGTATCTCTTGCTGTTGCATTTTGTTGGTGATATATAAGAATGCTGAGGATTTATGTGGATTTATTTTGTATCCTGCCACTTTGCTAAAATTCTGAATTATTTCTAATAGCTTTTTAGCGGAGTCTTTGGGGATCTCTAAGTATACCATCATGTCGTCTGCAAAGAGTTGTTGCGTGCTGTCGTCTCTAGAAGCTGCTGGATCGCTCTCTGGGAAGAGATCTGCTGTGTCTACTCAAATCTCTCCGTCAGATTCTTCTTCCTGTAGAGAACCGTTGTCTCCAGGCAGTTGCTGTTAACTCTTGTCCTTAGAAGCGACTTCCCTTCCTGCAGAGAGCTCCGTCAGGCCTGATGTAATGCAGAGAGTCTTCTTCTATCTCTGAGAGTCCTCTTTTATTCTCCCAGAGAATGGGCGTGGGATAATGCAAGGGCTTCTGGGAAGAACCACCTCAGCCAATGAGCTTGCCCCCTCTTATCAAGTCAACCTGAGTTCTCACCTTGTAACTATCCAGACAACCTCAGTTCTCACTTAGTAATCCTAACATCTCCCCCTTTCTTTTGATTTAGAACATAGGACAGTCATGACCTTGAAACATAAATCCATCAATATGGGAAGTATTACAGATAATTACATAAATGACCTTGAAACATAAATCCATCAATATGGGAAGTATTACAGATAATTACATAAATTACATAAGCACATAGTAACATAGTAACATAACACATGCTAGAAGTATATAACATAATCATATAATCATAAATTGAAAATTTATAAATGTCCATAAGTCCATTGTCCATTATTCTCATCTTGTGTGAGGAAGTCCAATGATTCCTGCTGGTTTTTAAGTTCTTTAACAGTCTTCTTATTATCCATGCTCTTTCAGTGTCAGATGTTTCTTAGATCTTCTCCTTTATTTTGAGGTCTTTCTCTTTTTCTGTCTCTCTCTGATGGACAAGGCGAATATGACTTGTTGGCACCCATCTGATTCCTTCTCCTGCTGAAGAAATACAAGCAAACCCTCTCTCCCAGGCAGCCAACCTATCTAATTACCTTCTATTTACCACTTTCTAAATCTCTTCTCATCATCTGGCAATTACATTGAAATTGTTCGCACTGGATACAGCCCTGTTGGTTTAAAAGGCCTGTATTCTCCCCAAGTGTAATCCATTTTTGCAATCTGATTGCCTTTTGGCTCACTTATCAGGTAATCCCTTTCTGCCATGTGATTGCTTTTCTGCTGGTTGATTAAATCAGAGTCCTGGCCTTCTAAAGGCTCTTTAGGTGTAACATCAGCTGCCATCATGCCCCAAGTCTTTTTTGCCTGGGGCCCTGGACCTGGGCCCCTCATCCCGTTTCCCTGAATTAGTTTACACTCTGATGCCCAATGGAGTCCTCTGTTGCATTTTGGACATGGGGTTTTAGGTCTTCTTTCACCCTGTCTTCTCACTCTATCTCCATACCTACACTGAGCTCTTAGATGCCCAATTTTTCCACATTGAAAACATCGCCGAGTTTCTCTAGAAGTCCCTTGCCAGGAGGGACCCTGCCTTTCCACATTCATCATTGTCCCGGTGTAAAAAGCATTTGTTCCCACTGTAGCACAGCGTCTTATGATCTCCTCTAAAGGAGCATCTTTGTCTAATCCCCATATAATTCTTTTGCAAATCTCATTGGCATTTTCCTTAGCCAGATGTCTGGTCATTATTTCTGTAGCTGAATTTTCTCCAATAGTTCTTTTGACAGCAGTTTGCAAACGTCCCACAAAATCTGCAAAAGGTTCATTGGGACCTTGCTGTATTTTAGTGAAAGCCTCTCCACGATCTTTCTGTCCAGGAAGGACACCCCAAGCTTTTATTGCAGCCTTAGTAATTTGCTCATATATTGTCATGGTATAATTAATCTGTTCCGAATTCTCTCCATACTGACCTTCACCAGCTAAGTGCTCAAAAGTGAATTGTGTGTTAACTCCTATTTCCAAATTGCATCTGACTTGAATTTTACATAATTCATGAAATTCCGCAAGCCATAATAAATTTTCTCCAGGTTCCAGACATGTCCTTGCTATGGATTTCCAATCATTCGGGGTTAGGACTTCATAAGACAAACCATCTAGTAACATTTTGACATAAGCTGATGTAGTCCCATAAAGGGTACAACCTTTTTTCAAATCCTTAATTTTATTCAAATCTAAAGGTGCATATCTTCTCCTTTTTTTACCTACAGAGTCAATCTCTTCAATCACAGGATATGCATGTATAAAATCACTTATATCCTGTCCTTCTCTCTTAGCTTTAACCAATGCTTTTTCTAATCTTGTCATAAGCTTAGACTGCTTAACAGACAATTCTGTTTGTGTTTCTTCCTCTTCCTCTCCTCCTTCTTGCTCCACCCCTGAAGGGTTAATTGAGGGAGGAGATGGGAGGTGCTCCTGTTGCTGTTGCTCAGAATTGTACTTAACTTCATTGTTATCTGATTCATCCTTTTCACCTAGTTTAGTTGACACTTCCCCATTTTGCTCCTTCATCTCTTCCTTTAGAATAACATTTTTTAAAGCCATTTGGATTAAATTATAGGTATGAATTGTATCTTTGGAAACTGAGTTTGGTCTGGAACCAAAGGGTAAAATGTCACAAAGGTAATTGTACTGTTCACCTAATTGCTCTCCTACTAATTTCCACTCATCTGGATCCAATTCTTCTTCCAGAGAAAAAGAAGGACATATGACCTTCACAGTTCTTAAAAGTTCAGTAATCTCCTCTAAAATTATAATCAATCCTTGGCTTTTCATAACCTTGATGATGCTCTCTAAACATTTTCCTTGAACAGAAGGTGTTTGCCCCATTTCACTATAAGAGATTCCTGGTTTGGCCTTAACAAGTTAAGTTCCTTATTTATCTATTAGCACACTCACTTAATCTTTAACAAAGTTTCCTCTTTACTCACGGTTCTGGGTCAGAGAGACTGAGATCTGGATGGGAGGCTTTTCCACTGGAATCAGGACCGTGTCTGTCCCTGTTCGGGCGCCAAATTTGCGAAGGTCTGGTCTAGTTCCTCTTGTCAGGATAAGCAAAAGTCCTTGCCCCACGTGTGGACGCCAAATGTAACGAGCTGTCGTCTCTAGAAGCTGCTGGATCGCTCTCTGGGAAGAGATCTGCTGTGTCTACTCAAATCTCTCAGACAGATTCTTCTTCCTGTAGTGAACCCTTGTCTCCAGGTAGTTGCTGTTAACTCTTGTCCAAAGAAGTGACTTCCCTTCCTGCAGAGAGCCGACTTCCCTTCCTGCAGAGAGCTGCGTCAAGCAAGATGTAATTCAGAGTCCTCCTCTTTCTCTGAGAGTCCTCTTCTTTTATTCTCCCAGAGAATGGGCGTGGGATAATGCAAGGGCTTCTGGGAAGAACCACCCCAGCCAATGAGCTTGCCCCCTCTATCAAGTCAACCTGAGTTCTCACCTTGTAATTGTCCAGAAAACCTGAATTCTCACCTTGTCACTGTCCAGACAACCTCAGTTCTCACTTAGTAATCCTAACAAAGAGTGATAGTTTAATTTCCTCATTTCCTACTCTATTTCCTTGAATCTCTTTCTCGGCTCTTATTGCCGAGGCTAGCGTTTCTAATACTATATTGAATAGTAATGGTGATAGTGGGCAACCTTGTTTCACTCCTGATCTTACTGGAAAAGGTTGTAGTTTATTTCTATTGCATATTATGCTTACTGACGGTCTCAAATATATGCTCTTGATTATTTTAAGGAATAATGCATTTATTCCAATACTCTCAAGAGTTTTTAGTAGGAATGGATGTTGGATTTTGTCAAATGCTTTTTCTGCATCTATTGAGATGATCATATGGTTCTTATTAATTTGATTATTAATATGGTCAATTATACTAATAGTTTTCCTAATATTAAACCAGCCCTGTATTCCTGGAATAAATCCTACCTGATCATAGTGTATTATCTTGGAGATGATTTTCTGAAGTCTTTTTGCTAATATCTTATTTAAGATTTTAGCATCAATATTCACTAAGGAAATTTGTCTATAATTTTCTTTCTCAGTTTTCAATCGACCTGGTTTAGGCATCAGTACCATGTCTGTGTCATAAAAGGAGTTTGGTAGGACTCCTTCATTCCCTATTTTTTCAAATAGTTTATATAGCATTGGGGCTAATTGTTCTTTAAATGTTTGGTAGAATTCACATGTAAATCCATCTGTTCCAGGGGATTTTTTTCCTGGGGAGTTGATTAATGGCTTGTTCTATTTCTGTTTGTGAAATGGTACTATTTAAGCAATTTATCTTCTCCTCTGTTAATCTAGGAAGCCTATATTTTTGAAGGAAGTCATCCATTTCACTTAAGTTATCAAATTTATTGGCATAAAGTTGGGCAAAAAAACTCATTATTTCTCTAATTTCCTCTTCATTGGTGGAAAGATCCCCCTTTTCATTTGTAAGACTAACAATTTGATTTTCCTCTTTCTTTTTTTCTGATCAGATTTACCAAACGTTTATCTATTTTATTAGCTTTTTCACAAAACCCACTCTTGGTTTTATTTATTAATTCAATAGTTTTTTTTTTTTTACTTTCAATATTATTGATTTCTCCTTTTAATTTTTGTATTTCAAGTTTAATTTTTGGTTGGGGGTTTTTAATTTGGTTTGTTTCTAGCCTTTTAAGTTGCAAGCCCAATTTGTTAATCTTCTCTTTCTCTATTTTCTTCAAATAAGCCTCTAAAGATATAAAATTTCCCGTTATTACTGCTTTAGCTGCATCCCACAGATTTTGGTATGATGTCTCATCATTATCATTATCTTGGGTGAAATTATTAATTGTTTCTATAATTTGCTGTTTCACCCAGTCATTCTTTAAGATGAGATTATTCAGTTCCCAATTACCTTTTGTTCTATTTATCCCTAACTCTTTACTGAATGTAGCTTTTATTGCATTGTCGTCTGAGAAGAAGGCATTTATTATTTCTGCCTTCCTACATTTAATTTTGAGATCTTTATGTCCTAATATATGGTCAATTTTTATACAGGATCCATGAATTACTGAGAAGAACGTATATTCCTTTCTATTGCCATTAAGTTTTCTCCAAAGGTCTATCATACCTAGTTTTTCTAATGTTCTATTTATTTTTTTAATTTTCTTTGTTGTTTGTTTTGTGGTTTGATTTGTCTAAATCTGAGAGTGCAAGGTTGAGATCTCCCACTATTATAGTTTTACTGTCTATTTCTTCTTGCAACTCTCTTAAATTTTCCTTTAGAAAGTTAGATGCTATACCATTTGGTGCATATATGTTTAGTATTGATATGGCTTCATTATTTATGCTAACTTTCAGCAGGATATAGTTTCCTTCCTTATCGCTTTTAATTAGATCAACTTCTGCTTTTGCTTGATCTGAGATAAGGATAGCTACCCCTGCTTTTTTGGCTTTACCTGAAGTCTAATAGATTCTGCTCCAACCTTTTACCTTTACTCTGTATGAATCTCCCTGCTTTAAGTGTGTTTCATGTAAATAACATATTGTAGGGTTCTGATTTTTGATCCAGTCTGCTATCCATCTCAGTTTGATGGGAGTGTTCATCCCATTCACATTTACAGTTAAAATTACTGATTCTGTATTTACTGCCATCATATTATCCACAGAATATGCTTTTTCCCGTGACCCCCCTGAACCCCTTCCCCAATATTTAATTTATAGACCCGCAGCCCTCCCTTTTTTTTTTTTAGTATCCCTCCCCCCTCCCTCCATGTCCCTTCCCTTATTCTCCTTTTCCTTTTCCCGTTTCCTCTCCCCCCTTTTAATGAGGTGAGAGAGAATTCTCTGAAAAACAAATATGACAATTATTTACTCTTTGAGCCTCTCCTGATGAGAGTAAGATTTACACAATGATTCTCCCCCTCTCTAAATTCCCTCAGATATGGTGTATTTTCTATGCCTCTTCCTGGGATGTAGTTTCCCTCTTTTTATCACTCCCTCCCCTTTTTCTGATATTACCCCTTCCCTTTACTACACCCCCTTTTTTTCTTTTATATCAGTAAAATCAAATTATCCTTGAGTACTTTCTATATACCCGCAACAGGGATATAGTTCACAAGGGTTCCGTGTACCTTTTTCCGTTTCACTTCAGTCTTGTGGATGTAGATCAAATTTTTTGTTTAAGTCTGGTTTTTTTCTTAGAAACATATGGAATTCCTCTATTTCATTGAATGACCATCTTCTTCCATGGAAAAAGATGCTAAACTTAGCTGGGTTGTTTATTCTTGGTTGCAATCCTTGATCTTTTGCCTTTCGGAATATCAGCTTCCAGGCCCTTCTATCTTTTAATGTGGAAGCAGCCAGATCTTGAGTGACCCTTATTGTGGCACCTTGGTATTTAAATTGTTTTTTTCTAGCTGCTTGCAGGATTTTCTCATTTGTGTGGTAATTCTGTAGCTTAGCCACAATATTCCGTGGTGTTCTTTTTTTAGGGTCTATTTCAGAAGGAGTTCGATGAATTCTTTCCACATCTACTTTCCCTTCTGTTTCTATTATTTCTGGACAGTTCTCTTTGATAATTTCCTGTAAAATAGAATCTAGGCTCTTTTTTTGGTCATAGTTTTCTGGAAGTCCAATGATCCGCAGATTATCTCTCCTAGATCTATTTTCCAGGTCTATAGATTTTCCCATTAATATTTGACGTTGTTTTCCAGCTTCTCATTTTTTTTTTTTGTTTTGTTTTGTTTGACTGATTCTTGGGTTCTCAATGAATCATTTATTTCTATTTGTTCCATCCTGACTTTTAAGGAGTTATTTTCTTCATTCACAGTTTTTAGTTCTTTTTGTAAATGCCCAATTTCATTTTTAAATGAGTTATTTTGCTCTATTGAATTTTTTTTCCATTTCCCTAATTTTTTTTTTGAGAATTATTTTCTTTTTCCAATTCAGAAATTCTATTTTCTTGAGATTTTTTTATCTTTTCCAATTCAGAAATCCTACTTTTCTGTGATTTTTTAAGCTTTTCTAATTCACAAATTTTGTTTCCCTGCATCTCCTGTGAATTCTTTATTTTTTCCAACTCCAATTTCAGGATGTTGTTATTCTCTATCATAGCTTCCCTTTCCTTTCCCCATTTTTCTTCAAACTCTCTTAACTTTTTAATAGTCTCTTCAAGGAGAGAGTTATGTGATGGGGGCCAGGAATCGTTCCCCTTTAGGTTGTTATTTGCTGACTCTCAGCTGTTAACTTCCTCGGGGTTAGATACCAGCTCTTTCTCTGTGTAGAAGGAAGCTATGGTTTTTTTGGGCTTCTTGCTCATACTTAAAAAAATCTTTTGGGGTCTGTCCCTGGGGTAGAAAATTATTTATTTATTTCTTTACCAGCTTCCTCCCAGACTGGATGGATGCAGCGGCCCCTGTGCCTGAGCAAAGAGAGAGCTCTGGGAGAGAGTTCCCCACCCCCTCCCTGGAAGTGCCTCAGAGGTGATCAGCACTGCTGTGCCCTGATTGTGCTGTGTTTTAGTGGCTTCCCTGATGTTGAGACTAAACAGTAAAGGCGACTCAAAGCCTAGCCTATATGTCCCGGTGGGGCGTGGATGTCTGCAGCAGGTTATGTGAAAAGCCCCTGTGCTCAAACTGGAAGTGTCTGTCAGAAACCTCGGTCCCTAGTTCAAAGGTTCTGCTTCTCTGGGACTTCCGTTCCACAGCCTCCAGCAAGCCTAGCCAGGCACTATGAATTACCGCCCCCCCACTCCTCAATCTCTTACCTACCCCGAGGTAAAAGCATGGATTGCCTATGTGGGCCACACCCCCGGTGCCGAGATCTGCTGAGTCACCCCTGGGATCCGGGAAGATCCAATCTGATTTTAAATTTTAAGGTGGCTTAGGTTTCTCTTCTGAACTGCTGTTTTATAAGCAGAGAAGAGCTAACAGCCTGTGCCAGATTCTTTTATCTCAGTGGATTCTCTGATCCCAGAGCCCTCCCCAGTGTGACCGGTGCAGTGTGCCACTACCCCACTGTCTGCGCTGCCTTCTCTTCTTCCTCCCCTGGGAGCTGACCTTTCCTGCTGAAACTCCAGATTCTCTTCAGCTGGTAAGTCCTGCTTCCAGTCCTTGTGGATTCTATCAGTCCAACGCTATTTCTGAGGCTGATTAAATCTAGTTGGTTGTGAGGGAAGAAAGGAGCTTACCAAGTGGCGTGTATCTTCTCTTCCATCTTGCTCTGCCCCCCTGAATTTTAAATTTAAAAAGAAAATAAAACATTATTTTGAGAAGAGGTCTAGAACACAAAGGAAGGTTCAGAATTCCTGCCTGAATGTGAAATGAATATTTATGAATGTAAGTAAAGCAAATATATTGTAAAATACAAACTTCAATTAGGGTTCCAATCTTGGAACCAGCTTTATGTGGGATCCTTGTGAGGATCAGGGAAGTTAAGGGCAAAATTTATGCATGATCAAATTCTGCTTGAAGTGATTTAATTACTTCTAAAGGGCAGAACAATATCTTTAATTTTTGAATAGCATCTTAGACATAAATTCTCTTTAAAAAAAGCAGTGTCTTTACAGACAAATTTAAGGGATTTCTGTGGAAACAATGGCATATAACATGTTTTAATTTATCTATGGTAACATAGGCATATAGGAAATGTATGCAGTCAGATTTCAGTTCAAAGAGATAAGTTCATAGACAAACACAAATGCACATACACACATACACATACATACAATTTGTTAAAATCCAAGATTTCAAGAGAATGGCAGAAGTAATTAGAATAGGCTTTTATATGGATAATTATATATGCCAATAAAACACAGATTCAGATAATCTCTTCACATCACCTCTCCTCCCAACAAATAAAAGAAAAAGAAAAGGCACTAGATATTACTGAAGTATTAAAGACAAAAATATACTGAACATAGTATTGAAGATAAAATTATAAAATATAGGCAAAATTAATTTTAACAGTGACCATACAGGTTAAATAATATGGCTTTTTTGCGGGGCAGAGAAAAGGTGGTGGAGTAGGCACATGCTACATTCTAACCTCCTCTCATACCCTCACTACTAATTACTAAATGCAGCCTCAAAAATACCACTTGATTGAGAAAATTCACAAAGATTGAAAGTACAACAACTTACCAGCTGAAGATAATCTGGAAGATCACTAGAAAATGTTTGTCCTGAGTACTGGGAGCAGACCAGTGCAAGCAGGGAAATAGGAGAGGCAAGCATATTGAGCAGACCAGGGCATGGCAGTGGCTGGAAAATTTACAGGGAGGACTCTATCACAGGTTGGCTGCTCTGCTTTGGTGGCAAAGCAATAGATCAGCAGAGAAATTAAAGCCAAAGGTAGAGTGTACTCCAAAAAACTCAAGAATCTAACAGGATCTGGCTACATCTATCCAAAACTGGAAGTGAGTAACTGAGCACAGACCATAGCAAAGCTGTGCAGCTGCATTCTGCAGCAGGGGCTTTTGCCCAGGGCAGTCACAAATCTGCATGGCAGGGGGGCTCAGCCCAGGGCAACTTCAAATCTGAACAGTGTGGGGCTTGGCCTGAGACAATAGAACTTCTGCAGCATGACAGCATTCACCAGGGCAGAGACACTTTCAGTGTTGTGCGGAGATATTCACAGGGCAACTGCTAATACCTACAGTGGTGGGCTTCTACCTGGGATAGTGACACTTTCACTGCTCAGCATCTAGCCATAGAACAGTTGCTAATCAGCAGAGCAGGGCTTTTCACAGGGCACTTCCTCATCTCTGCCCCTGATAACCAGTGATGAGTCATTTCCAGTGCAGAGCTTTTTTGCACAGCACTTCTGCAGCTCGGCTACATTTTGCAGCCCATTAGCAGGATAGCTACTGTCCAGATACCTATCCCTGCTCTGCAGAGGAAGCTGGTAACTTCCTTGCCCTGAAAGGCAGAACCTAGGGGCTTTTAAAAAATGAGTACAAAAGTCAAAAGCATCATTGATAGCTTTTATATAGAAAGAGAGCAGGCTTTCAAACCCAAGGAGACTAATAGCAGACAGTATCCAGACAAAAACCCAAAAGGAGATGTAACCTAGACCCCATCACACAAGGCTCTCCTAGAAGAAACTATAAAAAAATTTAAAAGAGAGCTAGAAGAAAAATGGGGAAAGGAAAGAGAAGCTATGCAAGAGAGTAACAACTTCCTGAAATGTGAATTGGAAAAGGTAAAGAATTCCCAGGACATGCAAGGAAACATAATTTGTGAATTGGCAAAGGTAAAAGACATCCCTGGATAGTAGGATTTGTGAATTATAAAAATAAAATAACTTACTGAAAAACAAATTAGTGAAATGGAAAAAATATTCCATTGAACAAAACAAGTAATTTAAAAACTCAAATGAGGGATGCTAAAGAGGGAGAGCTGCTTGACAAGATTGGAGCCCATAAGTTTAATACTGGGGAAGGGAGAAAGGGGAGGCAAGAAAAAGAAAAGTATAATCTTGGGATAATAAGATGGCAGAAAATACAGAATTAGTAATTTTAACCACAAATGTGAATGGGATGAACTCTCCCATAAAGTGGAGGCAGATAGTAGACTGGCTCAAAAGTCAGAACCCTACATTATGTTGCTTACAGGAAACACATTTAAAGTAGGAAGATACATAGAGAGTAAAAGTAAAAGGCTGGGGCAGAATCTATTATGCTTCAGGTGAAGTAAAAAAGCGGGGGTAGCCATCCTGGTCTCAGATGGGGCAAAAGCAAAATTTTATCTAATTAAAAGAGATAAGGAAGAAAACTATATTTTGCTAAAGAGTAGCATAGACAATGAAGCAATATCAATATGTATCAAGTGGCATAGCATTTAACTTCCTAAAGGAGAATTTAAAAGATTTGCAAGAAGAAATAAGCAAGAAAACTATAATAGTGGGAGATCTCAACATTGCACTGTCATCTTTAGATAAATCGAAACACAAAACAAATAAGAAAGAAATTAAAGAGGTAAATAGAATATTAGAAGAATTATAAATGATAGATCTTTGGAGAAAACTGATTGATGACAGAAAGGAGTATGCTTTCTTCTCAGCAGTCCATGGAACCTATACAAAAATTGACCATATATTAGGACATAAAGACCTCGAAATTAAATGCAGTAAGGCAGAAATAGTGAATGCTTTCTTTTCAGATCATGATGCAATAAAAACTACATTCAACAAAAAGTTAAGGGTAAATAGACCACAAATTAATTGGAAACTAAATAATCTTATCTTAAAGAATGATTGAGACTTCCGGCCAAGATGGCGGTGTGGAGGCAGACAGCTGCTTGAGCTCCTCTTTTTCTCTCAGAACTTACTTCATGACAAGCCTCTGACTTAATGCTCGACCCAGAAAGAAATCCACAAATGATCACCAAGAGAATCCATCCTTGAAAGTCGCCAGAAAAGGTCTGTGTTTCCTCGGGGGAGGGTCAATCAGACTGGGCGCAGACTGAGGGCAGGCAGCCAGAGCAAGACAGGCAGCTCACACAGTTCAGACCGAAGGGGGAAGGGACTGATCTCAGCCATTTCTGTGAAAAGGCTTTTGCCCCAGTGTGGATGCTCCGTCTTGGCAGCAAGTCAGGAGCAGAGGAGAGGGTGTGAACACCAGAGGTGAAGATTAAAACCCCAGAAAGGCAGCGTCTCTCAGAGCCTGGCCACCCCCAACCCCCACCTGGACTGACTCAGTGCATTCTCAGAGCCTCAGAGCGCAGACTCAGTACAGTCATTGCTGTTCTGTTAGTGGCTCTCTGCTGCCCTACCCCCAGTCTGTGGAGGAAGCCCATTAATACCATCCAGCCCCATCCCCCGCAAAACAGACCAATTGTTTCGCTTGTCAGTTTGTTTTCTTTGATTCCTACTCTGACAAAATGAACAAAAAATTCAAAAGGGCTTAATCCATTGGCAGCTTCTGTGTGGAGAGGGAGCAGCTTCAAATGCTGAGGAGACTAGGAACAGACTGTCCCCAGATGTATCCCCTGGGAGGGATATAAGTTGCTCCTCAATACAAAAGAACCTCATAGAGGAAATCAAAAAGGCTCTCACAAGAGAGCTGGAAGAGAAATGGGAAAAGGAAAGGGAAGCTTGGCAAGAGAGCCTGGAGAAGTCATCCCATGCATTCAAAGACAGAGTGGATAAAGAAATCAAATCATTGAGAAACAAGATTAGTGAGCTGGAAAAGTTAAACAACTCCAAGCAAAACAGGATTAGTGAGCTGGAAAAGGTAAACAACTCCAAGGAAAACAGGATTATTGAGTTGGAAAAAGAAATCAGCTCTCTAAAAAATAAAATGGATAAAAGGGGAAAAAATTCCATAGAAGATAAAAACTCAATTGGGCAATTACAAAGAGATATAAAAAAAGTGAGTGAAGAAAATACATCATTGAAAATTAGACTGGAACAAGTAGAAATGAATGACTCAAGGAGAAATCAAGAGGTAGTCAAACAAAACCAGAGAAATGAAACAATTGAAAAGAATGTCAAGTACCTTATCAGAAAGACAACAGACCTGGAAAACAGATCCAGGATAGACAATTTGAGAATAATCGGACTCCCGGAAAAATGGGAGGAAAAAAAGAGCTTGGACACCATTTTCGAGGAAATTATCAAAGAGAACTGCCCAGACATTCTGGAAACAGAGGGTAAAATAGACATTGAAAAAAATTCATCGATCACTTACTGAAAGGGACCCTAAAATCAAAACACCAAGAAATATAGTGGCCAAGTTCAAGAACCATCAGACAAAGGAAAAGATATTGGAAGCTGCTAGAAAAAAGCAATTCAGATATGGAGGATCCACAATAAGGATAACCCAGGATCTAGCAGCGTCCACATTAAAAGAACGCAGGGCCTGGAACATGATATTCCGAAAGGCTATGGAACTTGGTATGCATCAAAGAATAACTTACCCAGCAAGAATGAGCATCGTTTTCCAGGGAAGAAGATGGACATTTAACAAAACAAATGAATTCCATCTATTTTTGATGAAAAAACCAGACCTACATAAAAGGTTTGATCTTCAAATACAGAACTCAAGAGATTTCTAAAAAGGTAAAAAGAAATCTTGAGAACTATACTTCTATCAAAAAAATATGTAAAGAACATATGTACAATTTGTCTTAGAAACTAGAGGTGGAAAGGAGATTATATCATAAAAAAGTGTAAAGTGGTGGTACTACATCTCATGAAGAGGGAAAGTTAACCTATTATATCTGAGAGAAAGAAAGGAGGGAGATGAACATAGCGTGTATTAATAGACATATTTGATTTATGGTGAAACTTCTTCCACTTCATTGAAAAGTGAAAGGGAAGGAGTAAGCTAAGGGGAAGGGAATACAGTAATTTCAAGGAAAAGGGGTAAAATAAGGGGAGGATCTTTAAGGTGGGGGAGGGATCCTAAAAAGGGAGGGCTGTGAAAAGCAAGTGGTGTTCACCAGTTTAATACTGGATAGGAGGGTAAAAGGGAAGGAAAGGGGAAAAGCATAAGCAGGGGTTAATTGGATGGCAAGCAATATAGAATTAGTCCTTCTAACCATAAATGTGAATGGGGCAAACTGCCTCATACAGAGGAAGCAGTTAGCAGACTGGATTAAAAGTCAGAATCCTACTATATGTTGTTTACAGGAAACACATCTGAAACAGGGTGAGACATTCAAATTAAAAGTAAAAGGGTGGAGCAGAATCTATTATGCTTCAGGCAAAACCAAAAAAGCAGGAGTAGCCATCCTCATCTCAGATCAAGCAAAAACAAAAATTGATCTAATTAAAAGAGATAAGGAAGGGCATTATATCCTGCTAAAGGGCAGCATCAATAATGAAGCAGTATCAATATTAAACATATATGAACCAAGTGGTGCAGCATCTAAATTCTTAAAAGAGAAATTATGAGAGCTGCAAGAGGAAATAGATAGCAAAACTATAATAGCGGGAAATCTCAACCTTGCACTCTCAGAATTAGATAAATCAAACCACAAAATAGATAAGAAAGAAGTCAAAGAGGTAAATAGAATACTAGAAAAGTTTGATATGATAGATCTTTGGCGAAAGCTAAATGGAGACAGAAAGGAATATACTTTCTTCTCAGCAGTTCATGGAACCTATAAAAAAAATGATCATATACTAGGGCATAAAAACCTCAAAATCAAATGCAGTAAGGCAGAAATAGTAAATGCATCCTTTTCAGACCATAATGCAATCAAAATAACATTTACTAAAAAGCCAGGGGAAAATAGACCAAAAAATAATTGGAAACTAAATAATCTTATACTAAAGAATGATTGGGTAAAACAGCAAATCATAGACATAATTAATAACTTCACCCAAGAAAATGACAATAATGAGACATCATACCAAAATGTGTGGGATACAGCTAAAGCAGTAATAAGGGGAAGTTTTATATCTCTGCAGGCCTACTTGCATAAAATAGAGAAAGAGAGGGCCAACGAATTGGGCTTACAACTAAAATTGCTATAAAAGTTACAAATTAAAAACCCCCAGACAAACACAAAACTTGAAATTCAAAAAATAAAAGGTGAGATTAATAAAATTGAAAGTAAAATAACTATTGAATTAATTAATAAAACTAAGAGTTGGTTTTATGAAAAAACCAACAAAATAGACAAACCCTTAGTAAACCTGATTAAAAAAAGGAAAGAGAAAAAGCAAATTGATAGTCTTGAAAATGAAAAGGCTGAACTCACCACTAATGAAGAGGAAATTAGAACAATAGTTACGAGCTACTTTGCTCAACTTTATGCCGATAAATTCAATAACTTAAATGAAATGGAAGAATACCTTCAAAAATATAGCTTGCTCAGATTAACAGAGGAAGAAGTAAGTAGTCTAAATAGTCCCATCTCAGAAAAAGAAATAGACCAAGCTATTAACCAACTTCCTAAGAAAAATTCCCCAGGACCAGATGGATTTACAGGTGAATTCTACCAAACATTTAAAGAACAATTAACTCCAATGCTATGTAAACTATTTGAAAAAATAGGGATTGAAGGAGTCCTACCAAATTCCTTCTATATCACAGATATGGTACTGATACCTAAACCAGGTAGATCGAAAACTGAGAAAGAAAACTATAGACCAATTTTTTAATGAATATTGATACTAAAATCTTAAATAAGATATTAGCAAATAGACTTCAGAAAATCATCCCCAGGATAATACACTATGACCAAGTGGGATTTATACCAGGAATGCAGGGCTAGTTTAATATTAGGAAAACTATTAGTATAATTGACCGTATTAATAATGAAATTAATAAAAAACATATTATCATCTCAATAGATGCATAAAAAGCATTTGATAAAATCCAACATCCATTCCTACTAAAAACGCTTGAGAGTATAGGAATAAATGGACTATTCCTTAAAATAATAAGGAGCATATATTTAAAACCTTCAGTAAACATCATATGTAATGGTGATAAACTAGAACCTTTCCTTGTAAGAACAGGAGTGAATCAAGGTTGCCCACTATCACCATTACTATTCAATATAGTACTAGAAACTCTAGCCTCGGCAATAAGAGCCGAGAAAGAGATTCAAGGAATTAGAGTAGGAAATGAAGAAATCAAATTGTCACTTTTTGCAGATGACGTGATGGTATACTTAGAGAACCCCAAAGACTCTGCTAAAAAGCTATTAGAAATAATTCAGAATTTTAGCAAAGTGGCAGGATACAAAATAAATCCACATAAATCCTCAGCATTTTTATACATTACCAACACAATCCAACAGCAAGAGATACAAAGAGAAATTCCATTCAAAATAACAGTCGATAGTATAAAATATTTGGGAATATATCTACCAAAGGAGAGTCAGGAATTATATGAGCAAAATTACAAAACACTTGCCACAAAAATAAAATCAGATTTAAATAATTGGAAAGACATTCAGTGCTCTTGGATAGGCCGAGCGAATATAATGAAGATGACAATACTCCCAAAACTAATCTATTTATTTAGTGCTATACCAATCAGACTCCCAAGAAACTATTTTAATGACCTAGAAAAAATAACAACAAAATTCATATGGAAGAATAAAAGGTCGAGAATTGCAAGGGATCTAATGAAAAAAAAGTCAGAAGAAGGTGGTCTAAGTGTACCTGATTTAAAGCTATATTATAAAGCAACAGTCACCAAAACCATTTGGTATTGGCTAAGAAATAGACTAGTTGATCAGTGGCATAGATTAGGTTCACAGGACAAGATAGTGAATAAAAATAGCAATCTAATCTTTGACAAACCCAAAGATCCCAAATTTTGGGATAAGAATTCATTATTTGACAAAAACTGTTGGGAAACAACCAAAAATTAAACTTGAAATACAAAAATTAAAAGGAGAAATCAATAAAATTGAAAGTAAAAAAACTATTGAATTAATAAATAAAACCAAGAGTTGGTTTTATGAAAAAGCCAATAAAATAGATAAACCTTTGGTAAATTTGATCAAAAAAAAGAAAGAGGAAAATCAAATTGATAGTCTTACAAATGAAAAGGGGGATCTTTCCACCAATGAAGAGGAAATTAGAGAAATAATAAGGAGTTACTTTGCCCAACTTTATGCCAATAAATTTGATAACTTAAGTGAAATGGATGACTTCCTCCAAAAATATAGGCTCCCTAGATTAACAGAGGAGGAGATAAATTGTTTAAATAGTCCCATTTCAGAAAAAGAAATAGAACAAGCTATTAATCAACTCCCCAGGAAAAAATCCCCAGGGCCAGATGGATTCACATGTGAATTCTACCAAACATTTAAAGAACAATTAGCCCCAATGTTATATAAATTATTTGAAAAAATAGGGGATGAAGGAGTCCTACCAAACTCCTTTTATGACACAGACATGGTACTGATACCTAAACCAGGTAGATCGAAAACTGAGAAAGAAAATTATAGACCAATCTCCTTAATGAATATTGATGCTAAAATCTTAAATAAGATATTAGCAAAAAGACTTCAGAAAATCATCTCCAAGATAATACACTATGATCAAGTAGGATTTATACCAGGAATGCAGGGCTGGTTTAATATTAGGAAAACTATTAATATAATTGACCATATTAATAATCAAATTAATAAGAACCATATGATCATCTCAATAGATGCAGAAAAAGCATTTGACAAAATCCAACATCCATTCCTACTAAAAACTCTTGAGAGTATAGGAATAAATGGATTATTCCTTAGAATAATCAGGAGCATATATTTAAGACCTTCAGTAAGCATAATATGCAATAGAAATAAACTGCAACCTTTCCCAGTAAGATCGGGAGTGAAACAAGGTTGCCCACTATCACCATTACTATTCAATATAGTACTAGAAACGCTAGCCTCGGCAATAAGAGCGGAGAAAGAGATTCAAGGAATTAGAGTAGGAAATGAGGAAATTAAACTATCACTTTTTGCAGATGACATGATGGTATACTTAGAGAACCCCAAAGACTCTGCTAAAAAGCTACTAGAAATAATTCAAAATTTCAGCAAAGTGGCAGGATACAAAATAAATCCACATAAATCCTCAGCATTTTTATATATCACTAACAAAATGCAACAGCAAGAGATACAAAGAGAAATTCCATTCCAAACAAATGTTGAGAGTATAAAATATTTGGGAATCTATCTACCAAAGAAAAGTCAGGAATTATATGAGAAAAATTACAAAACACTTGCCACAAAAATAAAATCAGATTTAAATAATTGGAAAGACATTCAGTGCTCTTGGATAGGCCGAGCGAATATAATAAAGATGACAATACTCCCCAAACTAATCTATTTATTTAGTGCTATACCAATCAGACTCCCAAGAAACTATTTCAATGACCTAGAAAAAATAACAACAAAATTCATATGGAAGAATAAAAGGTCGAGAATTGCAAGGGAACTAATGAAAAAAAACTCAGAGGAAGGTGGTCTAAGTGTACCTGATCTAAAGCTATATTATATAGCAGCAGTCACCAAAACCATTTGGTATTGGCTAAGAAATAGACCGGTAGATCAGTGGAACAGATTAGATACAGAGGACAAAAAAGGGTACATCTATAGCAATCTAATCTTTGACAAACCCAAAGATTCCAACATTAGGGATAAAAATTCATTATTTGGAAAAAACTGTTGGGAAAACTGGAAATTAGTATGGCAGAAATTAGATATGGATCCACACTTAACACCATATACCAAGATAAGATCAAAATGGATCCATGATTTAGGCATAAAGAGGGAGATAATAAATAGATTAGAGGAACAGAGGATAATCTACCTCTCAGACTTGTGGAGGAGGAAGGAATTTATGACCAGAGGAGAACTAGAGATCATTATTGATCACAAAATAGAAGATTTTGATTACATCAAACTAAAAAGTTTCTGTACAAATAATACTAATGCAAACGAGATTAGAAGGGAAGTAACAAATTGGGAAAATATTTTTAAAAACAAAGGTTCTGACAAAGGTCTCATATCCAAAATATATAGAGAACTGACCATAATTTATAAGAAACCAAACCATTCTCCAATTGATAAATGGTCAAGGGATATGAACAGACAATTCTCAGAGGGAGAAATTGAAACTATATCCACTCACATGAAAGAGTGTTCCAAATCACTACTGATCAGAGAAATGCAAATTAAGACCACTCTGAGATACCATTACACACCTGTCAGATTGGCTAAGATGACAGGAACAAATAATGATAAATGTTGGAGGGGATGTGGGGAAACTGGGACACTAATACATTGCTGGTGGAGTTGCGAAAGAATCCAGCCATTCTGGAGAGCAATCTGGAATTATGCCCAAAAAGTTATCAAACTGTGCATACCCTTTGATCCAGCAGCGCTACTACTGGGATTATATCCCAAAGAAATACTAAAGAGCGGAAAGAGTCATATATGTGCCAAAATGTTTGTGGCAGCTCTTTTTGTTGTAGCTAGAAACTGGAAGATGAATGGATGTCCATCAGTTGGAGAATGGTTGGGTAAATTGTGGTATATGAAGGTTATGGAATATTATTGTTCTGTAAGAAATGACCAGCAGGAGGAATACAGAGAGGCCTGGAGAGACTTAAATCAACTGATGCTGAGTGAAATGAGCAGAACCAGAAGATCACTGTACACTTCAACAACAATACTGTATGAGGATGTACTCTGATGGAAGTGGATATCTTCAACATAAAGAAGATCCAACTCACTTCCAGTTGATCAATGATGGACAGAGGTAGCTACACCCAGAGAAGGAACACTGGGAAGTGAATGTAAATTGTTAGCACTAATATCTGTCTGCCCAGGTTGCATGTACCTTCGGATTCTAATGTTTATTGTACAACAAGAAAATGATATTCACACACATGTATTGTACCCAGACTATATTGTAACACATGTAAAATGTATGGGATTGCCTGTCATCGGGGGGAGGGAATAGAGGGAGGGGGGGTAATTTGGAAAAATGAATACAAAAATAAATAAAAAAAAAACTGTTGGGAAAACTGGAAATTAGTATGGCAGAAACTAGGCATGGACCCACATTTAACGCCACATACTAAGATTAGATCAAAATGGGTCCAAGATTTAGGCATAAAAAACGAAATCATAAATAAATTGGAGGAACATGGGATGGTTTACCTCTCAGACTTGTGGAGGAGGAAGGAGTTTGTGTCCAAGGGAGAACTAGAGACCATTATTGTTCACAAAATAGAAAATTTTGATTACACCAAATTAAAAAGTTTCTGCACAAACAAAACTAATGTAAACAAGATTAGAAGGGAAGTAACAAATTGGGAAAACATTTTTACAGTTAAAGGTTCTGATAAAGGCCTCATCTCCAAAATATACAGAGAATTGACTTTAATTTATAAGAAATCAAGCCATTCTCCAATTGAAAAATGGTCAAACGATATGAACAGACAATTTTCAGATGATGAAATTAAAATTATTTCCAATCATATGAAAGAGTGTTCCAAATCACTATTGATCAGAGAAATGCAAATTAAGACAACTCTGAGGTATCATTACACACCTGTCAGATTGGCTAAGATGACAGGAACAAATAACGATGAATGTTGTAGGGGATGTTGGAAAACTGGGACACTGATGCATTGTTGGTGGAGTTGTGAAAGAATCCAACCATTCTGGAGAGCAATCTGGAATTATGCCCCAAAATTATCAAAATGTGCATACCCTTTGACCCAGCCATACTACTACTGGGCTTATACCCCAAGGAAATACTAAAGAACAGAAAGGGACCTGTATGTGCCAAAATGTTTGTGGCAGCCCTTTTCATAGTGGCTAGATGCTGGAAGATGAATGGATGTCCATCAATTGGACAATGATTGGGTAAACTATGCTATATGAATGTTATGGAATATTATTGTTCTATAAGAAATGACCAGCAGGAGAAATACAGAGAGGCTTGGAGAGACTTACATCAACTGATGCTGAGTGAAACGAGCAGAACCAGAAGATCATTATACACTTCAACAATGATACTGTACGAGGATGTATGCTGATGGAAGTGGATTCCTTCAACATAGAGAAGAGCTAAACCAATTCCAATTGATTAATGATGGACAGAACCAGCTACATCCAGAAAAGGATCACAGGGAAATGAATGTAAACTGTTATTTTTACCTTCTGAATCCAATTCTTCCTGTGCAACAAAAAATTCGATTCTACACACATATATTGTATCTAGAATATACTGTAATATATTTAACATATATAAGACTGCTTGCCATCTGGGGGAGGGGGTTGGGGGAGGAAGGGAAAAAATCTGAATACAAGTAAGTGCTAGGGATAATGTTGTAAAAATTACCCATGCATATGTAATGTCAAAAAATGTTATAATTATAAAATAAAATAAAAATTGAAAAAAAAAAAAGATAATTTCCTCGGGGGGGTTTATCTATTTTATTGTTTTTTTTTCATAAAACTAACTCTTAGTTTATTTATTAATTCAATAGTTTTTTTTTTTTTACTTTCAATATTATTAATTTCTCCTTTTAATTTTAGAATTTCAAGTTTAGTATTTGATTGGGGTTTTTTACTTTGGTCTTTTTCTAGCTGTTTAAGTTGAAAGCTCAATAAATTGATTTCCTCTTTATTTTGGTATGATGTCTCATCATTGTCCTTATCTTGAGTGAAATTATTAATTGTGTCTTTAATTTGCTGTCTCAATCATTCTTTCCCCTCCCCCCCGAGGAAATTATCTTTTTTTTTTTCAATTTTTATTTTATTTTATAATTATAACATTTTTTGACATTACATATGCATGGGTAATTTTTACAACATTATCCCTTGCACTTACTTGTATTCAGATTTTTTCCCTTCCTCCCCCAACCCCCTTTAGTAAATCTGATTAACCTTTAGTAAATCTGATTAGAAAAAGGAAAGAGGAAAATCAAATTGTTAGTCTTAAAAATGAAAAGGGGGAGCTTTCCACCAATGAAGAAGAAATTAGAGTAATAAGAAGTTATTTTGCCCAACTTTATACCAATAAATTTGATAACCTAAGTGAAATTCATGACTACCTCTAAAAATATAGACTTCCCAGATTAACAGAGGAGGAAGTAAATTGCTTAAATAGTTCCATAGTGGAAAAAGAAATAGACCAAGCTATTAACAACTCCCTAAGAAAAAAATCCCCACGACCAGATGGAATTACATGTGAATTCTATCAAACATTTATAGAACAATTAGCCCCAATGTTATAAAAACTATTTGAAAAAAAAAGGGAATAAAGGAGTCCTACCAAACTCTTTTTATGATACGGCCATGGCATTGATATCTAAACCAGGTAGACTGAAAACAGAGAAAGAAAATCATAGACCAATCTCCCTAATAAATATTAATGCTAAAATCTTTAATAAAATATTAGCAAAAAAACTACACAAAATCATCCCCAGGATAATATACCATAAACAAGTAGGATCCATGTCAGCAATTCAGGGCTGGTTCAATATTCAGAAAACTATTGGTATAAGTGACCATATTAATAACCAAATTAACAACAACAACAACAACAACAAAAACATATGGTTATCTCAATAGATGCAGAAAAACATTTGATAAAATCCAATATCCATTCTTATTGAAACACATGAGAGTATAGGAATAAATGGACTTTTCCTTTAAATATTCAGTAGCATCTTTTAAAAACCATAAGTAAGCATCATATGTAATGGGGATAAACTGGAAGCATTCTCAGTAAGATTAGGAGTGAGACAAGGTTGCCCACTATCCTCATTAGTATTCAATATTATATTAGAAATGCTGTCTTTGTCAATACAAGTTGAGAAAGAGATTAAAGGAATTAGAGTATGTAATGAGGAAACCAAATTATCACTCTTTGCCGATGATATGATAGTATGCTTAGAGAACCTCAGAGATTCTACTAAAAAGGTATTAGAAATAATCCACACCTTTAGCAAAGTTGCAAGATACAAAATAAACCCACATAGCTCATCAGCATTCTTATATATCACTAACAAAATCCAACATTTAGACTTACAAATAGAAATTCCATTTAAAGTAACCAACAATAGTATATAATATTTAAGAATCTATCTACCAAGAGAAAATCAGGAACTATGTGAGCAAAGCTACAGAACATTTTCCACATAAATAAAGTCAGATCTAACCAACTGGAAAAATGTTCTTGGATAGGGTGAGCAAATATAATAAAGATGACAATACTACCTAAAATAATCTTTTTATTTGGCACTATACCAATCAGACTCCCAAAAAAACTATTTTAATGACCTAGAAAAAATAACAACAAAGTTCATATGGAAAAACGAAAAGTCAAGAATTTAAAGGGAATTAATGAAAAAAAAAAATCAAATTAAGGTGGCCTAGTTGTATCAGACCTAAAATTATATTATAAAGCAGCGGTTACCAAAACCTTTTGGTATTTGTTAAGAAATAAACTAGTTGATCAGTGGAATAGGTTAGGTTCAAAGAAAAAAAATAGTCAATAATTTTAATAATCTAGTATAATATAATTATTAAACTATTAGATATGTGTAGTAGTGTTACTTCTGAAAGAATTTAAGCCAGACTGTCTCCAACCAAAGCAAAGATATTTTAATGAAATTTATATTGTGCATGTCATTACCAGAATACATATAGGAAAAAAAAAACTTATTGGACTATTAATTGGTGGTAATGCTATCAAACTAGAATCCAAAAATTCATCCAAGAATAGGAAAGAAGCAGAACTATGTAGGTGCCTAGTCTAAGGAAAGATTTTCTGAGGTTTCTAGTCCATTATCCTATTCTGCATTCTGTTGATGTACTTTCTTATTGTCCAATGTCTGTGTCTTATTTTGTAGAAACCATCATGTGGTCCTGATAATGTGCTTACAAAATATGCTGGCCTGTTCATTATTCTAATGAATTCCATGATTAAAGATTCTGTAGGGTTTGGGTCTTACAGAAAGCTTAGATTGGGTTATTTTGGGGGCTGCAATCAGAGTCCCATCATAATAATCTGTTTTGGACTCATAGAGTTAACCATGCTAATGGGACATCAGAGTAGATATATTTGATTTGATAATGAGCAATTGTAGTTAGAAGAAGTAGGTATATATGCTTGGGAGTTATCTGCATAGAAGTGACAACTTGAACCCTTGTGAATGGATATGATGACCAGAATAGCTGGAAACGGAAGGAAAAGGAGAGAAAAACTTCAGTTAAGTCAAATAAAATGTGGACTTAGAGAATAGAAGTATATTGAATTAAGCAGTTAAGATCTTAATGATAACTAGATAGGGGTATTTCAGGTAAAATTGAGAATTGAAAACCATTTCCAGGGACTCCAAGTGAACAAGAGGCAAATCAACAAACAAATAAGTAAATTTACCAGAAACAAGAAATAGAGATACTTTCTAGGAAAAAAAAGTATTAATTGAGAAGATGGATATTATTTTTTAAATTTGAAAATGGATCTAGATGAGAGATCAGTTTACATAGTGTGTCTCACATTTGCTGATGAGTTTGAGGGATATCTAGCAAAATCCTGGAAATCATCCTCTATGGGAATGGGAAGATGAGAAAAATTTGTTCCAGTAACAATAAAATAATCTGAGTTATACACTGTGGAAGGCTTAGATTTGCCTGACACTAAAGATGTCAATAATATCTACCATAACCTAGACCATTACCAATCATCTTGAACTTGATGATTCTGCAAGAGTGTGATGACTTTATTCAATTCTGCCTTACTCAAATCCAATTCTAGACATCATTCATCATCCATTCCCACAATAAAGTGATATTGTTTGTCCTCTAAAAAAAACAAGCATTTATATTTTAGTATACAGTTTTATTTCGACTCCAAAGTTCTATTTTATAACTTTTCTTCAATAATTTTCCATTTTATAGATACCAAATAGAATCAGTATAAACAGCAGGGGCTTTTCACGTCATCTGCTGCTGACATCCACTCCCTACCGGGACGCATAGGCTGGGCTTTGTGTCGCCTTTACTGTTCAGTCTTAAACCTCAGGGAAGCCACTAGAACACAGCACCCTCAAAGCAGAGCAGTGTTAATCTGCTCTGAGGCACTTCCAGGGAGCGGGTGGGGAACTTTCTCTCTCAGAGATCTCTCTTAGCTCATGCTCAGGAGCCGCTGCATCCATCCGGTCTGGGAGAAATAAATAAATAATTTCCTACCCCAGGGACAGACCCCAAAAGATTTTCTAAGTATGAGTAAAAAGCCAAGAAAAACTATTGATTCTTTCTACACAGAGAAAGAGCAGGTATCCAACCTGAAGGAAGTTAACAGCAGAGAGTCAGCAGATAACAGCCTAAAGGGGAACGATTCCTGCCCCCCCATCACATAACTCTCTCCTAGAAGAGTCTATTAAAAAGTTAAGAGAGTTTGAAGAAAAATGGGGAAAGGAAAGGGAAGCTATGATAGAGAATAACAACGTCCTGAAATTGGAGTTGGAAAAAATAAAGAATTCACAGGAGATTCAGGGAAACAAAATTTGTGAATTAGAAAAGGTTAAAAAAATCACAGGAAAATAGGATTTCTGAATTGGAAAAGACAAAAAAGTCTCAAGAAAAATAGGATTTCTGAATTGGAAAAAGAAAATAATTATCTAAAAAAATTAGGGAAATACTTACTGGGGATATCTATAGACCTGGAAAATAGATCTAGGAGAGATAATCTGCGGGTCACTGGACTTCCCTAAAACTCCTTCTGAAATAGACCCTAAAAAAAGAACACCACGGAATATTGTGGCTAAGCTGCAGAATTACCACACAAAGGAGAAAATCTTGCAAGCATCTAGAAAAGAACAATTTAAATACCAAGGTGCCACAACAAGGGTCACACAAGATCTGGCTGCATCCACATTAAAAGACAGAAGGGCCTGGAACCTTATATTCCAAAAGGCAAAAGATCAAGGATTGCAACCAAGAATAAACTACCCAGCTAAGTTTAGCATCTTTTTCCATGGGTCAAGGGAAAAAGCATAATCTGGGGATAATATGATGGCAGGAAATATAGAATTAGTAATTTTAACTGTAAATGTGAATGGGATGAACACTCCCATCAAACTGAGATGGATAGCAGACTGGATCAAAAATCAGAACCCTACAATATGTTATTTACAGGAAACACACTTAAAGCAGGGAGATACATACAGAGTAAAGGTAAAAGGTTGGAGCAGAGCCTATTATGCTTCAGGTAAAGCCAAAAAAGCAGGGGTAGATATCCTTATCTCAGATCAAGCAAAAGCAGAAGTCGATATAGTTAGAAGAGATAAGGAAGGAAACTATATCCTGCTGAAAGGAAGCATAAATAATGAAGCCCTATCAATACCAAACATATATGCACCAAGTGCTATAGCATCTAACTTTCTAAAGGAAAAGTTAAGAGAGTTGCAAGAAGAAATAGACAGTAAAACTATAATAGTGGGAGATCTCAACCTTGCACTCTCAGATTTAGACAAATCAAACCACAAAAAAAATAAGAAAGAAATGAAAAAAAGTAAATAGAACATTAGAAAAACTAGGTATGATAGACCTTTGCAGAAAATTGAATGGCAATAGAAAGGAATATACTTTCTTCCCAGCAGTTCATGGATCCTATATAAAAATTGACCATATATTAGGACATAAAGATCTCAAAATTAAATGTAGGAAGGCAGAAATAATAAATGCCTTCTTCTCAGATCACAATGCAATAAAAGCTACATTCAGTAAGAAGTTAGGGGTAAATAGACCAAAAAGTAATTGGAAACTGAATAATCTCATCTTAGAGAATGACTGGGTGAAAGAGCAAATTATAGAAACAATTAATAATTTCACCGAAGATAATGATAATGATGAGACATGATACCCAAATCTGTGGGATACAGCTAAAGCGGTAATAAGGAGAAAATTTATATCTTTAGAGGCTTATTTGAAGAAAATAGAGAAAGAGAAGATTAACGAATTGGGCTTGCAACTTAAAAAGCTAGAAAAAGACCAAATTAAAACCCCTCAACCAAAAAGTAAACTTGAAATACAAAAATTAAAAAGGATAAATCAATAATATTGAAAGTAAAAAAAAAAAAAAAACAACTATTGAATTAATAAATAAAACCAAGAGTTGGTTTTATGAAAAAGCTAATAAAATAGATAAACCTTTGGTAAATCTGATCAGAAAAAATAAAGAGGAAAATCAAAGTGTTAGTCTTACAAATGAAAAGGGGGATCTTTCCACCAATGAAGAGGAAATTAGAGAAATAATGAGTTACTTTGCCCAACTTTATGCCAATAAATTTGATAACTTAAGTGAAATGGATGACTTCCTCCAAAAATATAGGCTTCCTAGATTAACAGAGGAGGAAATAAATTGCTTAAATAGTCCCATTTCAGAAAAAGAAATAGAACAAGCTATTAATCAACTCCCCAGGAAAAAATCCCCAGGACCAGATGGATTTACATGTGAATTCTACCAAACATTTAAAGAACAATTAGTCCCAATGCTTTATAAACTATTCAAAAAAATAGGGGATGAAGGAGTCCTACTAAACTCCTTTTATGACACAGACATGGTACTGACACCTAAACCAGGTCGATCGAAAACTGACAAAGAAAATTATAGACCAATTTCCTTAATGAATATTGATGCTAAAATCTTAAATAAGATATTAGCAAAAAGACTTCAGAAAATCATCTCCAGGATAATACACTCTGATCAAGTAGGATTTATTCCAGAAATGAAGGGCTGGTTTAATATTAGGAAAACTATTAATATAATTGACCATATTAATAATCAAATTAATAAAACCCATATGATTATCTCAATAGATGCAGAAAAAGCATTTGACAAAATCCAACATCCATTCCTATTAAAAACTCTTGAAAATATAGGAATAAATGGAATATTCCTTAGAATAATCAGTAGCATACATTTACGACCGTCAGTAAGCATAATATGCATTAGAAATAACCTGTAACCTTTCCCAGTAGGATCAGGAGTGAAACAAGGTTGCCCACTATCACCATTACTATTCAATATAGAACTAGAAATGCTGGCCTCGACAATAAGAGCTGAGAAATAGATTCAAGGAATTAGAGTAGGAAATGAGGAAATCAAACTTATCACTCTTTGCATATGACATGATGGTATACTTAGAGAACCCCAAAGACTCTGCGAAAAAGCTATTAGAAATAATTCAGAATTTCAGCAAAGTGGCAGGATACAAAATAAATCCACATAAATCCTCAGAATTTTTTTATATCACCAACAAAATGCAACAGCAAGAGATACAAAGAGAAATTCCATTCCAAACAAATGTTGAGAGTATAAAGTATTTGGGAATCCATCTACCAAAGAAAAGTCAGTAATTATATGAGAAAAATTACAAAACACTTGCCACAAAAATAAAGTCAGATTTAAATAATTGGAAAGACATTCAGTGCTCTTGGATAGGCCGAGCGAATATAATAAAGATGACAATACTCCCCAAACTAATCTATTTATTTAGTGCTATACCAATCAGACTCCCAAGAAACTATTTTAATGACCTAGAAAAAATAACAACAAAATTCATATGGAAGAATAAAAGGTCGAGAATTGCAAGGGAACTAATTGAAAAAAAAAGGCAGAGGAAGGTGGTCTATGTGAACCAGATATAAAGCTATATTATATAGCAGCAGTCACCAAAACCATTTTATATTGGCTAAGAAATAGACTGGTAGATCAGTGGAACAGATTAGATACAAAGGATAAAAAAGGGTACATCTATAGCAATCTAATTTTTGAAAAACCCAAAGATACCAACATTAGGGATAAAAATTCATTATTTGGAAAAAACTATTGGGAAAACTGGAAATTAGTATGGCAGAAATTAGATATGGATCCACACTTAACACCATATACCAAGATAAGATCAAAATAGGTCCATGACTTAGGCATAAAGAATGAGATAATAAATAGATTAGAGGAACAGAGGATAGTCTACCTATCAGACCTGTGGAGGAGGAAGGAATTTATGAGCAGAGAACTAGAGATCATGATTGATCACAAAATAGAAGATGTTGATTACATCAAACCAAAAAGTTTCTGTACAAATAATACTAATGTAAACAAGATTAGAAGGGAAGTAACAAATTGGGAAAATATTTTTAAAGTTAAAGGTTCGGACAAAGGTCTCATTTCCAAAATTTATAGAGAACTGACCCTAATTTATAAGAAATCAAACCATTCTCCAATTGATAAATGGTCAAAGTATATGAACAGACAATTCTCAGATGATGAAATTGAAACTATATCCACTCATATGAAAGAGTGTTCCAAATCACTACTAATTAGAGAAATGCAAATTAAGACAACTCAGAAATACCAGTACACACCTGTCAGATTGGCTAAGATGACAGGAACAAATAATGATGAATGTTGGAGGGGATGTGGGAAAACTGGGACACTGATACATTGTTGGTGTAGTTGTGAAAGAATCCAGCCATTCTGGAGAGCAATTTGGAACTATGTCCAAAAAGTTATCAAAGTGTGCATACCCTTTGATCCAGCATTGCTGCTATTGGGATTATATCCTAAAGAATTACTGAAGAAGGGAAAGGGACCTGTATGTGCCAAAATGTTTGTGGCAGCTCTTTTTGTTGTTGCTAGAAACTGGAAGTTGAATGGATGTCCATCAATTGGAGAATGGTTGGGTAAATTATGGTATATGAAGTTTATGGAATACTATTGCTCTGTAAGAAATGACCAGCAGGAGTAATACAGAGAGTCTTGGAGAGACTATCATCAGCTGATGCTGAGTGAAATGAATAGAACCAGAAGATCGCTGTACACCTTAGTGCTGTATGAGGATATGTTCTGATGGAGATGGATATCTTCAACATAGAGAGGATCCAGCTCACTTCCAGTTGATTAATGATGGACAGAAATAACTGTGCCCAGAGAGGGAACACTGGGAAGTGAATGTAAATTGTTAGCACTACTGTCTGTCTACCCAGGTTACTTTTACCTTTGCAATCTAGTACTTGATGTGCAACAAGAAAATGGTATTTGCACACATATATTGTATCTAGGTTTTATTGTAACACATGTAGAATGTATTGGATTGTCTGTCATTGGGGGGAGGGAGTGGAGGGAGGGGGAGGATAATTTGGAGGGATGAATACAAGGGAAAATGTTGTGGAGAAAAATTGCTCATGCATATATACTGTGAAAAAAAATTCTAAATAAAAAAATAAATAAATAAAAAGAATCACTATAACCAGTTTTATACACGTGGCTCATTTTTGTTTCTATTCTTTTAAGTGTGTTGGTATAACATTAGATGGTATTGCTTGCTTAAAGCATATGTCTATTTTAGTTATATCTGCTTGCGGTTTTCTAAATTAATTTCCAGAATTGTTCCTACCAGCTTATTCAAAAGTGTACATACTCTAGTTTTCAAATTAATGCAAGGAAAAAAATCAAATAATTTGATTTATTCAAAAGTAACATAGACTAGATCAAAATGTACTAAACTGGAATTATTATCACATCCAGCCATTCTGGAGAGTGATTTAGAATTATGGTCAACAAGTTATCAAACACCCTTTTATCCAGCAGTGTTACTACTGGGCTTATATCCCAAAGAGATCTTAAAGAAGGGAAAGGGACCTGTATGTGCAAAAACGTTTATGGCAGTCCTCTTTGTAGTGGCTAGAAACTGGAAACTGAGTGGATGCCTCTCAATTGGAGAATGGCTGAATAAATAGTGGTATATGGGTGTTATATAACATTACTGTTCTGTAAGAAATGACCAATAGGATGGACAGACTTACATGAAGTGATGTTGAGTGAAATGAGCAGGACCAGGAGATCATTAGATACTTCACCAACTATATGATGATCAATTCTGATGGATATAGCCCTCTTCAACAATGAGATGAAACAAAATGGCTCCAGTAGAAGAGTAATGAATTGAACCAGCTACAACCAGCAAAAGAAGTCAGGGGAATGAGTTTGAACCACTATATAGAATTCCCAATCACCTGCATTTTTGATGTTCCTCATAGGTTATTTGTACACTATTTCAAAGTCCAATTATTTTTTTGCAGCAAAATAACTGTATGGACACATATTCATATATTGCATTTAACATATACTTTAACATATTTAACATGTATTGGTTTACCTGGTCACTTGAGGAAGACGTGGGGGGGAAGGAGGGGAAAAATTGGAACAAAAAGGTTTTGCAATTGTCAGTGCTAAAAAATTGCCCATGCATATATCTTGTAAAGGAAAAGGTATAATAAAAATAAAATAAAATTTAAAAATGTACTAAACTATGTACATTCAAAGTATGGATGACTTTGCTTCCACCTATAATGTAGATGGGATTTTTAAGGATAAATGGAAGAAAATGGCTTCTGAAGACCCTTCTAAGCCAGACAGTTGGAACTCAGTCTACCATACTGTTTTAGACAGTTACATCAGTAAAAACTAATAAAAAATGATAGTAGCTCACTTAGATATTATGTTTTATGAGGTATTTTACACAGATTACTTCATTTGAACTTCCTTGTAATTCAGTGTGATTGTTTTGTTTCCATCTTATAGGATTTAAAATCCATAAGGCTAGCAACTATATTATTTTTTCAGTGTATTATCCAGTAAGAGCTACCTAGCACCCTGTCTATTATACTGTAGCTATTTAATACATGTTTGAATGAATGAGTATACAGAGTTTTAGAGATTTTATGAGATTGGTAAATCACCCACCTGTTAAGTCAGCAATGGGATTTCTATTAGATTATTTGTTACTACAAATCCAGAATCTCATTCACTGTAGTGGGTTTTCTCACTAGAGTATTTTCTCTTCAAGGTTAATCCTTCTACATTGCCACAATTTAGACACTATATTTATTTCTCTTTACTATGAGGTAAATAGTGTCTACATTTCATAGATTAGGAAATTTTTCTCAGAAATATTAAGTGGCTTGCAAAGAGTCTTATAGCTAATATTTTAAATGAACTACAAGCTCAGTTCTTTCTTTATCTTCTTGTATCTCCCATAATTTGATCATCTATGAATAATTGAAACAAAAGAAAATTGAACATGCCATTCGGAACTACTGTATGGTGAATACTGAGATGATAAACTACAGTTCGTTACTGAAACTATGCTAAAGCTTATACTCTTCTGGTTTACTCTTTGATGACCCAGGGTAACTCTTATGGCACAATAAGAACCATAAGACATGATATTGGAGAGGACAAATGACATATTAGTTTTGGTACTGTTTAATGCCTTTCTCCTTAGTAGAAGGTCAGGCAGCAATTGGTAATTCTTGATTCCATGCTTTATGAATGAATGTTTTAGGAAGTAACCTGTAGCACAATTGATTTGGTGCTGGGAGGGGTAATACAGATTACCAAGTCTAATCTGCTCATTTTAAAGATGAGAAATCCCAGAGGAGAAAAATATTTGCCCATGGTAACAAAAGTAATATGTATTTAAGGGAGAATTCAGAGTGAAAAGCTGGATTTTCTTGACTCCAAGGCCAGCTGGTTATTCCAAGTGTCATCCAATCTGAAACAACACTAGCAGAAGCAATAATAATAACCCCTTCCCCATCACCACTAAGCATTTAATAAATATCCAATACATTCCAATTGAAGGCAAAAAGAGAAGAGGCAGAAAAGGATTAGATGAATTGTGTCATGGAAGCAATGTCTATCAACTTCAAAAGATAATGGGAGATAGAAAACCCTGATATTCTGTGGTTCATGGGATCACAAAGAGTCAGAAATGACAATGAATGAACAGCAACAAGAATATGTTCCAGTACTGAGAATATTCTAAATTTTGGGAATACAAATAAAAACAAAGATCCCTCAAGGATCTTACTCCTGATAGGGTAATATAATAAAATTAAAAAAAAAAAGAGCTGGAAAGCAGAACATTGAAGGAGGTACTCATGTGGGACCATTGACTCAGAAGAACTTGAAGAGTTATTAAGATATGACTGGTTCAAACATTTTCTTTAAACTTAATTTCTGCATAGAAACTGCCAACAAAAGCAAATTATTGTAGGAATAGATGAACATCTATTGAAAGAAGCACTAGAATGCAGGGGATTTCTATATCAAAGAAACTTCTGTTACATGTCTGGAGATGCTTGACTATGCCTTGATTCTACCACTTGGAGGCATTAGGGATGGTATAGGATTTAGGGGATAGGCATATGCTAAGTTACTGTTTGTAAAGAATCAGCAACCTATGTTCTGCTGTTGTCTACCAGTAGGACAGGAGCTGACTTAGAGTGAAAAGGAGTAGAGAATCTTAGTAAGTAAAGATGACTTCCTGCCTTTTCTTTTAACCTTCAGGGTTATATCATTCTATGACTATGAAAGATATCTCCTTAAGCTACTACTATGAACCTGTCTCCAAAGACATTTTTTCTCTTTTGGCAGTTAAAACTCCTCAACTTTAAAAAGCAGCAAAGGACTTTCATATTTTAAATGCTCTCTCATAACCTGTCTCTTTGTTTGTTACTTCTGAGGTTCAAGAATGTATTCTTTATCTTCCCTGAGGGAAGCTTCTTCAACTATTACATTCTAAATGTGTAAGTAAAAACACATCTTTTGAAAACAGATTTGGGTGATATATTTCTCACTGTTTCCTAGAATAATATCCAAACTCTTTTAGCAGGCTGCTTAATTGATACTTTGAATAATTAAAGCATCTTTAAAAATAAGAACAGAGGCCTTTTTTCAGAATTTGTCCATTTTTAAACTTTTTTTCTTATAAAAAAAACAAAACTGATACTTAAGTTAATATATTCATATTTTCATATATGTATATGATCAACACATAAAAACTATATAAAGCCATTTGCAAATATGCATGTGATTATATCTTCATATATATATATATATATATATATTTAACATGTAGGTACATGTGAATATTTTTATATATAGTATAATAACCTAGTGTATGTGCATTTACATGCTGATGTATGGATATGTGCATATATGTATGTATGCTGGCAAATATAATACTGGACCAAGATGTAGGAAAACCAAAGTTCAAATATAACATCAGCTATTTAGTTTGTGTGTAACCTTGGAAAAGTCACTTAACACCTCTTTGCCCTACTTTTTTCAATTGCAAAATGGGGATAATGATGTTACTTATTTCCCATGTTTGTTATGAGAATGAGAATCAAAAGACACAATATTTGTAACAATTCTTAGCACAATTCTGGCACATAATAATCCAAGCTAACATTGGTCAGCAGTGGTTTCAACTTAGGTACTGAACTTGGAAAGAAAAAGAAAAACAAAATAACTCCCATTAAGGAACTAAATTAAGTTGTGAGATTAATTTCTCTATTTTTAGAAGATCAAGATATTTTGTTGGTGCGTGTGTGTATGTGTGTGTGTGTGTGTGTGCAAAAGAAAGAGAGAGAGAGAGAGAGAGAGAGAGAGAGAGAGAGAGAGAGAGAGAGAGAGAGAGAGAGAGAGTTATGCCCCCAATATACGTTGGAGGAGTGGATATATTTTTTCTTGAAGTAAATATAAAATCAAATGTCAAGCGCTTATGTGGAATTGTAGTGCTAGTTATCGCACCCTAAAAATTGTAGGAAATGTTTAGTAGAGGTAGAAGACAATGGCAAGGTAAAAAAAAAAAGAAGGCATCTCTGATTCCTTCAATTCTTGAGAATAAAAAGGTAGTAGAAGGAGATATAATGGGCAAGTACCTGAGAGCATGGGAAAAAGTCAACCATCATATATATATATATATATATATATATATATATATATGCCTTTAATTTCCTGAAGATAATTCATATCCCTGATTGCTTAATTATATTTCTAATACATTATGAATTTGTAATTCTACCCCAGATATATTATTATTTAAAACTATTGAGCAAGTTCTATAGTTTGCTTACATAGCTATATGTCATCATCTGTTCAATGGATAGTCTTCACAATTTGGTTTTTCTTGTGTGGGAAAATTGATATGATGTTAACTGTTTAAAATACCAATGCTTTGTCATTATGAGTAGGAGAAAGGGGAAACAGTAGATTGAAAAATTGAAGATGAATGCCACATGGAGAATAATGATTTTATGATGAGTATGAGCCACCTATAAAGATAAGTATGGAAAGAAAGAAAGAAACATAATAATGTAAAAGTCAAGTTTTGAAGAGGTAGGGATATTTAATGTTACCAATTAATAAGAACCAGAATGATTTAGGTTGGAGGCATGGTCCTTGAGAAAGAAATATAGTGGATAAGCCCTAAGATATATTGAAAGGTTTCAGAGAAGGAAGGAAGGAAAGAAGGAAGGAAGAGAGCCAAAAAGGAGGGGAGGGAAGGAGGGAAGAGATAAGAGGAGAGGGAGGAAAGATGAAAGAATTGTTGCTTTGTCCAACTGACCAATTATTTTGCATGGTGAAGGCACAAACTGACACATAGCTCTTTACCCATAAAAAAATAAAGTTCATCATTCTGTAGCCAGCCTAGTCAGAGTCCCCAAAGAACTCTGTAAAGCTTGATCCTCAGAAAGATATATGGTCCTTTGCTGAACCTCTACTCTAAATCTTTCCAGATTAATTTTCTGCAGAAATTGGCCCTATTATCATAGCTTTTCAGAGTTCAGGTCAAGACAAATAGAACTTTGATGGAGGTTATAATTGTTCTGTAATATAAACAAAACATGTTTGCTAATTATGAATGGAACACCTCAGTAGCGGATTTGCATTTATGTATTGTAAATTCTGGTCATAATTACTATATATTTATTTCTTCAAGGGATTTTAAAAGGATTTGAAAATTTATAACTTTTCTTTCCCTTTGCTCATTAAGTCATTTATTCATGGAATCTTTAATCAGAAATGGGCTCAATATTATATTACATTATATTATATACTTAATATAAATCTATTATATAAAAGATCACATTTAAAATCTATTATTTGCCCTTTAAATCCTTTCATAATCTGGATACTTTCTTCCTTTTCAATATCCTTGTACTTTTCTCAGCTCTACATACCCTAAATACATCAATACTTCTTGTTACTAACAGTGAACACTGTATTTCTTGATACCATCCCTTTTAAGAGATTGTTGTCCATGCCTTAATTCTCTGCCTTCTGATTTCCTTTAATATTCAGCTCAAAACCCATCTTTTGAAGTAAGCTTTGCCCTATTCTCCAACATTACCTTTTCATTACATAGCACACATGTTCTAGGTAAATAGCATCCTTCCCATGTTCTCCAATGACCCAAAGTTAGGATGAATGATTAATACATTAGATTATAAGATCAGAATATAAAAAGATATTGATGGACCAATATATAGAGATGACTCTAACAAGGTTAAATTTAATAGGAATAACAGCAAAGTTTTCAATATGGGTAGAAAAAATGAACTTCAAAAGTTCAAATTAAGAAAGCAAGGTGATTTAAAAAAGACTTAGAAAAAGGATGTCAATATGAATCAACTGTTTGGTTTTAGTGGGAAATTAAAGCTTATTTTTAGCTGAAATGAGGTAGATGTGGGAACTAGGACTCCTATGATACTTTAATTTGATGAGAAAATCACATCTGGTATATTGCTATGAGCATTTGTAAATGAAAAGAGCTCTAAACTATGAATTTGAAAGTCTCAGTTCTGTTCTGATTTTGCCACAGCTTAACTGTGTGACTTAGAGGAAGCCACTTAATCACCACAGACGTTCACTTTTTCATCTGAAAAAGGAAGGTATTTAAACAGATGATTTCTGGCAAAATTTTCTATTTTGTGAGACTATTCTGACTATATTCTATTGAATAGGAAACAATGGGAACCAAAACTATACTGCTATGCATTCCAACAATAGACCTCTTATTAGTTTAGCAGCAAAAGTCCTATCCAAAAATATTTACCACTGACTCAAGCTCTTAGTTTACGCCTTTATCAAATAGATAGATAAGATGAGTGGAGATTTCTAAGGAAGACTAACACAAGGCACTGTGATCTCATAATATATGGAGAAGCACACTACTTCCATGACAGAACAACCAATGAGCTGGAGCATTCACCAGAAAGGTCCATGGCTATTACATGATCTCTTAGACTCAATTCCAAGTCTAAGTCTATAATACTGTTTCTCATTTCTCTATTTCAAAGCAATAGAGAAATTGGCCTCTACAACTGCTAGCTTTCATTTATCCTTAGAAATATATTAAATATTTGTCCTTTTTGTCTCTAAAAAAAGGATACTAACATTAGCATTCATCAGCTCAGTAATTAGCTTCTTAACTTGCTTAGGCTTCAAAGACATTTCTCACAACTACTAGTAGAAAAATATTCCCTTAAGTTATTAAGGAATATTTCTATCAGGAGAATTTTTAGGAAAGACAGATATTTCTCTCCCTAGTTTATTGCTAGAGTGTTTACTGTTCCTATCTGTGATGAATCCTTAAATTTATCCAGTTATTCCATGATAGAATTTGTCCATTAATGCTCCTATGTCTCTACTACTCTTCTGTTACCCTTCATCACTTTTCTCTAAGGAAGCTCTCTAATGTTTTCTCATAAGAAAATTCCATTAAAAGTGATCAGTCCACATGACAGTTCCTGTTACATTTACTTTCTATATTCTATCAGATGCCAAATGTTGTTGCATGCTGTCAAATATCTCACATTTATCCCTAGTTTTTACACTCAAATATGCTCATTCAAGTCCTTATTCACTCTCACCTGTGTTATTGAAACAGCCTAGTAATTGGTGTTCTTACAATAGCCAGATCAGTATTCCCAAGGAACTGTTTTATGTCACTCCCTTCTTAAAAAAAAAAAAAAAAAAAACACCAGTGGTTTATTATTGCATTGACAACAGAAAACTACAGCTTTAGTATTTTAAGTTCCTTCAAGAATGTTTACAACCTCCCTCCCTGGGTTTATTTAATATTATTCCCACTAATATACTTTATATTTAACCAAAATGGCTTGTTTTTTTTTTTTTTTTTCCCCATATCGATTATTCCATACCTTACTTTCCTTTTATTGAGTAAACTATCTTCAGATTCCCTCTCCTGAAATGCCCTTTATCCTCCCTTAAGGACTAAGTGTAGTTGTTCTGACTCCTATTGTATTTTGGTATTTATTTTTCTGGGTGGGTACTTATTACTCCTTTCAACATATCACACTTCCAGCCAACTTCCCACCCTATAAATGTTAGCTCTTTGAAGGAATGGGCCACTTAGTTTTTGCTTTGGTATCCCCAGAACTTAGCAGAGTGATGGGAATACATTAGATTTTATTAAATAATAAATGATAAATTAATCAATATATAGCTGAATAACTATAGCTTCTGACTACTATATTTGTTTAGAGAGATATCTTTAAAAAGTAGAGAAAATCAGAAGGTATTTTTTTTCAGGAAAATAACTATCATTGATCTTGTGGCAAACGATACCTACTGCCCAATTTTTTGGCATATTCTGTTCCCAAGATCTCAAGTAGCTTATAAAACAGCCCAATGTTTTAGGCTTTTCCCAGTAGTATATGTGATAAATAGAAGTTAAAATCTACATTTTTGTTCAAAGCCAAATTGTTCTACTGCTATGAAATTTTACTTGATTCTCATTCCTATCAGTACACTAAGATTTTCAGTCTTAATGTAGTAATTAATTTAGAAACAATAAACAAGCCAGAGGTTTGTGCTACCAATTTTAAATAAGTTATCTAAAATCAGCCTCACAAGATGAAAATAGCATGAGTCTCTTCTTAGAGTTATATTATCAGTAACTGAATTGTGGGTTCTTGCAACTCAACTACAGTGACTTTGGTTGAAGTAATAAAAGCTAACTCTTTCACTAGGACCTTCTATTTGATTTCTCCCAATCTAACTCCATAAATTCAAAATACTCTCTATCTACATTTTTGGTATAGTGGTAAACATAGCTGACTTCCAAAATACTTTCCATCTTTACTTATATTCAAATGTCTCTTGAAATCCCACTTCCTACATTGTCTTTCCCTGCTGGGAGAGAACTGTTATCTCCCAATTGATATTGGATCAGAAATAAAATGAGTTTTGGAAGTGGGTGATCATCTATTTAATGATTAATGAAAAGACTGAAGTCTTTATCCCAAAGTACCTATTCTCACATATATTCTATAATTGTAATGTATCATGGACATTTACATTGAAGACTGTTTATAGTGCATATTTTCTAAATGGCTTGCTTCATCACATGGAGATTTCTCACTAAAAGCTCTTGTATTTTTTTAACCCATTATTACTAGCCAGATTACATTACAGTAATAAGGACATGAGCTATAGTTATTAAATATTTCTATTCAGTAGTAAACATAGGTGAGTGCTACATAAATTATATCCTCATGACAATGATTTCACAGCACAAAAGTAATTGTGTTTCACAAATGCAAATTTTATCTTGATTACAGGAATTATATATTTTACATTTGTATTTTTAAATTTCATTTACCTTTCAGAATTAAGAAGAATAATCTAAAATCCTCTAGGACTTATTATTATCCTGGAAAATAAGGTAACAGCATGGTTTTTCTATGCATTACAAAGATTTATTTAATAAAATTATATAGTCAGTAGATGGCACTGTTTATTTTATTAATAATAACTGAACATTTCTATATTTTTTAATAAAATAGGTTGAATAATAGGATTATTTAATAGAAATGTATATCTATGTATACATTTCCCATCAGACTGTCCATTTGATTTCCCTGAACTTGTGGTTTCAGTACATAGACAAACTTGGGAGTTAAAATAGGAAAATTCTCACTAGTTCTGTTTATAATTTATGTTTAATACAACCATTTTCTTTGAAGTATTTGATGCATTGAACCTCAAAATAAAATTTCCATTAACAATAATTATTCTTTTTTCTTTATCGATGGTATTTTTCTTTAACAAAAGATACCCAAAATGATGCTGTTAACAAATTACGTGAATTTCAGTTGAGCTTGGTTTATCACTTAAATCATTTGTGTAACTCAGGTTTAAGAGAAGTAGAAGTGATCACTGAGTTTGGACTTCTGCATGTTTAAATAGACAAAAAAGAAATGTCATTATAGAGATTCAATGGTATATTGCAAATTTTGTTATCTTAGGTTTTTTAAAGTTATTGTATTTAAAATATACATAAATACATATATATGTATGTATACATGTTTTCACATAAATCACATGTCCTTGTCTTTCAAATGGCTGTATTTCATGCCTTGAATATTTTTCTTTTTCATCTCCACCCCTTAGAATACTAGGTTTCCTTCAAGACTCAATTGCAGTACCCCCTTCTCTTTACACAAAGACACATGTATTCTCTCTCTCTCTCTCTCTCTCTCTCTCTCTCTCTCTCTCTCTCTCTATATATATATATATATATATATATATATATATATATTTACATATATATATGTGTGTGTGTATAATATATATATATACATATATATATATATGTATATGTATGTATATATGTAATGTTATATTTCTCTAAATTGTAATCCTTCTCTGTGAGGAGGTTTCCTAGATAGCTTCTGGAAGGCAGCCTCAGTTCAGTTCCAATAATCCCAAAATGCAGCCAGGAGTTAAAGTCCTGATCCTCTATTGTGTCCTTCGAAGTCCTGAATCTTTTCCTGGGCCCAGTTGGCTTTAGTAGAGGCCTATCTCTCTCCTTGGTTCCCTGAGAGCTCTTGTCAGAATGTCTCCAGCCAGCTTTAGTCTCTAGCTCCCTTTGAATCCAAAGTCTCCAGCCAGCAAGAAGGTAGACGTGGGAATGAAATCTTGACTATTCCTCCAAGAGTGTGGGAATGTGGGTTTCTCAGAATTCAATAATAGTTGTGAATCTCCTGGAAGTCCATGAGCTTGCTTTTCCTTTAGACTTGTGAATATCTTGGACTTGCGAATCTCTCCACTGAAATCCTGGCTCTCCAAATCTCCTTGAGCTTCCCTGAAATTCTTTCCGGAAGTCCTTTCCTTACACAATCCAGACTCTGGCTCTCTCTACTGAATCCTGGCTCCTTATATGCTCCCAGAGAATGGGCTTGTGAGTACTCCCTGGGCCTGTGGGAGCTCCTTAAAAGTATGATCTCTTTAAAGGTGTTAATTTCATATTTGGACCAATGAGTGAACTCCTTTAAAGGTGTAAACTCCTTTAAAGGTTTGAACTGAGTGCATAAGTACCTTGTAAGAATCCTAACATATATATATATATATATATATATATATATATATATATATATATATATATATATATATATATATATATATATATATCAGTTTGTGTGTGTGTGTGTGTGTGTGTGTGTGTGTGTGTGTGTGTGTGTATGAAAGAAAAAAAAAACAGAAAATCAGAGGAGGGGAAGTGTTAGGTTCTTACTAAGTGCTAATGAGATAATGAAATATTAGATTCTTACTAAGTGCTAAGTTGGTACTTGACAATTCTCTAGTTCTAGCCATGACTGGGAGTTTTACTTGTGAATTTCTGGGGAAGAGCTTGCCTGCTTAGGAGGAGCAAGTTCATTGGTTGAATTAATTTTTCCCAGAAGCCCTTGCATTATCCCATGCCCTTTCTCTGGGAGGATAAAAGAGGGCAGTTCTGGAGGAAAAGGGAGTCTCTGCTCTAGACCAGACTTGAGGCAGCTCTCTGCAGGAAGGGAAATCACTTCTCTGTACCAGAGTTAATGGCAACTGTCTGGAGACAATGGCTCTCTACAGGAAGAAGAATCTGTCTGAGAGATTTGAGTTGACACAGCAGCTCTCCTCCCAGAGAGAGATCAGCAGCTTCTGGATACAACAGCATGTTATAGGGAAGGAGGGAAAAAGAAAGAGGAGAGAAAGGGAAAGAATGATAGAGGGAGTAAGGAAGAGGGAGAAGGAAAAGAAGAGGGCAAATAACTTCTCTATGAGGAAATAAAATTCAAATTGAAATTTTTTTATTAAAGCTTTTTATTTATAAAACATCTGCATGGGTAATTTTTCAACACCGACTCTTGAAACCCTTGAAAAACCTTCTGTTTCAAATTTGCCCTCCTTCCCTCCACTCTTCCCTAGATGCAGGTAGTCCAATACACATTAATATGTCAAAATATATATTACATCCAAGTTTTACTTATATATATATATGTATATATATATATATATATATATATATATATATATATAGTTATCTTGCTGCACAAGAAAAATCAGATCAAGAAGAAAAAAAACGAGAAAGAAAACAAAATGCAAGCAAACAACAGCAAAAAGAGTGAGAATGCTATGTTGTATTCTACACTCAGTTCCCATGGTCCTCTCTTTGAGTGTAGATGGCTCTCTTCATTACTGAACAATTGGAACTGGTTTGAATCATCTCATTGTTGAAGAAAGCCACCTTTATCAGAATTGATCATTATATAGTGTTGTTGCTATGTATAATGATCTCCTGGTTCTGATCATTTCACTTAGTGATAGTTTATGTAAATCTCTCCAGGTCTCTCTGAAATAATACTGATGGTTGTTTCTTACAAAACAATTATATTCCATAACATTCATATACCACACTTATTCAGCCATTCTCCAAATGATGGGCATCCATTCAGTTTCTACTTTCTTGCCACTACAAAGACAGCTGCTGCAAACATTTTTGCACATGTGGGTTCCTTTCCTTCCTTTGTGATTTCTGTGGGGTAGTAGTAACACTGCTGAGTCAAAGTGTATGCACAATTTGATAACTTTTTGAGTATAGCTCCAAACTGCTCTCCAGAATGAATGGATCTGTTCATACTTCTACCAAAAATGTATCAGTGTCCCAGTTTTCTCACATCCCCTCCAACATTCATCATTATCTTTTTCTGTCATCCTAGGCAATCTGAGAGATGCGTAGTGGTATCTCAGAGTAGTCTTAATTTGCATTTCTCTGATCAATAGTGATTTGGAGCACCTTTTCATATGACTAGAAATAGTTTCAATTTCTTCGAAAAATTTTCGTTTCATATTCTTTGAATGTTTATCAATTGGAGAATGACTTGATTTCTTATAATTTGATGTCTTATAAATTCAAGACAATTCTCTCTATATATTAAAAATGATTCCTTTATCAGAACCTTTGAATGTAAAAATGTTTTGCCAGTTTATTGCTTCCCTTCTAATCTTGTTTGCATTAGTTTTGTTTATACAAAACATTTTTAACTTAATATTATCAAAATTATCAATTTTGTGATCAATGGTGACCTTTATATCTTCCTCCTTCACTGGTCTGAGAGATAAATTATTCCATGTTCTCCTAATTTGTTTATAGTATCATTCTCTATGTCTAGATCATGAACCCATTTCAACTTTATCTTGGCATATGATCTTAAGTGTAGGTCAATGCCTACATTCTGCCATATTAGTTTCCAATTTTATAAGCAGTTTTTGTCAAATAATGAATTCTTATTATTTTGGGTTTGTCAAACATTAGATTGCTGTAATTATGGACAGTTTTATCTTGTGAACCTAACCTATTCAACTGATCAACTAGTCTGTTTATTAGCCAGTAACAAATGGTTTTGATGACCACTACTTTATAATATAGTTTTAGATCTGGTACAGCTAGGCCACCTTCATTTTTTTTTTCATTAATTCCTTTGAAATTCTAGACTTTTTGTTCATCCAGATGAATTTGGTTGTTATTTTTTCTAGCTCATTAAAATAGTTTCTTGGGAGTCTGCTTGGGAGTATAGCATTAAATAAATAGCTTAGTTTAGCTAGTATTGTCATCTTTATTATGTTCGCTCAGCCTATCCAAAAGCACTTGATATTTTCCCAGTTGTTTAGATTTTGACTTTGTTTGTGGAAAGTGTTTTGTAGTTTTGATCATACAGTTCTTGACTCTCCCTTGGCAGATAGATTTGAAAATATTTTATACTATTGGCATAGTTATTTTAAATGTAATTTCTCTTTGTTGGATTTCTGTTTGGATGATATATAACAATGCTTATGATTTATGTAGATTTCAGAGAGTGATCAAGATGGAGTTAACTGTGAATGGAATAGGGTGTGGTGGGGAATGATTTTCTACAAAGGCACAAAGTTGAGCGAATCACTAAGTCAAGTAAAAAAATAAAAATAAACAGATAATTACTAACCAGGCTTGCTTTGGACCAGTCACTCTTCTAAATACTGAGTATACAAAATAAGGGGAAAATAAGAATAAGAATAAAATACTCCTTGTTCTCAAGTAGCTTCCATGGGACAGTTCATAACTTGTAAAAGTAAATGACTATGTACAAACAGAGTATGAATAGATAGCTAATAGATTGATAGATTAATATTTTTTTTCACAGACAGAAGAAACACCATTAAGTGGGATCTGGAAAGGCTTTAAGGTATGGTTTTAACTAGTTTAAAATTTCCAGGAAAGCCTGGAAATGGACATGAAGAGGGAAAGTATTTCACATTTAAGGATCAGCCAGTAAAAATTCATGGAATTAGTAGATGGAGAAACTTGTGGGAATAAAATCAAGTCCAGGTTATTTGGACTTTAGGGACATGGTTGGGGAATAAAGTGTAATACTATTGGAAAGAAAAAAAGGTCAGAAACTTTGTATTTAATTCTGGAAATGAAAGGGAGTAACTAGAATTTATTGACGAGGGCAGTGACATAGTTAAGTGGTTTTGACAAATAGTTTTTTCATCTGATGCTATTCACAGATAGAAGGACCACATGTATTACTATTCTAATTATCTATGTTAAGCTGAAGTTCTGCAAACGGTTTATGGTTGGATGAATAGGAAAGGGGACATCTATAAAATCTATTATGAATAGAGACATGGCAAGATTTGATAAGGGAATAGATATGGTGGATGAATTGAGGAGGACACCAAAGTTATAAATCTGGTTGGATGATGATTCCATCAGTAATAACTGAGAACTTAGAAGAGGGCAAGATCTGGGAGGAAAGATAATTCTGTTTTGAAGATACTGTTTTAAATGGCTATGTGACAGTTTAAGATGTGCAAAAAGTGGGGTTCTCAAGAGAAAATGAAGATTGTATTTATAAATCTGGGAATTATCTGCATAGAGATTATTACCCTCACAGTAGTTGATCTATCAACGAGTAAAAGGTGTAATGACCTCGTTAGTACCTTGGATACCTTAGAATCAGTTGGAGTCAGGATAAGCAAAAGCCTTTATCTTTATTCTTGGTTTTGTAGAGTAGCAGTCAAGGAAAATGGATACAGGAATCTCCACACCTTCTTTCTCTCTCCCCACCAAAATGTCACTCTCCTTGTCTTACTCCACCCTCTGATCCCTCTCACAATTCTCTATCTATACCCACATATTGAGCCAGCTCAGAATACTTGGACAGGGCCATTCTTCAAGCATATGTTAATAGAATACTGTCCAATTGGTAATTAGCTTTAAGTGCTTGGTTATCCAAGTGCATCTGCTCAGAGATTCATCCCTTTAAGTAGAGGGAGAAGAAATGTATAATTAGTCTGAAATTATGTTGCTATAGCTAAAGTTAATGGACATTATATTGATGAAGATCTAGTACAGAAACAAGAATTTTTCAACTACATTACAGAAAAACCATGATAGAATAGTGACATGAGACTTAGAAGAAAGTATCCAATTAGAGAAGGTGATCATCAGTGTCAAAAATTGCAGGAAGGTTAAAAGACTTACAAGAAAAGAACATTAGGCATTTGCCATTTAAAACATGTCTGGCAACTTTAGAGAAAGCATCTTTAATACAATGCTGAGTTCAAAAGAAATTCCTCAACCCCCTTTTTCCCTTCATCTCTGTAATTAGTCAATACACATTTATTAAGGAAGACAGTATGTCAGGCATTCTATTAATGCAGTTTTTTTTTCTCTAGATCACTAATAATGCAACTGTATCCAAATGCAATGATGCTTTTTACCATTTTCATTTATTTTAAATCTGTGGGATATTTGATGCCAATATCATCCCCTGACTTAGCAATAAAAAATACAATTCAGTTTGTTCACTGTTCAGTACAGTGAAATGATATACATATACACACACAACTTTACAATACAAACTAATTTAGGATCTTTTGTGCATGCAGCATTCTATGATTGATACTAAAGGATATGAGATTTTCCATTCTCAGGATTTTATATGTTGGTAGTATGATAAGAAAAATGGAAAATTGCTTTTCTTAGTAATCTCTCTTCCTTACTTTCCATAATTAATGTTAACACCTTGTAATTTTATTCTTATTCACTATAACTGCCTTCTTTATTTCAGTTGTTGCCTTTTCATTCCCCTTTTCATTCTTAAAATTCTTATGTTTTCCAAGAGTGTACTACTTAGAAGAATTACTGTTTCCTCCTTTGTAGATGTATCCCTAGGCCTAGCAAATAATGAATGCTTGATAATTACTGTTAAATTGATTGATTCTCTCTGTGTTATCCTTTTATATCTTAATAGCTGTCTTGGTTTCAATGAATACTTTTATGAACATGACATACAAATCTATATTTTCCTAAGATTTTCACCCTTGTTCCCTAACGTTGATTATATCTACCTGAATATCCCAGAACACATAATGTTTTTAAATGAACTTTCTCAAAAGTAACACTCATACAATGTTTCTATCTCCATTGATGGTATAATTTCTATCCCCAGCCCCACCCCCAATTAAGCAGAATCATACTTCTTGGGAGTATATTTGATTTTTCCTTATTCCTTATCTTATTATTCAATGTTTCTGTGTTTCATCATTTTTACCTTCACAATATCTTATATGTCTTTCATTATTTTTATTACAGTTTTTATTTACCTGATATATGCATGGGTAATTTTACAGCACTGACAATTGCCAAACCTTTTGTTCCATTTTTTCCCCTCCTTCACCCTCCCCCCCAGATGGTAGGTTGACCAATACATGTTAAATATGTTAAAGTATAAATTAAGTACAATGTATGCATATTTGTCCAAACAGTTGTTTTGCTGTACAAAAAGACTAGGACTTTGAGATAGTGTACAATTAGCCTGTGAAGGAAATAAAAAATGCAGGTGGACAAAAATAGAGGGATTGGGAATTCTATGTAGCAGTTCATAGTCACCTCCCAGAGTTTTTTCACTAGGTGTAGTTGGTTCAGTTCATTATTTCTCTATTGGAATTGCTTTGGTTCATCTCATTGTTGAAGATGGCCACATCCATCAGAACTGATCTTCATATAGTATTGTTGTTGAAGTATTAAATGATCTACCGGTTCTACTCATTTCACTCAGCATCAGTTCATGTAAGTCTTTCCAGGCCTTTCTAAAATTATCCTGTTGGTCATTTCTTACAGAACAATAATATTCCATAATATGTGTCTTTCATTTTATCTTCCCTATCATAACTATTCTTATTCAGGTCCTTATCTCTTCCTGCCTATCTCTTTCTCTTTTCTGATCATTGATATATGCTTCTGAAATCTGGACTACTATCAGTACAATTCCAGGAAATTAAATCCCTTCCATTTGAACTACCTTAGGAAATTCTAAAAATGGATCAGTAAAATAAGATAGCAGATACTGATTTCACTTCATAAACTAAATTGCCAAGCATTCAAATTCTGCTGCAGAGTGCAACTCCATTGGGTTGGTCACATTGTTCTACTGTCAACTCTAAGCTTTTAAAAATATATATGAAAACTCTCACAAGGCAAGTTCTCACAAGGCAGTTCAAGAAAAGCAATACAAGGGCACTCTCAAGTTCTCTCCTAAGAAATTTGGAATTGACTTTACTACCTGGAACCCACTGGCATAGGACTGCTTAACATGGTGCGCCCTTATCAGAGAACTGTTCTATTACATAGCTGAATTGAGTTTTCTCACAAATAATGTAAGATGCACAAAGTTAACAATGTTATGTAAACTATTTGAAAAAAATAGGAAATGAAGGACTCCTACCAAATTCCTTTTATGACACAGACATGATGCTGATACCTAAACCAGGTAGGTTGAAAACAGAGAAAGAAAATTATAGACCAATCCCCCTAATGAATATTGATGTTAAAATCTTAAATAAAATATTTGTAGAAAAATTACACAAAATCATCCCCAGGATAATACAACATGACCAAGTAGGATTTATACCAGGAATGCAGGGCTGGTTCAATAATAGAAAAACTATTATTATCACTGATAATATCAATAATATTAACAAAAAAAATATGATCATTTCAATAGATGGAGAAAAAGTATTTGATAAAATCCAATATCCATTTCTATTAAAAAAAACTTGAGAGTATAGGGATAAATTGACTTTTCCTTAAAATAATTAGTAGGATCTATTTAAAACCATCAGTAAGCATCATATGTAATGGGGATAAACTGGAACCATTCCCAATAAGATCAGGAGTGAAACAAGGTTGCCCACTATCATTACTATTCAATATTGTATTAGAAATGCTAGCTTTGGCAATAAGAATTGAGAAAGGAATTAAAGGATTTAGAATAGGTAATGAGGAAACCAAATTATCACTCTTTGCAGGTGATATGATGGTATATTTAGAGAACCCCTGAGAGTCTACTAAAAACTATTAGAAGTAATCCACAACTTTAGCAAATTTGCATGATATAAAATAAGCCCATATAAAACATCAACATTTTTATACATCAGTAATAAAATCCAACAGCTACAGATACAAAAATAAATTCCATTTAAAGTAACTGCCAATAGTATAAAATATTTGTGAATCTATCTACCAAGGGAAAGTCAGAAACTATATGAACAAAACAGCAAAACACTTTCCATACAAATAAAATCAGATCTAACCAACTGGAAAAACATTAAATTATCTTAGATAGGTTGAGCAAATATAATAAAGATGGCAATACTACCTAAGAAAATCTATTTATTTAGTGCTATACCAATTATACTCCCAAAAATTATTTTAATGACCCAGAAAAATAACAACTAAATTCATCTGGAAGAACAAAAGGTTAAGACTTTTAAGGGAATTCAGCCAAAAAAAATAAAAGTGGTGTCCTAGCTGTACCAGATCTAAAACTATATTTAAAGCAGCAGTTACTAAAACCATTTGGTATTGTTTAAGGAATAAACTATTGATCAGTTGAATAGGTTAGGTGCATAGGACAAAATAGTTAATAACTATAATTATCTAGTGTTTGAGAAACCCAAAGACCCCAGATTTTATTATAAGAATTCACTGTTTGAAAAAAAAACACTAGGAAAATTGGAAATTAATGTGGCAGGAACTAGGCATTGAGCCACACTTAATACCATATAGCAAGATAAGGACAAAATGGGTTCATGATCTAAGCATGAATAATGAGATTATAAATTAATTAGAACAACATAAGATAGTTTACCTCTCATACCTGTGGAAGAGGAAGGAATTTGTGACCAAAGAAGAACTAGAAATCATTATTGATCACAAAGTAGAAAATTTTGATTTTATCAAAGTGAAAAGTTTTTGTACACACAAAACTAATGCAAATAAGATTAGAAGGGAAGCAATAAACTGGGACGACATTTTTACAGTAAAAGGTTTTGATAAAGGCCTCATTTCCAAAATATATAGAGAATTGATTCAAATTTATGAGAAATCAAGCCATTCTCCAATTGATAAATGGTCAAAGGATATGAACAATTTTCACATGAAGAAATTGAAAGTATTTTGAGCCACATGAAAAGATGCTCCAAGTCATTATTAATCAGAGAAATGCAAATTAAGACCACTCTGAGATACCACTACACACCTCCCAGATTGGCTAGGATGACAGGAAAAGAAAATACTGAATGTTAGAGGGGATGTGGGAAAATTGGGGCATTGATACATTGTGAATGCATTCAACTATTTTGAGAGCAATTTGGAATTATGCTCAAAAAGTTATGAAATTGTGCATACCCTTTTATCCTGCAGTGTTAGTACTGGGCTTATATCCCAAAAAGATCTTAAAGAAGGGAAAGGGATCTGTATGTACAGAAATATTTGTGGCAGCCTTTTTGTACTGGCTAGAAACTAGAAATTGAATTGATGCCCATCAATTGGAGAATAGCTGAATAAGTTGTGGTATATGAATGTTATGGACTATTATTCTTTTGTAAGAAATGATCAACAGGATATTTTCATAAAGGTTTGGAGAGAGGTTTGTAAGCTCCCTTCTTCCCTCATTACCAATTAATTAAATCAGCCTCAACAATAACTCTGGACTGATATAAACCACAAGGTTTGGAAGTAAGACTTACAAGCTGAAGAGAATCTGGAGTTTCAACAGAAAAGATCAGTTCCAAGGGGAGGAAGAAAAAGCGCCAGCACAGACAGTTTGGTGCTAGCACACTGTGCCAATCAGGCTGGGAAGGACTCTGGGATCAGAGAAGCCACTGAGATAGAGGAATCTGGCACAGGCTGTTAGCTCTTGTCTGTTTATAAAACAGCATTTCAGAAGAGAAATCAAGCCACATAAAATATGAAGCCAGATACTAGAACCACCCAAATCCTGAAGTAACCTAATAGATCTCAACACAGCTGTGCAACTGCTTTCTGCTGTCCTGGGCTTTACCTTGTCACCTTGGGGTAGTTAAGAGCCTGCACAGCAGGGACACAGCCTGAGGCAACATCTAATCAACATAGTGCTGGGCTTGGCCTGAGGCTGGGGAACTCAGCCACAAAAGTCCCATAGAAGAGAAACCTTTGAAATAAGAACGCGGTTTCCTGGCAGACACTTCCAGTTTGAGCACAGGGGCGCTGCACTTCAGCTACTGATATCTACACCCCATGGGACACATTGCCTGGGCTTTGTGTCACCTTTACTGTTCAGTCTTAAAAGTCAGGGAAGTCGCTAGGACACACAGTGGGGTCCTTCACTGGGCAACCCTCACAGCAAAGTTGTACTAATCACCTCTGAGGCACTTCTAGAGAGGGGAAGGGAAACTCTCTCCCAGAAATATCTCTTAGCTCAGACACTGGAGCCGCTGCATCCATCCAGTCTGGGAGGAAGTTGGTAAAGAAATAAATAAATAAACTTCTTACCCCAAGGGCAGACCCCAAACGATTTTTAACAATGAGTAAAAAGCTGAAGAGAATCATTGATTCCTTCTACATAGAGAAAGAGAGGGTATCCAACCCCGAGGAAGTTAATAGCAGAGAGTCAGCAGATAACAGCTTAAAGGAGAACTATACCTGCCCCCCATCACATAACTCTCTACTAGAAGAGATTATTAAAAAGTTACGAGATTTTGAAGAAAACTGGGGAAAGGAAAGAGAAGCTATGATAGAGAGTAACAATGTCCTGAAATGTGAGTTGGAAAAAATAAAGAATTCACAGGAGATACAGGAAAACAAAATTTGTGAATTAGAAAGGGTTAAAAAATCACTGGAAAGTAGGATTTCTGAATTGGTAAAGATAAAAAATTCTCAAGAAAGTAGGATTTCTGAATTGGAAAAAATACAAAAGTCTCAAGAAAGTAGGATTTCCAAACCACAAAACAAATAAGAAAGAAATTTAAAAAGTAAATAGAACATTAGAAAAACTAGGTATGATAGACCTTTGGAGAAAACTGAATGGCAATAGAAAGGAATATACTTTCTTCTCAGCAGATCATGGATCCTATACAAAAATAGACCATATATTAGGACAAAAAGATCTCAAAATTAAATGTAGGAAGGCAGAAATAAAAAATGCCTTCTTTGCAGATCACAATGCAATAAAAGCTACATTCAGTAAAAAGTTAGGGGTAAATAGACCAAAAAGTAATTGGAAACTGAATAATCTCATCTTAAAGAATGACTGGGTGAAACAGCAAATTATAGAAACAATTAATAATTTCACCCAAGATAATGACAATGATGAGACATCATACCAAAATCTGTGCGATGCAGCTAAAGGAGTAATAAGGGGAAATTTTATAATGTTAGAAGCTTATTTGAAGAAAATAGAGAAAGAGAAAATTAACGAATTGGGCTCGCAACTTAAAAAGCTAGAAAAAGACCAAATTAAAAACCCCCAACCAAAAATTAAACTGGAAATACAAAAATGAAAAGGAGAAATCAATAATATTGAAAGTAAAAAAAAAACAAAACTATTGAATTAATAAATAAAACCAAGAGTAGGTTTTATGAAAAAGCCAATAAAATAGATAAACCTTTGGTAAATCTGATCAGAAAAAAGAAAGAGGAAAATCAAATTGTTAGTCTTACAAATGAAAAGGGGGAATCTTTCCAACAATGAAGAGGAAATTAGAAAAATAATAAGGAGTTACTTTGCCCAACTTTATGCCAATAAATTTGATAACTTAAGTGAAATGGATGACTTCCTCCAAAAATATAGGCTCCCTAGATTAACAGAGGAAGAGATAAATTGCTTAAATAGTCCCATTTCAGAAAAAGAAATAGAACAAGCTATTAATCAACTCCCCAGGAAAAAATCCCCAGGACCAGATGGATTCACATGTGAATTCTACTAAACATTTAAAGAACAATTAGCCCCAATGCTAAATAAACTATTTGAAAAAATAGGGGATGAAGGAGTCCTACCACACTCCTTTTATGACACAGACATGATACTGATACCTAAACCAAGTAGGTTGAAAACTGAGAAAGAAAACTATAGACTAATCTCCTTAATGAATATTGATGCTAAAATCTTAAATAAGATATTAGCAAAAAGACTTCAGAAAATCATCTCCAGAATAATACACTATGATCAAGTAGGATTTATTCCAGAAATGCAGGGCTGGTTTAATATTAGGAAAACTATTAATATAATTGACCATATTAATAATCAAATTAATAAAACCCATATGATTATCTCCATAGATGCAGAAAAAGCATTTGACAAAAGCCAACATCCATTCCTACTAAAAACTCTTGAGAGTATAGGAATAAATGGACTATTCCTTAGAATAATCAGGAGCATATACTTAAGACCGTCAGTAAGCATAATATGCAATAGAAATAAACTGCAACCTTTCCCCGTAGGATCAGGAGTGAAACAAGGTTGCCCACTATCACCATTACTATTCAATATAGAACTAGAAACACTAGCCTCGGCAATAAGAGCCGAGAAAGAGATTCAAGGAATTAGAGTAGGAAATGAGGAAATCAAACTATCACTCTTTGCAGATGACATGATGGTATCCTTAGAGAACGCCAAAGACTCTGCTAAAAAGCTATTAGAAATAATTCAGAATAGTCCATTTTGGAAATGAGACCTTTATCAGAATCTTTAACTGTAAAAATATTTTCCCAATTTGTTACTTCCCTTCTATGTACCCTTTTTTGTCCTTTGTATCTAATCTATTCCACTGATATACCAGTCTAATTCGGTGACTGCTGCTATATAATATAGCTTTAGATCAGGTACAACTTAGACTACCTTCATCTGACTTTTTTTTTCATTAGTTCCCTTGCAATTCTCGACCTTTTATTCTTACATAGGAATTTTGTTGTTATTTTTTCTAGGTCATTAAAATAGTTTCTGGGAGTCTGATTGGTATAGCACTAAATAAATACATTAGTTTGGGGAGTATTGTCATCTTTATTATATTCGCTCAGCCTATCCAAGAGCACTGAATGTCTTTCCAATTATTTAAATCTGACTTTATTTTTGTGGCAAGTGTTTTGTAATTTTTCTCATATAATTCCTGTCTATTCTTTGGTAGATGGATTCCTAAATACTTTATACTCTCAACATTTGTTTGGAATGGAATTTCTCTTTGTATCTCTTGCTGTTGCGTTTTGTTGGTGATATAAAAAAATTCCCAGGATTTATTTGGATTTATTTTGTATCCTACAACTTTGCTAAAATTCTGAATTATTTCCAATAGCTTTTTAGCAGAGTCTTTGGAGTTGTCTAAGTATACCATCATGTCATCTGCAAAGAGTGATAGTTTAATTTCCTCATTTCCTACTCTAATTCCTTGAATCTCTTTCTTAGCTCTTATTGCCAAGGCTAGAGAGAAACAATTACTAATTTCACCCAAGATAATGACAATGATGAGACATCATACCAAAATCTGTGCGATGCAGCTAAAGCGGTAATAAGGGGAAATTTTATATCTTTAGAGGCTTATTTGAACAAAATAGAGAAAGAGAAGATTAACAAATTGGGCCTGCAACTTAAAAAGCTAGAAAAAGTCCAAATTAAAAACTCCCAACCAAAAATCAAACTTAAAATACAAAAATTAAAAGGAAGAATCAATTATATTGAAGGTAAAAAAAAATATTGAATTAATAAGTAAAACCAAGATTTGGTTTTATGAAAGAGCCAATCAAATAGATAAATCTTTGGTAAATCTGATCAGAAAAAGGAAAGAGGAAAATCAAATTGTTAGTCTTACAAATGAAAAGAGGGATCTTTCCACCAATGAAGGGGAAATTAGAGAAATAATAAGAATTACTTTGCCCAACTTTATGTCAATAAATTTGATAACTTAAGTGAAATGGATGACTTCCTCCAAAAATATAGGCTTCCTAGATTAACAGAGGACGAGATAAATTGCTTAAATAGTCCCATTTCAGAAAAAGAAATAGAACAAGCTATTAATCAAGTCCCCAGGAAAAAATCCCCAGGACCAGATGGATTTACATGTGAATTCTACCAAACATTTAAAGAACAATTAGTCCCAATGCTTTATAAACTATTTGAAAAAATATGGGATGAAGGAGTCCTACCTAACTCCTTTTATGACACAGACATGCTAGTGATACCTAAACCAGATAGATCAAAAAGTGAGAAAGCAAACTATAGACCAATTTCCTTAATGAATATTGATGCTAAAATCTTAAATAAGATATTAGCAAAAAGACTTCAGAAAATCATCTCCAGGTTAATACACTATGATCAAGTAGGATTTATACCAGGAATGCAGGGCTGGTTTAATTTTAGGAAAACTAATAGTTTAATTGACCATATTAATAATCAAATTAATAAAAACCATATGATCATCTCAATAGATGCAGAAAAAGCATTTGATAAAATCCAACATTCTTTCCTACTAAAAATGCTAAAAATGAAACTGCGTCTGGAATTATCAAGTGAGAGGTTTAAGTTTTGGTGTTCTCTTCAAATTACTTTCTTCGGAAGTCCTCAGTTTTTTGTTATACTCAGTATCTTCTCTTAGATATGCTTACCAGTCACTCTAGGATTTTAGATAAAATTAGGTTAAATCTAAAACATCCTTTTCTAGTGTAGTTAGCAATCATCTCTTTTTTTTTTTCCTTATTGAACCCATAACTCTACCAAAAAATGTATCAGTTTAGAGATTTACTCTTACTGAAGTTTTAACAAGTCATGTATTACTCCACTAATAAACAAATCTTCCTTTCTCCCTCAGAACTTCTTCATCATTCTTTACTTGCATAAATATAGAAGCAAATACATTATTCATTTCAATTTTGTATTCTTTCATTCTTTGGGAAGTTGGGGCTGCAAATCCTTTCAATAAGGTACTAATCACTATGTATCTATTTTTGTCATGTTCAAAATGAGAATAGTATTATATTACCAATCTCTCAGACTGGTTTTGTGAGCTTTGTAAACATTAATGTTCCAATTAAATTTGGATTGCTATATTATTATTATATCACACAAGTAAGTTTTTCAAGCTTAGAGAAAAGACAGTTAACTCACTCCAACTGAATTTAAAATATTATTCTGAATACATGGTTGCATGCCTTAATATCATGTATAGAACTGTAAATCAGTCTGGAGAGAGAGACATTATTAGCTCAAAATCCTTTCTCAAACTAAAAAAAATCTTACATATGGAAAAGAAAAAAAAAAGATGAAATTCTCAAGAAGGGTCATTATGACTAATTTCTTCAATTCTTTTGATTAGAAAAATTATAATTTATGAGATATTAGAATTTTCATCTATAGACATTGAAGGCAGAGTATTAAATAAGAACTGACAGTATTTATAGAGTTCAATACCAGTCCTGGATGCAAATTTCATAGTATCATTTGTGTCATATTTTCAAAACAGAAATCATGATTAAAATGAATGAAAATATGATATCTCATGGGATAACTGACTGTTCTGTATTTCCACTATGAGAAGATCTAGAGAAATAGCTTGAAATAGCAGTGTAAATTTTAGGGTAGAATAAATTTTTGATAGTTATGTTTATTAAATACCAGAATGAATTGTCACAGAAGTTTATGGACCTTTATTCTTTAGCATATATTAAGTCAAGGGATGATTCAAATCTAGCCAGAATGATTTTATAGATGTCTGCTTGAAGAATAAAATCTAGATCACAAATAAGATTTACTTTCTATCTTTTAAAGGATCTATGCTATATAGCATGGTATTAGATTTTCTGGAATATGGGATCTTCTTGGGAAAAATAAGAAAGACTTAAATGCCATAATTAGAAATGCAGTAATAGTAATTATTATTAAGATAGTAATAATAATCATTAATTGCTACCTTAGAACCCTATGTTTTATAAAATACTTCATAGACATAACTTATGCCAATATTTATCAAGTATGATAGTATATCACTCAAAGAAACTTTTTTTTTACATTATAAAATGATAGATTCTCTCCAATCCAGTAACATTGGCTTCTGTGATAATTCTCATCTATTCCCCATACCTGGACTGAAAAGATGCAAACAACAATGTAAAAGAAAGTTATACACAGAATAAAAAATAATTGACCTTAGAGAATGGTACTAGCAAAAAAGAGGTTGGAGAACACAATTGGAAATGGTCGAACATCCTCAAAAAATCTAGGGAACTAGAAACCAGAGATAAGGAATGAGAATGTTATTCATAGGAAACAGCCAGTGAAAATTCATGGAATGGAGAGATTTGATGCCTTGAGTGAGGAGCAACAAGAAGAGAAGTATCATTAGATTATAAAAATATGTTGAGAGAAATTAACATTTTAGAATGTGAAAATAGTTTGTTAATTTATTTCTATGCTATAATGAGATGTAGGTTTACATGCAGAGTTTTATTTAAAACTTATTTGGGATGTTTAAAAAACATTTTTCTTCTAATACCTTTCAACCATAATCATTTGTATAATTCTGTGATTTTACAATATATATGAGAAGATGAACTATGGCATCTTTATGCTTTTGCATGCTTAACATCTTCTAGATGAGAACCATTTATGTAGTAGATGATGGAGATCAATTGTTTCAGGCTAATTTTGACAAACAGATATTCAAATAGAGACAGAGTAATTGATAAATGTCTCTGAATGTGGCTTTTCATTTCAAAACCCAGGTTTGTAATATATAAAATACTTAAAACTGGTGCATTCAAAACAACATATACATCTCTTTAACAGCTGCCATACAAATCCTTATCAACCTCTATGTTCTGAAGGCCTTTTAGAACAAAGCTGTTTAGTCTTGAGATATTTTTGAAAACTCAGGTCCATACACTTCTGATTTTACTCCTTAATTCTCTCCAAAATGAGTACCTTGAAAAGTCAGTGAAATGGGTAATTTTCACATCCTGTAGCATTTAGATATGATTTACTATTTCAATTGATTTATATACTGACAATATAATCTATCATTAGATCTTCTTAGTATAAGCCTTTGTTCATTTAAAAACTTGAATTTGTCCATCACAATACATGTATAATAAAGATATGCTGTTGATGGTAATTTTACTTAAAACTACCTCAATTTATCTATTAGCAAAGTTTACTAATTTGGGAATCTATCATGGATGTAAAAAGTTAAATCACCAAATACATTAAAGTCACATCAAATGTGTTTATATTTGTCAAGCTTATTATTATTCAGCAGAGCCTCCTTAGTTTTAGCAGCAAGTATTCATGATATTTTCCATTCTAGATTAAAATTCAGTAAATTATCAAGCATTTACATTTCTTGGATCCTTTTCTTAGCAGCTAAGTAATATCCCTTAAGGAGAGTTTCATAGGGCAAGTTGGCAGACTAAATGTAATGGGTTTGTTTTCTGAGTTACCTAGTATAATTGCAAGAGAATAGTCACTAAGAATAACAATATATTTGACCTCTACTGTCTTCATTGCATTTGTTGTTGTTATTCCACATGTGGTATTTTGTGAGAAATAGATAAATAGCATCACCAGAAATATATTGTTAATTTAAAAGGAAGTTCTTTATTGCTAGGTGGAATCTTCAATCATTAAAAATGCCTTATGATTTCCCTAAAACAATTTTTGTGTCACATAATATCTGTCTTCAAAGAACAAAAGTTGAATTTACAAAATTATATTGATGGGAGTCAGAGCCACATGGTAAATGTAAAGGTGGGGACTCTCCTGAACTCTCCCCCAAATCCTCCAAAAACCTTTAAGATAATAACTGTAAACATATTTGTGTGTATGAGAACCCACAAAAGATGGAGTGAAATAGTTTTAAAACCCAGGATAACTTGGAAAGTTGTCAGGAAAGGTCTGGTCCACTAAGGTAAGACAAGTGCCATTTGGCACAGGTCAGGCTAGCTCAACCCCAGCTCTAGCAGACCAGAAACAGGCCTCAGGGTGATTAAATTAGTGGCTGCAGTGGTGATATCCAGACTTTTCAAGCCTGCATATGCTAAAGATAACTTAGAAGGATAGCAGGAAAAGTCTGTTCTACCTGGGTGAAAGTAGAGCATAGTCCGGTTTAAGCTATATCAGTATAAGTCTGGCGCCAGCAGCATGAGCCTTGGGAGCCACTGAATCAGCAACAGCAGCAGCAACTTCTGTCTACAGACAGTAAGGGGGGGTGAACAACTAGTCAGAAAGAGAAGAAAGAGGGCCTCTTGGCTAACACTTGGGCAGTACTCTATTATTTTGCCCATACTCAGACTTAGGTCATAGGTATAAGTGGCAGATCCAGGACAAGGAGGTATGCTAGCACTCCAGAGCTTATAGTGACTTGTTGTTCCAGTGCAGAAAATAGTGCTGGTGGTAATTTCTAGACCAGAGAACAGGCCAGGGAAGGATTAAACACACCATTACTTTGATTTTACCATCTAGGAAGAATTCAAAAGGCACAAAAACCTAATGCTTGGAAAAGTGTTCTTTCCACTTTGGAAGCAGAGTGCTAATTTAAGAAGAAAGGCAAAAATCAAGTAAATACTGGGAAAATGAGCAAACAACAGAAAAAAAAAACGATTCTGGGAAAGTTACACTAGTAACAAGAAAGATCAAAACACACTCAGAAAAAAATAACAAGGTCAAAGCTCCTATATCCAAAGCGTTAAAGAGAAATATGAATTGATTTTAGACTATGGAAGAACTCAAAATGGATTTTGAAAATCAAGTAAGAGAGAGAGAGGAAAAATTGTGAAGAGAAGTGAAAGGAATACAAGAAAATAATGTAAAACAAGTCAACAACTTTTTAAAGGAGAGATGAAAAAATACCAAAAAAAAAAAACAAACCTTAAAACCAAACCAAACCAAAATAAACAAACAAACAAAAACCACATAAGGCCAAATGATAAATAAACACAAAAAGCCAATGAGGAGAAAAAATGTCTTAAAAACTAGAACTGGACAAATTGGGAGGGCAGGGTAAATTCAACAAGAAAGAAAATCATTTAAAACAAAATTGGACAAATGGAAAAGGATGCAGAACATCTCACTTAGGAAAATAATACGTTAAAAATTAGAAATGAACAAATGGAAGCAAAGGATTTTATGAGAAAAAAAAAACAATAAAATAAAATAATAAATAAATAAAAGACAAAATATATCATTGGGAAAACCAAACCAAACCAAAAGAAAACAAACAACAACAACAACAACAACAACAACAAAAACAAAAACAACTAGTTGGAAAACAGATCCTGGAGAGATAATTTTAAAATCATTGGGCCACTTAAAATTCAATTTAAAAAAGAGATATCTTTCAAAAAAATTTCAAGAAAAACTGCCCTAAAATTCTGGAATGAGAGACTTAAATAGAAAGGGAAAGAATCATGCAATCCAATCCTGCAAGAGAACTCATATTGCAAACTCTCAGGAATATTATAGATAAATTCCAGAGGTCCATGTTAAGAAAAAATATTGCAAAAAGCCAGAAAGAAACAATTGAGGTTTTGTGCAACCACAATCAGGAGTCTTCCTTCAGGATAAAAATGGATATTCAATGAAATAAAAGGTTTTTAAACATAATTGATGAAAAGACCAGAGCTGAATAAAATTTTGACTTTTAAATATAAAATTCTAGAGAAATATTAAAAGGCAAATGGGAAATGGAAATCATAAGGAAGTTAATAAGGTAAAAACTGTTTGTTTTATTACATGATATTGTTACTCATAAGAATTTCTTCCTCCTTAGGACAATGGGCACAGGTGTCATGTGATTGTGAAGAGATGATAACCTCCCCCAAAATAAAAATACAATTAAAGGGTAAGAGAGAAATTTAGTGGAATAAGGAGAAAGATAGAATAAGGTAAATTATTATTCATAAAAAGGCAATAAAAAAGCTTTTATAGCAGAGGAGATGGGGGGAGAGATAAAAGGGAATGTATAAACCTTACTCTCATCAGAAGTTACTCAAAGAGGAAATTATATAAAAACTCATTTGGACCAAGATAAGATCAAAATGGGTCCATGATTTAGGCATAAAGAATGAGATAATAAATAGATTAGAGAAACAGAAAATAGTCTACCTCTCAGACCTGTGGAGGAGGAAGGAATTTATGACCAGAGGAGACCTAGAGGTCATTATTGATCACAAAATAGAAGATTTTGATTACATCAAACTAAAAAGTTTCTGTACAAACAATACTAATGCAAACAAGATTAGAAGGGAAGTAACAAATTGGGAAAATATTTTTAAAAGCAAAGGTTCTGACAAAGGTCTCATTTCCAAAATATATAGAGAACTGACCCTAATTTATAAGAAACCAAACCATTCTCCAATTGATAAATGGTCAAAGGATATGAACAGAAAATTCTCAGATGATGAAATTGAAACTATATCCACTCATATGAAAGAGTGTTCCAAATCACTACTGATCAGAGAAATGCAAATTAAGATAACTGTGAGATACCACTACACACCTGTCAGATTGACTAAGATGACAGGAACAAATAATAATGAATGTTGGAGGGGATGTGGGAAAACTGGGACACTAATACATTGCTGGTGGAGTTGTGAAAGAATCCAACCATTCTGGAGAGCAATTTGGAACTATGCCCAAAAAGTTATCAAACTGTGCATACCCTTTGACCCAGCATTGCTGCTACTGGGCTTATATCCCAAAGAAATACTAAAGAACGGAAAGAAACATATATGTGCCAAAATGTTTGTGGCAGCTCTTTTTGTTGTAGCTAGAAACTGGAAGATGAATGGATGTCCATCAGTTGGAGAATGGTTGGGTAAATTATGGTATATGAAGGTTATGGGATATTATTGCTCTGTAAGAAATGACCAGCAGGAGGAATACAGAGAGGCTTGGAGAGACTTACATCAACTGATGCTGAGTGAAATGAGCAGAACCAGAAGATCACTATACACTTCAACAACAATACTGTATGAGGATGTATTCTGATGGAAGTGGAAATCTTCAACATAAAGAAGATCCAACTCACTTCCAGTTGATCAATGATGGAGAGAGGTAGCTACACCCAGAGAAAGAACACTGGGAAGTGAATGTAAATTGTTAGCACTACTGTCTGTCTGCCCAGGTTACTTGTATCTTCGGAATCTAATGCTTATTGTGCAACAAGAAAATGGTATTTACACACATGTATTGTATCTAGGTTATATTGTAACACATGTAAAATGTATGGGATTGCCTGACATCGGGGGGAGGGAGTAGAGGGAGGGGGAATAATTTTGAAAAATGAATACAAGGGATAATATTATAAAAAATAAAAAAAAATTGATAAATAAAAAAAAGAAAAGAAAAAAAAAACTCAATTGGGTGTAGAAATCTATATTACCCTAGAGGAAATAAGGAAGGGAAACAGATAAAAGAGGGGAGAGAAAAGAAGAAAAGGCAGATAAAAGTCTGAAGCAAAACACTTTTGAATAAAAACATGGTGAAAGGAAAGAGAATAGAATAAATGGAAGAATACTGTTAGCAAGAGTAATTGTAAAAAGTAATAGTAAAAATATTTATTGCAGCTCTTGTGTGATGGTTAGGTATTGGAAATGGAAAGGAATTTCTATCAATTGGGGAATGGATGAATAAGTTATGGTAAAAAATGTAATGGGATACTATTGTTCTGTAAGAAATGAACAGGAATGTGTCATCAACATAGCATAGAAGCTAGGAACTTGCCCAACCTCTCCCCAAACTGCTCTAAATGTCTTTAAATAATGACTCTAAGCAAATTTTTGAGAATTGGAACATCTAGAAAATTAAAGTAAGATATTTTCCAGCTAAAGGCAACTTAAAAGTTCAGCAGAAAATATTTGTGACACTAGAGTTGCACTGTCATGACCCACACCAGGACTCTCAGTGTGCTGTCCTGGTGTGGGTCATGACAGTGCAACCTTGGCCTGCACTGCAGGTCCACCTAAGCAGGACTGATGAATCATTGGCAATATTGGTGGCTTCTATACCTCTCAGCCTAGAAATACCAAAGAGGACCTGTAAGGTCAGCAAACAAGTCTATGGAACCAGGATGGGAACACAGCATATAATCCCAGCGCAAGCCACAGCAACAAAGCCTCACATCATGTCCCAAATATAATTGAATGCAAATTAAAACACACTATTTTCATTTTTTTTCTTTCTTGTGGTTTTCTCCTCATTCTAATTTTTATTTCACTATCTTACAAATATGAAGATATGTTTTAGATAATTGTACATATATAATCTACAGCAGATTTCTTGCTATCTTGGAGAATAGATAGAGAAGGGAGAAAGGGAGAAAAAATTTAGAACTCAAAATTTTACAATAATGAATGGTGAAATCTATCTTTAGCTTTCCAAGCATGTAAAAATTATAAACATGTAATTGGAAAAAACATTATTAAATTAAAAAGTTGAGTTATTCAAAGGGCTGCTAGGATGTGTATGGGTAGTTGTTGGCTGAACCACTAGAAAGAAAATGTATAAAATGAATTTAAAATGTTGGAGTTGCATGACTTAAAAATCTGGAGGGTAAGTCACGAAAATGATAACTAATGGAAGTCTTTTATGCTCAATTGTATTCATGCAAGGTAAAATATTTACAGATTATGCAGACAGGGAGAACATTGACTAGAATAATAAAGCATGAATCAGTAGCAATATAAACTTTTAAATGGAGTAACTACAGCAATGTGAGCATGCATATTAAAATATTGTAGATATATTTTCTATGAAGTATTTGAAAGAAAAAATCTATATTAAAAACAAACTACATGATTTTATTTGTCATTTTATAATTTTTCCCATTTGAATTAATTTTATAATTATACCTTTTTTTTGACAGTACATAAGCTTCGGTAATGTTTTTAAAACATTACCCCTTGCACTCCCTTCTCTTCTGAATTTTCCCCTCCTCCGCTCCACCTCTTCCCCTAGATGGCAGACATTCCCATAAATGTTAAATATATTATAGTATACCCTAGATACAATATATTTGTTCAGAACTGAATTTTTTTGTTGCACAGGAAGAATTAGATTCAGAAGTAAAAAGTAACCTGGTTGGAAAAACAAAAATGCAAACAGTTTAATTTTATTTTCCAGTGTTCCTTCTCTGGGTAGAATTCATTCTATCATTGATCAATTAAATCTGAATTTGATCTTCTCTTTGCTGAAGATATCCACTTCCATTACAATACATCCTCATACAGTATTGTTGTTGAAGTATATAATGATCTCCTGGTTCTGCTCATTTCACTCAGCATCAGTTCATGTAAGTCTCTCCAAGCCTGTATATTCATTCTGCTGATCATTTCTTGCAGAACAATAATATTCCATAACATTCATATACCGTATTTTACCAAAACATTCTCCAATTGATGGGCATCCAGTCATTTTCTAATTTCTAGCCACTACAAAAAGAGTTGCCACAAACATTTTGGCACATAGAGGTCTCTTTCCCTTTTTTAGTATTTCTTTGGGATATAATCCCAATAACAGCAATGCTGGATCAAAGGGTATGCACAGTTTGATAATTTTTTGGGCATAATTCCAGATTGCTCTCCAGAATGGTTGGATTCTTTCATAACTCCAGCAACAACACATCAGTGTCTCAGTTTTTCCACATCCCCTCCAACATTCATCATTTTTTCCTGTCATCTTAGCCAATTTGACAGGTGGGTAGTGGTATCTCAGAGTTGTCTTAATTTGCATTTCTCTGATCAATAGTGATTTGGAACACTCTTTCATATGAGTGGAAATAGTTTCAATGTAATCAAAATCCTCTATTTTGTGATCAATAATGATCTATAGTTCTCCTTTGGTCACAAATTCCTTCCTCCTCTACAATTCTGAGAGGTAAACTATCCTATGTTCCTCTATTTTCTTTATGATCTCATTCTTTATGCCTAAATGATGGGCCCATTTTCATATTATTTTGGTGTACGGTGTTAAGCGTGGGTCCATGCCTAATTTCTGCTATACTAATTTCCAGTTTTCCCAGCAGGTTTTGTCAAATAATGAATTCTTATCCCAAAAGTTTAGATCTTTGGGTTTGTCAAACACTACATTGCTATAGTTATTCACTATTTTGTCCTGTGAACCTAACCTATTCCACTGATCAACTAGTTTATTTCTTAGCCAATACCAAAAGGTTTTGGTGACTGCTGCTTTATAATATAGTTTTAGATCAGGTACAGAGCTATGCCACCTTCATTTGATTTTTTTAATATTAATTCCCTTGAAATTCTTAACCTTTTGTTCTTCCATATGAATTTTGTTGCTATTTTTTCTAGGTCATTAAAATCGTTTTTGGGAGTCTGATTGGTATCGCACTGAATAAATAGATTAGTTTTAGGGAGTATTGTCATATTTATTATTTTTGCTTGACCTATTCAAGAGAATTTAATATATTACCAATTGTTTAAATCTGACTTTACTTTTGTGGTAAGTGTTTTGTAATTTTGCTCATATAATTCCTGACTTCCCTTTGGTAAATAGATTCACAAATATTTTATACTGTGGACAGGTATTTTGAATGGAATTTCTCTTTGTATCTCTTGCTGTTGGATTGTTTTGGCAATGTACAAAAATGCTGAGGATTTTTGTCAATTCATTTTGTATCCTGCAATTATGCTAAAGTTATGAATTATTTCTAATATCTTATTGTGGAGGCTAGCATTTCTAATACAATATTGAATAGTAATGGTGATCTTACTGGAAAAGTTTCTAGTTTATTGCCATTACATATGATGCTTATTGATGGTTTTAAATATATGCTCCTGATTATTTTAAGGAATAGTCCATTTTTTCCTATACACTCAAGTGTTTTTATAGAAATGAATGTTGGATTTTGTCAAATGCTTTTTTCTGCATCTATTGAGATGATCATATGTTTTTTTGTTAAATTGGTTATTGATATAGTTGATTATGCTAATAGTTTTCCTAATATTGAACTAGCCCTGTATTGCTGGTATAAATCCTACTTGGTCATAATGTATGATCCTGGGGATGATTTTTTGTAATATTTTTGCTAATATTTTATTTAAGATTCTAGTGTCAATATTCATTAGGGAGATTGGTCTATAATTTTCTTTCTCTGTTTTCAACCTACCTGGTTTAGGTATCAGGACCATGTCTGGCTCATAAAAGGAATTTGGTAGGACTTCTTCAATCCCTATTTTTTCAAATAGTTTATAAAGCAATGGACTTCATTGTTCTTTAAATATTGTTCTTTGGTAGAATTTACATGTAAATTCATTTGGTCCTGGGGATTTTTACTTAGGGAGTTGGTTAATAGCTTGTTCTATTTCTTTTTCTGAAATGGGGGTACTAAGACTATTTACTTCTTCCTCTGTTAATCTGGACAAGCTACATTTTTGAAGGTATTCTTCTATTTCAGCTAAGTTATTGAATTTATTGGCATAAAGTTGGGCAAAGTAACTCCTAATTATTGTTTTAATTTCCTCTTCATTAGTGCTGAGTTCTCCTTTTCATTTTTAAGGTTAACAATTTAATTTTCCTCTTTTTTAAATCAGATTTACTATGGGTTTGTCTATTTTCTTGGTTTTTTTCATAGTACCAACTATTAGTTTTATTAATTAATTCAATAGGGGTTTTTTACTTCCAATTTTATTAATCTCTCCTTTTATTTTTAGAATTTCAAGTTTCATGTTGTCTAGGGTTTTTAAATTTGTTACTTTCTAGCATTTTTAGTTGTAAGCCCAATTCACTGAACTTATCTTTCTCGATTTTATGCAAGGAGGCCTCTAGAGATATAAAATTTCCCTTTATTACAACTTTGGCAGTATCCTTCACATTTTGGTATGATGCCTCATTATTGTCATTTTCTTTGTTGAACTTATTGAAAATGTCTATGATTTGCTGTTTCACCCAGTCATTCTTTAGTATGAGATCATTTAGTTTCCAATTATTATTTAATCTCTCTTCTCCTGGCTTTTTAATTGAATGAAATTTTCATTGGATCATGGTCTGAAAAGGATGCATTTACTATCTCTGCCTTACTGCATTTGAGTTTGAGGTTTTTATGTCCTAATATATGGTCAATTTTTGTATAGGTTTCATAAACTGCTGAGAAGAAAGTGTACTCCTTTCTGTCTCCATTTAGTTTTCTCAAAAGACCTATCATATCAAACTTTTCTTGTATCCTATTTTCCTCTTTGATTTCTTTCTTATTTATTTTGTGGTTTGATTCATCTAATTTTGTGAGTTCAAATTCGAGATCTTCCACTATTATAGTTTTGCTGTCTATTTCTTCTTGCAGCTCTCTTAATTTCTCTTTTAAGAATTTAGATGCTGCACCACTTGGTGCATATATGTTTAATATTGACACTGCTTCATTATCTACGCTATCCTTTAGCAAGAAATAGTGCCCTTCCTTATCTCTTTTAATTAGATCAATTTTTGCTTTTGCTTGATCTGAGATGAGGATGGCTACACCTGGTTTTTTGGCTTCACCTGAAGCAACATTTTGCCTTTACTCTGTATGTATCAACCTGTTTCAGGTGTGTTTCCTGTGTGTTTCACCATACATTGAATATGTGTATATTTTTCTCTTTAGGCCAATTCTAATGAGAATATGATACACACATTCTTTCTCTCAGATATAATAGGTTACCTTTTCCTCTTTGTGAGATATAGAATCCACCACTTTACTCTTTTTTCTAGGAAAATTTCCTTTCCACCTCTAGTTTCTATAACAAATTATACATATGTTCTTTAAATATCTTTATGGCAGAAATATAGTTCTCAAGATTTCTTATTACCTTTTTAGAAATTTAAAGAGTGGGGGCAGAGTCAAGATGGCGGAGAAGAAACACACAACTCTGTGAACGTCCTTACTCCCTCACAACCAATTAGATAAATCAGCCTCAGAAATAGCCCTGGACTGATAGATACCACAAGGACTGGAAGCACAACTTACCAGCTGAAGAGAATCTGGAGTTTTAACAGAAAAGGTCAGTTCCCAGGGGAGGAAGAAGAGAGGCCAGCACAGACGGCTGGGTGCTAGCATACTGCGCCGATTGCGCTGGGAAGGGCTCTGGGATCAGAGAAGCCACTGAGATAAAGGAATCTGGCACAGGCTGTTAGCTCTTCTATGCTTATAATATAGCAGTTCAGAAGGGAAATCAAAACACTTTAAAAATTCAGATAGATTAGATTTTCCCCGGATCCTGGGGGTGACTCAGCAGATCTCGGCACCAGGGGGTGTGGCCTCAGCCCCCACCTAAGACTAGTTAAGAGATTGACAAGTGGGCAGATACGGCCCAAGGCAACACACACTGCGTAGCTTAGCTGGAGGGGGTGGAACTCAGGTATGGAACTCAGCTCTGGAAGTCCCAGAGAAGAGGAACCTTTGAACTAGGGGCCACAGTTTCTGGCAGACACTTCCACTTTGAGAGCAGGGGCTTTTCACGTCACCTGCTGCAGACATCCAGGCCCCATCAGGAAGCATAGGCTGGGCTTTGTGCCTTCTTTACTTCAATATCAAAAGTCAGAGAAGCCGCTAGAACACAATGCCTTCAAGGCACAGCAGTGCTATCACATCTGAGGCACTTCCAGGGAGGGGGTGGGGAACTCTCTCCCAGAGCTCTATCTTAGCTCAGGCCCAAGAGCTGCTGCATCCATCCGGTCTGGGAGGAAGCTGGTAAAGAAGTAAATAAATAATTTCCTACCCCAGGGACAGACCCCAAAAGATTTTTTTAAATATGAACAAAAAAGCCAGGAAAACTATAGATTCCTTCTACACAGAGAAAGATTGGGTATCCAACCCCGAGAAAGTTAACAGCAGAGAGACAGCATATAACAATCTAAAGGGGAATGATTCCTGCCCCCCATCACATAACTCTCTCCTAGAAGAGGCTATTAAAAAGTTAAGAGATTTTGAAGAAAAATGGGGAAAGGAAAGGGAAGCTATGATAGAGAATAACAACGTCCTGAAATTGGAGTTGGAAAAAATAAAGAATTCACAGGAGATGCAGGGAAACAAAATTTGTGAATTAGAAAAGGTTAAAAAATCACAGGAAAGTAGGATTTCTGATTTGGAAAAGATAAAAAAATCTCAAGAAAATAGAATTTCTGACTTGGAAAAAGAAAATAATTCTCAAAAAAAAGTTAGGGAAATGGACAAAAATGCAATAGAGCAAAATAATTCATTTAAAAATGAAATTGGGCATTTACAAAAAGAACTAAAAACTGTGAAAGAAGAAAATAACTCCTTAAAAGTCAGGATGGGACAAATAGAAATGAATGACTCACAGAGAACCCAAGAATCAGTCAAACAAAAAAAAAATGAGAAGCTGGAGAACAACGTCAAATACTTACTGGGAAAATCTATAGACCTGGAAAATAGATCTAGGAGAGATAATCTGTGGATCATTGGACTTCCCGAAAACTATGACCAAAAAATAGAGCCTAGATTCTATTTTACAGGAAATTATCAAAGAGAACTGTCCAGAGATAATAGAAACAGAAGGGAAAGTAGATGTGGAAAGAATATATCGAACTTCTTCTGAAATAGACCCTAAAAAAAGAACACCACGGAATATTGTGGCTAAGCTGCAGAATTACCACACAAAGGAGAAAATCCTGCAAGCAGCTATAAAAAAACAATTTAAATACCAAGGTGCCACAATAAGGGTCACTCAAGATCTGGCTGCCTCCACATTAAAAGATAGAAGGGCCTGGAACCTGATATTCCGTAAGGCAAAAGATCAAGGACTGTAACCAAGAATGAACTACCCACCTAAGTTTAGCATCTTTTTCCATGGAAGAAGATGGTCATTCAATGAAATAGAGGAATTCCATATGTTTCTAAGAAAAAAACCAGACTTAAATAAAAAATTTGATCTACATCCACAAGACTGAAGAGACCCAGAAAAAGGTACATAGAACCCTTGAGAACTGTAACTCTGTTGTGGGTATATAAAAAGTACTCAAGGATAATTTGATTTTACTGATATAAAAGAAAAAAAGGGGGGTTTTCTAAAGGGAAGGAGGTCGGTTCAGAAAAAGGGGAAGGAATGAGAAAAAGAGGGAAACTACATCCCAGGAAGAGGCATAGAAAATACACCATATCTGAGGGAATTTAGTAAGGGGGAGAATCATTGTGTGAATCTTACTCTCATCAGGAGAGGGTCAAAGAGTAAATAATTAACATATTTGTTTTTCAGTGAATTTTCTCTCACCTCATTAAAAGGGGGGAGAAAAAAAGGGAAAAGGAAAAGGAGAATAAGTGAAGGGACTTGGAGGGAGGGGGGAGGGATACTAAAAAAAAGGGAGGGTTGCGCGTCACAAGGGGGGTCTGTAAATTAAATATCAGGGAGGGGGATCAGGGGGGTCAAGGGAAAAAGCATAATCTGGGGATAATTTGATGGCAGGAAATACAGAATTAGTAATTTTAACTGTAAATGTGAATGTCATGAACAATCCCATGAAAAGGATACAGATAGCAGATTGGATCAAAAATCAAAACCCTACAATATGTTGTCTGCAGGAAACACACTTAAAGCAGGGAGATACATACAGAGTAAAGGTAAAAGGTTGGAACAGAGCCTATTATGCTTCAGGTAAAGCCAAAAAAGCAGGGGTAGCTATCCTTATCTCAGATCAAGCAAAAGCAGAAGTTGATCTAATTAAAAGAGATAAGGAAGGAAACTATATACTGCTGAAAGGTAGCATAAATAATGAAGCCATATCGATACTAAATATATATGAACCAAGTGGTATAGCATCTAACTTTCTTTTTTTTTTAAATTTTTTATTATATATATATATTTTTTATAATCTTATCCATTGTATTCATTTTTCCAAATTATCCCCTCCTCTCTCTATTCCCTCCCCCGATGACAGGCAATCCCATACATTTTACATGTGTTACAATATAGTCTAGGTACAATACATGTGTGTGAATATCATTTTCTTGTTGCACAATAAACATTAGAATCCGAAGGTACATGCAACCTGGGCAGACAGATATTAGTGCTAACAATTTACATTCACTGTGTGTAGCTACCTCTGTCCATCATTGATCAACTGGAAGTGAGTTGGATCTTCTTTATGTTGAAGATTTCCACTTCCATCAGAATACATCCTCATACAGTATTGTTGTTGAAGTGTACAGTGATCTTCTGGTTCTGCTCATTTCACTCAGCATCAGTTGATTTAAGTCTCTCCAGGCCTCTCTGTATTCCTCCTGCTAGTCTTTTCTTACAGAGCAATAATATCCCATAACCTTCATATACCACAATTTGCCCAACCATTCTCCAACTGATGGACATCCATTCATCTTCCAGTTTCTAGCTACAACAAAAAGAGCTGCCACAAACATTTTGGCACATATATGTCTCTTTCTGCTCTTTAGTATTTCTTTGGGATATAATCCCAGTAGTAGCGCTGCTGGGTCAAAGAGTATGCACAGTTTGATAACTTTTTGTGCATAATTCCAGATTGCTCTCCAGAATGGCTGGATTCTTTCGCAACTCCACCAGCAATGTATTAGTGTCCCAGTTTCCCCACATCCCCTCCAACATTCATCATTATTTGTTCCTGTCATCTTAGCCAATCTGACAGGTATGTAGTGGTATCCCAGAGTGGTCTTAATTTGCATTTCTCTGATCAGTAGTGATTTGGAACACTCTTTCATGTGAGTGGATATAGTTTCAATTTCTTCCTCTGAGAATTGTCTGTTCATATCCTTTGACAATTTATCAATTGGAGAATGGTTCGGTTTCTTATAAATTAGGGTCAGTTCTCTATATATTTTGGAAATGAGACCTTTGTCAGAACTTTTGTTTTTAAAAATATTTTCCCAATTTGTTACTTACCTTCTAATCTTGTTTGCATTAGTATTATTTGTACAGAAACTTTTTAGTTTGATGTAATCAAAATCTCCTATTTTGTGATAAATAATGATCTCTAGTTCTCCTCTGGTCATAAAATCCTTCCTCCTAGACAGCTCTAAGAGGTAGACTATCCTCTTTTCCTCTAATCTATTTATGATCTCATTCTTTATGCCTAAATCATGAACCCATTTTGATCTTATCTTGGTATATGGTGTTAAGTGTGGATCCATATCTAATTACAGCCATCCTTCCAGTTTTCCCAAAAGTTTTTTTTTTTTCCAAATAATGAATTTTTACCCCTAATGTTGGTATATTTGGGTTTGTCAAAGACTAGATAGCTATAGATGTACCCTTTTTTGTCCTTTGTATCTAATCTGTTCCACTGATCGACCGGTCTATTTCTTAGCCAATACCAAATGGTTTTGGTGACTGCTGCTATATAATATAGCTTTAGATCAGGTACACTTAGACCACCTTCCTCTGAGTTTTTTTTTCATTAGTTCCCTTGCAATTCTCGACCTTTTATTCTTCCATATGAATTTCGTTGTTATTTTTTCTAGGTCATTGAAGTAGTTTCTTGGGAGTCTGATTGGTATAGCACTAAATAAATAGATTAGTTTGGGGAGTATTGTCATCTTTATTATATTCGTTTGGCCTATCCAAGAGCATTGAATGTCTTTCCAATTATTTAAATCTGATTTTATTTTTGTGGCAAGTGTTTTGTAATTTTTCTCATATAATTCCTGAATTTTCTTTGGTAGATGGATTCCCAAATATTTTATACTCTCAACATTTGTTTGGAATGGAATTTCTCTTGGTATCTCTTGCTGTTGCATTTTGTTAGTGATATATAAAAATGCCGAGGATTTATGTGGATTTATTTTGTATCCTGCCACTGTGCTGAAATTTTGAATTATTTCTAGTAGCTTTTTAGCAGAGTCTTTGGGGTTCTCTAAGTATACCATCATGTCATCTGCAAAAAGTGATAGTTTAATTTCCTCATTTCCTACTCTAATTCCTTGAATCCCTTTCTTGGCTCTTAATGCCGAGGCTAGCGTTTCTAGTACTGTATTGAATAGTAATGGTGATAGTGGGCAACCTTGTTTCACTCCTGATCTTACTGGGAAAGGTTGCAGTTTATTTCTATTGCATATTATGCTTACTGAAGGTCTTAAATATATGCTCCTGATTATTCTAAGTAATAGTCCATTTATTCCTATACTCTCAAGAGTTTTTAGTAGGAATGGATGTTGGATTTTGTCAAATGCTTTTTCTGCATCTATTGAGATGATCATATGGTTCTTATTAATTTGATTATTAATATGGTCAATTAAACTATTAGTTATCCTAAAATTAAACCAGCCCTGCATTCCTGGTATAAATCCTACTTGATCATAGTGTATTATCCTGGAGATGATTTAATGAAAGGAGATTGGTGTATAATTTTCTTTCTCAGTTTTCGATCTACCTGGTTTAGGTATCAGTACCATGTCTGTGTCATAAAAGGAGGTTGGTAGGACTCCTTCATCCCCTATTTTTTCAAATAATTTATATAACATTGGGGCTAATTGTTCTTTAAATGTTTGGTAGAATTCACATGTGAATCCATCTGGTCCTGGGGATTTTTTCCTCGGGAGTTGATTAATAGCTTGTTCTATTTCTTTTTCTGAAATGGGACTATTTAAGCAATTTATCTCCTCCTCTCTTAATCTAGGAAGCCTATATTTTTGGAGGAAGTCATCCATTTCACTTAAGTAATCAAATTTATTGGCATAAAGTTGGGCAAAGTAACTCCTTATTATTTCTCTAATTTCCTCTTCATTGGTGGAAAGATCCCCCTTTTCATTTGTAAGACTATCAATTTGATTTTCCTCTTTCTTTTTTTTTGATCAGATTTACCAAAGGTTTATCTATTTTATTGGCTTTTTCCTAAAACCAACTCTTGGTTTTATTTATTAATTCAATAGTTTTTTTACTTTCAATATTATTGATTTCTCCTTTTAATTTTTGTATTTCAAGTTTAATTTTTGGTTGGGGGTTTATAACTTGGTCTTTTTCTAGCCTTTTAAGTTGTAAGCCCAATTCGTTAATCTTCTCTTTCTCTTTTTTCTTCAAATAAGCCGCTAAAGATATAAAATTTCCCCTTATTACTGCTTTAGCTGCATCCCAAAGATTTTGATATGATGTCTCATCATTGTCATTATCTTGGGTGAAATTGTTAATTATTTCTATAATTTGCTCTTTCACCCAGTCATTCTTTAAGATGAGATTATTCAGTTTCCAATTACTTTTTGGTCTATTTACCCCTAACTTTTTACTGAATGTAGCTTTTATTGCATTATGATCTGAGAAGAAGGCATTTATTATTTCTGCCTTCCTACATTTAATTTTGAGATCTTTATGTCCTAATATATGGTCTATTTTTGTATAGGATCCATGCACTGCTGAGAAGAAAGTATATTACTTTCTATGGCCATTCAGTTTTCTCCAAAGGTCTATCATACCTAGTTTTTATAATGTTCTATTCATATTTTTAATTTCTTTCTTGTTTGTTTTGTGGTTTGATTTGTCTAAATCTGAGAGTGCAAGATTTTACTGTCTATTTCTTCTTGGAGTTCTCTTAAGTTTTCCTTTAGAAAGTTAGATGCTATACCACTTGGTGCATATATGTTTAGTATTGATATGGCTTCATTATTTATGCTACCTTTCAGCAGGATATAGTTTCCTTCCTTATCTCTTTTAATTAGATCAACTTCTGCTTTTGCTTGATCTGAGATAAGGATAGCTACCCCTGCTTTTTTGGCTTTGCCTGAAGCATAGTAGGCTCTGTTCCAACCTTTTACCTTTACTCTGTATGTATCTCCCTGCTTTAAGTCTGTTTCCTGTAGACAACATATTGTAGGGTTCTGCTTTTTGATCCAATCTGCTTTCCGTCTCCGTTTGATGGGATCGTTCATCCCATTTACATTTACAGTTAAAATTACTAATTCTGTATTTCCTGCTATCGTATTATCCCCAGATTATGCTTTTTTTCCTTGACCCCTCTGATCCCCCTCCTCGATATTTAATTTACAGACCCCCCTTGTGACGCGCAACCCTCCCTCTTTTTTTCTTTTTTTTTTTTTTTAGGATCCCTCCCCCCTCCCTCCAAGTCCCTTCACTTATTCTCCTTTTCCTTTTCCCTTTTCCTCTCCCCCCTTTTAATGAGGTGAGAGAAAATTCTCTGAAAAACAAATATGTTAATTATTTACTCTTTGAGCCTCTCCTGATGAGAGTAAGATTCACACAATGATTCTCCTCCTCACTAAGTTCCCTCAGATACGGTGTATTTTCTATGCCTCTTCCTGGGATGTAGTTTCCCTCTTTTTATCATTCCTTCCCCTTTTTCTGAACCGACCTCCTTCCCTTTACTACACCCCCCTTTTTTCTTTTATATCAGTAAAATCAAATTATCCTTGAGTATTTTTTATATACCCACAACAGAGTTACAGTTCTCAAGGGTTCTGTGTACCTATTTCTGGGTCTCTTCAGTCTTGTGGATGTAGATCAAATTTTTTGTTTAAGTCTGGTTTTTTTCTTAGAAACATATGGAATTCCTCTATTTCATTGAATGACCATCTTCTTCCATGGAAAAAAGATGCTAAACTTAGCTGGGTAGTTCATTCTTGCTTGCAGTCCTTGATCTTTTGCCTTACGGAATATCAGGTTCCAAGCCCTCCCATATTTTAATGTGGAGGCAGCCAGATCTTGGGTGACCCTTATTGTGGCACCTTGGTATTTAAATTGTTTTTTTCTAGCTGATTGCAGGATTTTCTCCTTTGTGTGGTAATTCTGCAGCTTAGCCACTATATTCCGTGGTGTTTTTTTTTTAGGGTCTATTTCAGAAGGAGTTCGATGAATTCTTTCCACATCTACTTTCCCTTCTGTTTCTATTATCTCTGGACAGTTCTCTTTGATAATTTCCTGTAAAATATAATCTAGGCTCTTTTTTTGGTCATAGTTTTCTGGAAGTCCAATAATCCACAGATTATCTCTCCTAGATCCATTTTCCAGGTCTATAGATTTTCCCAGTAAATATTTGACGTTGTTCTCCAGCTTCTCATTTTTTTTTTGTTTTGTTTGACTGATTCTTGGGTTCTCTGTGAATCATTCATTTCTATTTGTTCCATCCTGACTTTTAAGGAGTTATTTTCTTCTTTCACAGTTTTTAGATCTTTTTGTAAATGCCCAATTTCGTTTTTAAATGAATCATTTTGCTCTATTGAATTTTTTTCCATTTCCCTAATTTTTTTTTTTGAGAATTATTTTCTTTTTCCAATTCAGAAATTCTATTTTCTCGAGACTTTTTTATCTTTTCCAGTTCAGAAATCCTACTTTCCTGTGTTTTTTTAACCTTTTCTAATTCATAAATTTTGTTTCCCTGCATCTCCTGGGAATTCTTTATTTTTTCCAACTCCAATTTCAGGATGTTGTTATTCTCTATCATAGCTTCCCTTTCCTTTCCCCATTTTTCTTCAATCTCCCTCAATTTTTTAAGAGTTTCTTCTAGGAGAGAGTTATGTGATGGGGGGAAGGAATCGTTCCCCTTTAGGTTGTTATCTGCTGTCTCTCTGCTGTTAACTTCCTCGGGGGTTGGATACCCGCTCTTTCTCTGTATAGAAGAAATCTATAGTTTTTCTAGCTTTTTTGCTCATATTTAAAAAATCTTTTGGGGTCTGTCACTGGGGTAGGAAATTATTTATTTACTTCTTTACCAGCTTCCTCCCAGACCGGATGGATGCAGCGGCTCCTGCTCCTGAGCTAAGATAGAGCTCTGGGAAAGAGTTCCCCACCCCCTTCCTGGAAGTGCCTCAGATGTGATTAGCACTGCTGTGCTTTGCGGGCGTTGAATAGTAAAGACAGCACAAAGCCCAGCCTATGTGTCCGGGTGGGGAGTGGATGTCTGCAGCAGATGACATGAAAAGCCCCTGTGCTCAAACTGGAAGTGTCTGCCAGAAACCACGGTAGGTAGTTCAAAGGTTCCTCTTCTCTGTGACTTCCTGGAGCTGAGTTCCACTTCCTCCAGCTAAGCTAGGCAGTGTGTGTTGCCTTGGGCCGTATCCACCCACTAGTCAATCTCTTAACTATTCTCAGGGGGTAGCTGAGGCCACACCCCCTGGTGCTGAGATCTGCTGAGTCACCTCCAGGGTCCGGGGAAAATCTAATCTGAGTTTTAAAATATTTTGGCTTTCTCTTCTGAACTGCTAAATAATTAGCAGAGAAGAGCTAACAGCCTGTGCCAGATTCCTTTACCTCAGTGGCTTCTCTGATCCCAGAAACCTTCACAGCGCAATGGGCACCCAGCCGTCTCTACTGGCCTCTCTTCTTCCTCCCCTGGGGACTGACCTTGTCTGTTGAAACTACAGATTCTCTTCAGCTGGTAAGTCGTGCTTCCTGTCCTTGTGGTATCTATCAGTCCTGGGCTTATTCTGAGACTTAATTTATCTAATTGGTTGTGAGGGAGTGAGGATGTTCACAGAGTCGTGTGTTTCATCTCTGCCATCTTGGCTCCGCCCCCAGCATCTAACTTTCTAAAGGAAAAGTTTAGAGAGTTACAAGAAGAAATAGACAGTAAAACCATAATACTGGGAGATCTCAACCTTGCACTCTCAGATTTAGACAAATCAAACCACAAAACAAACAAGAAAGAAATTAAAAAGTAAATAGAACATTAGAAAAACTAGGTATGATAGACCTTTGGAGAAAACTGAATGGAAATAGAAAGGAATATACTTTCTTCTCAGCAGTTCATGGATCCTATACAAAAATTGACCATATATTAGGACATAAAGATCTCAAAATTAAATGTAGGAAGGCAGAAATAATAAATGCCTTCTTCTCAGATCACAATGCAATAAAAGCTACATTCAGTAAAAAGTTAGGGATAAATAGACCAAAATTTAATTGGAAAATTAATGATCTCATCTTAAAGAATGACTGGGTGAAACAGCAAATTATAGAAACAATTAATAATTTCACCCAAGATAATGACAATGATGAGACATCATACCAAAATCTGTGGGATGCAGCTAAAGCAGTAATAAGGGGAAATTTTATATCTTTAGAGGCTTATTTGAAGAAAATAGAGAAAGAGAAGATTAACGAATTGAGTTTGCAACTTAAAAGGCTAGAAAAAAGACCAAATTAAAAACCCCCAACAAAATATTAAACTTGAAATACAAAAATTAAAAGGAGAAATCAATAATATTGAAAGTAAAAATACAAACAAAACTATTTAATTAATAAATAAAACCAAGAGTTGGTTTTATGAAAAAGACAATAAAATAGAGAAACCTTTGGTAAATATGATCAGAAAAAAGAAAATGGAAAATCAAATTGTTAGTCTTACAAATGAAAAGGGGGATCTTTCCACCAATGAAGAGGAAATTAGAGAAATAATAAGGAGTTACTTTGCCCAACTTTATGCCAATGAATTTGATAATTTAAGTGAAATGGATGACTTCCTCCAAAAATATAGGCTTCCTAGATTAACAGAGGAGGAAATAAATTGCTTAAATAGTCCCATTTCAGAAAAAGAAATAGAACAAGCTATTAATCAAGTCCCCAGGAAAAAAATCCCCAGGACAAGATGGATTCACATGTGAATTCTACCAAACATTTAAAGAACAATTAGCCCCAATGTTATATAAATTATTTGAAAAAATAGGGGATGAAGGAGTCCTACGAAACTCCTTTTATGACACAGACATGGTACTGATACCTAAACCAGGTCGATTGAAAACTGAGAAAGAAAATTATAGACCAATTTCCATAATGAATATTGATGCTAAAATCTTAAATAAGATATTAGCAAAAAGACTTCAGAAAATCATCTCCAGGATAATACACTATGATCAAGTAGGATTTATTCCAGGAATGCAGGGCTGGTTTGATATTAGGAAAACTATTAATATAATTGACCATATTAATAATCAAATTAATATGAACCATATGATCATCTCAATAGATGCAGAAAAAGCATTTGACAAAAGCCAACATCCATTCCTACTAAAAACTCTTGAGAGTATAGGAATAAATGGACTATTCCTTAGAATAATCAGGAGCATATATTTAAGACCTTCAGTAAGAATAATATGCAATAGAATAAACTGCAACCTTTCCCAGTAAGATCAGAAGTGAAACAAGGTTGCCCACTATCACCATTACTATTCAATATGGTACTAGAAACACTAGCCTCGGCAATAAGAGCCGAGAAAGAGATTCAAGGAATTAGAGTAGGAATTGAGGAAATCAAACTATCACTTTTTGCAGATGACATGATGGTATACTTAGAGAACCCCAAAGACTCTGCTAAAAAGCTACTAGAAATAATTCAAAATTTCAGCAAAGTGGCAGGATACAAAATAAATCCAAATAAAACCTCAGCATTTTTATATATCACTAACAAAATGCAACAGCAAGAGATACAAAGAGAAATTCCAAACAAATGTTGAGAGTATAAAGTATTTGGGAATCTATCTACCAAAGAAAAGTCAGGAATTATATGAGAAAAATTACAAAACACTTGCCACAAAAATAAAGTCAGATTTAAATAATTGGAAAGACATTCAGTGCTCATGGATAGGCCGAGCGAATATAATAAAGATGACAATACTCCCCAAACTAATCTATTTATTTAGTGCTATACCAATCAGAGTCCCAAGAAACTATTTCAATGACCTAGAAAAAATAACAACAAAATTCATATGGAAGAATAAAAGGTCGAGAATTGCAAGGGAACTAATGAAAAAAAAAAAAAAAACTCAGAGGAAGGTTGTCTAAGTGTACTTGATCTAAAGCTATATTATATAGCAGCAGTCACCAAAACCATTTGGTATTGGCTAAGAAATAGACCAGTAGATCAGTGGAACAGATTAGATACAAAGGACAAAAAAGGGTACATCTATAGCAATCTAATCTTTGACAAACCCAAAGATACCAACATTAGGGACAAAAATTCATTATTTGGAAAAAAACTGTTGGGAAAACTGGAAATTAGTATGGCAGAAATTAGATATGGATCCACACTTAACACCATATACCAAGATAAGATCAAAATGGGTCCATGATTTAGGCATAAAGAGGGAGATTATAAATAGTTTAGAGGAACAGAGAATAGTCTATCTCTCAGACCTATGGAGGAGGAAGGAATTTATGACCAGAGGAGAACTAGAGATCTTTATTGATCACAAAATAGAAGATTTCGATTACATGAAACTAAAAAGTTTCTGTACAAATAATACTAATGCAAACAAGATTAGAAGGGAAGTAACAAACTGGGAAAATATTTTTCAAAGCAAAGGTTCTGACAAAGGTCTCATTTCCAAAATATATAGAGAACTGACCCTAATTTATAAGAAACCGAACCATTCCCCAACTGATAAATGGTCAAAGGATATGAACAGACAATTTTCAAATGAAGAAATTGAAACTATTTCTAGTCATATGAAAAAGTGTTCCAAATCACTACTGATTAGAGAAATGCAAATTAAGACAACTCTGAGATACCACTACACACCTGTCAGATTGGCTAAGATGAGAGGAACAAATAATGATGAATGTTGGAGGGGATGTGGGAAAACTGGGACACTAATACATTGCTGGTGGAGTTGTGAAAGAATCCAGCCATTCTGGAGAGCAATTTGGAACTATGCCCCAAAAGTTATCATACTGTGCATACCCTTTGACCCAGCAGTGCTACTACTGGGCTTATATCCCAAAGAAATACTAAAGAGCAGAAAGAGACATATATGTGCCAAAATGTTTGTGGCAGCTCTTTTTGTTGTAGCTAGAAACTGGAAGATGAATGGATGTCCATCAGTTGGAGAATGTTTGGGTAAATTATGCTATATCAAGGTTATGGAATATTATTGCTCTGTAAGAAATGACCAGCAGGAGGAATACAGAGAGGCCTGGAGAGACTTGCATCAACTGATGCTGAGTGAAATGAGCAGAACCAGAAGATCACTGTACACTTCAACAACAATACTGTATGAGGATGTATTCTGATGGATGTGGATATCTTCAACATAAAGAAGAGCCAACTCACTTCCAGTTGATCAATGATGGACAGAGGTAGCTACACCCAGAGAAGAAACACTGGGAAATGAATGTAAATTGTTAGCACTAATATCTGTCTGCCCAGGTTACATGTACCTTCGGAATCTAATGCTTATTGTGCAACAAGAAAATGGTATTTACACACATGTATTGTATCTAGGTTATATTGTAACACAAGTAAAATGTATGGGATTGCCTGTTATCGGGGGGAGGGAGTAGAGGGAGGGGGAGATAATTTGAAAAAATGAATACAAGGGATATTATTATAAAAAAATATATAATAAAAATTATTTAAAAAAAAAGAAATTTAAAGAGTTATGTTCTTGGAGGTCAAACTTTTTGTTTAGATCTGTTTTTTTTTTCACCAATTATATATGGAATTCATTTATTTCGTTGAATGTCCATATTCTTCCGTGGAAAAAGATATTCATTTTTACTGGGTAAGTTATTCTTGGCTGCATACCAAGTTCCTTAACCTGTTGGAATATCATATTCCAGGCCATTTGATCCTTTAATGTGGACGCTGCTAGATCCTGGGTCATCCTTATTGTGTCTACTCCATATTTGATTTTTTTTTTCCTAGCAGCTTGTAATATTGTTCCCTTAGTCTTAGGGTTCTTGAACTTGGCCACTATATTTCTTGGTGGTTTGATTTTAGTGTCCCTTTCAGTAGGTGATCGATGTATTTTCTTCACTCTTTTATATCTTTTTGTAATTGTCCATTTGAGTGTTTAAGTGAGTTGTTTTGTTCTATGGATTTTTTTCCCCATTTCGCCAATTTTATTTATTTATTTATTTGGTGAATATTTTAATAGTTTTTATTTACCAGATATATACATGCATAATTTTACAACATTGACAATTGCCAATCCTTTTGTTCTAATTTTCCCCCTCCTTCTCCCCCCCCAGTTGGCAGGTTGACCAATACATGTTAAATATGTTAGAGTATATATTAAGTACAACATACATATACATGTCCAAACAGTTGTTTTGCCGTACAAAAAGAATCAGACTTTGAAATAGTGTACAAGTAGCCTGTGAAGGAAATCCAAAATGTAGGAGGACAAAATTAGAGGGATTGGGGATTCTATGTAGTGGTTCATAATCATCTCCTAGAGTTCTTTTGCTGTGTGTAGCTGGTCCAGTTCATTACTGCTCTATTGGAACTGATTTGGTTCATCTCGTTGTTGAAAATGGCCACATCCATCAGAATTGATCATCATATAGTATTGTTAAAGTATACAACAATTTCCTGGTCCTGCTCATTTCACTCAGCATCAGTTCATGTAAGTCTCTCCAGGCCTTTCTGAAATTATCTTGTTGGTCATTTCTTATAGAACAATAATATTCTATAATATTCCTATACCACAATTTATACAGCCAATCTCGAATTGATGGACATCCATTCATCTTCCAGTTTGTGGCCACCACAAAGAGAGCTGCCACAAACATTCTTGAACATCCAGGTCCCTTTCCCTTCTTTAAGATCTCTTTGGGATACAAACGCAGTAACAACACTGCTGGGTGAAAAGGTATGCACAGTTTGATAACTATTTGAGCATAGTTCCAAGTTGCTCTTCAGAATGGCTTGATGTATTCACAGTTCCACCAACAAAGAGTATCAGTGTCCCTGTTTTCCCACATCCCCTCCAACATTCTGCATTACCTTTCCCTGTAATTCTAGCCAATCTGACAGTTGTGTAGTGGTATATCAGAGTTGTCTTAATTTGCATTTCTCTGTTTAATAATGACTTGTAGTATCTTTTCATATGACTAGAAATAGTTTCAATTTCTTTATCTGAGAATTGTCTCTTCATATCCTTTGAACATTTATCAATTGGAGATTGGCTTGATTTCTTATAAAATAGAATCAATTCTCTATATATTTTGGAAATGAGGCCTTCATCTGAACCTTTTACTGTAAAAATGTTTCCCCAGTTCATTTTTTTCTCTTCCAATATGATATGCATCAGTTTTGTTTGCACAAAAAAAATTTCAATTTGATATAATCAAAGTTTTCTACTCTGTGGTTAATAATGATCTCTAGTTCTTCTTTGGACATAAATTCATTCCTCTTCCACAGGTATGAGAGGTAAACTATCCTATGTTCCTCTAATTTATTTATAATCTCATTCTTTATTCCTAAGTCATGAACCCATTTTGACCTGACCTTGGTGTACGGTGTTAAGTGTGGATCAATGCCTAGCTTCTGCCATATTAATTTCCAATTTTCCCAGCAGTTTTTGTCAAACATTGAATTTTTATATGAAAGTCTGGAGTCCTTGGGCTTGTCAAACATTAGCTTATTAGAGTTATTGATTATTTTGTCCTTGGATCTAACCTATTCCACTGATCAACCAGTCTATTTCTGAGCCAATACCAAATAGTTTTGGTAACTGCTGCTTTATAAGATAATTTTAGATCTGGTACAGCTAGGCCACCTTCATTTGACTTTTTTTTCATTAATTCCCTTGAAATTCTTGACCTTTTATTTTTGCATATGAAGTTTGTTATTATTTTCTAGGCCATTAAAATAGTTTTGTGGGAGTCTGATTGGTATAGCGCGAAATAATCGATTAGTTTAGGTAGTATTTTCATCTTTATTATATTTGCTTGTCATATCCAAAACATTTAATATTTTTCCAATTGATTAGATCAGACTTAATTTGTGTGAAAAGTGTGTTGTAGTTTTGCTCATATAGTTTCTGATTTTCCCTTGGCAGATAGATTTCTAAATATTTTATACTATCAGTAGTTACTTTAAATGGAATTGCTCTCTGTAACTCTTATTGATGATTTTAAATAGATGCTACTAATTATTTTAAGGAAAAGTCCATTTATTCCTCTCAAGTGTTTTTAATAGAAACTGATGTTGGATTTAAGCAAATGCTTTCTTTGCATCTATTGAAATAATCATATGATTTTTGCTAACTTGGTTATTAATATGGCTAATTATTTTAACTTTTCCTAATATTAAACCAGCCCTGCATTTTTAGTATAAATCCTACTTGATCATGATGTAGTATCCTGGGGATGATTTTCTGAAGACTTTTTGTTAATATCTTATTTAAGATTTTAACATCAATATTCATTAGTGAGATTGGTCTATAGTTTTCTTTCTTTGTTTTCAACCTACCTGGTTTGGCACCGTGTCCGTGCCATAAAAGGAATTTGGTAGGACTCTTTTATTCCCTTGTTTTCAAATAGTTTATATAACATTGGAGCTATTTTTTCTTTGAATGTTTGATAGAATTCACCTGTGAATCCATCTGGTCCTGGAGATTTTTTTCTTAGGGAGTTGATTAATAGCTTGCTCTATTTCTTTTTCTGAAATAGGACTATTTAAGCAATTTATTTTTTCCTCTGTTAATCTGGAAAGCCTATATTTTTGGAGGTAGTCCTCCATTTCTCTTAGGTTATGAAGTTTATTGGCATAAAGTTGGGCTAAGTAATTCATTATTGCTCTAATTTTATCCTCATTGGTGGACAATTCCACTTTTTAATTTTTAAGACTAACAATTTGATTTTCCTCTCTCCTTTTTCTAATCAGATTTATCAAAGATTTATATATTGTATTGTTTTTTTTCATAAAACCAATCCTTAGTTTTATTTATTAATTCAATAGTATTATTACTTGCAATATTATTAATTTCTTCTTTTAAATTTAGAATTTCAAGTTTTGTATTTGATTGAGGGTTTTTAATTTGGTCTTTTTCTAGCATTTTTTAAGTTGCAAGCCCAATTCATTCATCTTCTCTTTCTCTATTTTCTTCAAGTAAGCCTCTAAAGATATAAAATTTCCCCTTATTACCACTTTAGCTGCATCCCACAAATTATGGTATGATGTCTCATCGTTGTCATTATCTTGAGTAAAATTACTAATTGTGTCTATAATTTGCTGTTTCACCAAATCATTCTTTTAGATGAGATTATTTAGTTTCCAATTACTTTTTGATCTATTTATCCCTAACTTTTTGTTGAATGTAATTTTATTGCATCATGATCTGAAAAGAAAGCCTTTACTATTGCTGCCTTCCTGCATTTAATTTTAAGATCTTTATGTCCTAATATATGGTCAATTTTTATATAGCTTCCATGAACTGCTGAGAAGAAAGTATATTCCTTTTTGTCACCATTCAGTTTTCCCCAAAGATCTATCATACCTAATTTCCTAATATTCGATTTACCTCTTTAATTTCTTTCTTATTTGTTTTGTGGTTTGATTTATCTAATTCTGAGAGTGCGAGGTTGAGATCTCTCACTATTATGGTTTTGTTGTCTATTTTTTCTTGAAACTCTTTTAACTTGTCCTTTAGGAAGTTAGATGATATACCACTTGGAACACATAGATTTAATATTGAAATTGCTTCAGTGTCTATGCCACCCTTTAGGAAGATATAGTTTCCTTCGTTATCTGTTTTGATTAGATCAGCTTTTGCTTTTGCTTGATCTGAGACGAGGATGGCTACCCCTGCTTTTTTGACTTCATTTGAAGCATAATATATTCTGCTCCAGCCTTGTATCTGTATGTATCTCTGTATGTATCTCCCTGTTTAAATGTGTTTCTTGTAAACAACATATTGTAGGGTAAACAACATATTGTAGGGTTCTGACTTTTGATCCAGTCTGCTATCCTTTTCCACTTAATGGAATAGTTCATCCCATTCACATTTACAACTAAAATTACTAATTCTGTATTTCTTGTATTTCATATTATCCCCAGATTATGCTTTTTTCCCTTGCCCTCCCTGAACCCCTTCCCCAGTATTAAACTTATGAGCCCAACTTGCGTTATTCAGCCCTCTGTCTTTAGTATCCCTCCTCCCTTCTTTAAATCCCTTTCCCTTTATTGTACCTTTTCCTTATTAGTCTTTTCCTTTCCCTTTTTCCTCTCCCCCTTTTTAATGAGGTGAGAAAGAATTTTCTGTAAAACAAATATGCCAATTATTTTCTCTTTGAGCCAATTCTGATGAAAGTAAGGTTGACACAATATTCCCCCCCCTCTAACTTTTCTCAGATGTGATAGGTTTTCTTTGCCTCTTGGTGGGATGTAGTTTCCCTCTTTTTATCTCCCTTTTCTCCTTTTCCTGACACTATCCCTTTCCATTTCTACTTCCCCCCCCTTTTTTGTTATATCAATAAAATCATATCATACATGTAGTCTTAATGCATATCCACAACAGAAATACAGTTCTCAAGAGTTCCTTTTATCTTTTCCTGCTTCTCTTGAGTCCTACTATTAGAGATCAAATTTTTTGTTTAGGGCTAGTTTTTTTTTTTCCTTAGAAACATATGGAATTTATCTGTTTCATTAAATGCTCATCTTCTTCCATTGAAGAAAATGCTCAACTTAGCTGGATAGTTTATTCTTGGCTGCATTTCAAGTTCTTTTGCCTTTTGGAATATCAGATTCCAGGCTCTTCATTCCTTTAATGTAGAGGCAGACAAATCTTGAGTGACCCGTATTGTGGCACCTTGGTATTTGAAATGGTTTTTCCTGGATTCTTGTAATATTTTTTCTTTAGTCTGATAGTTCTGAAATTTGGCCACAGTGTTCTATGAAGTTTTATTTTTATTTTTATTTTATTTTTTATTTTTAGGGTCTTTTTCAGAAGGTATTTAATGAATTATTTCAATGCCTATTTTACCTTCTGGTTTTATTACCTCTAGGCAGTTATCTTTGATGATTTCCCATAAAATAGTATCTAGCCTCTTTTTTTATTATAATTTTCAGGAAGTCCAATAATCCTCATATTGTCTCTTCTAGATGTGTTTTCCGTGTCTGTCATTTTGGAGAATAGATAGTTGACATTTTTCTCCAGATTTTCAATTTTTTGATTTTGTTTGACTGATTCTTGGTGTCTCAATGAATCATTCATTTCTATTTGCTCAGTTCTGATTTTTAATGAATTATTTTCTTCATTAGCTTTTTTTAACTTCTTTTTGTATGTTTCCAATTTAGTTTTTAAATGAGTTGTTTTGCTCTATGGATTTTTTTTTTTCTATTTCACTATTTTTTTTTTAGTGAGTTATTTTCTTTCTCCAATTCAGAAATCTTACTTTCTTGGGAATTCTTTATCTTTTCCAATTCACAGATCCTACTTTCCTGTTATTTCTTTACCTTTTCCAATTCCCTAATTCTGTTTCCCTGCACTTCCTGTGAATTCTTTACCTTTTCCAATTCACATTTTAGGAAGTTATTTACCTTTTCTTGTAGCGTGCTGTTGTCTCCAGAAACTGATGATCGCTCTCTGGGAGGAGATCTGCTGTGTCAACTCAAATCTCTTGGACAGATTCTTCTTCCTGTAGAGAGCCAACTTCCCTTCCTGCAGAGAGCTGTGTCAAGCCTGATGTAGCACAAAGACTTCTCCTATCTCTGGAGTACTGGCCTCTTTTATCCTCCCAGAGAATGGGCATGGGATAATGCAAGGGCTTCTGGCAAGAAGTATTCCAACCAATGAGCTTGCTCCTCTTAGAATTCCTAAGGTGTAAACTCCCTTTAAAGGCCCAAACCAAAAGTCTCAGCCAGAGAACTGTCAAGTCAACCTGAGTTCTCACCTTGTAATTGTCCAGACAACCTGAATTCTCAACTTGTCACTGTCTAGACAACCTGAGTTCTCACCTAGTAATCCTAACATTTTCCAATTCACATTTCAGTACATCGTTATTCTCTTGAATAGCTTCTTTTTCCTTTTCCCATTTTTCTTCTAATTCTCTTTTTAGATTTTTTATAGTCTCTTCTAAGAGAGCATTATTGGGATATTGTCTGGAGGCTGTCTGCTATTAGTTTCCTCAGGGTTGGAAACCCACTTTTTTTTAGTAGAGAAGCTGTCACTCTTTTATTACTCTTTTTTTTTTTTTAAAGCCTTCAGGGTCTGCTTTCAGTGCAAGGAAGTTACCAGGTTCCTCTGCAGAGCAAAGATGGGTTTATGAATAGTATCTGTCCTCTCAATGTGCTGCAAGGAAAGGCAGAGCTGAGAGAGTGCTCTGGGAAGAGCTACAGGCAGAAGTGAGTGGGTCTGGGTATCACAGGCCTGGCTGTGTAAGTGCCCTGTGAGGAGCCCTGCTGTGAGGATTAATGACCACCTTGGGGCTAGAGGTTAAGGAGCAAAAGGATCACTGTCCCCCTACAAAGGCCAGCTTTGAGTTTTCACAGTCTTCCTGTCCCTCATTGCACTGGAAATGTCCCTGGCTGGGGGAGCGCAGTTGCGCTGGGGAAATTCCACTACCCCAGACCGAGCCCCTCACTGTGCAGATGAGAGGCTACTCTGAGCTGTGTCCTAGCTGTGTGTGACTGCCCCTCACCATGAGCCCCATGCTGCAGAATGCTGTGAAGCGCTGTGTTATGGTCCGTGCTGAATCACTTCCAGTCCTGGGTGGGCACAGCCAGATCCTCTCAGGCTCTGGTTTCCCTCAGAGTACCCACTACCCCAGACTGCAACTTCTCTGCTGGTCCACTATTCCACCACCTAAGCAAAGCAGTCAAGCTACTCTTCTAAAAGATAAAGGTTTAATCACTATGAATTACATTTCAGATGAATTAAAAAAAAACAAAAAACAAAAAACAAAAAACCAAGAGTAGTAATCATTATTTAATTTAATTTAAAAAATGAAAGAAGAAACCAAATTACTGTTATCAAAAATGAAAATAATTAATTCTCCACCAATAAAAAGAAAATCAAAACACTTATTAGGAATTATTTTGTTCATATATATGCCAATGAATTTGAAAAATTTACAAAAATGAATAAATATTTCTAAAACAGTAAATTGTTCAGATTAATTCAAGAGAAAATAGAATGCTTGAATAATGCTACCTTAGGGGGAAAAAAAGAAATTGAATATGCATCAAGGAAGTTCTCTAAGAAAAATAATGTAGTCATAGCTTCATTCAAAAGTAGATTCTACCAAAATCTGAAGAAGGTGGGGTCAATCAAGGTGTGACTAAGCACAGTATTGAGATTGGAACAAAAGAGCTTAACCTGGGAAGGATATCTTATTCTTTAAAATTGAAATCAAGCAGATTCTGGTGTTTTATATGCATTTAAATTTTTTGGTGTTGAATTTAAATATACCAACTGAATGACTATCACCCAGATGAATAACACATTTTTTTAATCTCCCTTATTCAATATGAAGTAATAATAAAGTATAGTTTTGTAAACAAGGCAAGAAAAGGAGTTCAAATGTTAATAATAAGTCACTGATTTTCATCTTTTGCCATATTGTAACTAATGTTTATATTACAGAGAATATTGGAACATATTCATATACATTGTCTTGTGTTTTGCAATTTGGAGTTATGTACTTGGAGAGATTAGTATGTTTATGTATAAATTAGTCATTTGAAATATTGCTGCTGCTATTTCTGCCACCATTTTCATCATTATCAGAAGTAGATAACAAATTGGACACTAAATCTCAGAGAAGAATTCCCATTCTATCTAGTTAAAATAATGATACTTTATTTTGATCTTAAAATGAGTAATCAGTAAATAATATTCCATAACTTTCACATACCATTATTTACTTCACATACCAACCATTCTCCAACTGATGGGACATCCATTCATCTTCCAGTTTCTAGCCACTACGAAAAGGGCTTCCACAAACATTTTGGCACATGCAGGTCCCTTTCCCTTCTTTAGTATTTCTTTGGGATATAAACCCAATAGCAGCAATGCTGGATCAAAGGGTGTGCACATTTTCATAACTTTTTGGGCATAGTCCAAATTGCTCTCCAGAATGGCTGGATTATTTGGTGGCTCCACCAAAATGTATTAGTGTCCCAGTTTTCCCACATCCCCTCCAACATTCATTATTATTTGTTCCTGTCATCTTAGCCAATCTGACAGGTGTGCAGTGGTATCTCAGAGTTGTGTTAATTTGCATTTCTCTGATCAGTAATGATTTGGAACACTCTTTCATATGAGTGGATATAGTTTCAATTTCATCATCTGAGAATTGTCCGTTCATATCCTTTGACCATTTATCAATTGGAGAATGGTTTGATTTCTTATAAATTAGGGTCAGTTCTCTATATATTTTGGAAATGAGACCTTTGTCAGAACCTTTGTTTTTAAAGATATTTTCCCAATTTGTTACTTCCCTTCTAATCTTGTTTGCATTAGTATTATTTGTACAGAAACTTTTTAGTTTGATGTAATCAAAATCTTCTATTTTGTGATCAATAATGATCTCTAGTTCTCCTCTGGTCATAAAATCCTTCCTCCTCCACAGCTCTAAGAGGTAGACTATCCTCTTTTCCTCTAATCTATTTATGATCTCATTCTTTATGCCTAAATCATGAACCCATTTTGATCTTATCTTGGTATATGGTGTTAAGTGTGGATCCATATCTAATTACTGCCATCCTTCCAGTTTTCCCAAAAGTTTTTTTTTTCCAAATAATGAATTTTTATCCCTAATGTTGGTATATTTGGGTTTGTCAAAGACTAGATAGCTATAGATGTACCCTTTTTTGTCATTTGTATCTAATCTGTTCTACTGATCGACCGGGCTATTTCTTAGCCAATACCAAATGGTTTTGGTGAGTGCTACTACCTAATATAGCTTTAGATCAGGCACACTTAGACCACCTTCATCTGACTTTTTTTTCATTAGTTTCCTTGAAATTCTCGACCTTTTATTCTTTCATATGAATTTTGTTGTTATTTTTTCTAGGTCATTAAAATAGTTTCTTGTGAGTTTGATTGGTATAGCACTAAATAAATAGATTTGTTTGGGGAGTATTGTAATCTTCATTATATTCACTCGGCCTATCCAAGAGCATTGAATGTCTTTCCAATTATTTAAATCAAACTTTATTTTTGTGGCAAGTGTTTTGTAATTTTGCTCATATAATTCCTGACTTTTCTTTTGTAGATATATTCCCAAATATTTTATACTCTCAATATTTGTTTGGAATTGAATTTCTCTTTGTATCTCTTGTTGTTGCATTTACTTGGTGATGTATAAAAAAGCTAAAGATTTCTGTGGATTTATTTTGTATCCAGCAACTTTGCTAAAGTTGTGAATTATTTCTAATAACTTTTCATTAGACTCTTTGGGGTTCTCTAAGTATATCATCATATCATCTGCAAAGAGTGACAGTTTGATTTCCTTATTACCTACTCTAATTCCTTTATTCTCTTTCTCGACTCTTATTGTCCAGGCTAGCATTTCTAATACAATATTGAATACTAATGGTGATAGTGGGCAACCTTGTTTCACTCCTGATCTTCCTGGGAAAGGTTCCAGTTTATCTTCATTACATATTATGCATATATACATATGATGGTCATAAATATATGCTCCTGATTACTCTAAGGAATAGTACATTTATTCTTATACTCTCAAGCGTTTTTAGTAGTAATGGATGTTGGATTTATCAAATACTTTTTCTGCATCTATTGAGATGATTATATGGTTTTTATTAATTTGATTATTAATATGGTCAATTATACTAATAGTTTTCCTAATATTGAACTAGCCCTGTATTGCTGGTATAAATCCCACTTGGTCATAATGTATTATCCTGGGGATTATTTTCTGTAATCTTTTTGCTAATATTTTATTTAAGATTTAGCATCAATATTCATTAAGGAAAGTGGTCTCTAGTTTTCTTTCTCAGTTTTCGATCTACCTGGTTTAGGTATCAGTATCATGTGTGTGTCATAAAAGGAGTTTGGTAGGACTGCTCATCCACTAATTTTTTCAAATAGTTTATATAACATTGGGGCTAATTGTTCTTTAAATGTTTGGGAGAATTCACATGTAAATCCATCTGGTCCTGGGGATTTTTTCCTGGGGAGTTGATTAATAGCTTTTTCTATTTCTGTTTGTGAAATGGCATTATTTAAGCAATTTTTCTCCTCCTCTGTTAATCTAGGAAGCGTATATTTTTGGAGGAAGTCATCCATTTCACTTAAGTTATCAAATTTATTGGCATAAAGTTGGGCAAAGTAACTCATTATTTCTTTAATTTCCTCTTCATTGGTGCAAAGACCCCCCTTTTAATTTGTAAGACTAACAATTTGATTTTCTTCTTTCCCTTTTCTGATCAGATTTACCAAAGGTTTATCTATTTTATTGGCTTTTTCATAAAACCAACTCTTGGTTTCATTTATTAATTCAATAGGTTTTTTACTTTCAATAATATTGATTTTTCCTTTTAATTTTTGTATTTCAAGTTTGATTTTTGGTTTGGGTTTTAAATTTGGTCTTTTTCTAGCCTTTTAAGTTGCAAGCCCAATTCATTAATCTTCTCTTTCTCTATTTTGTTCAAATAAGCCTCTAAAGATATAAAATCTCCCCTTATTACCGCTTTAGCTGCATCCCAAAGATTTTGGCATGATGTCTCATCGTTGTCATTTATCTTGGGTTAAATGTTTCTATAATTTTATGTTTCACCCAGTCATTCTTTAAGATGATATTATTAGTTCAGACTTTTGGTCTATTTACACCTAACTTCTTATTGAATATAGCTTTTATTGCATTGTGATCTAAGAAGAAGGCATTTATTATTTCTGCCGTCCTACATTTAATTTTGAGATCTTTACGTGCTAATATATGGTCAATTTTTGTATAGGATCCATGAATTGCTGAGGAGAAAGTATATTCCTTTCTATTGCCATTCAGTTTTCTCCAAAGGCCTATCATACCTACTTTTTCTAATGTTCTATTTACTTTTTAAATTTCTTTCTTGTTTGTTTTGCGGTTTGATTTGTCTAAATCTGAGAGTGCAAGGTTGAGATCTCCCATTATTATAATTTTACTGTCTATTTCTTCTTGCAACTCTTTTAACTTTTCCTTTAGAAAGTTAGATGCTATACCACTTGGTGCACATATGTTTAGTATTGATATAGCTTCATTGTTTATGCTACCTTTTAGTAGGATTTAGTTTCCTTCCTTATCTCTTTTAATTAGATCAATTTCTGCTTTTGCTTGATCTGAGATAAGGATGTCTATTCCTGCTTTTTTTGGTTCTCTTGAAGCATAATAGATTCTACTCCCACCTTTTACATTTACTTTGCATGTATCTCCCTGCTTTAAGTGTGTTTCCTGTAAACAACATATTGTATGTTTGTGACTTTTGATCCAGTCTCCTATCCATCTCCATTTTATGGGAGAGTTCATCCCATTCACATTTACAGTTAAAATTACTAATTCTGTATTTTCTGCTATCACATTATCCACAGATTATTCTTTTTTCCCTTGACCCCCCTTAAACTTCTTCCCCAATATTTAATTTATATACCCCTCTTGTGACGCTCAGCCCTCTCTTTTTTGTATCCCTCCCCTCTCCTTTAAGTCCCTTCCCTTTTCTTGTACCCTTCCCTTATTCCTCTTTGCCTTTTCCCTTTTCCTCTCCCCCCTTTTAAGGAGGTGATAGAGAATTTTCTGAAAAACAAATATGTCAATTATGTACTCTTTGAGCCTACTCTGATGAGAGTAAGACTCACACAATGTTTCTCCCCCTCTCTAAATTGCCTCAGATGTGGTAGATTTTCTATGCCTCTTCGTAGAATGTTGTTTCCCTCTTTTTAATCACTCTTTCCTCTTTTTTGATGCTACCTCCTTTTCTTTACTACTCCCCTTTTTATATCAGTAAAATCAAATTATCCATGTGGACTTTCTATATATCCACAACAGAGATACAGTTCTTAAGAGTTCTTTTTACCTTTTTCTGCTTCTCTTCAGACATGTGGATGTAGATCATTTTTTTTTTTTGTTTAAGTCTAATATTTTTTTTCTTAGAAACAAATGGAATTCATCTGTTTCATTAAATGACTATCTTCTTCCATGGAAGAAAATGGTCAAACATATTCCAAATATGCCATTCGGAATATTAGGTTCCAGGACCTTTGATCTCTTAATGTGGAGGCAGGCAGATCTTGAGTTACCCTTATTGTGGCACCTTGGTATTTAAATTGTTTTTTCTAGCTGCTTGACATATTTTTTCCTTTGTTTGATAGTTCTGCAGCTTAGCCACAATTTTCTGTGGAATTCTTTTTTTAGGGTCTTTTTTAGAAGGTGTTCAATGAATTCTTTCAACGCCTATTTTCCCTTCTGTTTCTATTATCTCTGGACAGTTCTCTTTGATAATTTCCTGTAAAATAGAATCTAGGCTCTTTTTTTGATCATAGTTTTCGGAAAGTCCAATGATCTTCAAATTATCTCTCCTAGATCTATTTTCCAGGTCTATAGATTTTCCCAGTAAGTATTTGATATTATTCTCCAGCTTTTCATTTTTTTTTTCCCTGACTGATTCTTGGATTCTCAATGAATCATTAATTTCTATTTGTTCCCTCCTGATTCTTAATGAGTTATTTTCTTCATTCACATTGTTAGTTCTTTTTGTATATGCCCAATTGAGTTTTTAAATGAATTATTTTGCTCTATTTAATTTTTTTCATTTCCTTATTTTTTAGAGTTATTTTCTTTTTCCAATTCAGAAATCCTACTTTCTTGAGACTTATTTTTTTTTGGTTTTTTTCAATTCAGAAATCCTACTTACTTGAGAATTTTTTATTTTTTCCAATTCAGAAATCCTAATTTCCAGTGATTTTTTAACCTTTTCTAATTCACAAATTTTGTTTCTCTGTATCTCCTGTGAATTCTTTATTTTTCCCAACTCAAATTTCAGGACATTGTTATTCTCTATCAAAGCTTCTCTTTCCTTTCCCCACTTTTCTTCAAACTCTCTTAACTTTTAATAGTCTCTTCTAGGAGAGAGTTGTGTGATGGGGGCATGTATCATTCCCCTTTAGGCTGTTATCTGCTGACTCTCTGCTGTTAACTTTTTCGGAGTTGGATACCCACTCTTTCTCTGTGTAGAAGGTATTGATAGTTCTCTTCAGCTTTTTACTCATTGTTAAAAATCTTTTGGGGTCTGCCCTTGGTGTAAGAAGTTTATTTATTTATTTACCAGCTTTTTCCCAGACTAGATGGATGCAGCAGCTCCTGTGCCTGAGTTAAGAGAGAGCTCAGGGAGAGCGTTCCCCTATCCTTCTCCATAAATGCCTCAGAGTTGATATGGCTGTGCTCTGAGGATTGCTCAGTGAAGGACCCAGCTGTGTGTCCTAGTGACTTACCTGAGGTTTAAGACTGAACAGTAAAAGTGACACAAAGCCCAGCCAATGTGCCCTGTGGGGTGTGGATATCAGCAGCTGATGTGAAAAGCCCCAGTGCTCAAACTGGATGTGTCTGCCAGGAAATGCAGTACCTACTTCAAAGGTTCCCCTTCTCTTGGAATTCCAAAGCTGCTAGAGTTCCATAGCCTCAGGCTAATCTCAGCACTATGTGGATTAGATGTTGCCTCAGGCTGTGTCTCTGCTGTTCAGGCTCTTAAGTACCCCAAGGTGAAGCACTGGACAGCAGAAGGCGGCTTCATTGCCATGACAAGTTCTGTTAGGTCACTTCCGGATTGGGGTGGTTTCTAGGATCTGGCTTTATGCTTTAAAGTGGCTTGATTTCTTTTCTAAACTGCTGTTTTATAAGCAGAGAAGAACTTACAGCCTGTGCCATATTCCTCTATCTCAGTGGCTTCTCTGATCCCAGAGATCTCCCCAGCCTGATCAGCACAGTGTGCTAGCACCTCACCCTGTCTGTGCTGGCCTTTTTCCTTCCTCCCCTTGTAACTGACCTTTTCTGTTGAAACTCCAGATGATCTTCAGCTGGTAAGTTGTGCTTTTAATCCTTGTGGTTTCTATCAGTCCAGCGTTATTTTTGAGGCTGATTTAAGTAATTTGTAATGAGGGAAAAAGGGAGCTTACAAATTCGAGTGCATCTTCTCTGCCAACTTGGCTCTGCCCCCGTGGTCTATTACTTTTTACAAGTGCCTCTACAAACAAACAAGCAAACAACAACAACAACAACAAAATAAAAAGACTCTCCTGGAAGATGTTCTAGGCAGAACTATTCTGGGAAGGTAGAGACCTCAACCCATAAATATAATAAACTAAAAAACCCATCATAGAAGGATATGACCCATATCTGATAGAAAAAACAAAGCCCAGAGTATCCCTGAAATGGGGATAATCTAGGGAAAGAAGTTTTTCTTTTGTTTTTGTTTGTTTGTTCATTTTTTATTTTGTTTTGTTTTTGTAATTTAATATTTTGGTTTTTTCCCCAGTTACATGTAAAAAAACAAGTTAATACTTGTTTTTAAAACTTTGAGTTTCACATTCTCTCCCTTTTGGCTTCCCTTGACCCCCTGCCCTTGTTTCTATGGAAAAGTCACATGTGAAGATGTGCAAACCTTTCCATAAATATCATGTAAAAGAAAATATAGATCTCCTCCTTCTAAGAAAAGAAAGAAAAAAGAAAAAAAAACTTATGAAAAATAAAGTTAAAATATGATTTAATTTGTATTCAGACATAAACAATTATTTTTCTTGGTATGGGTATTTTTTCATAACTTCTTTGGGATAGTTTTGAATCATTGACTTCAAATAATTAAGTTATTCATATTTGATCATCCCACAATATAGCTGTTACTTTGTATGTAGTACATATCTCTTGGCATCAATTCTTTCCAAGTTTTTCTGAGATCATCCTACTTACCATTTCTTAATCCATCATAATCAGATGCCAAAAATTGCAATCTTTGTTTAAAGAACTTGATTGTGATAATCATTTGATAGTGATAATCATGTCCTGTTATTTCTGTTAATCTGGTGGATGATGAAAACTGCACAAGCCACAAAAAGACAACATCATGTAAGAATCAATGAACAAAATCATTACTTCTAATATTTAAAATATTCTGAATGCTGTCTTTTCACATAATCACTTAAAGCCATATGAGCTTTAGAAAACTAACTAAAAGGTTCCTCTATTAGCAACTTGGGCATATGTGGTTTGAAGATTTACTATCTACCTAGATTTTCATGGACATAGAGAAAATACAGAGCATGAACAAAGGACAAACATATGACTTAATATATTAAAATTAGTTTCTCTCTTTATTGTTCAAATCTTTTAAAACAAATGTCAGCTAAGTATGCCTTAGATAATAATAAAAAAAAAAGAATTAAACTTAAAAATAGCTCTTCTGACACTGGAGTTCATACAATCTAGAATCTAGATTCATGCATAAACCACTGGAAAACAAGAAAAACAAACCAGGTTGGCAGCTTTCAAATACTAAATTGATATAGGTCTTACTTATTGTGTCATGTATATATAACTTATTCCATGATCCACCACTTGATTTCTTAGTCAGCACCAAATGGTTTTGATTATTGTTGCTTTATAATATAGTTTTAGGTTTGATACTTGTAAAGGGCTGAAACTCTGAGAAGGTGCACTTAAACAACCGAGCACTTAAGGGTAATTACTTATTGGACAATACTGTATTAGAATATGCTTCGAAAATGACCCTTTCCATTATTCTGTGCTGGCTCAATCATATGGTGTATACAGAGAATTTCAGGAGGGATTAGAGGGTGGAGTAAGACTAGCCAGAATCACTTTTAGTGAGAGAGGAAGAGAAGAAAGGTAGCACAGATCCTGCATTCATCCAATTCCTTTCTATCCCTAAAGAAGAAGGACTTTTGTTTATCCTGACTTTGGCTAATTCTAAGGTATCCAGGGTGCTAACTCAGTCCTCATAGTTATTGCTAAGCCATCATCCTCTGAATTTTTTTGATTAATTCCCTGTATATTTTTGAAATTTTGTTCTTCCAGATGAATTTTGTTTCATTTTTGTAGTTCCATCAAAAAATGTTTTGGGGGCGGAGCCAAGATGGCGGAGAGGAAACACACGACTCAGTGAACGTCCTCACTCCCTCACAACCAATTAGATAAATTAAGTCTCAAAATTAGCTCAGGACTGATAGATACCACAAGGACTGGAAGCACGACTTACCAGCTGAAGAGAATCTGGAGTTTCAACAGGAAAGGTCAGTTCTCAGGGGAGGAATAAGAAAGACCAGCACAGACGGTGGGGTAGGGGCACACTGCGCCCATTGCGCTGGGAAGGGCTCTGGGATCAGAGAAGCCACTGAGGTAAAGGAATCTGGCACAGGCTGTTAGCTCTTCTCTGCTAATTATTTAGCAGTTCAGAAGAGAAAGCCAAAATATTTTAAAACTCAGATTAAATTTTCCCCGGACCCTGGGGGTGACTCCGCACCAGGGGGTGTGGCCTCAGCTACCTCCTGAGAATAGTTAAGAGACTGACAAGTGGGTGGATACGGCCCAAGGCAACACACACTGCCTAGCTTAGCTGGAGGGAGTGGAACTCAGCTCCAGGAAGTCCCAGAGAAGCGGAACCTTTGAACTAGGGACCGCGGTTTCTGGCAGACACTTCCAGTTTGAGCGCAGGGGCTTCTTACGTCACCTGCTGCAGACACCCACTCCCCACCCGGACACATAGCCTGGGCTTCCTGCAGTCTTCACTATTCTACGCCCTCGAAGCACAGCAGTGCTAATCACCTCTGAGGCACTCCCAGGGAGAGGGTGGGGAACTCTCTCCCAGAGCTCTCTCTTAGTGCGGGCGCAGGGGCCGCTGCATCCTTCCCGTCTGGGAGGAAGCTGGTAAAGAAGTAAATAATTTCCTACCCCAGAGACAGACCCCAAAAGATTTTTTTCAAGTATGAACAAAAAAGCTAGAAAAACCATAGATTCCTTCTATACAGAGAAAGAGCGGGTGTCCAACCCCGAGGAAGTTGACAGCAGAGAATCAGATAACAACCTAAAGGGGAACGATTCCTGCCCCCCATCACATAACTCTCTCCTAGAAGAAGCTCTTAAGAAATTGAGGGAGATCGAAGAAAAATGGGGAAAAGAAAGGGAAGTTATGATAGAGAATAATAATGTCCTGAAATTGGAGTTGGAAAAAATAAAGAATTCACAGGAGATGCAGGGAAACAAAATTAGTGAATTAGAAAAGGTTAAAAAAACACAGGAAAGTAGGATTTCTGAATTGGAAAAGATAAAAAAGTCTCAAGAAAATAGAATTTCTGAATTGGAAAAAGAAAATAATTCTCAAAAAAAAAAAATTAGGGAAATGGAAAAAAACTCAATAGAGCAAAATAATTCATTTAAAAATGAAATTGGGCATTTACAAAAAGAACTAAAAACTGTGAAAGAAGAAAATAACTCCTTAAAAGTCAGGATGGAACAAATAGAAATGAATGATTCACAGAGAACCCAAGAATCAGTCAAACAAAACAAAAAAAATGAGAAGCTGGAGAACAACGTCAAATACTTACTGGGAAAATCTATAGACCTGGAAAATAGATCTAGGAGAGATAATCTGCGGATTATTGGACTTCCAGAAAACTATGACCAAAAAAAGAGCCTAGATTCTATTTTACAGGAAATTATCAAAGAGAACTGTCCAGAGATAATAGAAACAGAAGGGAAAGTAGATGTGGAAAGAATTCATCGAACTCCTTCTGAAATAGACCCTAAAAAAAGAACACCACGGAATATTGTGGCTAAGCTGCAGAATTACCACAGAAAGGAGAAAATCCTGCAAGCAGCTAGAAAAAAACAATTTAAATACCAAGGTGCCACAATAAGGGTCACACAAGATCTGGCTGCCTCCACATTAAAAGATAGAAGGGCCTGGAACCTGATATTCCGAAAGGCAAAAGATCAAGGACTGCAACCAAGAATGAACTACCCAGCTAAGTTTAGCATCTTTTTCCATGGAAGAAGATGGTCATTCAATGAAACAGAGGAATTCTATATGTTTCTAAGAAAAAAACCAGACTTAAACAAAAAATTTGATCTACATCCACAAGACTGAAGAGAAACAGAAAAAGGTACACAGAACCCTTGAGAACTGTAACTTTGTTGTGGGTATATAAAAAATACTCAAGGATAATTTGATTTTACTGATATAAAAGAAAAAAAGGGGGGTGTGGTAAAGGGAAGGAGGTCGGTTCAGAAAAAGGGGAAGGAGTGATAAAAAGAGGGAAACTACATCCCAGGAAGAGACATAGAAAATACACCATATCTGAGGGAACTTAGTGAGGGGGAGAATCATTGTGTGAATCTTACTCTCATCAGAAGAGGCTCAAAGAGTAAATAATTAACATATTTGTTTTTCAGAGAATTTTCTCTCACCTCATTAAAAGGGGGGAGAGGAAAAGGGGAAAGGAAAAGGAGAATAAGTGAAGGGACTTGGAGGGAGGGGGGAGGGATCCTAAAAAAAAAAAAAAAAAAAAAAAAAAAAAGAGGGAGGGTTGCGCGTCACAAGGGGGGTCTGTAAATTAAATATCGGGGAGGGGGATCAGGGGGGTCAAGGGAAAAAAGTATAATCTGGGGATAATACGATGGCAGGAAATACAGAATTAGTAATTTTAACTGTAAATGTAAATGGGATGAACGATCCCATCAAACGGAGACGGATAGCAGATTGGATCAAAAAGCAGAACCCTACAATATGTTGTCTACAGGAAACACACTTAAAGCAGGGAGATACATACAGAGTAAAGGTAAAAGGTTGGAACAGAGCTTATTATGCTTCAGGTAAAGCCAAAAAAGCAGGGGTAGCTATCCTTATCTCAGATCAAGCAAAAGCAGAAGTAGATCTCGTTAAAAAAGATAAGGAAGGAAACTATATCCTGCTGAAAGGTAGCATAAATAATGAAGCCATATCAATACTAAACATATATGCACCAAGTGGTATAGCATCTAACTTTCTAAAGGAAAAGTTAAGAGAACTGCAAGAAGAAATAGACAGTAAAACTATAATAGTGGGAGATCTCAACCTTGCACTCTCAGATTTAGACAAATCAAACCACAAAACAAACAAGAAAGAAATTAAAAAAGTAAATAGAACATTAGAAAAACTAGGTATGATAGACCTTTGGAGAAAACTGAATGGCAATAGGAAGGAATATACTTTCTTCTCAGCAGTTCATGGATCCTATACAAAAATTGACCATATATTAGGACATAAAGATCTCAAAATTAAATGTAGGAAGGCAGAAATAATAAATGCCTTCTTCTCAGATCACAATGCAATAAAAGCTACATTCAGTAAAAAGTTAGGGGTAAATAGACCAAAAAGTAATTGGAAACTGAATAATCTCATCTTAAAGAATGACTGGGTGAAAGAGCAAATTATAGAAACAATTAACAATTTCACCCAAGATAATGATAATGATGAGACATCATATCAAAATCTTTGGGATGCAGCTAAAGCAGTAATAAGGGGAAATTTTATATCTTTAGAGGCTTATTTGAAGAAAATTGAGAAAGAGAAGATTAACGAATTGGGCTTACAACTTAAAAGGCTAGAAAAAGACCAAATTATAAACCCCCAACCAAAAATTAAACTCGAAATACAAAAATTAAAAGGAGAAATCAATAAAATTGAAAGTAAAAAAACTATTGAATTAATAAATAAAACCAAGAGTTGGTTTTATGAAAAAGCCAATAAAATAGATAAACCTTTGGTAAATTTGATCAAAAAAAAGAAAGAGGAAAATCAAATTGATAGTCTTACAAATGAAAAGGGGGATCTTTCCACCAATGAAGAGGAAATTAGAGAAATAATAAGGAGTTACTTTGCCCAACTTTATGCCAATAAATTTGATAATTTAAGTGAAATGGATGACTTTCTCCAAAAATATAGGCTCCCTAGATTAACAGAGGAGGAGATAAATTGCTTAAATAGTCCCATTTCAGAAAAAGAAATAGAACAAGCTATTAATCAACTCCCCAGGAAAAAATCCCCAGGGCCAGATGGATTCACATGTGAATTCTACCAAACATTTAAAGAACAATTAGCCCCAATGTTATATAAATTATTTGAAAAAATAGGGGATGAAGGAGTCCTACCAAACTCCTTTTATGACACAGACATGGTACTGATACCTAAACCTGGTAGATTGAAAACTGAGAAAGAAAATTATAGACCAATCTCCTTAATGAATATTGATGCTAAAATCTTAAATAAGATATTAGCAAAAAGACTTCAGAAAATCATCTCCAAGATAATACACTATGATCAAGTAGGATTTATTCCAGGAATGCAGGGCTGGTTTAATATTAGGAAAACTATTAATATAATTGACCATATTAATAATCAAATTAATAAGAACCATATGATCATCTCAATAGATGCAGAAAAAGCATTTGACAAAATCCAACATCCATTCCTACTAAAAACTCTTGAGAGTATAGGAATAAATGGATTATTCCTTAGAATAATCAGGAGTATATATTTAAGACCGTCAGTAAGCATAATATGCAATAGAAATAAACTGCAACCTTTCCCTGTAAGATCAGGAGTGAAACAAGGTTGCCCACTATCACCATTACTATTCAATATAGTACTAGAAACGCTAGCCTCGGCAATAAGAGCCGAGAAAGAGATTCAAGGAATTAGAGTAGGAAATGAGGAAATCAAACTATCACTTTTTGCAGATGACATGATGGTATACTTAGAGAACCCCAAAGACTCTGCTAAAAAGCTACTAGAAATAATTCAAAATTTCAGCAAAGTGGCAGGATACAAAATAAATCCACATAAATCCTCGGCATTTTTATATATCACTAACAAAATGCAACAGCAAGAGATACAAAGAGAAATTCCATTCCAAACAAATGTTGAGAGTATAAAATATTTGGGAATCCATCTACCAAAGAAAAGTCAGGAATTATATGAGAAAAATTACAAAACACTTGCCACAAAAATAAAATCAGATTTAAATAATTGGAAAGACATTCAGTGCTCTTGGATAGGCCGAGCGAATATAATAAAGATGACAATACTCCCCAAACTAATCTATTTATTTAGTGCTATACCAATCAGACTCCCAAGAAACTATTTTAATGACCTAGAAAAAATAACAACAAAATTCATATGGAAGAATAAAAGGTCAAGAATTGCAAGGGAACTAATGAAAAAAAACTCAGAGGAAGGTGGTCTAAGTGTACCTGATCTAAAGCTATATTATATAGCAGCAGTCACCAAAACCATTTGGTATTGGCTACAAAATAGACCGGTAGATCAGTGGAACAGATTAGATACAAAGGACAAAAAAGGGTACATCTATAGCAATCTAATCTTTGACAAACCCAAAGATTCCAACATTAGGGATAAAAATTCATTATTCGGAAAAAACTGTTGGGAAAACTGGAAATTAGTATGGCAGAAATTAGATATGGATCCACACTTAACACCATATACCAAGATAAGATCAAAATGGGTCCATGATTTAGGCATAAAGAGGGAGATAATAAATAGATTGGAGGAACAGAGGATAATCTACCTCTCAGACTTGTGGAGGAGGAAGGAATTTATGACCAGAGGAGAATTAGAGATCATTATTGATCACAAAATAGAAGATTTTGATTACATCAAACTAAAAAGTTTCTGTACAAATAATACTAATGCAAACAAGATTAGAAGGGAAATAACAAATTGGGAAAATATTTTTAAAAACAAAGGTTCTGACAAAGGTCTCATTTCCAAAATATATAGAGAACTGACCCAAATTTATAAGAAACCAAACCATTCTCCAATTGATAAATGGTCAAAGGATATGAACAGACAATTCTCAGAGGAAGAAATTGAAACTATATCCACTCACATGAAAGAGTGTTCCAAATCACTACTGATCAGAGAAATGCAAATTAAGACCACTCTGAGATACCACTACACACCTGTCAGATTGGCTAAGATGACAGGAACAAATAATGACAAATGTTGGAGGGGATGTGGGGAAACTGGGACACTAATACATTGCTGGTGGAGTTGTGAAAGAATCCAGCCATTCTGGAGAGCAATCTGGAATTATGCCCAAAAAGTTATCAAACTGTGCATACCCTTTGACCCAGCAGCGCTACTACTGGGATTATATCCCAAAGAAATACTAAAGAGCGGAAAGAGACATATATGTGCCAAAATGTTTGTGGCAGCTCTTTTTGTTGTAGCTAGAAACTGGAGGATGAATGGATGTCCATCAGTTGGAGAATGGTTGGGTAAATTGTGGTATATGAAGGTTATGGAATATTATTGCTCGGTAAGAAATGACCAGCAGGAGGAATATAGAGAGGCCTGGAGAGACTTAAATCAACTGATGCTGAGTGAAATGAGCAGAACCAGAAGATCACTGTACACTTCAACAACAATGCTGTATGAGGATGTATTCTGATGGAAGTGGAAATCTTCAACATAAAGAAGATCCAACTCACTTCCAGTTGATCAATGATGGACAGAGGTAGCTGCACCCAGAGAAGAAACACTGGGAGGGGAATGAAAATTGTTAGCACTAATATCTGTCTGCCCAGGGTGCATGTACCTTCGGAATCTAATGTTTATTGTGCAACAAGAAAGTGATAATCGCACACATGTATTGTACCTAGACTATATTGTAACACATGTAAAATGTATGGTATTGCCTGTCGTCGGGGGGAGGGAATAGAGGGAGGGGGGGTAAATTGGAAAAATGAATACAAGGGATAATATTATAAAATATATATATATATATAATTAAAAAAAAATGTTTTGGCAGTTTGTTTGGGTTTTTTTTGATATGGTTTTGTTATGATTCTTTGTGGGATATGGAGGATGATGACTATATGCTCAGGAGTCATTGAGTGATTTGCTAAATTCCTTGGAAATATAGTTTTCTTTAATTAGACATTATTTATGACACTAAATCATATCAGAAGAATATTAGAAACACATTAGGTATAATTACAAACTGGGTTCAGTCAAAAGTTATTATTGTTTTAAGGAACTGTAAGCAATATGTTTTTTTGGAAAAGAAGATGGCATTTAAACTAAACTGAAACATTTAGTTTAAACTGAAATTGAGGAAAAAAGCTGTAATGCCCACCACCAACTAACTCTCAATATATGGCAAGTGATAGTTCACTTTCTTTTGGTGAGAGTCATACAGAATAAAATGTTGTGTATCCAGGGACCAGACTCAAATAAGACTGCAGTCTCTGGGATTTATTTTTATGCAAAAAAGAACCAAAACTTAAAAAAAAATTGGTGGGCACACAAATCTAGAATTTAGATAACTGATATTAAATAAACAAAATTGAAGAAAAGCAGAGTCAAATAACTAAAACAACAAAAAAAAAAAATAGAAAGAATTTGGGAAGATATATCATTGACAATTTAGTCTAGCTGTCCCCAACATCTTTTTCTTCTGTAAATCTGTTTCAACAACAAAAAATGTTATAATTTAAAATGCTACTCATGATATCAAATTTTGATATATTTGTTCAATACTTACAATAAGCATAAAGATAACTTTTATACCCCAATTCCAAATTAAAATTTACATTTTTAAATTATTAAATATTACTTTACATATAACCATGAAAATTCTAAGTACAAAATTATGAAACTCATAATTATAAAATATGCATATTTTAGTTTGAGCTATGATTATTGTTATATACAAAAATCCACATACTTAATGAAATATATTACAACTTGGCATATCTTCAATTTTGAAAACAATTTCAAATTTGAATTTTTTTATTTCAACAATGTTTAAAAATATTTGTTTAAGCAGCAGATAATCAAATTCAAATCTACTTTATATCAAGTTTGTTTTTATACTTTTTTATTTTAAAACAAAAACAAAGTGAATATTTTTGTTCACACTATTTTGTGAAAGAATATAGGAGGAGCAGAATATTATCATCTCTCTGAGATGGTAATTTTAAAAACAGCCAACTCAATGATAGATGAAAATGAATAATTGTATAAAGTATTTACTTTTCTGTTCACTAATAATAATAATTATAATATATTAAATGATAGATATTCATATTTTGTTTGTTTTTTTTTTCAAATATATTGATAAATAAATTAACTATTTGGGGAAAAGAATCTCTTCAAAATGTCATTTTCTTTTCTTTGACCACTGGCACACTAGTACATTGGTTTACAGTCTTACAGAAAATCTACTCAGTGCCTGATAAATCTTGTCAAACATTTAATTTAAAATTTAAAAACTGTATAGAAAAAAGAATAACTTAAGGAGCAGAAAAGTTTAAATCAGAAAATATCCTTCACACTTCAATGAAGGATAATATAAGATTTGTTTTTGTAGAATATATGCAATAATCTGTGATAGTCTCACAATTGTTTATAATGTTCATAGTTATGATTCATGGTTTTCAAATAGTCAGGCATTTGCTTTGTAAGAATGCTAACACTGAAAACATGTTGAAGAAATATGATTGTTAGTTATAAGGAGCAGCTGAGAAGTAGAGTAAATATAGAGGATTCGGCCTGGAATCAAGAATATGTCCTGAGTAATAAGTTTAGACTGAGAAAGTCATTTGATCTTGTTTGCCCCAGTTTCCTCATCTATAAAATAAATTGGACCATTTCAGTATCTTTGCCAAGAAAACCCCAAAAGGACTCCTGAAGAATCAAACACTACTGAAAAATGACTAAGCAACAACATAATTACATGTTAATAGATGGGAACAAGGGAGCTATTCTAATGGAATATACAGAATTCAAATGAATGCATGTTCCTGACTTTTCACTGGAAATTTGGTTGTGTTTAATCATTTAATTAATGAAATGGTTTGTAGACAACTAATGGCAAGTTTAGAAATTACAAAACTATATTGTGCTAAGTCAGAATTGGTTTGAGTTTGATGAAATTATTGCATGGATACCAAAATTATGGTGTACCTGATTATAAAAATTTCCATTGCTACAGAAGCAAACTTATAATTCTTTAAATAAATGTGGTGATTGTCACAGTGAGGAATGATGGCAACTATCTGTGTGTGTTTGTGTAGGTGTGCCCACACATAATTAGTCAACAATTTGTTACTTGAAATATTAAAATATTTAAATATAAACCTCTTAAATGATTGTCACAAATAATCAATAGTATCCATAGATCTTTAAACCAGATCCATTGTTTTAGTCTAGGATATAGTCAATAAAAAGGCACATATCAAGAAAAAAATTGATGGAGGTTGTAAAAAAGAAAAGAGTCTCTATGTTAAGGAAAAACTCATAATTAGAATTAGCAGTATATGGAGCAAACTAATTCATGATATTGACATTTTCTTTTACTTTAATTTTTTTTGACAATAGAAAAACTTGTCAGGGCTGTGATAGTTTATTCTTTTTTCAGATTAAATCATTATCCATTCCAACATTAAAATTCTGTGTTTCTGTGATATCTCCTCCTTTATGCTTGGTATATAAATTCATCTAAAAAGACTGATGCACGGAACTTCTTCCAGACAGTCAGGGTTACCACTAAAGCCTGGCATCTGCATATTCAAATCCTTATTAACAATGTGAAAAATAAAATAAAAATAAGACTGAGAGGCTCAGGTAATCTTATCATGCCTAATAACAAATATAGTATACTAAGACAGAAATGAGATAAGTAACAATGTGATCTTGAATAGGTGGGATCTGATTGACTACTTGTTTTCTTAGTTCTCTGGATAACACTCCAGAGGAAAGTTGTTTTAGAGCAGATATTATATCTAAGAATATTTTAGAGACTAAATCGTCCCAGATTATAAGATTTATCCAGAGATGATAAGCCACAATGGACCTGGGTTCAGCTATTTATTAGCTATTTGACACAGGGAAAGTAATTTTCCTCAACTGGGAAAAATTATAATAATAAAATCTAATTTAAAGGGATGTTGTGAGAATCAAATAAAATAGGACAAATAAAGATGCTTTTAAGTCTTATACACCATATAAACAAGTGTTACCTCATTTCTGAGATTAAAATTTCTTGCTTATGTAAATCAGGAAGATAATGGGATCTAGTACTAAAATTATATATTTCAAGCTATTCATTGCAGACATTGGAAATAAATAATATATCCTACATTATTATATCTCATTATTCATTTTTAATTTAAGAGGCATGGCTTTAGCACATATGTCCTTGCAAGTCATTTTTCTCCTTTTAAAATTCTGTTTGATGCCTGACTCTCCTGTTTCAAGCCTGGTCTATTTGTCTTTGGTCACCTATAGGTTAAAGCCCAGTTTGTTCCAGTTGACACCAACAATTGATTTCATAGAATATAGAGGTCAGTAATTTCATAGTAACAGAGACTCCCATGATTGTAGGATATTTCTAGAGCTAGAAAGGTTTATGGGGTCCAAACCTTTCATTTTATATTTAATAACAGAGACCGAAGGAATTTAAGTTATTTGCTCAAGTACATACAGGAAGCACAAATAGTTGGCCATCTCAATAGAAAATTCATTTCTTTAAGAGAAAATTGAAATTTATATTTTTTTCAGAATAACTGAAATCCATTTCTGCTTATCTTTTGATTCAGGGACCTTTTTCATCAAAATAGATCACTATAAGCAACATCTAGCTTTTGGAACACCCTTCTTAAGGCCAATCCTTTGAAAGTGAGTTGAATTATATCTTTTTTGTGGAATAATGTCATGAGGAAATATGGCTGCACTTTTAACTTGTGAATAATATCTCAAAATTGTATATTTAACATCTAGTTAGAAAACAAGGAAATTGATTTGGCTCTCTCATTTTTGATATATCATATTATTATTTTTCAGAGTTTTTCCTTTTTCATATTCATATGAATCCATCACAACTGCAAAACATAGGTGTCCAAAATATAGTTGTAGCAACCACAGGATTATCATACAAATTCAGAAATGGTTCCAAAATTTGCATTCTAAATCAATTGATAAGTTAAGAAAGGTTCCTGTCTTAAATTCTCTTTTTCTTGTGCCTCCACAGGGGCAAGAAAACTATAAATCTACCATCTGGTGTAAGACTCTCTGGTCATAAAGATTGCATTTAAAACTCAGTTAATAGCTCAGTTCTGTCTAGAATGATTGTTTAATTTTCATTTCTTATAGAGTAGGTTAATTAAATCCATTAAAGCCATTTTATCACTCCATAAGGTTATACAGGTTTATGTTTGTTTCTCTCCTAAAGAGTGATATTAGGGTCTGTATTTGTTATTTCTGGAACACAAGGATAATTTATCAGTAACTTCTCATGATGTCATGGGTAAAGTCATTTGAGCAGTCAAAATGAGCCTAATTTTTCTCCCAGATATATAAAACAATATTATCATCTCTGCGTATAGATAGAAAATATGCATATATCCAAGAAGCAATTAAATTATTTTGGAATAAACCTCTTCACATTACAATTATTAATTTAGTAACTACTCTAAGAATTCAAAGTTGAAGGTTTTAACCACTTCCTCATAGTGCTGTTTAGAGATTTTATGAATTTATATTGATAAAGGTAAATTTGGTTCCCTATATCATAATTATTTAATAAAAGTTCAATTGTTTGCCTTGTGAAATGCAAAGGAGCTTAATCAATATAATAACTTGATTAAAGTTCTTTGACTATCAGTCATGATAAAACCAAGATAAATACTAGGAAAAATTACTATAAAATAAATAAATGAATTAATTAATTATCAAAAGAAAATAAAAAAGAGCTCAGAAAACATCTTGTTTGGTGAAGGCTTAACTAATTTACTAAGTGGAAAGAGATGGCAATCAACAGCAATACTGATTTACAATTTAAACTAATTTACAAAATCTTATAAAGAGGGATAATGATTGATAATTAACATTTTTTAAAGAGCAGTGAGAATTGTTAAGTAGAATAAAATCAATTTTCATAAGACTTTTGCTTTAATCATTAACTGTGCTAGCAGATGGAACATAAAAATATATAAAGAAGGGAGAACAAAAAGAGAAAAAAATTATTTAAAAAGTATTTTCACCATGAGGGATAATAGAATCTTTACCTTCACAGTCCTGAACTTGCTTTTTTTTCAGTTCTTATTTTCCCCAGTTACATATAAAAACATTTTTTGGGGGTAGGGATATACATGTTCCATTAAAAAAACATATTTCATTATGAATCATGTTGGGAGCCAAAAATCAGAACTTGAAAAAAAATGGAATAAAAGGGAGAGAAAATGAATGTAGCATGTGTTGATTTACATTCAGTTGTTATAGTTCTTTCTCTTAATTTGTATGACATTTTCGATCCAAAGTTTATTGGAATCACCTTTGATCACTGAACCTCTGAAAAGAAGCAAATCTTTCTTAATTGAGCATACAAACTTGCTGTTTTGATGTATGATGTATGATGTTTTTTTTAAATGGTTCTGCATGTTTCACTTCACATTTAGTTCATATAAAAAATTTTAATGGTTCTGCATGTTTCACTTCTCATTTAGTTCATATAAAATTTTTCAAGGCCTATCTAAATTCACCTTATTCATCATTTTTTGATAGATCAATAATATTTCAATAGTGGTATATGCTCTAACTTATTCAGCCATTCCAAAATTGATAGGTATGTACTCATTTTTTCAATTCTTTACCACCACAAAAAGAGCTGCTACAAAGATTTTTTTACACATGTAGGTCTCCTTTTCCTCTTTTATGATTTCTTTGAGATAGAGACCCAACCAATAGTGGCACTTTTGAATCAAAGTACTTAAAGCCCTTTGGGCAAAATGCCAAGTGATGGAATGATAGGATTATTTCAGAAGTTCACTAATAATGCATTTTTCCACATCCTCTCTAACATTTATGTCTTTTCCTATCATCTTAGTCAATCTGAGAGGTAGGAGGTGGTATTTCAGAGTTGTGTTGATTTGCATTTATCTAATCAATAGTGATTTAAAACATTTTTTCACATGACTATGGATGATCTTTATTTCTTTGTCTGAAAATTGTTTTTTCATATCCTTTGGCCATTATTACTTTGAGAATCCTAAACTTGCTTCTAAAGAAGGTAAAAATAATACAAAATTGAGTAAAGATGTTATTTTTATAAAATGGCATAACAGATGAATTGGATAAAATCAATCTCTGCTACATTTATACAACTATTAAGGTTTTAATGAATATATTACCCCTAAAATGGTAGCAGATACTAAATGCATTAAAATAACTTTGAGCTTTATGGTTAGATACAAGGCCATTTAGAAAACATTAAAATTATCTATAAATAAGTTCACTTTTGTGTTTATACAAATTTTTTTGTGAACTTCACCTAAATGAAATGATGGAATCCTAGATAAGATTATTTAAGAGGAAAAGCATGTCACTCATTTGCAGTATGTCATAATAGAGTGCATTTTTTTTCACTGCTTCTTAATTGACTAACATATTTGTCAAAACAAGATCAGTCAGTATAGAATCAAATTTATCGGCAAAAATTTACTTTATTATATAGGGCCAAAAAAGGAGAAAGGAAAGATAAGAAAGGTCTTTAATTCACTACCAAGTTTCATATTTTGTGAATATAATTTAATAAGGTCCTTGATAGATGCAATCAAAAGGATTTTGTACCATGATCCTTGAGCTTTTATATAAAGCAAAATATGTAACATCCAAACTTATAGTACTATATAGTACTATAATTATTAACAAGTATTAAATGCATAGAAACTCCCATAAAGAATGTGATTGCAATTCTTCTAGCTCTAATAAAAAAGGATAGAAAATAAGTTTATAAAGATACATAGATGGGGATATTTCTACTAATTAGTGTTTCTGAATATTATAATGTCTTACCATATATCAGCAAATCTTTAGAAAGACAATAGAGTCTTATTTTCTTAGGTAGTTTAAATGGAATCCCACCTGAAAGTAAATGATAATTTGATAATGTAGAGGATGGAACTTTGGAGAAGTATACTTGAAACAAAGTATTAACTCAGTGGAGTTGATGAGGCAATGGTTATCTAATGTACATGTACTTAGTACTTAGTGTGGTGATGGAATAGTTCTACAGCTGATGTAACTGATAACAAAGTCATCCACAGACATTCTATCTTTGACTATCCTCATCGTTGCTCTCCTTCCTCCTGCACTGTGGGGGAGACTGGAAGACTGGCAGATTGCTGGAAAAAAGTAAGGACAGTCAGTCAGACTGTGAGTCAGACTGCTGGAAGAAACTGTGCAGCAGAATAATTCAGATTGGAAGACTGAAGGAGACAATACAGACTTGGGAGTTTATTTCTGACTATTCTCTTGGTGATTATTCTGCTGGAACCAAGGCTGGTCCCACAATCCTCCAGAAAGCTATCCTGGACATTACATTTTGACATCCAACATGTGCATAAAGATTTACACTCAGCAGCTTGACTGACAGGATTATGAGTTTAGTGGAGAAGTCCTATGACCAGGAAGTAGGATGAGTAAAAAATAAACAAGCAGGTAAGGGTAAAGTAGTGTTTCAGCTGCAATTGGACAAGTGCTTAGAAAAGAATCTTCTTCATCACAAGGGAAGTGTGCAGAATGCATAATTAAGCTAATAAAGAACCAAGGTTTGATTATAACTTAGAAGCAGATCATTGGCCTCTTAGAAACATTAGAGCACATGTCTCCTTGGTTTTTGAAAGAATAAAAATTAGAGCCAGATACGTGGAAACTAGTGGGAGAGAAACTAATGAAATATTACAATGATAACGGTCCTGATTCAATTCCTGAGGAAACATTCTATATATGCAACATAATACAATTGGTTTTAAGGAATTACATAAGTATTAGAATAAGGAAAAAGAAGAAAGAGGAGGGGTATTGTATTGACAAAGTAGCTGAATAGTATGAAGAATTAGACAAGAAACGAATTAGGTTCAGTGCTGATGAAATTAAGGAGTGTGATGCTTCACAGCAGGAGCCATTAATGCATTCCCATCAGTAAATTTTACCAAATTTTACTTTTTTATACTTGAAAGAAATTCCCATCAGTCTGTGGGAAAGAGACATATTACAACAGTCATGATTACAATTGAATACTTCAGCCTCTTAAAAAGGACAGGTATTGAAGACCTGTCTGCACTCTCACCTGTTTCCATTCATAGGAAAACCGATATTCCAGTGTTTGTAGAAGAGTGGCCCTGAGCTAGTGAAAAAATTCAGCCCTTACTAGATATAGTACAAGAGCAACTTGACAAAGGACACTTAAAAAACCTTCTATAAGTCCTTGGAATTCCCCCTGTATTTGTTGTAAAAAAAAAAAAAAAGAAAAAAAAAAAGAAATCTGGAAAATGGAAGATGTTGACTGATTTAAGAAAAGTAAATGAACAGGTGGAAACTATTGGAACTCTTCAACCTGGACTTCCATCTCCTACTCAATTGCCTCTTTTGGTTGTATATATTAAGGATTGTAGACATTCATTATTATTCTATCCTATCTCTCTGGAAAAGGAGAATATGAAAAGATTTCCATTTTCAGTACCCAGCATTAATTTAGCTGAATCTAAAAATAAAAATAAAATATATGCATGGACATTTTTGCCACAGGGAATGAAAAATAGCCTCCTATGTGTCAACTGTATGTTGTTGCTGCTCTTACTCCAATAAGAAAAGCATTTCCAAAATTTATGTTGTTACATTATATCTATGATATCTTGGGGTGTGCACTGGTGGAATAAATGTTAGAAGCATGTCTACAAAAAATCATAGTAACACTAAGGAACTACAACTTGCATATAGCTCCATAAAAATTCAAAGGCATGCTCCTTTTCAATATTTAGGATATGAAGTATATCCTAAGATACCTATAGTTCAAAACCTTTCTTTAAGAACATCAAAGCTGAGCAGCTTAAATTACTTTCAGAAATAGATAGGAGATATTCAATGGATGTGGTCCAGTGTTCCTTTAACTACCTCTCAATTACAACCATTATATGACATTTGAAGGGGAGACACTCATTTAAACTTAATTCACCACCTTACAAAATAAATTCAAGAAAATTTGAGAGAGGTTAAACTGGCTTTATCCAATGTGGTTGAAAGAGTCACTCAAAAACCCTTGGAAATATCAGTTTTTGCTACACAAGAGGCACCCACAGCAGTCCTTAATCAAGGAGACAGTATGATAGAGTGGGTGAACCTCCCAGCACAACCAGAACAAAGCCTTATTCCTTACCCAGTACTTGTGGCTAGAATTTTATTAAAGTCCATTAAACGAGTAGTACAATTATTTGGGATAAGACCTGACAAGATATACACCTTTTATACTAATGCACAAATTAATATATGCTGTGAAACCATCCCAGAGTGGCAAATTTTATTGGCCATAGCTCTAAATTTTACACATGGCTCTCCATTAAAGATACCCTGACTATTACAGAATTGCCAATGGATTTTTGAAGAAAAGGTTTCTAAGGTTCCTCTTAAAGGGCCAACTATCTTTACAGGTGCATCCAAAGATAATATTTGTGCTGCATACTCTTGTGACTTAACTATAAAGAGAGTAGTCAGAACTCATTTTCAATCCACTCAGCAGAATTATTTTTATGCAATCATGCTAGCTTTTACTCATTATCTAGGAGATGTAAATATAATATCTGATTGAGCCTATTCAATATATATATCAGCTCTTTAAGGAATTTCAAGAGCAAATGAGAAAGCATCCAGGTAAGATTTATATCTTGCATGTCCACTATCAAAGTCGACTTCCAGGTTCTATTTTTTATAGAAATTCAAAGGCAGATAATCTTCTAATTATTTTAGCCAATACTCCTTTTTTCATGAAGCCCAAAGAATCTCATTCTAAATATCATCAGGCTGCTCTAGTTTTACATTTACAATTTGGGATAATAAAAGGGGAAGCTAGGAGCATAGTAAAAGCCTGTACAACTAGCTTTCCTTTCCACACTCTTACACTCCCTCCAGGGAAAAATCCCCCTGGTTAGAGACCCAGTGAAATTTGACAAATAGATGTGATATATTATAAATCTTTTGGTCATCTGTCTTTTATCCATGTTTTGGTAAACACATTTTCAGGATTCACTTTTGCAATACCAGCAGCAAAAGAGACAGCCTGAGTAGTCACCGAATTCCTTATGCAAGCTTTGGCAATTATGGGTGTGCCACAAGCAATAAAAACAGATAATGGACATGCATATACTTCTAAACATTTTGCACACTTTTTTGCACAGTAGCTGATTTTATGCACTACTGGCATACCTTTTAATCCTCAAGGACAAGCAATAGTAGAAAAGAGAAACAGAGACATCAAGACACTCCTCCAAAAATAAAAGAAAGGGGGAGCCACAAGTGACCCTAGAGAACTTTTAAATTTAGTTCTTTATACAGTTAATTTTTTGAATTTTTTGATAAAATTTACTGGCTCCAGCCAACAGGTTTTATAACCCACTGGAAGAGCAGTATCCAGTGGCGGCAGTTCCACTATCTTTAAATAATTACTAGGTGATGTGGAGAGATCCAGAAAGTGGTGAATGGAAGGGACCATAAGTTAACTGCTTGGGGGAGAGAGTTTGCTTGTATCTCTACAGATGGAGAAGGGATCAGATGGGTACCAACGAGCTATATTTACCTTGTCCAATGGAGAGAGACAGAAAAAGAGAAGACTCTCAGAGAAAAGGAGAAAAAGCAAGAAACATAAGATGGCAATTGACACATGAATATCAAAAATTGTTGATAAGACTGTTGTAGAACTTCAAAACTCTCAGGAATCATTGGATTCCCTGATACATGATGAAATTATTACAGGACTTCAAAACTTGCAGGAATCATTGGATTCCCTGACACATGAAATAATGAACAATAGATTGGTTTTGGACTATTTCTAGAACTTATGGTCATGTGTACTTCCTCATGGTGATTCATATTGTTTGTTACATCACTACTAGTCTGTCTTATATCATATCTTTTGTAATATCTCCCATCCTGATGGATTTATGTATATCTGTTTCAAGTAATACCCTTCAGTCCAGAGAAAACCTACTAACAATATCTGGTTTCGTGTTCTCATCTTCCTGAGAAGTCAGAGGGCATGATGACTCCATTTTTTAGTGTTTTCATCTCTCTTCCTGAGAAATCAGGGAGAGCATGAACACCCATGTTCTACAACAAAAGAAAGCAGTAGATGTAGAGGATAGAACTTTGGAGAAGTATACTTGAAACAAGGTATTAACTCAGTGGAATTGAATACTAGTACTTAGCATGATGTTGTAATAGTTCTCCAGTTGATGTAATGGTAATAGGGTATTTAAACTGAAGAGAAAATCACTCACAGACATTCTATTTTTGACTATCCTTGTGGTGGTTCTCCTGCCTTTTGCATTATGGAGGAGACTGGCATACTGGCAGAGTGCTAGAAGAAACTGGGGACAGTAAGTCAGACTGTGAGTCATACTGTTTGAAGAGACTGTGGAACAGAATGGTTCAGACTGGAAGATTGAAGGAGACAATAAAGACTTTGGATTTTCCCCTGACTATTCTCGTAGTGATTATTCTGCTGAGATCAAAGCCGCTCCCAAGAATCTCCAAAAAGCTAGCTAAGACATTACAGATAATATTTTAGTTTCTTTCAGTCCTAAAATTCTATATAGAATTTCAGGAGAATAATGTATCTCTAATGCTAGCTAGACATTTTCTTCTTAGTTTCATATTCAAATACTCAAAAAGCCCTCAAATGTTAAGCAATATTCAAAGTATCACTTGGAAGTCTGCCATAGAGGGACAGAAATATGGACATTCATTATCTCTAAAATTTTTTGGTCTAAAATTGGTTATATTTTCTATGATATAATAGTTGGTCATAAAACATACAAGTTAAGAGTTATAAGAAAGATAGAGGATATTTATAGAATGAAAGTTTTGAATGAAAGTAACTCAATTGCCTGTGCATCTAGAGTGAAAACTGAATTGGGGGATGGGAAAGTCCTAGATGAATAAATTAAGAAAAAATTTACACCAAATTATAATGTTCTTGAACAATTTAACGTTGCTGATAAAACATTGAATTTGTAGTTTCTTTAATCATGATCAACCAATGTTAAAAGTTTTTAAGTTTTATGATTTTATATTGTCATTTATAATGACTGCCAACATTAATACCATCATCATGATTATCACCTTGCTAATCATTATCATTATGATCATTGGACAGAAAAGAATTGATTGGTAGTAATGGATCCAAGTGGAAGGTAACATTTTTCTACCCATTCTGTGAACATTTCCCTCTCCCTCTCTGACAATTTATAATGATGGTTACAAACATATTGGGGGATTCAACTGAAGAGAAAAGTAGAATGTACTTATTTGTAATCAAAGTATAAAATTAATTGAACCACATAAAACTCAAATATGAAAAGGACAAAAGGTATATAATTTTCTCTATCTAAAACAATTTTTAAAATTATCACCATATTCCCAAGCTATTCTGCTAGAAATTAAGGATATATAAGGACATATAAAACAATAAAAAAGCTTCAGATCACTCAATGCAATAGCAAACAATGTAAGTTCTATTTCCTACATAGAAAAATGAGACAAAAAAGAAAACAATTCAACCAGATTGATAACATTCAGGAACTGCTGCTTATCACAGTTTCTGGTTATCATTATCAAATGGTTACTGTGATCAAACTATGTCATCTCAACCAAAATAATACTCCACAATATTTAATCAAACACAATATAAGTAATTTCCCCAGATGCAGTTATCAAATTATTCTCAATAGGTGATCAAAGTAGCCTTGTCTAGCCTCATTTTGCAGATGCCAAGACTATAAAAAAAAACTTCCAGAAATATGAACTCAAATAGTGTGACTGAACTAGGGATAATGTTTGCTTTTCAAATTTTAAATACAGTTCAATACCCCAACAAAGGGCACTGTGGGACTTTTATGTGAAAAATATTGTTAATTATAGAATTTAAAACCTTAATGAGGTAGACAACAGTAATGAAAAACAGTAGACAACAGTAATGAAAAACAGTAGACAACTGAATAAATACTTAAATGGGATAATTTGCTTAAGATTAAATATGTCAACAAATGTTCTCTTGCATGTAAATATAAAATTAGGCTTTTAAAATTTAAGTTCTATCATATATGTTGTTTGGCTGTTATCCTTTATTCTTAAAGAGGACCATAATGACATCACTATGTTAGAGTCTAGTAACAGGGTGTTTGATTGTGATTGAATATGGAACGCTCTAACAAAGGTTGGACACTAATAGTCCCTCTGAACATTTGGAATGACTTCTCTATCTTTGTGCATCTTATATTTCTTCTAAGCTAAATCAATTCTGTTTTGTTATAAAGCATAGCATCTTCTCTAATGAAGGCATGCCATGCTGGGCACTCCTATGCTAGTGTTTCCCATATTATTCAAACAAATCTAAAATTCTTAAGAAAATACTTCAGAGTGTCCTTGCATCACTTTTTCTGACTATCTTATGAACACTTGCCTTATATGAGTTCTCCATAAAATAATATTTTTGGCATTCAAACAATGTGGCCAGGCCAAAGGATTTTTGTTCTCTTCAATAGAGTTGGAATGCTTGGTAATTTATTCCAAAAAGGACCAGTTCTGGCATCTTATATTCCCGGTGATCTTCAGAATCTTTCTAAAAGAATTGAAATGAAAATAATTCAGTTTTCTGGCATAGTTCTGATAGATTGTCCAGGTTTCACAGACATGTAATAATGAAAGCAGCATAATGGTTCTGTAGAACTTTAGTTTGTAATCAGTCTAACACCTCTCCTCCCCCATACTTTCCTTCAGAGCTTCTGAAACACTGAAAGGTTTACTGCAAGTAAATGTTATTTACCTTCTTCTAAAGCTACAATAGCTACCTATTTGGAATATTAGGCTAAAATTATTATTATCCTAATGATTCTTTACCCATCTGAAAATCCACACAAAGGCATTTTTCAAGCATCTATAAAGACATGGTAATTAGATTCTTTCCCACATACACCCATTCCTCCCAAATCAGTGTAATTTGAATATAGTTTTGAAAGGTATAACATTAGGACCTTCAGAATGAAATGGAACAAATGAATAGCCTGCCTAAATTTTTAGAATTAATATCACTACTACTAATATTATGAAAACATTAAAAATAAATATAAAACAAAACTACAGACAATGAAAAATTTGTTAAAGAATGGAGACAGATAAATGTCCTATTTCTAAAACTGAAATATAATTAATTATTGAGACTGATAATCACTGAGTCAATGATAATACTGTAAGAATTTCTGGAAGGTAGAAGCCCTTTTTTCTAATCACTTGTGAAGATCATTGCACAAAGTTGCCCTCATATTTCCATTAAAATAGTTCTTTATGATTTTGACATGTACATGTAGATATCTTGTAAGAAAACTTTGAAGTTTATATTTTGCTTTACTGTCAGCTATTTCCTTTAAATAAATAGTTGTTTTCTATAGTATTTTGTAAGCAGACTTGCTATTAAAATATATATTTGCTGTAGCTATTCTGATTATCAGATAAGCAACACTTAAAACAAAATGTATGCTTTACCAAAAAAAAAAAAAAAAAAAAAAAAAAGGAAGTGAAAGAAGAAAACATTTCTGTCATGGAAGAGATTCAGTGTAGATTTGAAAAAAAAATCCCTTAATAGTAAACTCTTATAATTGCTCCTGCCATTTCCTAAAATATTCTGATTATATTGAGGTAAAAAATCAGTGAGATCTATAGTTCTGCACTTCAATAGGAAATAACAAACCATTCAAGGAAATAAGGCAAAGCAAAGTAAAAACAATGAACATTCATTTGCCCAGAACATCATCTGTATTATTTGGATAGTACATTTAGAATGAACATTGATGTATCCATCTTGGACAAGTTATAAACTGGTTATTAACTAGCATAAGAACTGAATAATAACAAGAAGTAAACTGGCAGGCAATTGGACTCCAGAAATTATATAGCCATTCTATTGCACAAATCAAAACTTCAGCTAGGTCAGATCAGCTTACATTTTCCATCAGGTTTAAGTAATCTGGTAATGAATGTTTTCTTCTCACTACTAACTCTTAGAATTGGAGAAGAATTTGGGAGGCATAATTTATTACCTAATATGGGATCTCAAAACTAATGTGAGGATCCTGAAATTATGATATATCATCAGTAACTGATTTATATAACTGTTCTATATGTTTATATACCAAGGATCATTAAAAAAATTCAGGTGAAAAAAGGTTCCAAGTGGAAAAATGTGTAAGTAGCTCTGTGATAGAGAATAGCTATTAGTGTTTCTGAAGTATAAATGTTGAGTAGACAATTAAGTTGATGAAGAAGCTTTTGGGGTTCTCTCAGTATTCTAATTTCTTCAGGTTCTTAGGTTGTGTATCACTTCCTTTTAACCATAAATAACTCATTGTTCAGCCCAGATGTCAGAACACTACAGAAAACAGAGTTCAAAAGGAATACATGAAAGCTTTTTTTTCTGGAGCTTTATAATATATCCAGATACTTTAAGCCATAGAGAGAACAAAAACAGGAGAAGAGAAAAGGAATACAAAACTTGTAAATGTTTTATTTTCCCTATGTGTTCCTCTCTTGTTCCTAAAAGAATGTCTTTCTATTTATAATAAGTTTAATCAACAGATACCTTTTTTCTCCAAATGACCAAATAAACTGATTTAGAAAAGTCATGTTTAATTTCCAGGAATATTCCCAGGATCAGTATTGAAGGGGGTCATATGACTTATTTCACAAGATTCAAATAATTTTCAATTATGTCTATCTATCTAGCCTGAAATGTATTACAAATTTTTATGTTTTCCCTTGATGTCGCTATTCACAAAAATTCATAGCAAAAGTGAACAATATAGTAAAATAGGTTCTAAGCAATATAATGATCCATTTTACAACAATATAATTCTAATAATAGTCTATTATATAACTATACTTATGTTACATATGTATATGCACATATATAATAATATAAAGGAAAGCATATATGTATTATAAAATAAGTACAACTACATAATATACCTTATACATAAAATAATTCAAATTATACAATATATATATATATCACATGCATAATATTTTACAAATATTTATACACACATTTATACACACAAACATACACATAAATATTTATTTAATGTTTGCATATCTGAGTTAAGAGAGGGAAAAGTAAAAGATCAATAATAGATTACAAACTAAAGAGAAAAGGCAAATAATATTACCACAGATAATCACTATCTGGTATGAATAAGGTATATTATATGTGTTTGTATATATATATTTAAGGTTTGCAAAGTGCATTATATTTATTCTTCCATTTGATTTCCACAAAGACCCTGTGAGATCAGTGCTATCATTAAACTCATTTGATAAATGAAGAAACTGAGGCTTTTTTGCAGCTAAGTGACTTTCACAAGGTCACACAGCTCCTAAGTCTGAAGGAAGATTTTATCTCTAATTTTTACAAATCCAGATCTAAGAGTCCATTAGACATCTAATTGATGTTCTCTTATTTTTTGTCAGTATAATGCTGATCATTTTCTTGTATCATTAATTTTGAAATTTTCAGAGATAATCAAAAGCCATACATTTTTAATTGACATTAGAGTGTGTGACAAGTATATTGTGTTTCAGGAATTCTAGGAAAGACAACAGTTCATCAAATAATTCTATCTTAGCTGCTCACTTTTGCATGCTATATTATATTTAATTGTTCTTGTGGCCAAGCTTAACAATCAATTTTTGAAACCAAAATAAGGTAATCTTGTGGAGAAAAGACCATTTCGCTTTTGAAAGCAAATTAGAAGAAAAATCAGGGAAAGTGTTAAGTGTACCCTAGGGTTTGGAAGATTGGGTTTCCCATAAAAAATGGAAAAAAAAATGACCTAAATTTCTCTAAGGGAATTAAGTCCAAAAGCAATAGGAACTTCTCAATAATATAATTCTAAAAACACAAAATAACAAGAATTAGAGAAAACAGATGGCCAGCCCTGAATGGGACATTTGTACCCATGAGATATTTAAGCAATAAGAAGCCCTCTAGCACTATGAAATCACTAATTCATCAAAGTATTAAAGTAATTAAATGCATAATTGTAATCCTTTGTAGGCATATAGCTTAATCATAATTTTTAAAATTAATATAAAACATATTGTTTAGGGAAAATTTAATGTATATTTTCCCCTACTGACCATAATCTTCCCTCTATTTCAATTCCATAATTCATCAAATAAGCATGAATCTGCATTCAGGGAGGCAAGAAAAAAATGACATTTTGCTTCACTGACTACAGGAATGAGTATTTAGGGATTTACTAATAAAGTGATTATTAATAAGACAATTGACCATAATAGTTATACTAATGGTCTCTTTTATCTTTGTTATATATAATTTTTTTAAATCAGACTTCCTATGCTTACTTGAGGTGCTGGGTTTCTCCTAATTTGTTTCTAAGATAAATATTTTCTCTCTCTCTCTCTTCATATATATATATATATATATATATATATATATATATATATATATATATATCTCCTAAATTGTTTTAATTATATTTCTATTATTTTAAGTTATTTGGAACTTTCTTTTATAAACTTTAGTGCTTTTTATTGATATACTTTGACTACTAACTAGAGAGGAACTATTCTTGATTTTACTATTGTATTTGATCTAGAACTTGTTACACTTGAAAGAAGGCATCAGATCAATATAGTTTTTTCCTTAGTGATTATAATTATTTTATTGAATACAGTTAAAAAGAAAAAAAATTGAAGAGTTACATGCCAAAGTGAAAGTGATTTTGCTAAATAGAGCAGAGAGGAATCCCCAAAAGAAGGATTTTGTGGAATGAATGAATTGGCAATCCATTGTGATTACTGGTCTGCTCTGAGTGAAGCACTGAATGAAGATCTAAGGGATTTTTCTTTATGTTATGTAGATAAGTGGGGTTCACAAATCAAGTGGAGGATTCCATTTAGAAATTAACTCATGAGACAAATATTTTTTACTAAGTTATTTCTTAGGTAGGATAGGAGTAATTTATTTTAGGCCCCTAATAAGAGAGGAATGGGATGGGACAATCATAACACTCCTTGGGATTTTTTCTATCTTCATCTTAAATCACTGCGTATCGTGGATACAGGACTTGTTATATATTAAAGCTATTTAATGCAACCAAAATCATAATTGTTTTATGATTTCCTTAGTTTAATACATTTGTGGAGAATAGTTTCCTATATTAAACTGTTGCTGACAATCTAGAAAATCCTTTCCTTCACTTTAAGCAAATCAGATTAACAAAGGCTATCTCAATTTCAAAAACAGGTTTTTTGATATTTTGTTTTCATATGCTTATATGAAATATGTTAGTCAACTCGCATTTAAGGAATGCCTACCATATGACAAGCCCAGCATTTGAGAACTTATATGTCCTAAAGAATTCTATACCCTTCAAAGAGTCTTCCTATATTATTATCATCACTCAGAATTTTTTTGGAAATCCACTTTTAGAATGTACTGCTATGCACAAGACAAATTTATTTCTTTGAATGATAATACATGTCCATATTTTAAAGGTGGTTTGATTTTTAAAAATTAGCCTAAAGTTATTTAGAATCATTTGTTCTGGATCAAGTAGATAATGACAGATTAACTAAGCAATGTAATCTATAGCAAATATGATATCCTTCTGATGCTCATGAATGATCTCTGAAAGCATTTCTCAAAGAAGAGGTCAAAAGTACCATCCTTCTCATTAGAATGAATATGTAATTTTAGTTTGCCTTTAAACATGATTCTTTTGGCTTTAAAAGAAAATCCAATAAAGTAATGAAAGAAATGGTACATTTGGAGTCCACAGAACTAAATTGCAAGCTTTGTCCTTTCCTTACACCTTGTCTGACTTTGGTTATGTCACTAAACATTTTTGATCTTTAATTTATACATCTATGAAAATGAATAGGCTAGACTAAACCATTTCCAAGTACCCTCCAAGCTATAAACCCTTGAAACAAAGTGATAGTACTGTTGCCCTGTTCACAATTCACAAATAACACATTTTGCATTTATTTCTATACACCATATTTTATTTAGTCAGAACATTGAATAAAAGTTGTGGAGACAGGATTTTTATTAGAGTGGGAAGGAAAGACAATCAATATAGGTGTTTTAATAATATCCAAACATTGAGTAGTATCACTCTTCAATTGTAATATATAATTCTGGTGAACCCATTAAATGCGCTATAGTTTTCTTGTTTTGCATTTTTAATGGCATTTTCCCAAATCCCTGCAAAAATAGTTTTCAACATTTACTTTTGCAAAACCTTGAATTTCAAATTTTTATTCCTCCCTTCTCTGCTCTTTTTCTCTCCCCAAAAAGCAGTTAATCCAATATAGGTTAAACATGTACAGTTCTAGAAGTTTTGTTTAAAGTATAGATGATGTTAGATGTTTCCTAAGGAGACATTTGATTTGAATTTTAGTGATTCTCTATATTTACTAAGTTTAAATTCTGATTAAAAAATAATATGTCTATCTGTAATTTCTCTAAGCCAGAATTTGGATTTTGTTTATATGGATACTTTGGAATTATAGCAAATTGAAGTCTAAATTATTATTAAATATTAATTCTTCTGGATGATTTGTGTTCAAATAAACTGTCTTTACTTTTGAAGTTTTCTTGTGTAAATATTTACAAACCAATAACTTCAGTACTCTATGCCATTTAATATATACCTTTGTTTATGGGCTCAGATACTACATTACTGATTGAAAAAAGTCAATATCTAGTATTTTGATTTTTAAAAAGATATTAATCTGTGATTTTGTTCCTAGTGAGGAAATTCCTTTAAATAATTAAGATGTTCAATTGCTTTGTATGGCTTTAATAGAGTTGCCTATAACACCAAAAGGTTAAGTGTCTTAATACTAATTCAAACAAGATTAGAAGGGAAGTAACAAATTGGGGAAATATTTTTATAGTTAAAGGTTCTGATAAAGGTCTTATTTCCAAAATATATAGAGAATTGGTCCTAATTTATAAGAAATCAAATCATTCTCCAATTGATAGATGGCCAAAGGATATGAACAGACAATTTTCAGATAATGAAATTGAAACTATATCCACTCATATGAAAGAGTGTTCCAAATGACTACTGATCAGAGAAATGCAAATTAAGACAACTCTGAGATAGCACTACACACCTGCCAGATTGGCTAAGAAGACAGGAACAAATAATGATGAATTTTGGAGTGGATGTGGGAAAACTGGGACACTGATACATTGTTGGTGGAGTTGTGAAAGAATCCAACCTTTCTGGAGAGCAATCTGGAACTATGCCCAAAAAGTTATCAAACTGTGCATACCCTTTGATCCAGCAGTGCTACTACTGGGCTTATATCACAAAGAAATACTAAAGATGGGAAAGGGACCTGTGTGTGCCAAAATGTTTGTAGCAACTCTTTGGTAGTGGTTAGAAACTGGAAGACGAATGGATGTCCATCAATTGGAGAATGGTTGGGTAAATTATGGTATATGAAGGCTATGGAATATTATTGCTCTGTAAGAAATGAAAAGCAGGATGAATTCAGAAAGGCTTGGAGAGTCTTGCATGAACTGATGCTGAGTGAAATGAGCAGAACCAGAAGATCACTACACATTTCAACAACAATACTATATGAAGATGTATTCTGATGGAAGTAGATATCTTCAACATAAAGAAGATCCAACTCACTTTCAGCTGATCAATGATGGACACAAACAACTACACCCAGAGAAGGAACACTGGGAATTGAATGTAAACTGTTAGCACTACTGTCTATCTACCCAGGTTATTTATACCTTCGGAATCCAATACTTAACGTTCAACAAGAAAATTGGATTTACACACATATATTATATCTAGGTTATACTGTAACACATGTAAAATGTATGAGATTGCCTGTCATCTAGAGGAGGGAGTAGAGGGAAGGAGGGGGGAAATATGGAAAAAATGAATACAAGGGATAATGTTATAAAAATTACTCATGCATATATACTGTCAAAAATGTATAATTATAAAATTAATAAAATTTAAAAAAAAGGTAAGTGTCTTTTCTTGGGTTATATGGTAAGTACATATCAGAAGCAAAACTTGAATTCAGGTCACTTTGACTCCAAACCAATTCTCTATCCACTGTCTCATGAGATTGTATAAAGACAAATAGATATCATAAATTAAGAAACTGATGGATACATGAAAATGTATATTTTCAAAGAAATTGGTTAAAGTTTCCTTTAGTATAACTACCACAATTTTTGTAGGCAATTTCCTTTTCTATTTTGAAATCATCTGACAAAAAATACCAGCACCTTGGATTTACAATAAAATTTTGTAATTTTCAACATTTTGAAAAAAATAGAGAAAAAATCAACCAAAATGGTGAGAAATTTCTACTGTAATTCAACAAAAAGAAAGAATAAAATTTTACAAAAGATAAGAAATTAGAACGTCACTTAATAAACCAGAATTCACTTTTAACTTAAAAAAACCTACACCAATATTTTCATATTACAAAAATATGGGATTGAAATATGTTTATATGGGCATGTAAAAATAAATATTTGGTTATAGTTTTCCAACTAAAAAGGACATAAGTGACCATTGACTTCAAATTAAAAAAAAAAAAAAAAACAGGCTGAGGAAAACTAATCAACTTCGCTAAAAAGTACATTTAAATACATGATTTTGTTATTTTGAGATTTTTTTAATCAGTTAAACAATAAACAAACAAATGCTACAGTTATCTATGTCCACATCCTTTGTAAAGTTATTAAAGGGACAAAAATTTAATTCCTTTGAATGACTCAGATATAATCAAGAAGAATTAGCAGTCTCCCCAGTGATAATATTCCCTAATCATGTTACTTAATTGGAGAATCAAATTTTCTATCCCAAAATATTTCAAATCAAGATATGATTATAAAGGAATCCACAGTCCTTTTGTTTCCCCTTGGATAATATATCTGTATTTTTTATTGTAATAAGTTTATTTATTTTAATACAAATTGCTTTATGAATCATTTTGGGAGAGAATAATCAGAGCAAAAGTGAAAAACCAAGGGATGGATTAAAAGACAGAAGAAAAAGAAGTGAACATAATATGTGTTCATTTATATTTGTTTTTGGATGCAAATGACATTTTCTTTCTAAAGTCTATTAGGGTTGCTTTGGATCATTGAACCACTGAGAAAAACTGAATTTTTCATAGTTGATCATTACATGTGCTTGTAGTTATTATGCATAATGTATTCCTGGTTCTGCTTGTTTTGCTTAGTATCACTTCATGTAAATCTTTCCAAGCCTTTCTATAATCAGCATGTTTATCTTTACCTTCATGTAGCACAATTTGATCAGCAGTTCCCAAATTGATTGACATCCACTCCTTTCCAATTCTTTGCTACTACAAAAAGAGCTGATACATTTTTATAGATTTGGGACCTTTTCCCTCCTTTATGATTTCCTTGGGTTAGTACCAGTAATGGTACTGCTTGGTCAAAGGGTATGCACAGTTGTATTGCCTTTGGGCATAGTTCCAGATTGTTCTGCAGAGTAGTTGGATCATTTCATAACTTCACCAACAATACATTTATGTTTCAGTTTTCCCACATCCCTCCCACATTTATCATTATCTTTTCCTGTCACCTTAGACAATTTGAGAGGTGTGAGGTGCTACCTCAGAGTTGTTTTAATTTACATTTCTCTAATCAATTGTGATATAGAGCATTTTCTCATATAATTATAATTGGTTTTAATTTTATGATCTGAATATTGTGTGTTCATATTCTTTGATATTAATGGGTAGGTCAATTTTCCAAGAGCTTCCACAGCTGTGGATCATATACATCTGAAGGAGTTGCAGGGCAGCCTTTGCTGACACAGGTATTGTGAACTGGAAATGAGATAATTGGAGGCAGAGGGAAGAGGATGGAGGTCAGACAATGTAACAGCCTCTCAGTCAGAGAACTCAGAGAACAGGAACTGCCTCTCAGTCTCCTTGTATCATCTTCTCACAAGAGGCGAACCATTCTGCAGGCCTAGGTTGCATCTCCAACAGCCACTGTCAGGTGGCTCCCATGTATTCCAACACTTCGACCATTTATCAGTTGGGGAATAACTTGTACTCTTATAAATCTCACACAGTTCTTTATATATTTTAAAAATGAGACCTTTAGCAGAAATACTGGTTGTAAAGGTTTTTTTTTTTTTTTTTTTTTTTTTTTTTTTTTCCCCAATCTGAGTACTTTCCTTTTAATTTTGTTTCTGTTGGTTTTGTTTGTGTAAAACCTTTTAAATTTAATGTAATCAAAGTTATACATTTTGCCTTTCATAATGTTTTTTAGTTTTTCTTTGGTCATAAATTCCTCCCTTGTCCAAAGATCTGAGAGGTAAATTATCCCTTGTTCTGCAAATTTGCTTATATAGTATCATCTTTATGCCCAAATTATGTACCCATTTTGACCTTATTTTAATATGGAGTGTGAGGTGTAGCCAAATGGCATTACTGACATATTCTTTTCCGTTTTTCCCAGCAATTTTTGTCAAATATTGAATTCTTATTCCAGAAGTTGGAGTTTGGCTGTATATAAAATAATAAATTGCTGTAGGCTTTGATTATTGCATTTCATGTATCTAATCTATTCCACTGATCTACCACTCTCTTTTTTTCTTTTTCTTTCTTTTTTTTTTTTTTTAATTTTGCTAAGGTAATTGGGGTTAAGTGACTTGCCCAGGGTCACACAGCTAGGAAGTAGTAAGTATATGAGGCCAAATTTGAACTCAGTTTCTTCTGACTTCAGGGCCAATACTCTACCTACTGTGACATCTAGCTGCCCCCACCACTCTATTTCTTAACCAGTCCCAAATGGTTTTGATTACTGCTACTTTATAATATACATTTTGGTTTGGTACTTGTAAGCCACCATGCTTTGTATTTGTTTTTCATTAATTCCCTTGATATTCCTGACTTATTGTAATTCCACATGGATTGTGTGATTATTTTTTATACTTCTATAAAATAATATTTTGGCATTTTAACTGGTGTGACATTAAACAAGTAGACCAATTTAGCAGAACTGTCATTTTTATTAAACTAGCTAAACCTAGCCATGAGCAATTGATATTTTTCCAGTTATTTAGATGTGTGAGAAGGGTTTTGTAATTGGGTTGATAGAATTCTTGGTTTTGTCTTGATACATAGACTTTATTTTGTCTGCTGTAAGTTTTTCATGATATTTAAAAAAAATTATTACATCTTTTTATTTGCAAGATATATGCATGGACAATTTTTCAGCATTGAGAATTGCAAAACCTTTTGTTCCAACTTCTCCCGTCTTTTCCCCTATCCCTTTCGCTAGATGGCAGGTTGACCAATATATGTTAAATATGTTAAACTATAAGTAAAATACAACATATGTATACATATCCATACAGTAATTTTGCTGTACAAAAAGAATCAGACTTTGAAATAGTGTACAATTAGCTTGTGAAGGAAATCAAAAATGCAGGCGGACAAAAATGGGAATTCTATGTAGTGGTTCATAGTCATCTCAGAGTTCTATTACTGGATTACCTGGTTCAGTTCATTACTGCTTTATTAGAACTGATTTGATTCATCTCATTGTTGAAGATGGCCACATCCATCAGAATTGATCATCATATGATATTAGTATTGTTCTTGAAGTATATAATGATCTTCTGGTCCTGCTAATTTCACTCAGCATCAATTCATGTGAGTCTCTCCAGGACTTTCTGAAATCATCCTGTTGGTCATTCCTTACGGAACAATAATATTCCATAATATTCATATACCACAATTTATTCAGCCATTCTCCCAATGATGGGCATTCACATAATTTCCAGTTTCTGGCAATTACTAAGAGGGATGCCACAAAAATTCTTGCACATACAGGTCCCTTTACCTTCTTTAAGATCTCTTTGGGATATAAGCCCAGTAGTAACACTGCTGGGTTAAAGGGTATGCACAATTTGAGAACTTTTTGAGCATAGTTCCAAATTCCTCTCCAGAATGGATGAGTGTATTCACAATTCCACCAACAATGTATCAGTGGCCTGTTTTCCCATATCCCCTCCAACATTCCACATTATCTTTCCTTGTCATTCTAGCCAATCTGACAGGTATGTAGTGGTATCTCAGAGTTACCTTAATTTGCATTTCTCTGATTAATAATAACTTATAGCATCTTTTCATATGGTTAGAAATACTTTCAATTTCTTCATCTGAAAATTCTGTTCATCTCTTTTGACTATTTATCAATTGGAGAATGGCTTGATTTCTTATAAATTAGAGCAAATTCTCCATATATTTTGGAAATGAGCCTTTTATCAGAACCTTTGACTGTAAAAATATTTTCCCAGTTTATTATTTCCCTTCTAATTTTATCTGCATTGGTTTTGTTTGTACAATTTTTTTAATTTTATAAAATCAAAATTTTCTATTTTTTGATCAGTAATGATCACCAGTTATTCTTTGGATATAAATTCATTCCTCTTCCACAGGTCTGAGAGGTAAACTAACATACAATCCTGTAATTTATTTATAATCTCATTCTTTATGCCTAGGTCATGAAGCCATTTTGACCTGAATTTGGTGTTCAGTATTAAGTGTGGGTCAATGCCTAGTTTCTGCTATATTAATTTCCAATATTCCCAGCAATTTTTGTTAAACATTGAGTTCTTATCCCAAAAGCTGGGATCCTTGGGTTTGTCAAACAGTAGATTATTAAAGTTATTATGTTGTCCTTTGAACCTAACCTATTCCACTGATCAACTAGTCTATTTCTTAGCCAGTACCAATTTGGAACTGTGCCCAAAAAGTTATCAAACTGTGCATACTCTTTGATCCAGCAGTGCTACTACTGGGCTTATATCGCAAAGAAATACTATAAAAGGGAAAGGGACCTGTATGTGCCAAAATGTTTGTGACAGCTCTTTTTGTAGTGGCTAGGAACTGGAAAACGAATGGATGTCCATCAATTGGACAATGGTTGGGTAAAGTATGGTATATGAATGTAATGGAATATTATTGCTCTGTTAGAAATGACCAGCAGGATAAATACAGAGAGGCTTGGAGAGACTTATATCAATTGATGCTGAGTGAAATGACCAGAACCAGAAGATCACTAAACACTTCAACAATACTGTATGAAGATATAGTGTGATGGGAGTGGATATGTTCAACATAAAGAAGATTCAACTCACTTCCAGTTGATCAGTGATGGACAGAAACAACTACACCCAGAGAAGGAACACTGGGAATTGAACTGTTAGCACTACTGTCTTTCTACCCAGTTTACTTATACCTTCGGAATCCAACTCTTAACATGCAACAAGAAAATTGGATTTACACACAAATATTTTATCTAGGTTATACTGTAACACATTTAATATGTATAGGATTGCCTGTCATCTAGGGGAGGGTGTGGAGGAAGGGAGGGGAAAATTTGGAAAAATGAATACAAGGGATAATGTTATAAAATTTTTTTCTCATGCATATGTACTGTCAAAAAATTATAATTGTAAAATTAATATAAAAAGAAAAAATAAACTATTTCTAGTCATATGAAAAGATGTTCCAAATCATTAATAATCAGAAAAATGCAAATTAAGACAACTCTGAGATACCACTACACACCTGTCAGATTGGCTAGGAAGACAGAGAAAGGTAATGCAGAATGTTGGAGGGGATGTGGGAAAACAGGGACGCTGATACATTGTTGGTGGAACTGCGAATACATCCAGCCTTTCTGGAGAACGATTTGGAGCTATGGTCAAAAAGTTATCGAACTGGGCATACCCTTTGATCCAGCAGCGTTGCTACGGGGTTTGTATCCCAAAGAGATCTTAAAGAAGGGAAAGGGACCTCTATGTGCGAGAATGCTTGTGGCAGCCTTTTTATGGTGGCCAGAAACTGGAAACTTCGTGGATGCCCATCAATTGGAGATTGGCTGTATAAATTGTGGTATATGAATATTATGGAATATTATTTTTCTGTAAGAAATGATCAACAGGATGATTTCAGAAAGGCCTGGAAAGACTTACATGAACTGATGTTGAGTGAAATGACCAGGACCAGGAGATCATTATATACTTCAACAACAATACTTTATGATGATCAGTTCTGATGGACGTGGCCCTCTCCAACAATGAGATGAACCAAATCAGTTGAAATAGAGCAGTAATGAACTGAACCAGCTACACTCAGCGAAAGAATTCTGGGAGATAACTATGAACCACTACATAGAATTTCCAATCCCTCTAATTTTGTCTGCCTCCATTTTGGATTTCTTTCATAGGCTAAATGTACACTATTTCAAAGTCCAATTCTTTTTGTTCAGCAAAACAACTGTTTGGTCATGTATACATATATTGTATTTACTTTATACTCTTAACATTCAACAAGAAAATTGTATTTACACACATATATTGTATTTAGGTTATACTGTAATACATGTAAAATGTATGGGATTGCCTGTCATCTAGGGGAGGGAATAGAGGTAGACAGAGGGAAATTTGGAAAAATGAATACAAGAGATAATGTTATAAAAATACTCATACATATATACTGTCAAAAAATTTATAATTATAAAATTAATAAAAAAAAGAAAAAAAAAGAACTTTAGAATTGTGGTAACTAGGTGGCATAGTGGTAGAGCACCAGCTCTGGAGTCAGAGGACCTGAGTTCAAATGTGACCTCAGACACGACACTTAACCATATCCTGGCTGTGTGACTCTGGGCAAGCCACTTCACCCCAATTGCCTCAGTTAAAAAACAAAACAAAACAAAAAAAAACATGAGAGTCATTGGCACAGAACTGCCCAACATGGGTTACTCTTATTGGAGAAAGTGCTGTGCTCTAGGAGCAAAAGAGAATTTAATGAAAGCCCAAAGGAAATGTGAAATGCACAAAATTAGAGAAGTTACCCCAATGTCTACATAGATTATTTATGTTTGACCTGTGGCATATCACCCAGAGCTCATATTGGTCTAGTCAATCACTATCAGACTCCACTATAACTCAACTCTAACATAGCGATGTTATTTTGGAACTCTTTGATAATGAAGGATCACAACCATTTATCAGATTGTTTATATGCTAAGAATTGTTAAAGGTAAAGGGAGGAAGACAGACTACTAATCAGAATGATATTATAGGGGATTTGGTACTATTAATTATCCACAGGCAGTTCTATGTTACAAATCCATGCAGGAAAGAAGCACTAGCATTTGTGCATAGAGGAGAACAGAGGCCCTCCCTTATTAAAGACCAGACCACACAGTGAATAGAGATCCCTCATCTCAGTGGATCTCATCACTTTGGAAGCAACAAAAAATATAGGTCTCTATTAAGGAACAGGTCAATTCTCTGAGAACCTTACAGATGTGGATCATAACATCTGAAGGATTTGCAAGGCACAGGTGTTGTGGATTGAAAAGGAGCTCTGATTACTCTCTTTATAGTTAAGCCATGAGTCTCAGTCAAAGAGGTCAGAGAACAGCAACTTCCTTTCAGTCTACTTGTTTATCCTCTCACAAGATGAGAAAATTGGATTTACACACATATATTGTATCTAGGTTATATTGTAACACATTTAATATGTATAGGATTGCCTGTCATCTAGGGGAGGGAGTGGAGGGAGGGAGGGGAAAATTTGGAAAAATGAATACAAGGGATAATGTTATAAAATTTTTTTTCTCATGCATATGTACTGTCAAAAATTTTTATAATCATAACATTAATAATAAAAAAGAAAAAATAAGGAAATACTAAACAAAAAAATTGACCTCCAAATATAAAACTCAAGAGAAATATAAATGTAAAAAAAAAGAACTCTTGAGAATTGCATTTCTGATGTGGGTATACATAGAGAGTTCAGGTATAATTTCATTTTACTGTTATAATAGAAAAAGAAACTAGAAGGGGATTATACAGGAAAAAAGTGGAGATCCATTCTTTGTTGGATCTCCAGCAGCCACTTTTAGATGGCTCTCATGTATTCCAACAGCTCCCGTATATTCCAATAGATCTCCAGAACTAGGCTTGAAAGCATCAGCATTAAAAAGCTTAAATTTTGGGAGTGCCTCCCTACCCTCAGTGAAAAGATTCCAGCTTTAACATAAAGTTAAAAGTCAAGATAGAGGCTGACAAATTGAGGAAATAAACAAAAAGAACCTGACATAAAAAATATAATGTAATAACATGGTAGACCAAGGCACAAGATCAGAAGAGGACAACAATATAACAATTGTGATATCTAGAAAGAAACAGAGAATTTAGATTTTAAAAAAATAAAAATTATGTTATTTGTAAATCATGTTTTTATGAATAAATTTTTTTAAAAGATGTTACCTTTTCAATGACAAAGATCATTTAAATTAATATATAATTATTTTCTTATAGATCTTTCATTTAGATAGTTTGCTAACTTGCTCATATTCAAATGCAATGACTTTGGTGCTCACCTCTTCCTCCTTATGCCTTTGTATTAAACTATTTATATTCAAAAATGTACTTTGGGTTTTTTTAAATAGTAATTTCAAGACTTGTGGTAAAATCCATCAAAGATAACTACTTATAAGGAATTTAGGTCATTCTTTTTCTCATCTTTCTTTATTTGAACTATAAGTGCTATAAAAAAGTAATATAGCTTGAAAATGGAAGTTAATTTAACAAGAGTATTTTCTATGAATTCATTAAAAATAGTTAATTTCACATATCCATCCAGGCTTCAGAGGCTAGTACACTTGAAACTCCGAACTAGACATATAACATGGTGGTTTCATATATTATATTTTATACAGTTTCTAGTATTACGGAATAACATCTAAATATTGAGAAGCAGGTGATTGAAGAAGTGAATTTCTGATAACAAAATTTTCAAGTTTATTTAAAAAATTTAATTTAATAGTGTCAAAAATAATAGCAATAATGACTAGTATTTGTAAAAACCCTTAAGTTCTTCACAGTGCTTTATATATGTTAAAAAGAATGCCTTCCTTATTCCAAATCCACTTGTCTGTAACTACCATAGTACTGTTTTTGTTTTTTTTTTAGCGGGGAGGAGTTCATGTTTAGTGGAATGTTATTACCTATTTATATTTTCATGTATTTCATCTTAAAATTATAATTGTAAATATAAGCATGTTTGATGAACATTAGAAAAAGAATATATCTACTACTCTGATACCCCTTTTAGTTTAATGAATATAGTAACTAGTATTTAATCATCAGAAAATAGATTTTTTAGAAAACATTATTTCAGTAACTATTCCAAGAGAACTAAAGAAACAAATTTACAACTCTTATTTATATTTATTAATTAAATATTAAATACATATCTCATTTTAATTTAAGAGGCAGCAGGGAAAAAGTGGATGAAGCACTGTACCTGCATCAGGAAGACAAAATTCAAATCCAGGTTTAGACACTTATGTGTGACCTAGGGACATTACTTGATCTGTGTCTCTCAGCTTTCCAATCTGTATAATGGGTATAATAATATCTACCTCCCAGAGTTATTGTAAGGATAAAAATAAGATAATATTTGTAAAGGGCTTTGGAAATGTCAAAGTATTTTATAAATGTTTCCTCATATGATTGATTTTAGTCATTTATACATTGAAAACTTTCTAATTCTAATTCCTTCTATCATATTTTCATATTATATATGAATCTATGGCTATGTTAAAGTAAGGTATAAGGCAGAGAGATCTGTCGTTTAAATCATTAATTTAGGAATTAACCATCTATTATATTGTAATAGGACATTACTTAAGAATATGTTGTATTTACTTGATTTTAATGATAACTTTGTCTAGACTCATTTCTACCACCACTTAAAAAAAAGTTTTATTAAGTAGTATTGTTTGCAACATTAATTTATTCCTTTGCTTTACAAATGGACTTATAATAATAACATACTTCATATACATTTTGATAATTTCAGAACACTTTACTCACCTCATTTGATTCTCTGAACAATTTTATTAGATTTAGAACTTAAACTATTATTTCACTTTTATGGGTAAATAAATTGAGTCACAAAGAAAGTTCATTGCTTATTGCTTTATATCTTGCAAGTTATGACTTTGGGATTTGAAGATAGGGTCTCTTAAATATAAACTTTTGCAATGTTACACAATTCTCCCTTCTTAAATCAATTTATATTTATAGCAGTAATGTCCTTAGCCATCATTTCACACCATCTGACAAAGTGTCAAGTGTTTACTTACTAAGTTGGTTTGTGAGCTCCTTTCGGGCTTCTCATTGTGGCAACTCTTTTATATTTATTAAACATCTTTAAGGAATGGTGATAATTACAATATATCTTTTCTTTTATCTGATTACAGGTTTTTCAGAGTTAATAGCTTTTATAAATAGCTCATGTTAGAATTATTGTAATTGTATATGCTATATTCTTCTTAGCTTTTTTTTTTATAATGTACAGTTTACTTCAGTTTCAAACAATTAACTGATTGAATAAATACCAACAGCTGATTTTGAAACTGTCTCAATATCAATACCTAGTTATTTCCTAACTTACAAGACATAATTAATATAATTTATCTTAAATTGTTTTTCAATGCTCACCATGCACAATGCCTTCTGATTGCTCTTTCACCTCCTAGTATTAGAACCCTTGAAATTTGAACTTAAATGACTTTTCTTGTTCTCCAGGATATACTAATATATAAATCTATAATAAGATCATCTATCATATGTTTATAATACCCATTGTTTCCTCTAACATAATATAATCTCCTTAAGTACAGGATTCTTATGAGCTTTGACCTTTCTTCTTTTCATAACTCGATCTACTTCAGTTCCCTAAAATTTTGACCCTGCTATCTCCCTTCCCCTTTGGAGAACTCTCATCTTTTACAATTTGTGTGTCTGTGTTTTCTTGTTTCCCATTTCCTTAATCTTACTATTTTTTTTTTCCTTCTGAGATTAATCATCATTAATTATGTATATAATTTATTTGTACATATTGATTTGAATATATCTTCTTTTGGACTGGGAATTCCTTGAGAACATAATTTCTTTTTCTTTTATTTTTAGTTTAATCCTTCTTTTCTAATCTTAGCCTTTAGCACAGTGTCTGTTGCATAGTGAATACTTAATATATTCTAGCAGACTGACTGAGTGATATACTCCTGTTCTTCTGATATCTCTCAGCCTACTTTGATAAATCATCATTCATATGTTACACCTAACTATGAATTTATGATTTTATCCTTACTTTATCTTTTTAATCTCATCAGATCCCAAGAGCTCATTCATCTCTGGGTTGGTGTTATATGTAACAGTTGTTTCTCTTGGTCACCAGTCCTGTATTTCCAATTGTCATTTTAAACTTTTCAAACTGTGGGTTTTAGGCATTTCAAATTCAAGATTGATAATATAGAACTCATTATGTTTTTCCAAACTTGGTTTCAACTTTACCTATTTCTATCAAGGAAACCACCAAAGAATCTTTCTGTCATTCCAGTTCAATAACTTAGTGAGATCCTAAACTGTTCACTCTTTTATTTTATATGTCCATTTAATACCCAAAGACTAGGTGATTTTGTCTCAATTCATAATTTTCTCTATATGTAACTACAACAAAGTTATGCCCTGCAATTTCACTGGTAGTTGGGATGCCAAGATTGATGTGGTTCAGTATCATTAGGATGTTAGATATCAATTTGTTGTGACCAGAAAAATGCTCTTTCCTTTAAATGTCCCAAACTTTTATAACTCTTTCGTTCCACCTTCTTTCAACTACTATCGCTTGTACTGCAAAAAAACAGTATGTTATGTGTCAAAAGACGCATTCTTGTTTGTTTGTTTGTTTGTTTTTATGTGTTCCCATGACTAAAATTGGAGATAATCATTATTTAATTATGCATGTATTTATGGACTATTTCTTACATTTATGGACTTCTTACATTAATCAATCCACCTTTTCCCATTCATATGTTCTTCATCTTATTTCAGATCCTTATCACTTACCATATAGACCATAAAATAGTCTCCTAACTAATCTTCCTGCCTAGAATTTGTCACCTCTCTCCCAGAAAATCCATATAAGCATATGTATAATAGACTCAGGTCTGTAAATATAATTCAAAACCATCTCCCAAAAGCATAGATATGACCAAGTTATTTTCATGCTGAATAATTTAAAATCACATTTTATTGCTTTTAGTCAAATATAATCACTATTATTTGACATTTAAATTCCTTACATTTTAGATTCGATCTCTCTTTCCCACCCTGTTATATATTACTCTACCTATGGATCAGACAAATCAATCTTTTGTTCTTAAAACATTCCTTTTGTTTCATGTTTATATCTTTGCACAGATTTTTCTTCTATGGTTGTTGTGTGTTAGGTACTTACTAAGTGCTAATGAGATAATGAGATAATAGGTTCTTACTAAGTGCTAAGTCGGTACTTAACAATGCTCTAGTTCTAGCCTTTCACCAGCTAAGTGCTCAAAAGTGAATTGTGTGTTAACTCCTATTTCCAAATTGCATCTGACTTGAATTTTACATAATTCATGAAACTCTACAAGCCATAACAAATTTTCTCCAGGTTCCAGGCATGTCCTTGCTATGGATTTCCAATCATTCAGGGTTAGGACTTCATAAGACAAACCATCTAGTAACATTTTAACATAAGCTGATGTAGCCCCATAAAGGGTACAACCATTTTTCAAATCTTTAATTTTATTCAAATCTAAAGGTGCATATTTTCTCCTTTTATGGCCTACAGAAAGAATCAATCTCTTCAATCACAGGATATGCATGTATAAAATCACTTATATCCTGTCCTTCTCTCTTAGCTTTAACCAATGCTTTTTCTAATCTTGTCATAGGCTTAGGCTGCTTCACAGGCAATTCTGTTTGTGTTTCTGCCTCTTCCCCTCCTCCTTCTTGCTCCACCCCTGAAGGGTTAATTGAGGGAGGAGATGGGAAATGCTCCTGTTGCTCAGAATTGTACTTAACTTCATTGTTATCTAATTCATCTTTTTCACCTAGTTTAGTTGACACTTCCCCATTTTGCTCCTTCATCTCTTCCTTTATTTTTTAAAGCCATTTGAATTAAGTTGTAGGTATGAATTGTATCTTTGGAAATTGAGTTTGGTCTGGAACCAAAGGGTAAAATGTCACAAAGGCAATTGTAGTGTTCACCTAATTGCTTTCCTACTAATTCCCATTCATCTGGATCCAATTCTTCTTCCAGAGAAAAACAAGGACATATGACCTTCACAATTTTTAAAAGTTCAGTAATCTCCTCCAAAATTATAATCAATCCTTGGCTTTTCATAACCTTAATGATGCTCTCTAAACATTTTCCTTGAACAGAAGGTGTTTGCCCTATTTCACTATAAGAAATTGCTGGTTTAGCCCTTAACAAGTTAAGTTCCTTATTTATCTATTAGCATGCTCATTTAATCCTTAACAAAGTTTCCTTGTTACTCACGGTTCTGGGTCAGAGAGACTGAGATCTGGATCGGATTGCTATGGTCCTGTCTAGCTCCTCTGAAGGGCTCAGAATAAGTCCTTTTCAGGATAAGGAAAAGTCCTTGCCCTACGTGTGGACACCAATCGTAACGTGCTGTTGTCTCCAGAAGCTGCTGATCGCTCTCTGGGAGGAGATCTGCTGTGTCAATTCAAATCTCTTGAACAGATTCTTCTTCCTGTAGAGAACCGTTGTCTCCAGATAGTTGCCATTAACTCTTGTCCAGAGACAGTCGCCTAGATTCTGACTCCAATGAACAAAATCCAGGAATATATTGGACAGCAGCTGTGACAGCTGACCGACCTATGCTTACTATTTACATAAATGGAATGCCATTTGAAGGATTGGTAGACACGGGTGCAGATTGTACAGTTATTAGTGGTGCCAAATGGCCCAGTCACTGGCCAAAGATTAAAGCAGACACCTACATGTCTGGGGTAGGAGGATCAATAGCAGCAGAAGTTAGTGCTAGGCCTTTGAGATGGATATTTGAAGGAAAAACAGGAGTTTTCACTCCTTTTGTGGTTTAAAAAATCCCCATCAATCTGGGAGGAAGAGACATTTTACAGCAGATAGGATTACAAATAATCACTTCGGCTTTTTAGGCAGGGCTGCTGTTGAAGGCCTACCTGCACTTTCACTGGTTCCTATTTAGAGGAAGACTGATTCACCAGTGTGGGTAGAACAGTGGCCCTTAAGAAGTGATAAAATTCAGGCCTTATTAGACATAGTGAATGAACAACTTGACCAAGGACACTTGCGGCGTTCTCTAAGTCCTTGGATTCCCCAGTATTTGTGGTGAAAAAGAAATCTGGGAAATGGAGGATGTTAACTGATCTAAGAAGAGTAAATGAACAGATGGAAACTATGGGAACTCTTCAGCCTGGACTTCCATCTCCTACTCAGTTGCCAAGAGGATGATCTCTATGGGTGATAGACATTAAGGATTGTTTCTAATCTATCCCTCTAGATAAGGAGGATATGAAAAGATTTGCTTTTTCAGTGCCTAGTGTTAATTTGGCTGAGCCTTATACAAGATATGAATGGACAGTTTTGCCACAGGGAATGAAAAACAGCCCTACTATGTGCCAAATGTATGTTGCTGTTGCTCTTGCTCCAATAAGAAAAGCATTTCCAAAAGTAATATTGTTACATTACATGGATAATATTTTGGGATGTGCACCTGAGGAACAAATGTTAGAAGCATGTCTACAAAAGACCATGGAAACACTAAAGTACTACAAACTGCATATAGCTACAGAAAAAATTCAAACACATGCTCCTTTTCAATATTTAGGATATGAAGTATATCCTAAGACACTCACAGTACAAAAGCTGTCTTTAAGAACAGAGAAGTTGAACACCTTAAATGATTTTCAAAAATTAATAGGAGATATCCAATGGATGCGTCCAGTGTTAGGCTTAACTACCAATCAACTACAACCTCTATATGACATTTTAAGGGAAGACAGTTCTTTAAATTCACCACGCCAGCTTACGAAAGAAGCACAAGAGGCATCGAGAGAAGTTGAACTGGCTTTATCCGATGTGGTTGAAAGAGTCACTCAAAAAACCTTGGAAATATCAGTTTTTGCTACAAAAGAGGCACCCACAGCAGTCCTTCATCAAGGAGACAGTTGATTGAGTGGGTGAACCTCCCAGCACAACCAGAACAAAGCCTTACTCCTTACCCAGTGCTTGTGGCTAGGATTTTATTAAAGGCTATTAAGAGAGTAACACAATTATCTGGAATAAGTCCTGAAAAAATATACACATTCTATACTCATGCACAAATTAATCTATGCTGTGAGACCGTCCCAGAATGGCAAATTTTATTAGCCACTGCTCCAAATTTTGCACATGGATCTCCATTAAAGATAACCCATCTACTACATAATTGGCAATGGATTTTTGAAGGAAAGGCTTCTAAGGTTCCTCTTAAAGGACCAACAATCTTTACAGATGCCTCCAAAGAAAATATTTGTGCTGTATACTCTCATTATTTAACCATAAAGAGAGTAGTCAGGACTCCTTTTCAGTCCACTCAACAGAATGAATTATTTGCTACCATGCTAGCTTTTACTTATTACCCAGGAGACATAAATATAATTACTGATTCAGCCTATTCAGTAGGTGTAGTACAAAGAATTGCCACAGCCCAAATAAAATTTGCAGCCTCTAATATTTATCAGCTCTTTAAGGAACTTCAAGAGCAAGTGAGAAACCATCCAGGCAAGATTTATCTCTTGCATATCCACTCACATAGTGGACTTCCAGGTCCTATTTTTGATGGAAATTCAAAGGCAGATAGCCTTCTAACCATGTTAGCCATTAGTCCTTTATTTCAGGAAGCACAAGAATCTCATTCTAAATATCATCAGGCTGCTCGAGCTTTATGTTTACAATTTGGAATCACAAGAGAGGAAGCTAGGAGCATAGTAAAAAGCTTGTCTTCCTTTCCACGCTCCTACACTCCCTCCAGGGAAGAATCCTCATGGTTTGAGACCTAATGAAATCTGGCAAATGGATGTGACCCATTATAAATCTTTTGGTCGTCTATCTTTTATTCATGTCGTGGTAGACATCTTTTCAGGATTCACATTTGCAATGCCAGCAGCAAAAGAGACAGTCCAAGTGGTCACTGAATTCCTTATACAAGCATTTGCAATTATGGGTGTGCCACAAGCAATAAAAACAGACAATGGACCTGCATATATGTCCAAACATTTTACACACTTTTGTGCACAGTATAAGATTTTACATGCCACAGGCATACCCTTTAATCCTCAGGGCAGGCAATAGTAGAGAGAAGAAACAGAGATATTAAGACACTCCTCCAAAAACAAAAGAAAGGGGGAGCCATGGCTAACCCTAGAGAACTTCTAAATTTAGTTCTCTATACCATTAACTTTTTAATTTTTGACAAAGATCCACTGGCTCCAGCAGACAGGTTTTATAACCCACCAGAAGGGCAGTGTCCAGTGTGAGCAGCTCCACTGTCCTTAGATAATCGCCAGGTGATGTGGAGAGACCCACAAAGTGGTGAATGGAAGGGACCAGATAGCTTAACTGCCTGGGGAGAGGGTTTGCTTGTATTTCTTCAGATGGAGAAGGAATTAGATGGGTGCCAACGAGTTGAATTTGCCTTGTCCATTGTAGAGAGACAGAAAAAGAGAAAGACCTCAAAATAAAGGAGAAAATCTAAGAAACATCTGACACTGAAAGAGCATGGCTAATAAGAAGACTGTTAAAGAACTTTAAAAACCAGCAGGAATCACTGGACTTCCTAACACAAGATGAGACTAATGGACAATGGACTTATGGACATTTATAAATTTTCAATTTATGATTATTTGATCATGTTATTTGTTATATACTTCTAGCATGTATTATGTTACTATGTTACTATGTGCTTATTTAATCTATGTAATTATGTGTAACGCCTCCCATATTGATGGATTTATGTTTCAAGGTCATGACCACCCTATATTCTAAATCAAAAGAAAAGGGGAGATGTTAGGTTCTTACTAAGTGCTAATGAGATAATGAGATATTAGGTTCTCACTAAGTGCTAAGTCGGTACTTAACAATTCTCTAGTTCAAGCTTTTCCTGGTAGTTTGACTTGTGAATTCCTAGAGAAGAGCTTCTGTGCTTGGGAGGAGCAAGCTCATTGGTTGAAGTGGTTCTTCCCAGAAGCCCTTGCATTATCCCCGCCCATTCTCTAGGAGGATAAAGAGGGCAGCTCTGGAAGAAAAAGGAGTCTCTGCTCTACATCAGGCTTGATGCGGCTCTCTGCAGGAAGGGAAGTCACTTCTCTGGACAAGAGTTAATGGCAACTGTCTGGAGACAACAGTTCTCTACAGGAAGACGAATCTGTCAGAGAGATTTGAGTTGACACAGCAGATCTCCTCCCAGAGAGCGATCAGCAGCTTCTGGAGACTACAGCACATTACAGTTGTGGACTCTACTCTCATCTCTAACTTTTAGAATGTTTAGTTAACTTTACATTTCAAGTCAAATGAATGCTTTCTTCTTTCCAGATGCTAATTTATATGTTTTGCATATAAAGTACCTGTTGTTTTCTTTGAAATAGCTAAACATCTTGAGTACAGGATTTGCAGGCTATTAATTTATTATTATTATAATAATTATTATTATAGGCTATTTCATTTCTCAATCCTCAATCATATCTCTAAACAATTTTTACCATTCTCGTCTAATTTTCACAATAGACTTCCCATGAAGCATTGTACATTTTGGCCTATTTTGGAGGCAAACTTGTTCACCAACCATAGGAAATGTTTCATATGTCTCAATTATTTTTGTAGTAACCTTTTCATTAGGTTATTATAAGCACTGTGAATTGAGATCACCAAGTATCTCTTGAAAATATGTTTTTGATAGCTTTTGGATACATGATTGAACTAATTTCCTAATTTTTGTTTTATTAACCTTTCAAAGGAGAACTATGATTTTCCCCATATTTTACTGCAACAAATTTATGTCTTCCAAATTCACTGATAGTTGGAATGCCAAGATTGATATGATTGAGTATCTACAGTAGTTTAGATATCAGTTTGTTGGCCCAGGGGGAAGTTGTTGCATTTAATTTTCCCAAAATTGTGTTTTCTTTGCTCTTTCCCATTTTTCTTCCTCTTCTCTTTTCAGCTACTATCACTGATTCTGCAAAAAAAAAAAAAAAAAAAAATAGTATGTTATTCAGCAATGGGAACTCTTGTGTTTTTTCTTTTTTATTGTATGTTGTCAAGAGTAAAATTGGAAATATCAACCATGTTAAAGAGAACACATGTTCATCTATTGTTATTAAACTGTCTGTATATTTATGGAACTTCTCTTATTCTAGAAAATTATTTCTCCTCAAAAGGCAAAATAGTTAATTTCTATAGAGGAGAAAATATCAGAATGAAAAAAAATGAAGTATTAATAGTGCACAATGAATATATATATGTATATATATATATACACATATATATGTATGTATACACACACACACATATATATATACATATATATGTATGTATACACACACACATATATATATACATATATATGTATGTATACACACACACATATATATATATATACATATATATGTATGTATACACACACACACACACACACATACACACATATATATATATATATATATATATATATATATATATATATATATATATATATATATATATATATATATATATATATGTGTGTGTCATTAAAAATACAAATTTGAACCTCAAAGAGCTTACATTCCAGTTGGGAAAGAAAACATTTAACAAGTATTCAGCTTCAAGCTGAACAAAAATCTCATGTCTTTAGAGTACAATGGTAATGCAAATAGCAAAATCTCTTTTCTAATTTCATTTCCACTGATTCAAAAGATTTCAGTTTCTGATATGGAATCATCAAACTTTCCTTAGTGGATCTTCAATAGATGTTTTTGTAGCATCCAGAGGAGCAATTTCCAGGATACATCACTACAGAGATTGCTTCTCAGGATGAAGATCGAGAGAACTAATCTATATGCATTGTTATTTGTTATGAGCCAGAACTCTGTACTTAAAACAAGGATTCCTACAAGGGTGCTAATTCAGTGAAATTGATGAGAAAATAGTTATCTAGCTTAGCATGGTGATTTAATCTTACAAGAAATAATGGTTCCCTAGTGATATAATTATTAGTTTATACTCAAAATAGAGCATACAAAGCTGCGACAAACTCAGCCAGAGGAGAGCCAGAGACAGTCTCTCAGAAGGGCTTGGAGAAAGATAGATTCATTCACTTCAACTTACAGCACCATGGTGGTTGGCCTCCTGCTCTTCCCCCAGTGAGACTAAGGCAGGTCTGAAAGGCTCTGCAGAAAGCTGGCCTGGGCCCCAGACAAGGAAACTAGATTGTGAAAGAGATAATAAAGGATTTGGACTTTAACACCTGGCTATTTTTGTGGTAATTACTCAACTGAAAAGAAGGCTACTTCCAAGACCTCTAGAAAACCAACTAGAACATTACAGTTATTATATGTGTATCATTATGTGTATATTTACATATATAGATAGATGCACATATGCACATACATACATATACATGTATATATGTGTATATATATTTATATACATATATATACATATATATATACATGTATGTACATGTGTATATATGTGTATAATATATATGTATACAAATGTTATTGCATTGGATGCAACATCTCATTATGTGAGTATTGGCTTTAATTATGATGCTTCTATTCATTGCCATCCTGTACAATTCTCATCCATAAACTGGGGGATGTCTTCCCAACATGTTGGTAATTTTGATCTCTGTTTCTTCTGTATCTTTCTGTTTCTGGGTATGTTTCTAATTCCTCTTTCTAAATACCAGTGGTACTTGAGAGCCTATCTATCTCATTTTCTCAATATTATTTTCTCTTGCTATAATATATAATACAATAATTTTAAATATCATAATTTAAATCATATGAATATTATACTTTTCAAATAGGCAGAAACTATGACATGCCATATGCATTGTGATAGAAATCTTACCTGTTAACACTGGTACTGAAGAGATTATTCAAGTGAAATGGGTAGACACAACTGATAACATAACTGTGCTACACAATGATTTAACTTAAGCAGTTTGACAGCATACATTTTCATGTGCGTGACAATGTTAATTAACTTTCTTTTTTTTTTTTTTTTTACTTCATTAGCTCAAAATGTATTAATATGAATGTAGGAAGTAAAACTGCTTTTTTTTTTTAATGGAACTATCTTTTTAAAGTGATTTTTCAAAAGTGTATATTGTGACTCATTCCCATGCTGATATTCATTTATTTTTCTGTTATCAGTAGACAGATTGACAGACAGCAGACATTATATTAGTCTAGGTTAATTCTGGGCATTGAATTTGTTCATATTCCCAAACTAATTTTGTCATTTTAAACTTCATATCCTCTCTTAGGTTTTAAGGGCTCTGATTCATTTTCCACTTTATTCTAGAAGGACTGGAAGGAAACCTGAGGTTTTTTGTTTTGTTTTGTTTTTTCTGTTTGTTTTTGTTTTTGTTTTTCCCCTTAAATCCAATGACAGCATTTTTTTGCCAGTTAACTTTTTTGTTTGTTTGTTTCACCAGAGACATAAAAAAATAAAGATATTTTAAATATTTAAATTTGGATTATGAAAACTAGATCCTATCTCAGTAGTACATAATTATTTGAGAACTCTTGCCTACTAGGTCAAATAAACAAATAACATTTATAAAAATATAGAATCTAAAATGGCATTTCATTACAAAGTTTATCTTATTAAAAATCCATATCTAAATTTCCTTTCAAACATGACTATAAATTATCACTTTTTTGCCATTTAAATACAATTGCAAATATATGTATATATTGTTTCTATTCCCAATGGTCAATAGTTGAATCATGGTTACTAATTCTAAAATGACTTTGTAGTATGGGAATTTTATTATATGTCATTTATGTAAGAGTTGTTTTCAGTTTCCCTTATAAGCCATTCTGGTTTATATGCCTCAAAACATAAAATAGTGTTATTTAGAAATTAACATACATAATAAAATATCTTTGATAGCCAAGAGACTACTCAATGAATAAAACTATATCTAGAGACATGTAAATTATTTATGACATTTTTCTGGGTAAGGGAGATTTGCAGCAATATGGAAGGCTGAAAATTACTTTTGAACATTTGATACTTTCTTCAAGGATTCCATTATTTGTACTATATTGATTGCCCTCCCCAAAATGTCAAATTCCTGCCCCTAATCAAGTCTAAATTTTTGTCTCCTATAGATTTCTTCAGTTCACAACTAGTGATGATAGCTTTTCACAAATCCTATATTCATTTTACTATTCTCACTTCCTGCTGCTCAGCTCTTTTACAGACTTACATAGATCTGTCAGTCTATATCATATAACTGTTTATTTTCCACATGGACCCAGTCTTCTTGCTGACCCATATGAAGAGGCTCACTATATAACAAAATTCTTCAGTTAAATTGCTTCACAGACCAAAAACACACTTTTTATAGCCTTCCTCCATTCTTAAAAAACAAAAACAAAAACAAACAAACAAAAAAGAACTCCCTTTGTACAACTGGTTCTCACAGTTCTTGTCCTCTTATACCACTGGGCTTTCAGGCAGTTCTGAATAGCTTTCTTCTTAATATAATCTTAAGAAGAGTTTCTCTTTTAAACTCCATCCTGGTTTATTATTTGATTCAGTCCCTTTCAGATCTTCTTGTACCTAAGACTCATGCATTAACATATCCAAAAGAGTATTTTGAGAAGTTCTATAATCTCTCTTTACTTGGCTTTACATTGTCTATCTTTGTTGAGGTGAGCTGAAGATTCTTCATGAGCAATCTCCAAACTATAGGGAGACAGAGAGAAGTAATTACTCTTAGAAAAAGAGTTACATGTAAAGGAATAAGATTTGGAATCCTTAGTACATAACAGTACAATGTAAGGTACTAAATCTTCAAACAATAGAAGTAAAATAGGTTGAATGAATACCATAAAAATCTTGAAAGATTTTTTTCAAAGAGATTAAAAATATTCACTGAAATTCTAAAGTTTTCTTAGTCTTTAATCTTTTCATTATCCTTATTAAATTTGCCAACATAGTAATATCTATGCTAGTAATTATTGTCATTTTCTCTTTCTAATTTCTGTTTTCATTAAAAAGTGAATTAGTTAAGGAATTTGTACCTTAATGAAGACCAGGGATTTATAACATTAAAAATGTTCTTATATTCTGGGTTTCTCAAATTGCCTCTTCACATATAGGTAGAAGGATATAGGCTAAGCCACAAATGATCAGATGCAATGTAAAAGAAATCCCCTTTTCTTCATTATCTGTTTATTTATGAATTATTCATAAGCATTTTGATTATTCATGAATTATTTATTTTATCATTTATAAACAAAAGAGAAAATAACATATTTGGCCTTTGAAAAATAAAATAAGGAGACAGAATGCAGATTAAAAAGAAACATGGGTAAATATCCTTGACAATAATGTTATCTTAAATTTTATCTTCTACCTAATTGCAATAGTGTATATTATGTCATAATGATGAAATATATTCATGTTCTAATATGCAACAAAACATTTGTAGTAGTTCCTTGGTTTTTTGGTAGTAACAAAATGAAGAAACCAACAATAAATCCTAGAAACAAAGATGTTCACCATTTGTGAGATGGCTAAAGAAAATATGACATATAGAAGTGAAATAACATTACTATAAGACAGGATAAATATAAAGAAACTGGAGGGCTATGGGAGGAACTATATGAACTGATGCAAAGCAAGGTAGGCAGAAGCAGGAAAACAATGTACAAATTGACTACTAAAATGTTAATGGAAAAAATTAAAAAGTGAAAATGTTCAGTTCTTTGCAGTTATAACAAGTTTTACTGGTTAGAAAAGATGCAAATATTTCCTTCATATTTTTTTTTTTTTTGCAGAGGAATAAAGTAGACTATTGAGTTGTGACAGTTTATATATGCTGGACTTAATTGTTTTGATTTGCGAAACTGTTATTTTTTTTTTCTTATAAGTAATATCATTCTGGATAAAGGAAAATTAGTTATATGTCTTACAATATGAAGATATTAAAGTGAAATACATCAAGATAGTCAAATTTTCAAATATGAATGCATGTTAATATACCTACAGCACACATAATCTTTAGTTTAATGTTTTGTTTAAAATAATATATTTAGCTTTTTATTTGACTAGCTATTTTTGTTCTCCAATGGCTCACTTAATCACAAAAACCAGAATTCATAAAGTTTCTCATCTCAACATGAAATGACATAAACACAGAAGGCAAGATAGTATTAAAAAAAAAAAAAAAAAAAAAAAAGATTATTGGCCTTGGAGTGAGAATTGGGTTTTAATGTTAGTGATGTCATTGTGTGACTTTAGCAAGTTATTTTCTTTCAGTTAACTTGTTTTCTTTCTTTAATGTGTATGTTAGGTGTTCCATGAATTCTTTCAATGCCTATTTTACCTTCTGGTTCTATTACCTCTGGGCAGTTCTCTTTGATGATTTCCTGTAAAATAGTATCTAGGCTCTTTTTTTCATCATAATTTTCAGGAAGTCCAATAATCCTCAGATGATCTTGCTTACATCTATTTTCCAAATATGTTGATTTTTCAAGTAGATATTTAATGTTTTTTTTTTCTATTTTTAAATTTTTTTAGTTTTGCTTGACTGAGTCTTGGTGTTTCAGTGAATAATGTATTTGTATTTGTTCAGTTCTGATTGTTAATGAGTTATTTTCTTCATAATATATTTTTTTACTTCTTTTTGTATATGTACAATTGAATTTTTAAACGAGTTGTTTTGCTTTATTTAATTTTTTTTCAATTTCACTAAATTTGTTTTTAGTGAGTTATTTTCTTTTTCCAATTCACAAATCCTACTTTCTTTTTTTTTTATTTTTTTATTATATATTTTTTTATAATATTATCCCTTGTATTCCTTTTTCCAAATTATCCCCCCCTCCCTCTACTCCCTCCCCCCGATGACAAGCAATCTCATACATTTTACTTGTGTTACAATATAACCTAGATACAATACATGTGTGTAAATACCATTTTCTTGTTGTACAATAAGCATTAGATTCCGAAGGTACATGTAACCTGGGTAGATAGACAGTAGTGCTAACAATTTACATTCATTTCCCAGTGTTTCTTCTCTGGGTGTAGCTACCTCTGTCCATCATTGATCAACTGGAAGTGAGTTGGATCTTCTTTATGTTGAAGATTTCCACTTCCATCAGAATACATCCTCATACAGTATTGTTGTTGAAGTGTACAGTGATCTTCTGGTTCTGCTCATTTCACTCAGCAACAGTTGATTTAAGTCTCTCCAAGCCTCTCTGTATTCCTCCTGCTGGTCATTTCTTACAGAGCAATAATATTCCATAACCTTCATATACCATAATTTACCCAACCATTCTCCAACTGATGGACATCCATTCATCTTCCAGTTTCTAGCTACAACAAAAAGAGCTGCCACAAACATTTTGGCACATATATGTCTCTTTCCGCTCTTTAGTATTTCTTTGGGATATAAGCCCAGTAGTAGCACTGCTGGGTCAAAGGGTATGCACAGTTTGATAACTTTTTGGGCATAGTTCCAAATTGCTCTCTAGAATGGCTGGATTCTTTCACAACTCCACCAGCAATGTATTAGTGTCCCAGTTTTCCCACATCCCCTCCCAAAATTCATCATTATTTGTTCCTGTCATCTTAGCCAATCTGACAGGTGTATAGTGGTATCTCAGAGTTGTCTTAATTTGTATTTCTCTAATCACAAATCCTACTTTCTTAGGAGTTTTTTACCTTTTCCAATTCACATATTCAGGAAGTTGTTACTTTCTTGCATAGCTTCTCTTTCCCCATTTTTCTTCTAGCTTTCTTTTAAGATTTTTAATATTCTTTTCTAGGAGAGCCTTTTGTGTTGGGGACCAATAATTGTCTGGAGACTATCTGCTATTAGTCTCCTCAGGGTTGAAAACCTGCTCTCTTTCTGTATATAAGCTACCAATTGTCCTTTTGATTTTTTTACTCATTTTTAAAGCCTGTAGGGTCTGCCTTCAGGTCCAGGAAGTTACCAGCTTCCTCTGCAGAACAGGGGATAGGTGTATGGATGGCCCGTCAACCAGCTAGAAAGAGTGCCCAGGTATGGGAATGCTCTGAGAAATAGTTCCCAAACAGAAGTGACTCTGGCCTGCAAGGCTGAGCTGTAGTGGTACCCATGCAAAGAACCCTGCTGTGCAGATTAACGACTGCCCTGAGGCAAGAGGCTGAGCAGTGAAAGTGTCACTATCCCAAATCAAAGCCTGTTGTGGGGCTGTGGGTAATAGCAGTTGCCCAGTGAATAGTCTTGAAAGGCACCAGAAGTGGCTCTGCCCAAGGAAGCACAGTCTTGCTGGGGAAATTCTATTGGCCCACGCTGAGTCCCTCACTGTGAAGATTAGAGGCTGCGCCCCCTGCCCTGCAGATTTGCAGCTGCCCTGGCCATGCTGCAGAATGCAGTTGCACAATTGTGCTTGTCTATGCTGAGTCACTTATGGTTTGGGAGGGGGGTACAGTTAAATCCTGTTAGGTTCTGGCATTTTTAGAGTACCCTGTACTTTTGGCTGTAATCTCTCTGTGGTCCACTGCTTTGCTATCAAGGCAAAGCAATCAGCCTGTGGCAGAGTTGTTTCCACTACTTTTATAGCCACAGAGGCTACCCCAGTCCCTGGTCCACCCAGGACGCCAGACTTTCCTCTGTCCCTGTCTGCTGCTGGTCTGTTCCCACCCCTCAGGTCAAACCTGCTCTGGTGGTCCTCCAGATTATCTTCGGCTGCTAAGTCATCGTACCTTTAATTTTCGTGCATTTTGTCAGTCAAGTGCTATGTTTAAGGCTAAATTCAAACATTGCTAGTGAGGGCCTGAGAGGAACTTAAAGAGTTGCATGTGCTTTCTCTGCCATCTTGGCTCCGCTGCTGTGTTATATACTTTTTTACTTTGTTTTTTCCTAGAAGATAAATGTGTGTGTGTGTATATGTTGTGTTTATGTGTGTATGTATATCTATGTGTAGATATACATACACATATATGCACATGTATATGCACATACTACTCTTGTATTTAGATAAGTACATGTACATAGACATCTATAATCAATTATGTATATATATATGTATACACAACTATACATTCATATGCTTATACGTAGAATTATATTATGCTTATTTCTACTTGTTCTCTATTTCTCTGAAGGTGGATAGCATCTTCCTTCATAAGTGCAAATCTTGCCATATTGTTCTAAATCCACCATCTTATCATTTCCTATTTCACAATATTCCTTGAACTGTCTTGTTATTTTAAATAATCTAAAACAATACAGATTTTTATGGCTGATATATAGTGTAGTTTGAGTTTTATATTCTAATGGATAAAGACAACACATTAAGGGGAGCTAGAAACTAAAAAAGAGAATGGAATAGCTGATTAAGTGTGGAGAAGAAGTCCAGAAGGATTTCAGGAGTGAGGTAAAGAAATGGTCAAACAGAGGATTCAAGATTAAAAAAAAAATATTATGTGCATAAAGCCATGATAGGCAAATGTGTTTGAAGTACCTAATAAAGATGGTTGAACATACAAAAACAAGAAAAAAAAAAGTTTTCCATTACACATTTTAGGATGATATTCAAAAATAGATGAGAATATCTTTGCCTGAGGACTATGGAAGGAATGTAGACTTTTTTTTTTTTTAATGTGCCTTATTTTTGAGAAATGTCCCATATATTCTATAAATTCTATCATTTTAGATGAAGTAGAAAATGATCAGTATTCCAATAACATTTCCTATTTTCTGGAGCAAAAACACATATCTGAGTCATGACAAAATGACTCCCAAGATTTGTCAAATTTCATAACCTTTTTCTACTTTTTATTTTGTGATATACATCATGTGATTGTGAGGATGCATGTAGGAAGTACTTAGAAAACATATGATAACTAAGGTATTTAGATTAAGAATATAAATATGTGTTTATCAGTGCCAGATGATGGTAAGGGTTTTAGAAGATTATGGCAAATTTGGGAAGGAAACAATTTGATAAGAAGATTTAGAAATGATGGCCTTTGATCAGGGAAGAAATACATTGACTGTGAACCATCAAAAATATATTTTCCTGGAGACTTGTGATTCTTATCAGACAAGATATAAATTGTAAATGGAAGGAGAAGGAGTACATTTGGCAAATACAAATGACATAGAAGACTTTTGATGGAGAGAACAAAAAGTAGAGAAGACAATGCTCAAGAAAAATAAAAGAAATGATAAAGCCCACTTTAATTTTTTTAAGGTTTTAAAACATTGTTTTCTCATAGGAACTCTGTAAGGTAGGTAGTACAAATGTTAAGCCTGTTTTATGAGAAACCTGTGGCATAAAGACATTTTTTTAATCTCTGGATCTGCTTAAATATTAATTTATATAGTACTTACTATGTGCCAGGCTTTGTGCTAAGCACTTTACAATTATGAAATAATTATCTTATTTAATCCTTACAATAATCCTGGAAGGTAATTGTTACCAGTCCCGTTTTTCAGATGGGAAATTGAATCAAACAGAGCTTAAATAATTTGTCTATGGTCATACAACTAATAAGTAAATGAAACTGAATCTCTACTTAGGTCTTTCAAATTCTCCATCAGCTGAATTTAGCAAATATACATATGAATGTGCTAATAAGGGCAAGCAATTATGATGAAAGATCTCACTTCATGGAGGTGTCACCTCCATAATCATAAGTTTAGTATTTGGTTGATATACATAGTGCTTCAAGGATTATAATGTCCCTTGTAGACATTATCTTATTTTATCATCATGGCAAATCTGCAAAGAGAATACTGTTATTTTTATCCTTGCTGTTATATATGGCAACTAAAGTTGAGGTAAATTAACTTTCCCTTAAGCTAGTATAATTCAAATATATGCCTTGAACTTTCATTTTTCTTATGATCATATTCCATTACCTTTATATACCACAACTTGTTCAGCCATTCCCCAGTTGATGGACATCCACTCTTTTTCCAATTCTTTGATATCACAAAAAAGCTGCTGTAAACATTTTTGCTGAGGTGGGTCCCTTTCCCTTTTTTTTGATTTTTTTGGGACACAAACCCAGTAATGGCAATGCTGGGTCAAAGGGTATGCACCGTTTTATAGCCACATCATTACAGATTGCTCTCCAGAATAGGTGGATCATTTCACTTCAACAATAATACATTAGTATCCAGGTTTTCCTACATCCCCTACAAGATTTATCATTATATTTTCATGTCATCTTAGCTAACTATGAGGTGATAGCTCAGAGTTATTTTAATTTAATTTGTTTTCTAATCAATAGTGATTTAGAGCATTGTTCTCATATAACAATTGCTTTAATCTCATCATCTGAAAATTGCCTGTTTAAATCTTTTTGCTCATTTATCAATTGGGGAATGAATTGTATTCTTATAAATTTGACATAATTCTTTCTATATTTTAGAAATGAGACCTTTATCAGAAATTCTGATTATAAAGATTTTTCTCAGATTTGTACTTCCCTTTTAATGTTGTTTCTGCTGGTTTTATTTGTGCAAAAACTTTACTAGGATTCAATTAAACTCCCTAATTTGTTTCTTGTTTATTTTGTAATTAGATTTGTCTGATTCTGAGAGATGAAAGTTTAGGTCCCCCACTAGAATGTTTTTTTTTTCTACAACTGGCTTAAAATCTCCTCTAGGAATTTGCTTGTTCAACTACTACTTCGTACATACAAATTTAGTATTATTATGACATTATTTATAGTAAACTTTATCAAGATATTTTTTTCTTATCTCTTTTGAAAAGATCTATTTTTACTTTTGCTTTATCTGAGATCAGAATTGCTACTCCTAATATTTATACTTCAGCTGAAACATGATACATTCTGTTCTAGCCTTTTACCTTTCTTTGTTCTGTATATTTCTCTCTGTCTCAAATGTGTTTCTTGTAAACAATATATTGTAGGAGTCTGTATTTAAATCCATTCGCTTATTAGCTTTTGTTTTATGGGAGAGTACATCCCATTCACATTCACAGGTGTGATTACTAGCTCTCTATTTTCTTCCATACTATATTGCCCCCTGCATATGCTTCTGCTCTCTTTACATCCTGTCATTAGTAATGTTATTTTACACATCCCAACCAAATTTTGTCTTTTATCATTCCTTTCCTCCTTCTCTTATCTTTGACCCTAATGTTTCTGCCCTCCCTTCTAACCTACCCCTCCCTTTTCTTTCCTCTTTTTGCCCTTTTTCTTTATAGGTTTAGATAAATTTCTAAACACAACTGAATGATTAAATTATTCCCCCTTAGAGCCAAAAATTATGAGATCAAGCTTCAGATGATGCTCATCCGCCTCCCTTCTTTCCCTGGATTGTAATAGATCTTTTGCACCTTTTCATGTGAACTAATTTTCCAATTATACTTTATCAGTGGCTTTCTTGATAAACATACATTTTCTTTTCCAGTTCACTTTGCAAATCAGGAAACTGAGGTCTTGAGTCAAACAGCTAATAATTGTGTGAGAGCAGTTTTGAACTCAAGAAGATGAGCCTTCTTTTCAGGTCTAGCTCTATTGACCGTGTCAATCACCTGTCCCTTCTTATGATTAAAACAGGCATATTAAAATAATGATTTTCTTCAAAAGGAATAAAATGGTAAAAAAAAAAAAATGTTAGTAGACTAACATCGCATATCTCAGAAAAATCCCTCCCTCTCTCGGGAAGAAGCATACCAATGTAGGTCCAATGACAATAGCTCAAAATTAGGAGGTTGTACATAAAGTAAAGCAATTTATTAGCTTGCTAAGGAATATACTCTTGCTGATAGCAAATTTGGATTCCAGGGCTTTTATTCCTTTTAGGTCAATTTATGGCATACAGCCAATGAACAGTATTTTATGGCAACTTAGGATGAATTGGTAAAGCATTTCAAATAAGAGTGAGGTGAAATAGAGTGTGATTCAGTCATGCAATTGGAAAGATTTATTATAAGAAAACATTCCCTCTTTAATGGCAGGAATTGAGGAAATGACCAAATACTTTTTACAGAAGAGAAAGATGTCTTTTTCAATAAAATTATGTAATTACCTTTAGGATAGCATGTAGTTCTCATAACAACTGAATGTTACTATCCACCTTGTTGTGTTTTTGCAGAGGTGACTAATTTTTTTTATTTCTTCCTAAAAAGGGGATTTTCTACTATTATTCATTCAGGAGTTTGAGAAATTTCCATATTTTATTTTTATTCATTAAAACATTAAAAATTTGGGGTTCTTATTCCTTTTTCCCTAATTTATATATAACATGAATAAAATTATATTTGAGCATTGGATACATGATGGAGAGTATTTGACTTAAAATTGTTGCTTGAGATAGGAACTAGAATGATAGTTCTACTATCACTAGAATGATAGTAAACAAAATACTTGGGGAAATATAGGTAATAGATGATGAATTGGGAAAGCAGTTGCCAAACCTGGCACAGAAGTGTGATATAGTCATTAGTATAGAATTCAGTACATTTTTCTTTCTGATAAATGCCAAGCAGCTGATAAACTCCCAAGTTTGTTAATAGCTATATTATTCAAATTATGGAGGGAGTGAAGAATACAAATGCTATTTTGTACTTGATTATGATCAGTGAAGGGAATACTGTCAGCTAAGCAGTCATGATTAGAAAACTTAGAAATGACCACATCATCACCATTTTACTGTTTATGACAGAAGTAGGGTAGAAGTGAAGGATACAATGACAGGCAGATGAGTATTATAGATTTCTGGAAAAAAATGAATTTTGAGGTAATAAAGGAAATGATATTTCGGAACACACACACACACACACACACACACACACACACATACACACACACACTCCATAGTAACTAGGTCATAATGGATTGAGTTTGAGTGCTGGGCTTGAAGTCAGGAAGTAGAATTTTAATTTTTCCTATGCCACTTATTGGGAGAACATGGTCAAATACTTAACCATTTTATAGCTCAGTCACTTCATTTTTAAAATGGGTATAACTATAGCACCAACTCACAGGGTTGTTGTAAATATCAGAGAAGATGTTATATGTTAAAAGTTTTGCCAACTTTAAAGCAATATCTAAAATGCTATAACATTTTTTGGAGACTAAGAATAAAATTTTGATAAATCAAAAATAAATTATTCCAGTGAGGGTGGAAATCATAGCTATCTCTAGAGAATGAAATAGGTACCCTGGAAATTTATCAACCAAGGCAGATGTTTTACAAAGGTAGGCATTAAATCTGGGAGATAAATAAAGATGACTTCGAGTGTCAAATGGCTATAAGGATAGTATTCAGAGTGATAAAGCTGAGGATGATACTTAATGGTAGGATCATAAAAGTAAAAGTTTTAAAATATTTTAGAAACAGAAGGCCCAGATTTAAATCTGTAACTTACAAATTCTCCAAAGCCTCAGTTTTCTCTATTAAAAACAAAAGGGCAGACACTATGAATTGTTTGTGAGTATACTGCAAAAAAAAAACACATGGGAATTATATGAAAATAAATATGAAACACTTTTTATGCAAATAAAGTTAGATCTAAATAATAGAAGTATTATTCATTCTTTATGAGGAAGCAAAGTTAACATAGATTTAAAAGTGCTAATTTTACCTAACTAATATTTTTATGTAATGACATCCTAATTAAATTACTTACAAAAAAAAACCTGATTTATAAAAAGAGTAAAAAGAAAATTCATGTAGAATAACCAAAAGGAACTTTAAAGAAATTCCAGGAGGGGGACATAAAGAAAGTATCAAGCCTTAAATCATGTTAAAACTTAAAACATCGGTGAAGTATGAAATTAATAATTTTAATAATTGTGGGGTAATATTATAGTATGCAATTTTCCCCAGATACAAGAGGACATTTTTTATTTAAATTTTGTGTTTTATTATAGCTTTTTATGTACAAAACATATGCATGGGTAATTTTTCAACATTGACCTTTGCAAAACCTTCTGTTCCAACTTTTCCCTCCTTCCCTCCACCCCCTCCCCAAATGGCAGGTAGTGCCATAGTTAAATATGTTAAAGTATAAGTTAAATACAATATATGTATACATATTTATAGTTATCTTGTTGCACAGGAAAGATCAGATTTAGAAAGAAGGTAAAAATAACCTGAGAAGAAAAAAAAAATGCAAACATTAATGGAAAGAGTAGAAATGTTACATTGTGGTCCATACTCATTTCCCAGTTCTCTCTCTGGGTGTAGCTGGTTCTGTTCATTACAGATCAATTGGAGCTGATTTGGATTGTTTCATTTTTGAGGAGAGTCATGTCCATCAGAATTGATCACCATATAGTATTGTTCTTGAAGTGTATAATAATCTCCTGGTTCCACTCATCCCACTGAGCATCAGTTGATATGTCTCTCCAAGCCTCTGTATATTCATCCTGCTGCTCATTTCTTACAGAACAATAACATTCCATTGCATTCACATACCACAACTCATTCAGCCATTCTCCAATTGATGGGCATCCCTTTAATTTCAAGTTCTAGCCACTATAAAAAAGGGCTGCCACAAACACCTTTGCACATGTAGGTTATTTTCCTTAATATTATGATCTTTTTGGAATGCAGAATTAGTAGGTTTCTAGGTCAAAGTTATGAACAGTTTGATTCTTCATGTCTCATAGAATCATTACTTGTACTTTTAGCTTTAAAGGTATTGCTTTCTTCAATTAGTTTTTTTTTTCCTCATTTGTCCAATTATACTAATATTTTTCAATTTGTTTTTTTTTATTTTTAAAGCTTTTTATTTTCAAAACATATGTATGGATAATTTTTCAGCATTGACCCTCACATAGCCTTGTGTTTCAGATTTTCCTCTCCTTCCACCTATCCCCTCCCCTAGATGGCAAGCAACCCAATATATGTTATATATGTTGAAATATATGTTAAAGTTGATATATGTAAACATATTTATACAATTCTCTTGCTGCACAAGAAAAATAGATCAAAAAGGAAAGTAAATGAGTAAGAAAACAAAATACAAGTGAACAACAAGAAGAGTGAGAATGCTATGTTATGGTCCACACTCAGTTCCCACAGTCCTCTCTCTCAGTACAGATGGCTCTCTTCATCATAAGATCATTGGAACTGGCATCAGTTATCTTATTGTTGAAAAGAGTCACATTCATCATAATTGATCACCATATAATCTTGTTGCTGTGTATAATGATGTCCTGGTTCTGCTCATTACACTTTCCAGCAACTTGGGTAAATCTTTCCAGGACTCTCTGGAATCATCCTTCTAGTCATTTCTTATAGAACAATAATATTCCATCATATTTATATACCATAACTTATTCAGCTATTCTCCAGTTGATGGGCATCCATTCAGTTTCCAGTTTCTTGCCACTATAAAAAGGGTTACTACCGTCATTTTTGCACATACAGGTCCCTTTTCCTCCTTTAAGATCTCTTTGGGATATAAGCCCAGTAGAAACACTGTTGGGTCAAGGGATATGCACAGTTTTATAACTTTTTGAATGTAGTTCTAAATTATTCTCCAGAATAGCTAGATCCATTCACAGTTCCATCAACAATGCATTATGTACTAAAAATTTTAAGGGATTGTTTTCTTCAGTGGATTTTTCTATTTCTTTTTCCATTTGGTGTTGTACTTTCAATGCAATTTTCTTAGGTGTTGACCCTTTTTTCTGTTGCATCACTTTCATTTCTTTCTCAGTCTTTCTTCTACACTTCCCATTTATCTTTGGGATTTTGCCCAGAAGGATTTTGACATAGCTTTCCTCTTCTGAGTTTTTGTCTCAGTCTTCCCTATCATCATTATTACTTTCTATGGTCAGATTGTTTTTATTATTTTTAAGTGTTCTCTCTCTGTCTCTCTCTCATTCTCTCTCTCTCTCTCTCTCTCTCTCTCTCTCTCTCTCTCTCTCTCTGTCTCTCTGTTTCTCTCTGTCTCTATCTCTCTATGTCTCTCTGTCTCTCTGTCTTTCTGTCTCTCTTTCTGTTTCTCTGTCTCTTTCTTTTTGTCTCTCTCTTTCTGTGTGTGTGTGTGTGTGTATGTGTATGTGTGTGTGTATGCATGTTCATGAGTGGTTGTGGTTGTGTCTCTGTGTCTATATCTTATATTTTGTTTACCCTCTTTCTTTGTCACTTTCATTTAAATTTGAACTCTGCTCATTGGTGGATTGGAGCTTTGTCTCATGATTCTTATACACCCCAGCAGATGTCTGGGAGTGTATAGGGAATTTCTCTGGCTGGAGGGATTGGGTAAAGTGTGGCTGATGCTGCTGGAGACTGTATGGGTTTGGTCCCAGCAGCTTACCTGATGTTGAACTGGGATTCTAGACTACTGAGGTAAAACAAGCTGTTTCTGCATTTCCCTATTGCTACATTAAAGTATGTGTGGACCTGGTCAGTGGAGGATTCCTAATTACTTAAGTTAATCATATCGCATGGTAATTCTTACAGCTGAAGTCCACAAGGTCTCCTGGTTTTTCCAAGTGATGTAGGGGGTATTCTATCACCCTGGAGCTCAAACTCTCCTGATGATTTTCTGAGGAGGGATTTGATGCTAGTTTATTATGGAGGTTCCAATCTTGGACTGTTTTTTTTTCTCCCCCTTCTGGGACTGATAGGGATCCTCCAAGTTTCCTGGCCTAAAATTAAAAGATTGATTCATTTTTTCTCCTTGAAGCATTTTGCTATTCTGGGACTAGTTTTAGGATAATATTTTCAGGTTGCCCTGAGGTGAAGATGGGGGGATTACAGCATTTTACTCTTCATTCTACCATCTTGCCTCTGGAAAGTAGACTCCCAAATCTGTTTATTTAAAAATTAACAGTTTTCTCATATGAATAAAACCTAGGCAGTTAAAAATAAAAGGGATGTAGAAAATTGGGGGAGGTGACTTTCATAGATATTCTCTCAAATAAAATGTGATTGGGTTAGAATATTGCTGTGGTATAGGAAATTATGTGTTGTTTGGTTTAGAAAAAATATGGAAAGAGTTGAATTTACAAAAGATATGCCATCCACCTTCAGAGAAACAGATGAGAAGTAGAAATAAGCATAATATTTGTTTTTCATAAATATGCATAAGTATATATGTATACATGTGTGTGTTTATAAAATTCTATATGTATATATATATATGTATATATATATATATGTGTGTGTGTGTGTATGTATATCAGTATGCAAATGTGCATATAATGTGCCTCTACACTTTATTATAGCCTTCTGGGAGGAAGGGGGAAATAAAGTAAAAGTAGAACACACTGCAAGGGAGCAAAAAAAGCTGGACTTTTTTGAAAAAAAATAGTATTTATCATATGCATTTTCTTAAAAAGGAAATGTGTTGCTTTACAATGAATTTTCTCATGTTCTCCTGTGTACATGACTTTTTTTGCACTGGTTTAAAATAAATTTAAAAACTTTAAAAATATATTAAAAAAGGAATTTCCTCTTCAAGCAGTCTATTCTACTTTGTTATAGCTGACATTGTTTTAGAAATTGTTCTTGACATGAGACTAATTTTTCCTCTTCACAACTTCCATTAAGTGCTCTTGGTTCTCCTTTCTGGGTCAAACAGAAGAAATGTATTGTATTTCCCATATGATTGTCCCTCAAATACATGAATATAATTAATTTTTCTCCTCTGAGTCTTTTACATTTCTGTTTGAGTCTTCATTTACTGTTCCTTCAAATGAAGAAATATATAACATGGACTTAATGTCTTTCACTATCTTGATTTTCATCTTCTGAACATTGTTTACGGTATCAATGTCCTTCCTAAAAGGAAACACCTAGAGAAGCATCCAACATTTCAACTATAGCCTAATTAAAACAGAAGATAGTGTTTATTGCCTCATTATTCTTGAAATCTGTGACTCTTTTAATGTATCCAAATATTATTCTTAGCTTTTCCCCCTACCATACCACACTTCTTATTAATTTTATGATTGTAGTATGCTAAAGAACAAAGATTTTTTGAAACAAAATTTATGTCTCACCAGGCCTCTCCAATCTTGTATTAATAAAACTGATTCTTTTAAATCTAAGTATGAGATTTTAGGTTTCTTTCCCTATTGAATTTCATTTTATTATAAAGCCCAAACTGTTCTCCCTGTCAAGATTCTTTTAGATCTGACCTCTGTCATTCTGCATGTTAGCTATATTTCCCCTCTTTATTTCATCTGCAAATATGATGAGCATTCTCTCTATGCCTTTATCCAAGTCATTAATAAAAATGTTAAATAGCCCAGGGCCAAGAAGAGCTCTCTGGGCCACTCCATTGGAGATCTTCTGCCAAAATGACACTGAACCAAAAAGATTTTGACAGGTTTTTCCCTCCTCTGACACAAACTGTAAAATCAAGTAATAGCCTCCCTCAATGTTTCCATCATTAGTATGCCAGCAACCAGTTTCTTCATGTTCTTGAGAATTGATCCAATGTAATAAATTTCTTGCTTTGTGGGTTCCCCCTCTTTTTTATGAATGCAATTATCACTAAGGCAAGCTGAAATATTATTCAATGTTTTTTTTTTTGTTTTGTTTTGTTTTGTTAAGCAAAGAGAGGACTTCAGCAGATGTCTAGATAACTGAAGTCCCTATAAATATCATATTATAATTTGGACTCAGGATTGTGATTTGTTTATAGAACATCTCATTTATTTCCCCTTTCTATATAAGGAGTCTGTATTATGATGACAAAATTAATTCCTTATCTCTTTTTATTGTTCTTAACTTTAATATCTCTACTCTGACTTCTTTTTAATGTTCTTAGATATAACTTTTGATGGCAGAATTTAAATATTCATTAATACCCCTTTTATCTTTTCTATATTTTTTCCACTGAAATATATCCATTCAGTGTGACATTCTGATAATGAGTTTCATTTCACTTAGCCTTAATATTATATGTGAACAAGAGTATACTGGTAAATTTTTAATAATATTTTTTTCAAAAATATTTGTACAGCACATTTATAATTTTAATTTTAATTATTAAATTTTGTCTATCAATTTCTTAAGTTTATGAAATCTATATAACAACAAATTTAAAATTTATTTTTAACATTTATTGATTTCTAAGGTGTAATGCTTACAACTGAAAATTCAATCAGTTCTCAAGTGCCTATATGAAATGGCTCTCACACATCACGGTCTATAATGAATATCAGAATGAATATCAGACACATGTCTTTGTGTAAGGAATTAAAGAAATATTTATCAAATAATAAAGAATTAAGGAGGTCCATTACCTTTCCCAAAATTTCGCCCCATTGATGCTATCCTTTTTAAGTAGAGTTGTTGCCTCAGCTGACCAGAAATTACAAATGTTTACAAATTTTTACAAAATTTCCAAAATTTCCAAATATTTAATCTAAGATATATTTCAGCTCATTGTGTTCCACTCAGGCAGGTTTAAACAGAGATGTAGTTTGTTTAGTCTAGACTATCCAAGGTTGGAGATGATTTGAAAGTAAATGAAATGATCAAAATATTTTTTTTTTATTTTTTTTTAGTTAGAAGTATTTGGGTGTTTGGAATATATATGGTACTACTTTGGTCCTATTTCCTATTCAACATTCCCTTCTTCCTGGCATGAGTTTCCAGATTTCTTTTGACTAGATCATTACTTTCATGTAAATTACCAGAAGTCAATAGTAGGCTTCCCACTTTTACAAAGATAAAGAGATTCTCTGTAATATCTTGGGTATTTGCAGATACACCAGGAACCCAGGTACACAAGCAGGTCTCTTTACTGGAATCATACTAATAGGCAGCTTTCTCACTATACAAAAAGAGAGACACAAAGCACCATTATTTTCCTTTTCTATCTCTGGACATTACTTTTTTTTTTTTTTTTTTGTATTACTTTCCATGATAAAAATAAATAAATTTATGCATATATGTTTACAACATATATGTTATACAGAACACATGTGCATGTTATATAAATATGCATAGTGATTGTATACATTTGAAGTACATGTATACAATCACACATGTATGTGTGTGTGTGTGTGTGTGTGTGTGTGTGTGTGTGAGTGTGGACATTTACATGGCGTTGTGTATATGTTTACTTGCATTTATATTTCTCTGGACATGTCTATGTACTTATATATGTATATATGTATGCTATATTGCATGCTCATTGGCATGCTATTCTCTCTCATTATTATGCAAACTCTCTGAAGGCATGGGCTGTTTTAATCTATCTTTATAGCCTCCTGTTGTTAGAATAATATGTACATATAATAGATATTTAACATATGATTGTCAACTAATTGGGTGATGTTTTCTGTTGCTTTACTTTATCTTTCTTCGAAGGGCAAATATCTACTCATAGAATTCAGCATTTTTGTTACCAGGAAGGCATTCATGTCATTTTTTTAAAGCACTGAATATAGTTTTCAGTTCCTGTCCCTTCTTTTTTTGAGTGCTGTTCTTATACTTTAATAAATCAGGACAAGGGTTGAGTTTACCCTTCATTATCTCAGCTTCTTCCCACTTCTGCTTCTCAGTGACGGTCTATTTTTTGTGGGGATGAGGAAAGGAAAGAATGAATGAATTATTTTTGTGAAAATTTGCAGAAATATCTGTTTTGCACCTTCTTTCATTTTTAAAATTTGAGTTTTAGATTGAATAGTATTATGTTTAACCTGGAATAAAGTTAGGAATTGCTCTAGTGCCTTCACCTTCTTGTCTAAGAAATGATTTTACAAATACAAACATATATAGCAATCACTTGGCTATAAAAGAAATACAAATCTCATTGTTATTAAAATTCACTGTAAATGTTCTCTGCTTCTCTATATGAAGGAAGACCTCCATTTTTTTAATTATTTAGACATTTTTTTACATTTCATTTCATTTCCTTTAAGTTCCCTTTCTCATTTCAGATTAAGCCTCCATCATTAACTTACCTAATTTTTCTTCAAATTATCCTCACATACTTCCTAAATTCTCCAAAACTTTTCAGCTCAGAATTTAATCTCTGGGCTTCATAAGTACAATCTCCCCAAAATCACTACCATTTTTGCATTCTCCTTATTCAGTCAGTTAGTCAATTAGTATTAACTAAGCATCTATCATTATTACTACTTTATCTTATGTGAATATAAATTAAATATATACCTAGAGATTTTTGTTTTTCAAATTTTCCTCAATTTGTCCAAAATTTTACATTCTTGAATTCATATTTAACCATTTTACATTCAAACTCTCTAAATCACTTTCATGATATTATTTTCTTTCATTTTCCTACCTACATTTGAAATGGACTACTTTGAGAAGTGAATGTTTCCCATTGCTTGGAGGTCTTCAAGGACAGATTCAGTGATCACTTATCTGGCAAGTTATAGTGGGGATACTTTTGTGGTACAAATCAAATTAAACCTTTTCTACTTTTCAAAATCTGGAATTTTTCAATTCAAGTCATTTGATTGTTGGTTTTTAGTTTGTTTTTTTCTGCTCCTACAAAATCCCCCCCCCAGAAATCTCTTACTCAAATTATTTTTTTACTCAAATTATGTTCTATAATTTTTAAAAAAGCAGGATTAATAACAAAACATATGACTAGTCTAATTTCCAGGAGAAATTCTTGAATGTGTGACAGGAATAGATTCTCTAAAGATCTGTCAGACAGTTTTATAAATGGGATTCTACAGTTTAATGTAACTTGGATGTTGCCTTCATTATTCAATATATTCTTTGAATGTGACAGAACTAATGAAGTTCAGCAACATGTTACTATTTAACCTAAGTGTTAGGAAGAAGTCCACTTTAAAATTCAGTTTAAATTCAACTAATTGTTAAGAATCTTTTATAGGGAAAATGCTGTAAAAGGCACTAGGTTTATTTAGCATATATTTTAAATAAGACATAACTATTGTACTCATGGCATTTACAAACTAGTTTCATAAAGTAATATACTGCATTACTTTGGTGGATCTGTTATTTCATCAATGTGTTTATTCACTTTACCAATTCAGGAAAAATCCCTACTTGTGCTATTGTTGTTTATCTGTTCCTATAAATTCATGTGGAAAATCAACCTAATATGCTGGAGTTTTAATTTATTTTTAAATAATTCAGAAGCCCATTTGCTGCCTTTCATTCTCTCTTCATAATCATTCCACTTCTTTAATAGATATCACTTATCATGAAAAAAAACAGAATTGATATAATCACACACCCTGAGTTTATAATTTTCAATTTCCATTCCACTCTTTTTAAAATTTTAATTCTTCTGCGTTTGTGATGATCTATCATTGGTAAGTATATAGTATGACCCAGAGATAGTGGAGCCAAAGAAACTGGTTCTAGTTGCAGAGTACTCTGGCATCATATCCCTTTCTATTGAAGTAAAAATAGTTTAATGTTCAAATCTATCAAATCAAAACATAGTGGGGACAGGAAAATGAAAAAAATGGAAGGAACAAAGGAAAGAAAGAAAGAAGGAAGTAAGTTAGGGAAGGAGAGAGGGAGAGAGGAAGGAAGGGAAGAAAAAGAGAAACAAAAATATGCAATAATCTCCTTGAGTGTTTTAAAGCATTTTGTTTACACTGAACATTTGTCCTCCCCTTGTGTTAATTTTGGATTCTTTGTAACATATAAAAAATTATAATTGCATTCTAAATCTTTGAGTACTTTCTCCTTTTACTCCAGTCAGTATGTAAAAGGAGAAACATAATTTGAATAGAAATCAGAAATCAAACATTTGAGTAGCTTTTTGACAATAGCTACTATAGAAATAATTATCTGTATAATCCCTATCTTTAAATAGTTGCTACAAAAACAAAACAAAACAAAACAATATAAAAAAGTAAACCTTTAAGCTATTGAATCGTAGGTATGCATTGCTGTTATACTAACATCATCATCATTGAAATTATTATTAGTGGTAGAAATAGGAAGCTAGGGAAGGGGGATAGCAGAAGTACTACTACCAATACTACTAGTACCAGCAGCAGCACCAGCAGCAACAGTAGTTTTTGTGTACATCTTTATTGAATCTCCATTCCAGAACATGAACATGCATATCATCCTAAACAAGCTTACAGGGCCTAATCACACTGCTCCGTTGGAGATGTTGTTAACTATAATAAAGAAAGCATCATGGATTTGAGAATAGCTAGTAAGAGATTTTAGAGTCCATAGGTTTTTAATGAGATTATTGTGGATAAGCCCATGAAGTCAGTTTGCACAAGGAACTTTGGGAGAACCAAAGATTTGAAAGTAGGTAATTCTGCAGTGGGAGCTATAAATAACCATTTAATATGAGAACTCATTATTAAGAAGACAGCTTGTTAGTATTTAGAAAAATTGACTATTGATTGTTGGGTAACACAATGGATAGAGAAACTTCACATTTATTTTCTGTGTGACCTTTGAAATTTATAATTTATTTGCCTTGCTTCTTTAATTGTAAAATGGGAATAATAACACCTACCTTCCAGAGGTGTGAAGATCAAAAGAACCAGTCTTGAAAAGTGCTTGAACTTAGTTAGTGATATATAAGTGGTAGCTAATATTATTAATATTTTTTTCATAATATGGATTCATGCAATTTCCCCCAGTAGTGAAAGAGTTAAAATTGCCCAAGAAAATCAAGATTTCCAGATTGCAGTGAAAGTTTCTCAAGCCATTTCTGAGGTCAAGATGGCTTTTCTCTGATATAAACAGGACTTCTTGTCATGTAAACCATTGTTAAATGGTGTCTATGATAGCAAGGTTATTTCAGTGCATCTCAATGAAATTTTTATATACACATTGTATAATCATTTTAGTTTTTCTTGCCTATTGTATAAATGCTTTCTTTATTGGCAAATCACCACTTTTGTGTGATTTAATAAAAAGATGCCAACAGCCTAAGGATGGGGCAAATGGGCAATAAAATAACAATGCCAACAAGAAGCCGGTGAGAAGGCAGAAAACTGCAAAAAACGACACACAACAGAAGTAGCAGATAGAAGGTTAGGGCAATTACAGATCTGTCCCTAAGTATAGTTAGTGTCTTGTTATAGGAAGTGAATTACAGAAGCAGCTAGCTGAGAGCTGAAAGTAACCCGCTGCTGATAAGAGGACAAATTGGCATTCCAGGTACTCTTAAGGAAATTAGAACCCTGCCTTCCTAGGTCTTCGTGCTACTTGTCTTTGAAAATAGTTGACTTGTTTCCTTGTAAAGTATTCTGTTGATATGAAACGAATCTGGAAGAAGAAAAGACAACATGTTCTGGGACACACACTGATGCATAGTTATCACTGTCACTATTTGTTAAGGACTATTCCCTTTTCATTTAAAGGGTGAATAGATATAAATCAGGAGGATACTAAACCTACATTTTCAAAATTCTCTCATTCTATTAATACAGATGGAGAGGACTACACTAGAATATAGTATAATTAGATGGATCTGAAACAAATTGATTTAATGGACCCAAGGAATATTTAATAATGGGTGAATTTCAATACAGAAAGAGATTTCCAGTGAAGTACTAAAAGTACTTGTCTTTTTCCTTTACCCTATGATGCTAAATATTTTTACCACTAATATGCCCAAAGTCTTGTCCAGCAAATTTTCTCTTACATGTTAGATGACAACATTAAGATTTTTTTTAATTCTGAGAGATTTAAACTAAAGGTTGGATCTGATAAGGTGAAATTTAGTATTTGGTAACTTATCTATTTTGCAGTCATTAAGTGCGATTAATTTACAAATGTACACCACAAAATATAAAAACAAAACAAAAGAAAGAAAAGCTAATTCAAGGATATTTAATTTTTTGCATTCAGATAATTTGTTTACCCATAAGATTATAATCATCTATATTTAGCAATCCATATTTAAAATCCAGATTTAGCAATCTTCAAAAAGTTTCTGTGACTGAAAAATTGTACCAACCTGTGGCCCAATGTAGTGATGAACCTCTCAGAATGTTTCTTTACTGACTCTTACAAGCCAAATAAATACTCTATTATTAGGATCATATTTACATTTCCGATTACAGAGTTTAAAACTATATACCATGTTAAACATTCAAAACAAGCATCAGAGATTTAGTAGAGAGCCTTTTACATAATATAAATATTATGGACATATTTTCAAATAAACTGAATTACCAACCCAGAGTTTTTTCCCAAAGAATGACAACCAAAATGATTAGGAACATAGAGATAAACCAAGTGAGCATTGCATGATAAAAGTAAAACATGCAACTAGATGGTATTTTTTCTGTAAAATGTTTAAGGTTGTTCTAGGGAAGTTGCACACTAATGAAAGATTATTTTTAATAATTGTTTGAAATTTGAAAAATGCTTTAAATATAATATCTCATTTGAATTGAATTATTCTGCTCACCCCCAGAAGGCAAAACTAAAGCGTAGAGCTTGTAAAAAAAAACAAATTTTTGTCCTTTAAATAAATTCTAAATAATATCTGAGGTTAAAGAAGGATAGGCTTATTTAATAAGTGCATTCCCTGTTACTAGAGATCTTCAAATGGAGACCAGTTGACTCCTGGTTGGTAAAGTTCTTATTGGGGTTCCTGGATGGTAGATGATGTCCCTTCTTTCTTATGCTATCTGGGAGATATAAAACCAGCTCCCTACTTTGCTACAAGTATATGAACTTTAAGTAATATCAAAAATATGAGCTATTTGAAAATCATATTGAATATTTTATTTAAATTTTTCATATCTTACAAATCTAGCCATTAATAGATAGCAAATAAAAGAATCCACTTGGAGAAGTTGTTAGAAATAAGCACAAAAATAAAACCTTATTTTCTTATATAAGGGAGCCATTAACTTTCCAACATCTCCTTTAAAGGAAATTACTTGACTTCTTTCCAAGATTAGGTTGTAACTGGAAAAAAAAAAAAAAAAAAAAAAAAAAAAAAAAAAAAAAAAAAGAAAACAATTCTGAGCTGTCTCATTATTTCTGTTCTCTCAGATCCAGACCATACAGAATAGTAATAAGGTGTGTATACAACTTGGGAGAAGATTTTTTTAAGAAAAAATTCCCCCCTCTTTATACTTGAACTGTGCTCTGTGAGTGATTTTAACAGAGGAATTATATATTCTTGCATCTTCCAAATATGAGTTATTATTTATTTTGTCAGAAATAAATGTTGACATACAATGGAAAGCAAAATTTCTGACATGAAAATGTTCAAATTTATAACAAGTCAAATGAAAAATCCCCCTATTTTCATCTTTGAATTACATGATGCATCCTAGATAGATGCCAATGTTGGCATCCTTAATCTTGACGGGCACCACAAGCTTTCTTGAAGCTGCCACCTCAGAGTTGACCATTATTTAGGCTAAGAAATAATAGACACATATATACACACATAAACACTAGGTCCATGATATCACTGGTATCCCTTTTCACCCACGATATGTTCACAGCATCCCAGGAATATAGCGATATAAAATATTTCTACAAATAAGACAATTTCTGATAATAAATCCTAAATTTGTGACCCCCACATTCATTTGAATGACCACATAGAGGATGAAGATCCACAATATGAGAAGTATTGGTATAGAGAACTCCACGTAATATAATTTACTTTAAAAGAGCAGAACAGTTTGCGGAGCCAAGATGGCGGAGAAGAAACACACGTCTCTGTGAACGTCCTCACTCCCTCACAACCAATTAGATAAATCAGCCTCAGAATAAGCCCAGGACTGACAGATACCACAAGGACTGGAAGCACGACTTACCAGCTGAAGAGAATCTGGAGTTTCAACAGGAAAGGTCAGTTTCCAGGGGAGGAAGAGAGGCCAGCACAGACGGCTGGGTGCTCGCATACTGCGCCCATTGCGCTGGGAAGGGCTCTGGGATCAGAGAAGCCACTGAGGTAAAGGAATCTGGTACAGGCTGTTAGCTCTTCTCTGCTAATTATTTAGCAGTTCAGAAGAGAAAGTCAAAATATTTTAAAACTCAGATTAGATTTTCCCCGGACCCTGGAGGTGACTCAGTAGATCTCGGCACCAGGGGGTGTGGCCTCAGCTACCTCCTCAGAATAGTTAAGAGATTGACAAGTGGGTGGATATGGCCCAAGGCAACACACACTGCCTAGCTTAGCTGGAGGGAGTGGAACTCAGCTCCAGGAAGTCCCAGAGAAGCGGAACCTTTGAACTAGGGACCGCGGTTTCTGGCAGACACTTCCAGTTTGAGCACAGGGGCTTTTCACATCACCTGCTGCAGACATCCACGCCCCACCCCGACACATAGGCTGGGCTTTGTGCTGTCTTTACTATTCTACGCCCTCGAAGCACAGTAGTGCTAATCACCTCTGAGGCACCTCCAGGGAGGGGGTGGGGAACTCTCTCCCAGAGCTCTATCTTAGCTCAGGCTCAGGAGCCGCTGCATCCATCCTGTCTGGGAGGAAGCTGGTAAAGAAGTAAATAAATAATTTCCTACCCCAGGGACAGACCCCAAAAGATTTTTTTAAATATGAGCAAAAAAGCTAGAAAAACCATAGATTCCTTCTATACAGAGAAAGAGCGGGTATCCAACCCCGAGGAAGTTAACAGCAGAGAGTCAGCAGATAACAACCCAAAGGGGAACGATCCCTGCCCCCCATCACATAACTCTCTCCTAGAAGAAACTCTTAAAAAATTGAGGGAGATTGAAGAAAAATGGGGAAAGGAAAGGGAAGTTATGATAGAGAATAACAACGTCCTGAAATTGGAGTTGGAAAAAATAAAGAATTCACAGGAGATGCAGGGAAACAAAATTTATGAATTAGAAAAGGTTAAAAAAACACAGGAAAGTAGGATTTCTGAATTGGAAAAGATAAAAAAGTCTCAAGAAAATAGAATTTCTGAATTGGAAAAAGAAAATAATTCTCAAAAAAAAATTAGGGAAATGGAAAAAAATTCAATAGAGCAAAATAATTCATTTAAAAACGAAATTGGGCATTTATAAAAAGAACTAAAAACTGTGAAAGAAGAAAATAACTCCTTAAAAGTCAGGATGGAACAAATAGAAATGAATAATTCACAGAGAACCCAAGAATCAGTCAAACAAAACAAAAAAAAATGAGAATCTGGAGAACAACGTCAAATACTTACTGGGAAAATCTATAGACCTGGAAAATAGATCTAGGAGAGATAATCTGCGGATTATTGGACTTCCAGAAAACTATGACCAAAAAAAGAGCCTAGATTCTATTTTACAGGAAATTATCAAAGAGAACTGTCCAGAGATAATAGAAACAGAAGGGAAAGTAGATGTGGAAAGAAGTCATCGAACTCCTTCTGAAATAGACCCTAAAAAAAGAACACCATGGAATATAGTGGCTAAGCTGCAGAATTACCACACAAAGGAGAAAATCCTGCAAGCAGCTAGAAAAAAAACAATTTAAATACCACGGTGCCACAATAAGAGTCACCCAAGATCTGGCTGCCTCCACATTAAAAGATAGAAGGGCCTGGAACCTGATATTCCGTAAGGCAAAAGATCAAGGACTGCAACCACGAATGAACTACCCAGCTAAGTTTAGCATCTTTTTCCATGGAAGAAGATGGTCATTCAATGAAACAGAGGAATTCTATATGTTTCTAAGAAAAAAACCAGACTTAAACAAAAAATTTGATCTACATCCACAAGACTGAAGAGAAACAGAAAAAGGTACACAGAACCCTTGAGAACTGTAACTCTGTTGTGGGTATATAAAAAATACTCAAGGATAATTTGATTTTACTGATATAAAAGAAAAAAAGGGGGGTGTAGTAAAGGGAAGGAGGTCGGTTCAGAAAAAGGGGAAGGAATGATAAAAAGAGGGAAACTACATCCCAGGAAGAGGCATAGAAAATAGACCATATCTGAGGGAACTTAGTGAGGGGGAGAATCATTGTGTGAATCTTACTCTCATCAGGAGAGGCTCAAAGAGTAAATAATTAACATATTTGTTTTTCAGAGAATTTTCTCTCACCTCATTAAAAGGGGGGAGAGGAAAAGGGGAAAGGAAAAGGAGAATAAGTGAAGGGACTTGGAGGGAGGGGGGAGGGATCCTAAAAAAAAAAAAAAAAAAAAAAAAAGAGGGAGGGTTGCGCGTCACAAGGGGGGTCTGTAAATTAAATATCAGGGAGGGGGATTAGGGGGGTCAAGGGAAAAAGCATAATCTGGGGATAATATGATGGCAGGAAATACAGAATTAGTAATTTTAACTGTAAATGTAAATGGGATGAACGATCCCATCAAACGGAGATGGATAGCAGATTGGATCAAAAAGCAGAACCCAACAATATGTTGCCTACAGGAAACACACTTAAAGCAGGGAGATACATACAGAATAAAGGTAAAAGGTTGGAACAGAGCCTATTATGCTTAAGGTAAAGCCAAAAAAGCAGGGGTAGCTATCCTTATCTCAGATCAAGCAAAAGCAGAAGTAGATCTCGTTAAAAAAGATAAGGAAGGAAACTATATCCTGCTGAAAGGTAGCATAAATAATGAAGCCATATCAATACTAAACATATATGCACCAAGTGGTATAGCATCTAACTTTCTAAAGGAAAAGTTAAGAGAGTTGCAAGAAGAAATAGACAGTAAAACCATAATACTGGGAGATCTCAACCTTGCACTCTCAGATTTAGACAAATCAAACCACAAAACAAACAAGAAAGAAATTAAAAAAGTAAATAGAATATTAGAAAAACTAGGTATGATAGACCTTTGGAGAAAACTGAATGGCAATAGAAAGGAATATACTTTCTTCTCAGCAGTTCATGGATCCTATACAAAAATTGACCATATATTAGGACATAAAGATCTCAAAATTAAATGTAGGAAGGCAGAAATAATAAATGCCTTCTTCTCAGATCACAATGCAATAAAAGCTACATTCAGTAAAAAGTTAGGGGTAAATAGACCAAAAAGTAATTGGAAACTGAATAATCTCATCTTAAAGAATGACTGGGTGAAAGAGCAATTATAGAAACAATTAACAATTTCACCCAAGATAATGACAATGATGAGACATCATATCAAAATCTTTGGGATGCAGCTAAAGCAGTAATAAGGGGAAATTTTATATCTTTAGAGGCTTGTTTGAAGAAAATTGAGAAAGAGAAGATTAACGAATTGGGCTTACAACTTAAAAGGCTAGAAAAAGACCAAATTATAAACCCCCAACCAAAAATTAAACTTGAAATACAAAAATTAAAAGGAGAAATCAATAAAATTGAAAGTAAAAAAAAAAACTATTGAATTAATAAATAAAACCAAGAGTTGGTTTTATGAAAAAGCCAATAAAATAGATAAAGCTTTGGTAAATTTGATCAAAAAAAAAGAAAGAGGAAAATCAAATTGATAGTCTTACAAATGAAAAGGGGGATCTTTCCACCAATGAAGAGGAAATTAGAGAAATAATAAGGAGTTACTTTGCCCAACTTTATGCCAATAAATTTGATTACTTAAGTGAAATGGATGACTTCCTCCAAAAATATAGGCTCCCTAGATTAACAGAGGAGGAGATAAATTGCTTAAATAGTCCCATTTCAGAAAAAGAAATAGAACAAGCTATTAATCAACTCCCCAGGAAACAATCCCCAGGGCCAGATGGATTCACATGTGAATTCTACCAAACATTTAAAGAACAATTAGCCCCAATGTTATATAAATTATTTGAAAAAATAGGGGATGAAGGAGTCCTACCAAACTCCTTTTATGACACAGACATGGTACTGATACCTAAACCAGGTAGATCGAAAACTGAGAAAGAAAATTATACACCAATCTCCTTAATGAATATTGATGCTAAAATCTTAAATAAGATATTAGCAAAAAGACTTCAGAAAATCATCTCCAGGATAATACACTACGATCAAGTAGGATTTATTCCAGGAATGCAGGGCTGGTTTAATATTAGGAAAACTATTAATATAATTGACCATATTAATAATCATTTTAATAAGAACCATATGATCATCTCAATAGATGCAGAAAAAGCATTTGACAAAATCCAACATCCATTCCTACTAAAAACTCTTGAGAGTATAGGAATAAATGGACTATTCCTTAGAATAATCAGGAGCATATATTTAAGACCTTCAGTAAGCATAATATGCAATAGAAATAAACTGCAACCTTTCCCAGTAAGATCAGGAGTGAAACAAGGTTGCCCACTATCACCATTACTATTCAATATAGTACTAGAAACACTAGCCTCGGCAATAAGAGCCGAGAAAGAGATTCAAGGAATTAGAGTAGGAAATGAGGAAATCAAACTATCACTTTTTGCAGATGACATGATGGTATACTTAGAGAACCCCAAAGACTCTGCTAAAAAGCTACTAGAAATAATTCAAAATTTCAGCAAAGTGGCAGGATACAAAATAAATCCACATAAATCCTCGGCATTTTTATATATCCCTAACAAAATGCAACAGCAATTGATACAAAGAGAAATTCCATTCCAAACAAATGTTGAGAGTATAAAATATTTGGGAATCCATCTACCAAAGAAAATTCAGGAATTATATGAGAAAAATTACAAAACACTTGCCACAAAAATAAAATCAGATTTAAATAATTGGAAAGACATTCAGTGCTCTTGGATAGGCCGAGCAAATATAATAAAGATGACAATACTCCCCAAACTAATCTATTTATTTAGTGCTATACCAATCAGACTCCCAAGAAACTATTTCAATGACCTAGAAAAAATAACAACAAAAATTCATATGGAAGAATAAAAGGTCGAGAATTGCAAGGGAACTAATGAAAAAAAAACTCAGAGGAAGGTGGTCTAAGTGTACCTGATCTAAAGCTATATTATATAGCAGCAGTCACCAAAACCATTTGGTATTGGCTAAGAAATAGACCGGTAGATCAGTGGAACAGATTAGATACAAAGGACAAAAAAGGGTACATCTATAGCAATCTAATCTTTGACAAACCCAAAGATACCAACATTAGGGATAAAAATTCATTATTTGGAAAAAACTGTTGGGAAAACTGGAAATTAGTATGGCAGAAATTAGATATGGATCCACACTTAACACCATATACCAAGATAAGATCAAAATGGGTCCATGATTTAGGCATAAAGAGGGAGATAATAAATAGATTAGAGGAACAGAGGATAATCTACCTCTCAGACTTGTGGAGGAGGAAGGAATTTATGACCAGAGGAGAACTAGAGATCATTATTGATCACAAAATAGAAGATTTTGATTACATCAAACTAAAAAGTTTCTGTACAAATAATACTAATGCAAACAAGATTAGAAGGGAAGTAACAAATTGGGAAAATATTTTTAAAAACAAAGGTTCTGACAAAGGTCTCATTTCCAAAATATATAGAGAACTGACCATAATTTATAAGAAACCGAACCATTCTCCAATTGATAAATGGTCAAGGGATATGAACAGACTATTCTCAGAGGAAGAAATTGAAACTATATCCACTCACATGAAAGAGTGTTCCAAATCACTACTGATCAGAGAAATGCAAATTAAGACCACTCTGAGATACCACTACACACCTGTCAGATTGGCTAAGATGACAGGAACAAATAATGATAAATGTTGGAGGGGATGTGGGGAAATTGGGACACTAATACATTGCTGGTGGAGTTGTGAAAGAATCCAACCATTCTGGAGAGCAATCTGGAATTATGCCCAAAAAGTTATCAAACTGTGCATACCCTTTGACCCAGCAGCGCTACTACTGGGATTATATCCCAAAGAAATACTAAAGATCGGAAAGAGTCATATATGTGCCAAAATGTTTGTGGCAGCTCTTTTTGTTGTAGCTAGAAACTGGAAGATGAATGGATGTCCATCAGTTGGAGAATGGTTGGGTAAATTGTGGTATATGAAGGTTATGGAATATTATTGCTCTGTAAGAAATGACCAGCAGGAGGAATACAGAGAGGCCTAGAGAGACTTAAATCAACTGATGCTGAGTGAAATGAGCAGAACCAGAAGATCACTGTACACTTCAACAACAATACTGTATGAGGATGTATTCTGATGTAAGTGGACATCTTCAACATAAAGAAGATCCAACTCACTTCCAGTTGATCAATGATGGACAGAGGTAGCTACACCCAGAGAAGAAACACTGGGAAGTGAATGTAAATTGTTAGCACTAATATCTGTCTGCCCAGGTTGCATGTACCTTCGGATTCTAATGTTTATTGTGCAACAAGAAAATGATATTCACACACATGTATTGTACCTAGACTATATTGTAACACATGTAAAATGTATGGGATTGCCTGTCATCGGGGGGAGGGAATAGAGGGAGGGGGGGTAATTTGGAAAAATGAATACAAGGGATAATATTATAAAAATATATATATATATATAATATATAATAAAAAAAAAAGAGCAGAACAGCATTATTGTTTTATAACTGAGTTAACTGAAACGGTGATCAAGAATCAATATCAGATTATATTGACTTCAAGCCCAGTGCTCTATTCATCATATCTCTTTATTATAGCAATATACAGTTTGATGGATTGTTTTTTTGGAACACTGAGAAGATAAGTGACTCCTAGGATCATAAAGTCAAAGGCAGAACTTAAACCTAGGACTTTCAGATTCTAAAGCTGCTCTTCTATCTACTAATTTTTTGCTGCCTCTTAGATTTCCAAAATGAATTTGTTGTTCTCACTTATTTTCTGTTTTAAAGCTATGGAATTATTTTGAATACTCTTTTGCATAGTTCCTTAGTCTAAACAAAACTGAATTATTGTTATTTGCTTGCAGTTTATTTTCTTTCTCAGTTTTTCTTTTTCTTTCTTTTTGATCTGATTTTTCTTGTGTAGCAACATAACTGTATAAATATGTATACATATATTGGATCTAACATGTATTTCTACAAATTAACATGTATTGGACTACCTGCCAGCTAGAGGAGGGGGTGGGGGGGGAAAGGGGGAAATTTGGAACAAAAGGTTATGCAAGAGCCAATGTTGGAAAAAAAATTACCCATTCATATGTTTTGTAAATAAAAAGCTTTAATTTAAAAAAAAAAACTGAATTATCAGTCTCCCCACCCCCATCAAGATGATAAGATGATCACATTCTTCTTTTTCTTCATCCTGTATTTTTTTTTTCTTTTGATCCAAGGAAGGCAAACAGGATCAAGGACTGGACCTCATTTGTTATTATAATTTGTCAAGCAGCAGTTTTCTCTGTGCTGACCTGGGCTTTTTTTTTTTTTTAATGTTTTATTCAACTTAAATATTTAATTACTCCTAGACTCAAGTTCTACCTTTATGAGAGGCTTGCACTAAATGTCATTTATTAAATGTCCTTTTAGCTCCAGATGTAAGTGAGTTTATGAAATCAGTGATGGAAGTTAATTTTTATCTGGATTTTGAGAAGCTAAATATAAAGATAGTTGCTTGGAAACCATATATACATACATATATATATACATATACATATATACTTATTTCTTATGAACAAATATATTTAGACAAGTATTATTTTTTAGAATAGAAAAAACAATCCATAGACATTGTTGGACATTAATATGAAAAATGTTCTAAAAAAGAAGAAAAACCAATTGATCTGAAAACAAAGGTTCTGTGTTCATAATTTATCCTGGTGTGTGACCGTGAACAAATTTCATTTTTAAAACAACAGGATTGTTCCATAAGATACCTTTTGAATCAATCTAAATCTATAATCCTATGATTTTTATAAGTTTTGGTCCTGATAAATATGTTCAAAATTGTCATAAAGAAATAAAAATTAGTTCAAGGTCTAATATATATATGCCTTGAGGAATCAATAACAATCATTTGATTATACTTTTTTGCAAGCCACAATTTTAAAACACATTTTTGATTAAATTGAATTTTGAATCAGGTATGATAGCTTTTTGTTTTTGTTTTATTTTAGAAAATAAAAATGAAGATGAAAAATTGATACGAAGCACTGATGTTTCCAACCCTCCAAATCTGTGATACAGTCTCCAATAAGTACATACAAAGTCTAGGGGAAGTGGCTTAAGTGGAAGTCATTTTGTCTCTTTCTGGTGTAATTTAAGAAGTTTATCTTCTCATGGACTTAAATTTGCCTTTACTTCAAGGTTTCCAATTTGTTCTCAATTTTCAAAATAGACACAGTAGTTCAGGGAGAATACTAGGCAAAAACAAAAAAATTCAAATGCCTGATCCTCTGCAATTAACAATTATTTCCTTTGGTCAAAGTGGGGATATGTGATATGAGACCAAGACTGAGGTTAATGTCATGGTTCTATCGTACCCCAACCCAGAACTTTTTCTCTATTTAGCTTTCAGATGCTCAAATGCACATTTCCTGATAATATTTCTGATTTTTATTATTTTATAGAAATCCTAATGTTGTGATTAAATACATCAACAGATATAAACAGATTTCCTTTTACAGATATATGAAATGTCTTTGAATTATTGGTCCATTGATTCAATAGAATTCCGTAGGCCTTATTCACTCAATTTCATATGTATTTTTTTTTTACTGATTTCATTCAGATATGTTTTTACCTGATAATACTGTTATGCCTAAAAGAAATAGGATGATTAATTGAGTGACTAAATCTACCCCCCATGTATGCATATATTTAAATTTTTAAAAATTCAATTCTGTTTCATCCAAAAATTTTAAAGTATAATCTGAAATAATCATCAAAATAGAAAAAGAAAGTAGCACATATACAATTTTCAATATAAGAAATGGTTTTATAGTTCATTTAATAAAAGAAAAGTAAATACCTAGTTATTAAAAGACTACTATGTGCCAGATATTATAATTCTGGGGACACAAAGAAAGTCCAAATAGTCTCTGTCCTTTGGGGAGATCACAAGTGAATGGGGCAACATGCAAACAATTATGGATAAAATAAAATCTATATATAAGATAAATTTTCATCTTTAGTTTTCAAATAAGACTAAAAGCATCATGGATGGTGTCTTTTCTCACACGTGTATTGGATTTAATGAGGCAGAGTTGCACAAAGTAATCAGCCTTCAGAGTTATCAAAGTTCAGTGGCAAGATGATATTCAAGAATATCGTAATGGCACTGAATGCAGTGGATGACCTTGATGTCTTTGATGTCTCAGCCAAGATCTCAGTGCCTCACAGTGCCTATTTTAGTTAACTTCATAGCCTTCCAGTCAAATTTTCATCTATTCATTCCACCATGGGAATGTTTCAAGGACTTGTAGTAGACATCCCTTTGACTTCCTGACAGGTTTGACATCTTTCTATTACCTTCAACTTGCTTTAGCTTGTCTACTGAGATACTTTTATTGGAATATGACCACTTTGCATGCTACACTTCTTTGATCCATAGGTGAAAGTTGTGCGACTACTAAATACCAAAGATGCTCAAGCAGCTTTTAACAGTTTCTGAAAGATCTCTTATTAGAGTTGCTAGTCCTCCTTGAATGTGATATACACTCAAAGGTAAGTAGGAAATAATCAATTGAAGAAAGACAGAAGGATTAAGAAGGACTGGGGAAAAGCCCCTGAAGGAGATACAATTTAAAAGAAACCAGGAAGCCAAAATGAGGAGAGTGAGATTTCCATGCATAAAGGATAACCTAAAATTTCTGGATTCAGGAAACAGAATACTTTGTTCAAGGAATATCAAGGAAAGTAATTTCACCTGACACCTTGTATTGTGACATGAGAGAAGTGGGATGTTCAGTGTAAGGAAATTGAAAAAGAAACGATGAAAAAATGTCAGTAATGTATGAAGGGCTCTGAATGCCCAAGAGTTTCATTTATATTTGTATTTGATCCCAGAGCTGATAGGAAGACATTAGAGTTCACTGGAGCCCGTGTGGTATCACTGTGCCTTAGAGAGGTTGCCAAATGCTGCACAAGTTGTAAGGAGAAAGATCAAATCCATGCCTTCTGATTATATTTCATAACTTGACTCTCTTCAGTTCAATCATTATCTCACAATTTCCAATAACAACTTTAAAATTCATAAATTATTCAAAAACAAAGAAAATAGAAGAACTCTATATAATGAATTGAGGTACAAATATTGTATTGAGTTTTGAAATTTAACAATGATAACACTAAAAGAAGAAATTGTAGACTAATTTTCCTAATGAATATAGATACACAGATAACGAATACATTATTAAGAATACAACAGAATACAACACATTATTATTCATCATCACTCAGCAGGATTTATATCAGGTGTGAAAGTCTGTATAAACATTAGAAAACCTATTAACATAATACAATATTAAGACAAACACAACTTCTAAACCAAAATGATTATAATACTAGATGCAGGAAAATCCCATTGATAAAATTCAACATGTATTCATAATTTGGCAACAAAGATTAGAGAAATAACGCAGAGTTGATGTAATGGTTTTAGAGTATGAATTCCATATATATACATATATATATGATATGAAAAAGTTATTCTTGCATATGTGCATGTGGATTATATATATATACATATGTATGTATATATATGTATATATATATTCATATATATATATATATATATTCATATATACACATATATTCTTGTGTTTCTGCATGCAAATATATATATATGTATGTGTGTGTGCTTGATATAATATAATAATAGATTGAGAAATATGTAAGACAAATTTGATAGCAGGACTCTGACATCTAACATCTACACATGCATATACATAATATGAAAAAGTTACACATGCACATGTGCATGTATATTATACACATGTATGCATGTATACACATATATTCTTGTGATTCTCATGCAATCATATACATACATACTTGATAGAACATAATACTAGCTTGAGAAATGTGTATGACACATTTGACAGGCAGAACCTTGACATCTAAAACAGATACATAATCAAAAGGCAGCATATTCCCAGAATATAGGATACTCTTAGACTCAAATGGCCCATAGTTTAAATCTCCCCTAAAATAAATAAAAGCTATGTGATCCAGTTAAAGTTAATAAATATATGATTACTAAGTTCTCTTACCCAAAATGAGGAGATTAAGATCAGTTAAGACCAGGGTCCATTATAACTTTAAATATATAATGACAATTTGCAAAAATAAAAATAACTTCTAGATCAAAATAGACATATGATCATAAGATAAGAAAAATTAAAACAACAAAAACATTGTTCCAAAGAGTAATTCAGATTATTAACAATCACTTAAAAAAGACTTGATTTTACTAATAATCAAGGCCATAAAAATTAAATCGATTTTGGAGTATTAAACACTCATTAAATTGACCAAAATAATTAAGAATCTTTAATTTGGCAGGATTGTGGAAAAACAGGTATAAATTGCTTTTGAAATTGCTAACTTGCCCAATCTTTATAAATTTATCTTTATTTAATTTATTTTTTCTGGTTATACATGTATATTAGCTTTTTAAAATACGCATTTCTTTATACATCATGGTGTGATAGAAAAATCAGAAAAAAAGAAAAAAAGGAGAAAAAAAAAACAAACAGAAAAAATAAGTGAATATAACATGGGTTGTTTTACATTCAATCTCCATAGTTAATTTTTCAGAAACAGATTGTGTTTTCTACCCAAACTTTATTGGGATTGTCTTGGATAACTTGGATAACTGAATCACCAAGTCTTTCATTGTGCAATCTTGCTGTTATTATATATAATGTATTCCTGGTTCTACTTATTTTACTCAGCATCAGTTTATGTAAATTTTTGCAGGACTTTCTAAAATCACCTTGTCCATCCTCTTTTATAAAATAATAATATTCTATTCCCTTTATGTACCACCTCAATTAATGGGCATCTACTCATTTTCCAATAATTGCTAACACAAAAAGAGCTGCTACAAACATTTTTACACATATGGCTCCTATTCCCTCCGTTATGATTTCCTTGGTATACAGATCCAGAAGTGGCTGGATCAAAGGGCAGGCACAGTATTTTAGCCCTTTGGGCATAGTTCCAAACTGCTCTCCAGAATAATTGGATCATTTCACAATTTCCATCAACAATGCATTAGTGTGCCAGTTTTCCCACACCCCCTCCAACATTTATCATTATCTTTTCCTGTCATCTTAGTCAATCTGAGAGATGTGAGGTGGTACCTCAGAGTTATTTTAGATTGCATTTCTCTAATCAGTAGTGATTTAAAACATTTTATAAGAATATAGAGAGTTTTAATTTCTTCATCTGAAAATTGTTTTTTTCATATCCTTTGACCATTTAATATTTAAGGAATGAATTGTTTTCTTATAAATTTGACACACTTCTTTATATATTTTAGAAATGAGACCTTTATCAGAAACACTACTTGTAATTTTCCCCAGTTTTATCATTTAAAGTCATCAAAGTTGTCCATTTTGCATTTCATAATGTTCTCTAGTTTTTCTTTTGTCATGAATTCCTCTCTTCTCTAAAGATCTTGGTAAATTATCCCTTGGTCGCCTAATTTGGTTATGGTATCACTCTTTATGCCCAAATCATTTATTTTTGTTCTTATTTTGGTATGGAGTGTGAAATGCAGGTCTGTGATCAGTTTCTGGCATATTATTTTCCAGTTTTCCCAGTAATTTTGTGAAATAGTGAATTTTCCTAGAAGCTGGAGTTTGGGGGTTTACCATACTACATTACTATCATTACTGATTATTGTATTTTCTAATCTATTCCACTGGACAATCCATTTTACTTTTTAGCCAGTATTAAATGGTTTTGATGACTTTATAATATAATTTTAGTTCTAGTACTGCTAGATCACCATTCTTTGTCTTATCATTCATTAATTTCTTTGACATTCTTGAGCTTTTGTTCTTTCAAATGACTTTTGTTACTTTTTTCTAGCTCTATAAATACGTTTTTGGCAGTTTGATTTTTATAATACTGAACAAACAGACAAATTTAGGGAGAATTGTTGTTTTTATTATATTAATGTGGCCTATGCATGAGTGATTGATTTCATTACAATTGTTTAAATCTGACTTTATTTGTGTGAGAAATGTTTTGTAATCGTGTTCATATAATTCCTGGATTTATCTTGGCAGGTAGATACCTAAATATTTTATTTTGTGTATAATTATTTTAAATGAAATTTTCCTTTCTAACTCTTGCTGATGGGCTTTGTCACTAATATATATGTATGTATATATATATATATATATATGTGTGTGTGTGTGTGTGTGTGTGTATATATATACGTATATATATATATATATGTATATATATACACACACACACACACACACACATATATATATATATACATACACATACATATATATACATATATATATTACTGATATGTATATATGTACATATATAAATATATATATATATATATTACTTATATATATATATACAGTACACACACACACATACACACACAAACACACACACATATATATACATATATATACATACATATATATATATTTATAGTTATATGTATATTACTGATATGTATATATGTATATATATAAATATATATATTACTGAGATATATATATATATATATATATATATACACAGTACACACACACATACACACACAAACACACACACATATATACACACACATATATATACACACATATATATACATATATATATATATATATATATATATATATATATATATATATATATATATAAATTACTGATGATTTGTGGCATTTATTTTATATCCTGCATATTTGATAAAGTTAATTGTGTCAAGTAGGTTTTTTGGATGATTTTCTAGGATTCTTTAAGTATATCATCATATCATCTGCAAAGAATCATAGATTTATCTCTTCGTTGCCTATTCTAATTCCTTTAATTTCTTTTACTTTCTTACTGCTAAAGTTAACATTTCTAGTACAATATTGAATAATAGTGGTGATAATGGGCATCCTTCTTTCACTCCTGATCTTATTGGGAATACATTCGGATTCTCTTCATTACAAATCATACTTGTATTGGTTTTAGAAAAATAGTGCTTATTATTCTTATTATTAATTAATTAATTTATTTATTTTGTTGAGGCAAGTGGGGTTAAGTGATTTGCCCAGGGTCACACAGCTAGAAAGTATTAAGTGCCAGAGGTCAGATCTGAACTTAGGTACTCCTGACTTCAGGGCTGGTGCTGTATCCACTGTGCCACCTAGCTGCCCAGAAGTGCTCATTATTATAAGGAAAATTCTATCTCTAAGCTCTCTAGGGATTTTCATAGGAATGGATGCTGTATTTTGTCAAAAGCTTTTTCTGCACCTACTGAGCTTATCATATGATTTCTGTTGTTTTTGTTATTGCTATGGTTGATTGTAGCAATAGTTTTCCTGTTATTGAACCAATCCTGCATTCCTGATATAAATCCCACTTGGTCATAGTGTATTAGTCTACTGAAAAGTTGTTGTAATCTCTGTGCTAATATTTTATTTAAAATTTTTGCATCAGGTGGAGCCAAGATGGTGAAGGCAGGAACTTGCTCAACCTCTCCCCCTAACTGCTCCAAATTCGTTAAATAATAACTCTAAAGAATTTTTAGAGAATCAGAACTGCCCAAAAGACGTAGTAGAACATTTTCCAGTTGTATGAAATTTAGCTCAGCAGAAGAGTTTTGTAGCTCCAGGTTGGGATTCCAGTGTGCAATCCAGAGTAGAGTGTGCAGATGCAGCTCTGGACTGAGCCTTAACCCTGGCTGAACCCTGACCACTCAATCAGTGAGAATACTAGTGACTTCCACACTTCTTAACCAAGGGACACCAAAGGGCATCTGAAAGGTCAGCAGATAAATGTTTGAGAACCAGAGTGGGAACAAAGATAGCAATCCCACCGGCCCAGCCAGGCCCTAGCTCCCACTCAGACATCAGCTTCAGAGTGATGGGAACCTTGTAATTAGCAGCTGGAGTCTTCTAGACATCACAAGTCCAAGATCATTTGAGGGCATCTATGGAAATGGGCGGGAATCTGGTGTGCAATCTCAGTGCATCAATGGCCAGTCAGCAAAGCCCCAACTCTGGCCACCAGCACACTAATCTTATACAGTGAGATGGGAACAAAACTAATAGTTCCAGGCAGAAAAGGGTGCTTGTGATCAGATTTCTAGTAGTATTTCTGAAAAAAAAGCTGCACAAAACCCCTGAAGCTTGAGACAGTGCACGCTTCACCATGGAAACAGACCCCTACTTTGACAAACAGTTGAAAGCAGAGTAATGATATGTTAGAAAGTAGCAGAAAATAAAATAAAAAAAGATTCTGACCACTGAAAGTTATTATAATGACAAGAAAAAAAAAAAAAAAAACAACTCAGAAGATGATAACAAAGTCAAAACTCCTTCATCCATAACATGCAAGAAAAATAAAAATTGACTCAGGCCATGGAAGACCTCAAAAAGATCTTTGAAAACCAAGCAAGAGAGATAGAGGAAAAATTAGGGAAATAATTGAGAAAGGTATGTAGAGGGGTGAAACTCCAAAAATGTATGCTTGAATCAGACAACCAAGAACTTAAGGTTAATTATCTATTCAATGTGAGATAATGACTCTATTAGCATATATTTGGATAATGGCTTACCTTACCTTTGGTGCTTGCATTAGGTGTTAAAATAATCTTAGGCGATGATGGGGGGGGGGGGCGGGGGAGAGAACAGAAAAAAGCCAGAGTCACTTGGTGGCAGGCTGAAGAGGAGAGAGGTTGGTTGGTGACTGTGGACTCCAGAATCCAGGTTAGATCTTTGGCAAGCCTCAGGGTGATGAGAGTTAGGAAATGTTAGGTTCTTACTAAGTGCTAATGAGATAATGAGATATTAGGTTTTTACTAAGTGCTAAGTTGGTACTTGACAATTCTCTAGTTCCAGCCTTTCCTGGGGAAGAGCTTGCATGCTTAGGAGGAGCAAGCTTATTGGTTGAAGTAATTCTTCCCAAAAGCCCTTGCATTGTCCCACGACTATTCTCTGGGAGGATAAAGAGGGCAGCACTCCAGAGATAGTCTCTGCTCTACATCAGGTTTGACGCTGCTCTCTGCAGGAAGGGAAGTCACTTCTCTGGACAAGAGTTAACGGCAACTGTCTGGAGACAAGGGTTCTCTACAGGAAGAAGAATCTGTCTGAGAGTTGACACAGCAGATCTCTTCCTAGAGAGCGATCGGCAGCTTCTGGAGACAACAGCACATTATAAGGAAAGGGGGATCAACTTTTGGGTCGGCACAAGGATAGTCCAGTGAAGGTGCAGAGGACCATGTAAAGGAATTTACAGGCCCGAAAACCTAGATTGATAAAAATGGTTTATTGTAGGGTTTGGAAGTAAGGGTTAAAGGTAGAAAGACACCAGGGCTAGAGGTGGTCGCTGGGTAGGCAGGAACCCTTACATGACCGGAAGGATACCATGTTTGGGGGGCTCCTGCAAAGTGTGGGCTCAAAGGGTTTCCCTTTTTATAATCTTGAAGGTGGGTGGAATCCCAGGCTCCTCCATGGTTTACAGCTAGGGTCAGCATGGAATAGATTTCAATGGATTTTCAGATAAGGGGGGTTTGGGAAAACCCAAGTTAGCTCAGATCTGGTGGGGGCTAGGGAAACAGGTCCTTTTTTTGACCAGGATTTGTGAATCAAAAGATCCTAGCTTAAAGGGACCTCAACCCTCATCAATGGCAACTTACCTTCCTCCTTCACTTCTCCCCCTAAAGACCAAGGACTTTCTTTGCTTTTCCTGACTCTGGCTGACTCTGAAGCCCTCCCGGAAGTTAGCTCGTATTCCTGGTGCAAAAAGAAATATAAAAAGTTAATGAGGAGAAGAATACCTTAAAAAGTAAAAGTGGTCAATTGAAGAAGGAAAAAAAAGCTCACTGAGGAAAATAATTCCTTAAAAAATAGAACTGAGTAAATAAAAACTAATGATTTTATGAGAAATCAACATACAGTAAAGGAAAACAATAAAAAAATCTAAATGCAAAAACAAATGAACTAGAAAATAGATCCAGAAAAGAATATTTAAAAATTATTGGCCTACCTGTGAAAATCATGTTCAAAAAAATAGCATGTACATCATCTTCCATGAATTATCAAGGACAATTGTCCTGATATTCTAGAAGAAGAGAATAAGATAGAAATGGAAACACTATACCAAACACCTCCTGAAAGAGATCCCTAAATGAAACCTCTCAGAAATAGTACAGACAAATTCCAGGACTCCCAGGTCAAGCATCCAAATGAAACAGTTTAAGTAAAGTGGGGGCACAGTCAGAATAACCAAGATTTAACAGCTTCTAATATTAAAGGTACAGAGGGCTTGGACTATAATATTCAAGAGCTAGGATTGCAACCAAGGATCACCTAACCAGAAAACTGATTATAATCTTTCAAAGGAAAAGATGGTCATTCAGTGAAACAGACTTAATAAAATTTATCCATTTACCTTCCTATGTAGAAGAATGATAGTAGTAACTTGTCATATTCTCTCTAAAATGTAATGTTCTCTGATGAGTTTTTCTAGGAGTCTCTGGAGGCAGTCTTTATTTCAGTTCAGTAATCACCACAAGTGAAGCCAGGGGTTAAAGTCGAAATCCTTTATTGTCTCTTTCAAAGTCTTATCTCCTTCCTTGGAGCTTGGCTAGTTTTCTGGAGGCCTTCCAAATCTTGGTTTCAATGGAGAAGTGAAGGAAGAGAGCCTGCCACTACTTATCTGTCTTCCGTAGTTCTCATTCTGGCTGAGTTTGTCTGAGATTATATGCTCTCTTATGAAAGGTGTGAATCTTGTAGAACTATAGTAATTACTAAGTACATGTACCTAACTAGAGAACTTTTAATACCATGCTAAATTAGATAACTGTTGTCTTTATCAATTCCACTGACTTAGTTCCTTGTAAGAATCCTTTGTTGCAGGGTCAGAGTTCTGGCCCATAACATCTCCCGCTTTCTTTTATTTTTAGAACATAGGTGGTTATAATATCTCTGGCTTCACAAGGAGGTGAGAACCGCAATAAAGGAGGTAACCACATCTTCCCTGACTGCTTAAAAAAGGGGTGAAAACATTACAAAAGGAAGTGATCACACCCTCCCAGATATCTCAAAAAGGGAGATGAAAACATTAAAGGAAATGGGAAATCAATTCAAATTAGCAGGTTTCTGAAGGGTCTCACTTGAAACAGGTATATCAACATGGGAGGTATGACATATAATCACATAAGCACATATTAACATAACACAGGCTAGTACTTATGTGGCAAATAACATGAATCAACATAAGTCATTATACATGTCCATAAGTCCTAGAAACAATCCAAAATGAATCTATTGTCCATTATTCCATGTGTCAGGAATCCAATAATTCCTGCACATTTTGAAGTCCTGCAATAGCCTCATCTTGTGTTAGGGGATCCAATGATTCCTGCAGATTTTGTTTTTAGGTGTTCTCCTTTGTTTGTGGTTTTTTTCTCTTTTGTCTGTCTGTCTCTCTCTTTTTTTTTTTTTTTTTTTTTTTTTTTTTTTTGAGGCTGGGGTTAAGTGACTTGCCCAGGGTCACACAGCTAGGAAGTATTAAGTGTCTGAAACCAGATTTGAACTCAGGTCCTCCAGAATTCAAGGCTGGTACTCTATCCACTGAGCCACCTAGCTGCCCCCTGTCTGTCTCCCTCCAATGGACAAAGTGAATGCAGATCATTGGCATTCATCTGATTCTTTCTATATCTATGGAAATACAAGCAAACCCTTTTCCCCAAGCAGTTAACTTATCTGGGCCCTTCCATTCACCACTTTCTGGATCTCCACATCACATGGTGATTATATAAATATAGTGGAGCTGCTTGCATTGGACACTGCCCTTCTGGTGGGTTATAAAACCTTTCTGCTGGAGCCATTGCATCTTTATCAAAAATTTTAAAAAAATAATGGTATAAAGAGCTAAATTTAGAAGCTCTCTAGGGTTACCTGTGGCTTCCCCTTTCCTTTGTTTTGGAGGAGTGTCTTAATGTCTCTGTTTCTCCATTTTACTATTGTCTGACCTTGAGGATTAAAAGGTATGCCAGTGGTGTGTAAAATCATATATTGTGCACAAAAGTGTGCAAAATGTTTAGAAGTATATGCAGGTCCATTATTTGTTTTTATTTCTTGTGGCACACCCATAATTGCAAAAGCTTGTTTAAGAAATTCAATGAGCACTCAGTCTATCTCTTTTGCTGCTGGTATTGGAAAAGTGAATCCTGAAAAGATGTCTACCACAATGTGAATAAAAGACAGATGACCAAAAATTTTATAATGGGTCACATCCATTTGCCAAATTTCATTAGGTCTCAAACCATGACGGTTCTTCTCTGGAGGCAGCTTAGGAGTGTGGAAAGGAAGGCAAGCTGTACAGGCTTTTACTATGCTCCTAGCTTCCTCTTTTGTTATCCCAAATGTAAAGCTCAAGCAGCCTGATGATATTTGGAATGAGATTCTTGAAGGAGGGGGGGCCAAAACCAAGGTGGCAGAGAAGATGCATGAAACATTCTAAGCTTCTCTTATACTCTCACTATTAATTACCAAATTCAGCTTCATAAATAGTGCTTGACTGGTAAAATTCATGAAAATTGAAAGTACAATAATTTACCAGCCGAATTTAATCTGGAAGATCACCAGAAAGGGTTTGTCCTGAGCAGCAAGAGCAGGCCATTGCAAGTAGGGAGATAGAAGCAGAGGTTAGCATACTGAGTGGACTAAGGTGGGGGTTGTCTCTGTGGCTGGAATATTTACATAGAGAATGTTACCACAGGTTGGCTGCTCCAATTTTATTGAAAAACAGTAAATCAGCAGAGAAATTAAACCTAAAGGTAGAGTGTACTCCAAAACACACCAAAATCTAACAGGATCTAACAGAATCTAACACCAGCACAGCAGCAAAAGTGATTGACCACAGACAGTTGTGCAGCTGCATTCTGCAGCACAGGACTTTTGCCTGGGGCAGTCCCACCTCTGCACAGCAGGGGGGATCAGCCTGGGACAGCCTCTAATATGCAGGGAGGGGGGGCTCTGCCTGGGGCAACATAATTTCCTCAGTGCAACTGTGTTCCCCAGAGCAGAGACACTTTGAATGCCAGCTCTTCCCAGGGCAACTGCTAATTCCCACAGCATGGTTCTACCTGGGGCAGTCACACTTTCACACTCAGCCTCTAGCCCCAGGGCAGTAGTTAATCCTCACAGCTGGGCTCTTCCCAGGGCACTTCAGAAGCTTGGCCTGTGTTACCCAGGGCAGAGACACTTCCAGTGTGGAGCTTTTCTCAGGGCACTTCTGCTGGTCAGTCTCCAGGTCAGGAGAGTTACTGTCCATATATGTATCCCTGCTCTTCAGAGGAAGCTGATAACCTCCTTGCCCTGAAAGGCAGACTCTAATAACTTTTTTTAAAAAATGAGTTAAAAAAAGCCAAACGGACCTTCACAGCTTCTATATAGAAAGAGAGCAGATTTTCAATCACCAGGAGACTAACAGCAGACAATCTCCAGACAAAACCCCAAAGTGGGATGTAACCTGGCCCACATCACACAAGGATCTACCACAAGAAATTATAACAAATCTTAAAGTAGAGCTAGAAGAAAAATGGGAAGAGAAAAGAGAAGCTATACAAGAGAGTACAGAAAAAGGCTTATAACTCACTAAAAGAAAAAAAAATTGATAAAGTGGAAAAAGAAAACAAATTCATGAAACGTGAATTGGAAAAGGAAAGAACTCCCAGGGAAACAGAATTTATGAATTGGAATCAGTCAAGCAAAACCAAAAAAAATAGAAAAAAAAATGTTAAATATCTACTTGGAAAAACAACAGACCTGGAAAAGAGATCTAGGAGAGATAATTTGAGGATTATTGGACTTCCTAAAAAATTATGATTAAAAAAAGAGCCTAGATACTATTTTTCAGGAAATCATCAAAGAGAACTGGCCAGATGTAATAGAATCAGAAAGTAAAATAGGCATTGAAAGAATTAATCAAACACCTTTTGAAAAAAGATCCTTAGATAAAAATTCCAAGAAATATTGTGGCTAAATTTCAGAACTATCAAATTAAGGAAAAAATACTACAAGTAGCCAGAAAAAAACAAACAAACAAACAAACAAAAAAAAACGAACAAACAAACAAAAACAAAACAAAACAAAACAAACAAACAAACAAAAAAACAAACCAAAACAAAACAAAACAAAACAAAAACAAAAAACAAAAAACAAAACAAAACAAAACAAACAAAAAAAAAAAACAACAACAAACAATTCAAATACCAAGGAGCCACAATAAGGATCACTCAAATCTAGCTGCTTCCACATTAAAAGATCCAAGGGCCTGGAATCTGATATTCCAAAACACAAAAGAATTTGGAATGAAACCAATAATAAACTACCCAGCTAAGCTGACCATTTTTCTTCCAGGAAAGAAGATGGGCATTTAATGAAACAGATATTCCATTTGTTTCCAAGGAAAAAAACCAGAACTAAACAAAAAAACAAAAAAACAAAAAACAAAAAACAACAAAACAAAAAAAATTGACCTTCAACTATAGGACTCAAGAGAAGCAGAAAAAGGTAAAAAGAACTCCTGAGAAGAGTACATAGATAATTTGATTTTACTGATCTAACATAAAAAGGGACATAGAAATGGAAAGGGGATAGTATCAGAAAAAGGGATAAGAAGAGATAAAAAGAGGGAAACTATATCCCATGAAGAGGCAAAAGAAACCTATCATATCTGAGGGAATTTAGAGAGGGGGACAGGAATATTGTGTGAATCTTACTCTCATCAAAGATGTCTCAAAGAGAAAATAATTGATGTATTTGGTTTACAGAAAAAACTTTGATCACCTCATGAAAAGTAGGAGAGCAAAATGAAAAAGGAAAAGAGTAATTAGGGAAAAGTGCAAGAAAAAGGAAGGGATTAAAAGGGGATGGGAGGGATTCAAAAAAGGGACAGCTGCATGAGGCAAGTGGTGCCCAGTTTAATACTGGGGAAGGGAATAAGGGGTGATAAGAAAAAGAAAATGATAATCTGGGTATAATAAGATGGCAGGAAATACAGAATTAGTAATTTTTAACATAAATATAAATGGGATTAATTCTCCAATAAAGCAGAGCTGGATAACAGACTGGATCAAAAGCAAGAACCCTACAATATGTTGTTTACAGAAAACACATTTAGAACAGGGAAATGCATATAGAATAAAGGTAAAAGGCTGGAACAGAATATATTATGCTTCAGGTGAAATAAAAAAAAAATCAGGGGTAGCCATCCTTATCTCAAATCAAGCAAAAGAAAAAAAAAATGATCAAATTAAAAGAGATAAGAAGGAAAGTATATCTTGCTAATGGGTAACATAGACAATGAAGCAATATGAATACTAAACATATATGCACCAAGTGGTACAGCATCTAACTTCCCAAAGGAAAAGTTAAGAGCGTTGCAAGAAGAAATAGACAGCAAAACTATAATAGTGGAAGATCTCCACCTTGCACTCTCAGAATTAGATAAATCAAACCACAAAACAAATAAGAAAGAAATTAAAGAGGTAAAAAAAGAATATTAGAAAAATTGGGTATGATAGATCTTTGGAGAAAACTGAATGGAAATAGAAAGAAGTATATTTTCTTCTTAGCAGTTCATGGAACCTATACAAATGCTGACCATATATTAGGACATAAAGACCTCACAATTAAATGCAGGGAGGCAGAAATAATAAATGCTTTCTTTTCATCTCATGAAACAATAAAAACAACATTCAAAAAAAAAAAGTTAGGACTAAATAGACCAAAATGTAAGTGGAAAATAAATAATCTCATCTTAAAGAATGATTGGGTGAAACAGCAAATTATAGACATGATTAATAATTTCACTCAAGATAATGACAACAATGAGACATCATATCAAAATTTGTTGGATGCAGCTAAAGCAATAATAAGTGGAACATTTATATCTTTAGAGACTTATTTGAATAAAATAGAGAATGAGAAGATCAATGAATTGGGCTTGCAACTTAAAAAGCTGGAAAAAGAGCAAATTTAAAACCCCCAATCAAATACTGAACTTGAAATTCTAAAATTAAATGGAGAAATTAATATTATTGAAAGTAAAAAAATATTGGATTAATAAATATAACTAAGAGTTGGTTTTAGGAAAAAAAACACAATAAAATAGATAAGCCTTTGGTAAATCTGCTGATAAAAAAGAACAAGGAAAATCAAATTTTTAGACTTAAAAATTAAAGGGGAGAAATTTCTACCATTGAAGAGGGAATTAGAGAAATAATAAGAAGTTACATTTGTTCTTCCATATAAATTTTGTTGTTATTTTTTCTAGGTAATTAAACTAGTTTCTTGGGAGTCTTATAGGTATAGCATAAACAAATAAATTAGTCTAGGGAGCATTGTCATCTTTATTATATTCGCTGGGCCTATCCAAGAGCACTTAATGTCTATCCAATTATTTAAATGTGACTTTATTTGTGTATAAAGTGTGCCCACTGTGGCACAGCATCTTATGATCTCCTCTAAAGGAACATCTTTGAATTGTCCCCATATAATTCTTCTACAAACCTCATTATCATATTCCTTAGCCAGTAGTCTTATCATTATTCTTGTAGCTGTATTTTCTCAATAGTTCTTGTGACAGCTATCTGAAGACATCCCACAAAATTAGCAAAAGATTCATTGGGACCTTAGTCTATTTTTTGAAGGCTTCCCCTTGATCTTTCCCTGGGAGTGTACCCCAAGCTTTTATTGCAGGAGTAGCAATTTGTTCATAAGCTACTATGGGGTAATTAGTCTGTGGTGAATTCACTTCACTTGCTAGTTGGTCAAAAGTGATTTTTCCCCTTTTTTATTAATTTTTATAATTATAACATTTTTGACAGTACATAAGCATAGGTAATTTTTTTACAACATTATCCCTTGTACTCCCTTCTGTTCCAAAATTTCCCCTCCTTCCCTCCACCCCCTCCCCTAGATGGCAGGCATTCCCATACATATTAAATATCTCATAGTATATCCTAGGTACAATATATATGTGCAGAACCAATATTTGTTGTTGTTGTTGTTGCAAAGGAAGAATTGTATTTGGAGTCAAAAGTTATTTTAATGTTAACATCAGTTTGCTTATTGTGTTGGGCTTGTATCCTGCATAATTCACGATATTTAGAAAGCCACAACAAGTTTTTCCCAGGTTCTAAACATGTCCTTGGTATGGATTTCCAATCACTAGGGGTTAAGATTTCATAAGCCAAATTCTCTAGGAACATCTTAACATAATGTTATGTAGCCCTATAAAGAGTTCAACCCTTTTTCAAAACCTTAATTGTTTCCAGATGAAAAGGAGTGTATCTTCTCCATTGTTGACCTGAAGAGTCAAAATCTTCAATCACAGGGTATGAATTTATAAAATCAGATATATCCTGTCCTTCTTTTTTTTGCCTTAACCAATGCCTTTTGTAATCTTATCATAGTGTGTAAAGGGCTGAGAGTCTTGAGTTAATTCACTGAGTTTGGACAACTGAGTACTTAAAGGCTATTTACCAATTGGACAATACTCTATAAGAATATGCTTGGAAAATGGCCCTTCCCACTATCCTGTGCTGGCCCAATTGTTTGATGTATACAGAGAATTGTACGAGGGACTAGGGGATAGAGTGAGACTAGTCAGCGTCACTTATGGGCAGGAGATGAAAAGGTGAGATCATGCAGATCCTGCATGTCCATCCCCTTGACTTCTACTGCTAAAAACCAAGAATAAAGACTTTTGCTTATTCTGATTCCGGCTGATTCTAAGCTATCCAGGGATCTAATGTGGTCATCACATTTGGTGCCCAAAGTGGGGCCAAAGGACCCTACTTTCACTGAAGAAGGCCTCAGGGACCAGGAAATAGGGTGAATATTTTAATAGACAAATAGGGAACTTACTTTGTAAAGGGCTAAACTAGTAACCTTTTCTAGCTGAAATGGAGCAGATATTAGGAAAAAGATTCTCCCCCATATCCAGCTCCAGCCCTACTCCCACCCCTGCCCCAAGGGGGTGCTATAGAAAGCATACTTCAGTTGCTAAAAGGACAAGGCTTAATTATAACTTGGTTGCAGATCGGTAGACTCTGGGGTACATTAGATGGCACATCCCCTTGGTTCTTAAAGGAAGAAGAAATAGGGCTATATAATTGGAAGCTTGTAGGAGAACAACTATATGAATACTACAATGATAAAAGTCCTCAATCAATTTCCAAGGAAACATTCTATATATACAACATAATACAATTGCCATTAAAGAATCCTGCAAGTTATAAAAAAAAAAAAAAAAAGAAAAATTTTAAGAAAGGCCAGATGAGAAAGTGTGAGGAAAAATAGGAAGACAATGAATGCATTAATAGCAATATCATTAGAGGGCATGTGGAGTTAAGTGAAGGTGAAGGGCGTTGTGAATGGAGTTGTGATTCTCCCTCTGATGAGGCAGCTTCAACCCAGCCTAAACCTGAATTGGTTCTTGACACGCCCCCATCAACTTCACCTTCCCAGATGGAGGGAGGAGGAGTAGTGGGAGGGGTAGTGATATCACTATCACCTCCCCCCAGCAATCACCCTCTCCTATGACTAGATTGCAAAATACACTACTTAAAGCCACAGAAGAAGGGCAGAATTTAGCTGATTTTAAAATCAATATGTATCAAGTGATTCAACAGTTTAACTCTTCAGGTCAAGAAAGTAGAAGATACACTCCTTTTGATATAGAAATCCTCAAAGACCTGAGAAAGGCTTGCACTCTTTATGGGGCTACATCAGCTTATGTTAAGATGCTATTACAGAATTTGGCTTATAAAGTCTTAATCCCTAGGGACTGGAAATCTATAGCAAGGACATCCTTAGAACCTGGACAAAACTTGTTGTGGCTTTCAGAATATAGTGAGCTCTGTAGGATACAAGCCCAACAAAATAGTCATAGTGGAGTTAGTCCTCCAGCCACCTATGACAAACTAGCAGGTGTAGGCTCTTAGATAGAAATTTCTGTACAGATTAATTATCCCAGAGCAGCATAGGAGCAAATTGCTGCTGCTGCTGCGGCTGCTGCTGCTGCTGCTACTCTCAAAGCATGGGCTTTTCTCCGCAGTAAAAATGACAAGGGTGAGGCCTTCACAAAATTTGTATAGGGCCAAATGAACATTTTACTGATTTGTGGGACGTTTGCAGACAGCTTTCATTTGATGAAAATGCAGTAACAGACATTATAATAAGGCAACTTGCTAAAAAATGCTAATAAGGTTTGTAGAAGGATTATACTAGGAATATGCAAGGATGCTCCTTTAGAAAAGATCATAAGACACTGTGCCACAGTGGGCACAAATTATATATAATATAATATAATGCTTTTTATAGCCAGGCTATTATGCAGACTTCCCAAGATCCCAACATGGGAAGCTAGAAGTCCCTTTTGGCAAGGGACTTCTAGAGATACTCATCAATGCTTTCAATGTGGTAAAGTAGGGCATGTTAAAGCTCAGTGTTGGCTAGAGACAGAGTGGGAGAACAAGACCCAATATCCCATGTCCAAAATGCAACAGAGGCTTCCATTGGGTTCTGCTTATTATTTTTGAATTATGACTTCATCAGTTAATCAAAGGGAAATTCTTGTGAGGAAATGTTCTCTACAAATGCATTGAAATAACTCTTTTGCAATTCATTAGCTAAATTGAGTTATACAAGTCATCAATAGTTTTAAGTGACTTTCCCAGAATCATGCAACCAGAAAGAGGAAAGTTTCTGAACATCTTTATTTCCGTCAAAGATTCCAGTCGCCCAGGTTTTTAATCTTCCTATTGTGTTGATTTTCTAATCAAATAAAAACCCTCTCTTCAAAAGTATCAATGAGTTTACAAGGACTAAATCTACGTTCTTAATTATTAGCATTTCAGGGTAATATTTGACATTCAACCACATTTTCTTCCTTTATATTTTTCTCTGGGTTTCTTAAGAAAATACAAAGGTGTTGCCTATAAATATTGTTATCAGAAAAAAAGAAAGAAAAGAACCACAACAAATTGGAAACAGTAAAGTGGAAAAGAAATCCAATGAACAAAACATCTAATTTAAAAGTTTAACTGGCCAAATGCAAAAGGAAATAAAAAAGCCAACTGAAGAAAGTAATTCACAAAAAATAAGAATTGAACAAATGGAAGTGAATGACTTAATGAGACATCAAGAATTAGTGAAATTAAAAAAAAGAAAGAAAGAAAGAAAGAAAGAAAGAAAGAAAGAAAGAAAGAAAGAAAGAAAGAAAGAAAGAAAGAAAGAAAGAAAGAAAGAAAGAAAGAAAGAAAGAAAGAAAGAAAGAAAGAAATATAAAATACCTCATTGGAAAAACAAGATACCTGGAACACAAATTTAGGAGAGACAATCTAAGAATTATTGGACTGCCTGAAAACCATTAAGAAAAAATAGACTAGACAAATTTGATCAATCAGGATTACCTAAAACCTAGCAGCTTCTATTTTAAAGGAATATGATATCCTGAAGGATAAGGGAGCTTAGATCAAGCAAATAAATTAAGCATTATCTTTCAGGGGAAAAAAATGGATATTCAGTGAAACAGATTAATTTCATTTATTTCTGGTAAAAAGACCAGAATTGAACAGACAATTTGATCTTTACATGCAGAACTTAAGAGAAGAATAAAAAAAATAGAAATGAAAAACAAAATTATGTTTATTTTATAAGTTAAAAAGTTTACATCCTTATATAAGATGACAATATGTTTAACTTTATAACTGTATGTTTGTCAGGAATATAGTCAAAAGCTGTGGGTATAGTTTTATTTTATTGTAATAATATAAAAATATATAAAGGTAGAAAAGGGATTTTACTGGAAGAAAAAGAAAGGATAGATAAAATGTGCTAAGTTACTTCAGCTAAAAAGAGGAAACAAAATTTGGGGAAAGAAGGGATGGGAATGAGCATTGTGTAAATCTTAATTTCATTGGATTTGGCTCAAAGAGAGAATATTAGATGTATTTAGTTTCTCAAAGAAGCTTGTCGCATTCTATAGAGAAGCAGGCAAGGAAAGGGTAAAGGAAAGGGGAAGGCTAATAGAAGGAAAAACATAAATAGAAAGGGAAATGGATAAGAAAGCAGGGAGGGTCCATAAAAGGATCTTTTTGAGGTAGGTGGTGTTCAGAAGAAAAATGCTAAGGAGGAGGGAAATGAGGAAAATAATTGAGAAAAGTTTAACATGGGGAAATTAATGGCAAGAAATACAGAGTGAGTAATTTTAACTGTTAATTGGAATAGGATAAATTAACTCCTCCAATTAATACCAAATGTAAAATTATAAGAAGGAAAGGTGAGATTAATAAAATTGAAAGTAAGATAACTGTTGAAATAATAAACAAAATTAAGAGTTGATTTTATGAAAAAAGCTAACAAAATATATAAAGTTTTAATTTTATTAGAAAAGAAAAGAAGAAAATCGAATTGCCAATATCAAAAATGAAAAAGGTAAATTTTCCACCAATGAAGAGAGACTTAGAGAAATAATTAGAAGTTATTTTGCCTAACTGCATGGCAATAAATTTGATATTCTAAATGAAATGGATGAAATCATCCAAAAATATAGATTACTCAGATGAACAGAGGAGACAAATTTCTTAAATTGTCTCATTATAGAAAAAAAAATTGAACAAGCTATTTCCCAACTCCCTCAAGTCAAAATTTCCAGAAATTATGTCTGCATTCTACCAAATATTTAAAGAACAATTACTTCTAATACTATTCAAAGTATTTGAAAAAAAATTAAGGAAAGGAGGAGTCCAACCAAATTCCTTTTATGACATAGATATTGTGCTAATCCCTAAATCAGATAAGTTTTCTTTCAGAGAAAGAAAATTATATACCAATTTCACTAATGAATATCAATGTAAAAATCTTAAATAAAATATTATCAAAGATATTATATCAAGTTATTTTTACGATTATATACCATAACAAGTAATATTTATAACAGGAACACAGGTCTGGTTCAATATTATGCAAACTATTGTAACAATTGGGTATATCAATAACCGACCAAACAAAAATCATACAATTATCTCAATAGATGTAGGAAAATACATTGACAAAACCCAACATGCATTCCTGGAGTATTGGAATACCCTAGAGAGTATACAAGTTAAAGGAATTTAGTTTTTTCTTTTTTTTTAATATTATTTATAAATTTTTTGACACTATATATGCATGAGTAACTTTTTTTTATAACATTATCCCTTGGGGGGGCAGAACCAAGATGGTGGAGAAGATACACCTAACTCTGTGAGCGCCCTTCTTCCCTCACTACCAATTAGATAAATCAGCCTCAAAAATAGCGCTGGACTGATAGAAACCACAAGGACTGGAATCACTACTTACCAGCTGAATAGAATCTGGAGTTTCAACAGAAAAGGTTAGTTTCCGGGGGAGGAAAAAAAAAAAGAGGCCAGCACAGACTTGTTGGGTGGTGGCACACTACTCCGATCACGCTGAGGAGGGCTCTGGGATCAGAGAAGCCACTGTGATAGAAGAATCTGGAACAGGTTGTTAGCTCTTCTCTGCTTATAAAACAGCAGTTCAGAAGAGAAATCAAGCTACTTTAAAAGTTAAAGCCAGATACTGGATCTTCCCCAATCCTGGGGGTGACTCAGCAGATCTTGGCACTGTGGGTTTGGCCGACTTAGGCTGTCTGGGCTTTCACCTGGGGGTAGTTAAGACATTGAAAAGCAGGTGGTAACTCATAGTGCCTTGCTTGGCTGGAGGCTGTGGAACTCAGCCCCGGAAGTCCCAGAGAAGTGGAACCTTTGAACTAGAGACCACGGTTTCAGGGCAGACACTTCCAGTTTGAGCTCAGGGGCTTTTCATGTCACCTGCTGCTGACATCCACGCCGCACTGTAACGCATAGGCTGGGCTTTGTGTCGCCTTTACTGTTCAGTCTTAAACCTCAGGAAAATCGCTAGGACACACAGTGCCCTCACAGCCCAGTCCTGTTAATCAACTCCGAGGCACATACAGGGAGGGGGTGGGGAACTCACTCCCAGAGCTCTCTCTTAGCTCAGGCACAGGAAGCCACTACATCCATCTGGTCTGGGAGGAAGCTAGTAAAGAAATAAATAAATAATTCCTACCCCAGGGACAGACCCCAAAAGATTTTGTAAATATGAGTAAAAAGCAAAGAAAAACTATCAATTCCTTCTACAAAGAGAAAGAGTGGGTATCCAACCCCGAAGAAGTTAACAGCAGAGAGTCAGCAGATAACAACCTAAAGGGGAACGATACCTGCCCCCAATCACATAACTCTCCCCTCGAATAGACTATTAAAAAGTTAGGAGAGTTTGAAGGAAATTGGGGAAAGGAAAGAGAAGCTAGGATAGAGAATAACAACATTCTGAAATTGGAGTTGGAAAAAATAAAGAATTCACAGGAGATGCAGGGAAACAAAATTTGTGAATTAGAAAAGGTTAAAAAATCACAGGAAAGTAGGATTTCTGAATTGGAAAAGATAAAAAAGTCTCAAGAAAATAGGATTTCTGAATTGGAAAAAGGAAATAATTCTCCAAAAAAATTAGGGAAATGGAAAAAATTCATAAGAGCAAAATAATTCATTTAAAAATGAAATTGGGCATTTAAAAAAGAACTAAAAACTGTGAATGAATAACTCCTTAAAATTCAGGATGGAACAAATAGAAATGAATGATTCATTGAGAACCAAAGAATCAGTAAAAAAAAAATAATAATAATATGAAAAGCTGGAGAATAGCGTCAAATACTTACTAGGAAAATCTATAAACCTGGAAAATAGATCTAGGAGAGATAATCTCAGGATCATTGGACTTCCCGAAAACTATGACCAAAAAAAGAGCCTAGATTCTGTTTACAGGAAATTATCAAAGAGAACTGTCCAGAGATAATAGAAACAGAAGGGAAAATAGGCATGGAAAGAATTCATTGAACTTCTTCTGAAATAGACCCTAAAAAAAGAACACCACGGAATGTTGTGGCTAAGCTACAGAATTACCACACAAAGGAGAAAATCTTGCAAGCAGCTAGAAAAAAAAAAACAATTTAAATACCAAGGTGCCACAATAAGGGTCACACAAGATCTGGCTGCCTCCACATTAAAAGATAGAAGAGCCTGGAACCTGATATTCCTTAAGGCAAAAGATTAAGAACTGCAACCAAGAATAAATTACCAAGCGAAGTTTAGCATCTTTTTCCATGGAAGAAGATGGTCATTCAATGAAATAGAGGAATCCCAATTGTTTCTAATAAAAAAACCAGACTCTCCTATTAAATGGAGGCTGATAGCATCAAAAGTCAGAACCCTACAATATGATGTTTACAGGAAACACACTTACAGGGAGCATACAGGGAGATACTTACAGAATAAAGGTAAAAGGCTGGAGCAGAATCTATTATGCTTCGAGAGAAGGGGTAGCCATCATTATCTCAGATCAAGCAAAAGCATACATTGATCTAATTAAAAGAGATAAGGAAGGAAAGTATATTCTGCTAAAGGTTAGCATAGACAATGAAGACATATCAAAGCTAAACATATATGCACCAAGTGGTATAGCATCTAACTTCCTAAAGGAGAAGTTAAGAGAGTTTCAAGAAGAAATAGACAGCAAAATTATAATGTGGGAGATCTCAAACTTGCACTCTCATATTTAGACAAATTAAACCACAAAACAAATAAGAAAGAAATTAAGGAGGTAAATAGAACATTAGAAAAATTAGGTATGATAGATCTTTGGAGAAAACTGAATGGTGATAGAAAGCAATATACTTTCTTCTCAGCACTACATGGAACCTACAAAAATTGACCATATATTCAGACGTAAAGATCTCAAAATTAAATGCAGGAAGGCAGAAATAGTAAAGGCTTTTTTTTTTCAGATCACAATGCAATAAAAACTACATTCAACAAGAAGTTAGGGGTAAATAGACCATAATGTAATTGGAAACTAAATAATCTTATCTTAAAGAATGATTGGATGAAACAGCAAATTATAGAAACTATTAATAATTTCACCCAAAATAATGACAAAGATTAGACAGCAAACCAAAATTTGTGAGATGCAGCTAAAGCAGTAATAAGGGGAAATTTTATATCTTTAGAGGCTTACTTGAATAAAATAGAGAAAGAAAAGACCAATGAATTGGGCCTGCAACTTAAAAAGCTAGAAAAAGACCAAATTAAAACCCCCCAACCAAATACGAAACTTGAAATTCTGAGATTAAAAGGAGAAAGCAATAATATTGAAAGAAAAAAAAAACTATAGAATTAATAAATAAAACTAAGAGTTGGTTTTATGAAAAAGCCAATTAAATATATAAATCTTTAGAAAATCTGATAAGAAAAAAGAAAGAGGAAAATCAAATTATTAGTCTTATAAATGAAAAGGGGAATTTTCCACCAATGAAAAGGAAATTAGAGTAATAATAAGGAGTTACTTTCTCCAATTTTATGCCAATAAATTTGAAATCTTAAGTGAAATGCATGACTATCTCCAAAAATATAGGCTTCCCAGATTAACAGAAGAGGAAGTACATTGCTTAAATACTCCCTTTTCAGAAAAAGAAATAGAACAAGTTATTAACCAATTCCCCAAGAAAAAATCCCCAGGACCAGATGGATTTACATGTGAATTCTACCCAACATTTAAAGAACAATTAGCCCCAATGCCATATAAACTATTTGAAAAAATAGGGAATGACGGAGTCCTACCAAACTCCTTTTATGACACAGACATGGTACTGATACCTAAACAAGGTAGGATTAAAACTAAGAAAGAAAACTATAGACTAATCTCCTTAATGAAATTGATGCTAAAATCTTAAATAAGATACTAGCAAAAAGACTTCAGAAAATCATCCCCAGGATAATACACTATGTCTGATCAAGTAGGATTTATACCAGGAATGCAGGGCTGGTTTAATATTAGGAAAACTATTAGTATAATTGACCATGTTAATTATCAAATCTCAATAGATGCAGAAAAAGCATTTGATAAAATACAACCTCCATTCCTACTAAAAACACTTGAGAGTATAGGAATAAATGGACTATTCCTTAAAATAGTCAGGAGCATATATTTAACACTGTCAGTAAGCATCATAAGTAATGGGGATAAACTGGAACCTTTTCCAATAAGATCAGGAGTGAAACAAGGTTGCCCACTATCACCATTACTATTTAATATTGTATTAGAAATTCTAGTCCCTCAATAAGAGTTGAGATTAAAGGCATAAGAGTACATAATGGGGAAATCAAACTATCACTCTTTGCAGATGATATGATGGTATACTTACAGAACCCCAGGGATTCTAATAAAAAGTTTTTAGAAATAATTCACAACTTTAGCAAAGTTGCTGGATATAAAATAAATCCACATAAATTCTCAGCATTTTTAAACATCACCCACAAAATTCAACAGCAAGTGATATAAAAAGAATTTCATTCAAAACAACTATCGAGAGTCTAAAATATTTGGGAATCCATCTACCAAAGAAAAGTCAGGAATTATATGACCAAAACTATAAAACACTTACCACAAAAATAAAGTCAGATTTAAATAATAGGAAAGACATTAAGTGCACGTGGATAGGCTGAGCAAATATAATAAAGATGAAAATACTCTCTAAACAAATCTATTTATTTAGTGCTATGCCAATCAGACTCCCAAGAAACTATTTTAATGACCTAGAAAAAATAACAACAAAATTCATATGGAAGAAGAAAAGGTTGAGAATTTCAAGGGAATTAATGAAAAAAAATCAGATGAAGGTGATCTAGCTGAACCTGATCTAAAGCTATATTATAAAGCAGCAGTCACCAAAACCATTTGATATTGGCTAAGAAATAGACCAGCTGGTCCATGGAACAGGTTATGTTCACAGGACAAAATAGTGTACAATATAGCAATCTAGTGTTTGACAAAGCCAAAGATACCAACTTTTGGGATAAGAGTTCATTATTTGAAAAACTGTTGGGAAAACTGCAAATTAGTATGGCAGAAATGAGATATGGACCCACACTTAACACCATATATCAAGATAAGATCAAGATGGGTCCATGATTTAGGCATAAAGAATGAGATCATAAATAGATTAGAAGAACATAGGATAGTCTACCTCTCAGACTTGTGGAGAAGGAATGGATTTATGACCAAAGGAAAACTAGAGATCATTATTGAAAACAAAATAGAGGATTTTGATTACATCAAATTAAAAAGCTTTTGTATAAACACAACTAATGCAAACAAGATTAGAATGGAAGTAACAAATTGGGAAATTATTTTTACAGTTAAAGTTTCTGATAAAGTCCTCATTTCCAAAATATATAAAGAACTGACTCTAATTTATAAGAAATCAAACCATTCTCCAATTGATAAATGGTCAAAGGATATGAACAAACAATTTTCAGATGATGAAATTAAATCTATTTCCACTCATATGAAAGTGTTCCAAATCACTACTGATCAGAGAAATGCAAATTAAGCCAACTCTGAGACACCACCACACTCTTGTCAGATTGGCTAAGATGACAGAAAAATATAATGATGAATGTTGGAAGGGATGTGGGAAAACTGGGACACTGATGCATTGTTGGTGGAATTGTGAAAGAATTAAGCCATACTGGAGAGCAATTTGGAACTATGCCCAAAAAGTTATCAAACTGTGCATAACCTTTTATCCAGCAGTGCTACTACTGGTCTTATATCCAAAAGAAATACTAAAGAAGGGAAAGGAACCTGTCTTTTCTAAAATGTTTGTGGCAGCTCTTTTTGTAGTGGCTAGAAACTGGAAAATGAATGGAAGCCCATCAATTGGAGAATGGTTCGGTAAATTATGGTATATGAATGTTATGGAATATTATTGCTCTGTAAGAAATGACAAACATGATGAATACAGAGAGGTTTGGAGAGACTTACATCAACTGATGTTGAGTGAAATGAGCAGAACCAGGAGATCACTATACACTTCAACAATGATACTGTATGAGGAAGTATTCTGATGGAAGTGGATATCTTCAACAAAGAGAAGATCTGATTCAGATGCAATTGATCAATGATGACAGAATCAGCTACACCCAGAGAAGGAACACTGGAAAATGAGTATAAACTGTTGCAAGGGGAAGGGGTGGAGAGAATGAAGAGGAAAATCAGAACAGAAGTGAGTGCAAGGATAATGTTGTAAAAAATTACCCCCGCATATGTACTGTCAAAAAAGTTATACTTATAAAATAAAATAAAATAAAAATATTTAAAAAAATTTTTAAAAAAGGAAAATATTTCCTTTTATCTCTTAAGAATCTTTTTTTTGTGTATCTCTCATCCCTTCTGTGTTTGCTTCCACTGTGACTATCAACTTTTCCTCTGTATATTTTGAAATTTAATTTTCCCAAAGCTATAGTACGTAAGATTATGCCTGGAGGTCTTATATTTTTATAGATTCTGGAAAGAAAATGATCATTCCTCTTCTTCCATTCTATTCTTAGTTTCACCCTTACATTTTATTTTTTCTATTAATAATAATCAGATCCATCTTTTGAAGGATGTAATTATCACTAAGTGAAGTCAAGTAGTTATCCATTTTGCTTTTTGTCAGAGAGTTCTAACTTATGTTTGGAAAATTAAAAATGGTTATTATTAATACACCTTGCCTCTGTGTCATGTATTCTCTATCCCTTTACTTGACCTATTCCTTACCTTTAGATTGTTTTCCTCCTCTATATCTTTCCTCCCTTTTATATCAAAATTTCCTGAGAAAACTGTCTAACAGATATCTCTACTTTTTTTCCTCTTGTTTAATTCCTACTTTTTGCATTCTAGTTTTTTACTTCGATATTCAATAAAAAATTGCTTTTTTCAAACTTAATAATGATATATTAACCATCAAATTAATGGTATTTTCTCAGTCTTCTTGTTTTTCCCCTGTCTTTACCTTTTAACTCTTTCAATCACCCACTTCTGCGTGTATCCATCTCTCTATCTTTTCAAGACACTATTGTAACGTGGTTGAAAACAAGTGAGGCTGAGACACAACAAGGTATGAATCAATTCCTTGTTGTTTGGGCTAACAGTTAACACTAAGAAAACAGTTTCTTTTGCAGTCATTAGCATACCATCCAAATTTGGACACTGGTTATAGAAAATGGTGACATTTTATATGTTGTGGGTAAGTTTACTTACCTTGACATTATAGTTTTTAAGATGTACACTTAGATGGTGAATTTGACACATTCATTGCCAGACCCATCTCAGTATTCAGGAGGTTCTGAAGGAAAGTATGGAAGAGCTGAGCTATTAGGCTGCCAACTAGTGTGAAGGTCTGCAGAGTTGTGTTGACTTCATTATTGTCTGCTTGTGAAACCTAAATAGCATATAAGTGTTGTTAGGTAACTAAGTCTCTTCAATTTGAAATGCCTGAGGAACATTTAAATTATCTGACATGATAAGATAAGGGAGTTCTTTTTGGCATTGCAGAGAGTGTAAATCATATGAGCTGTCTACACTATTCAAAAAGCAAAAAATATATTTGACTAAAAGAGTATTTTATGGAAAACTCATATAAGACAAGAGTTCTTTAGGAGGTTGATGAAGTGATACAAGAATACTCCTAAGGCATGTCTTAAAAACTTTGGAATTGATTATGAAACAACTTCCTATTTTAAAATACACATATTTAAAAAAATGAAGTCAAAAGACCTCTTCCTTTTATAGTTTTCTTCTTACTATTATTGAAAATGACTATCTGTAGCGAGCTGTCGTCTCCAGAAGCTGCCAGATCGCTCTCTGGGAAGAGATCTGCTGTGTCAACTCAAATCTTTCAGACAGATTCTTCTTCCTCTAGTGAACCGTTGTCTCCAGGCAGTTGCTGTTAACTCTTGTCCAGAGAAGTGACTTCCCTTCCTGCAGAGAGCCCCGTCAAGCCTGATGTAATGCAGAGACTTCTTCTTGAATCCTGGCTCTGAATCTCCTCCAGCTCTTTTCCTTCTCCAGGCAGACTGCTTGCCAGGCCCACTGTTGTCTCTTTTATCCTCCCAGAGAATGGGCGTGGGATAATGCAAGGGCTTCTGGGAAAAACCACTTCAGCCAATGAGCTTGCTCCTTCTATCAAGTCAACCTGAGTTCTCACCTTGTAATTGTCCAGACAACCTGAATTCTCACCTTGTCATTGTCCAGACAACTTGAGTTCTCACCTAGTAATGCTAACATCTCCCCCTTTCTTTTGATTTAGAACATAGGACAGTCATGACCTTGAAACATAAATCCATCAATATGGGAAGTATTACACATAATTACATAAATTACATAAGCACATAGTAACATAACATATGCTAGAAGTATATAACAAATAACATAATCAAATAATCATAAATTGAAAATTTATAAATGTCCATAAGTCCATTGTCCATTAGTCTCATCTTGTGTGAGGAAGTCCAATGATTCCTGTTAGTTTTAAAGTTCTTTAACAGTCTTTTTATTAGCCATGCTCTTTCGGTGTAAGATGTTTCTTAGATCTTCTCCTTTATTTTGAGGTCTTTCTCTTTTTCTGTCTCTCTCTGATGGACAAGGCGAATATGACTCGTTGGCAATCATCTGATTCCTTCTCCTGCTGAAGAAATACAAGCAAACCCTCTCTCCCAGGCAGTTAAGCTATCTAATTACCTTCTATTTACCACTTTCTCAATCTCTTCTCATCATCTGGCAATTACATTGGAATTGTTTGCACTGGACACAGCCCTATTGGTTTAAAAGGCCTGTATTCTCAACAAGTGTAATCCATTGTTGCAATTTGATTATCTTTTGGCTGAGTGATTGGGTAATCCCTTTCTTCCATGTGATTGTTTTTCAGCTGATATATCACATCAGAGTCCTGACCTTCTACAGGCTCTTTGGGGGTAACGTCAGATGCCATCATGCCCCAAGTCTTTTTTGCCTGGGGCCCTGGACCTGCGCCCCTCATCCCATTTCCTTGAATTATTCTACACTCTGATGCCCAATGGAGTCCTCTGTTGCATTTTGGACATGGGGTTTTAGGTCTTCTTTCACCCTGTCTTCTCACTGTATCTCCATACCTACACTGAGCTCTCAGATGTCCAATTTTTCCATATTGAAAACATCGCCGAGTTTCTCTAGAAGTCCCTTGCCAGGAGGGACCCTGTCTTTCCACATTCATCATTGTCCGGGTGTAAAAAGCATTTGTTCCCATTGTAGCACAGCGTCTTATGATCTCCTCTAAAGGAGCATCTTTGTCTAATCCCCATATAATTCTTTTGCAAATCTCATTGGCATTTTCCTTAGCCAGATGTCTGGTCATTATTTCTGTAGCTGCATTTTCTCTAATAGTTCTTTTGACAGCAGTTTGCAAATGTCCCACAAAATCTGCAAAAAGTTCATTGGGACCTTGCTGTATTTTAGTGAAAGCCTCTCCGTGATCTTTCTGTCCAGGAAGGACACCCCAAGCTTTTATTGCAGCCTTAGCAATTTGTTCATATATTGTCATGGTATAATTAGTCTGTTCTGAATTCTCTCCATACCGACCTTCACCAACCAAGTGCTCAAAAGTGAATTGTGTGTTAACTCCTATTTCCAAATTGCATCTGACTTGAATTTTACATAATTCATGAAATTCTGCAAGCCATAATAAATTTTCTCCAGGTACCAGGCATATCCTTGCTATGGATTTCCAATCATTCGGGGTTAGGACTTCATAAGACAAACCATCTAGTAACATTTTAACATAAGCTGATGTAGCCCCATAAAGGGTACAACCTTTTTTCAAATCTTTAATTTTATTCAAATCTAAAGGTGCATATCTTCTTTTTTGACCTACAGAGTAAATATTTTCAATCACAGGATATGCATGTATAAAATCACTTATATCCTGTCCTTCTCTCTTAGCTTTAACCAATGCTTTTTCTAATCTTGTCATAGGCTTAGGCTGCTTCACAGGCAATTCTGTTTGTGTTTCTGCCTCTTTTCCTCCTTCTTCCTCCACCTCTGAAGGTGGGGTTGATGTGGGCCTGTCAATAATCTGTTCTCTAGGCAGGGTTGAAGCTTCTTCAAGAGAATCATACCCTAATTCCTCATTTAAATCCTCTTGCTCTAGGGCAAGATCTTGATCTTTCCTTTTTTCCTCACACTTCCTCCTCTGTTCATTTTTAAAACTTTTCCTTCTCCTACAACTTGCTTTATAGTTTAAGGCTAATTGAACTATGTTGTAAATATAAAATACCTCTGCAGAAATTAAACGAGGCCCATTTTTTGCATGAAATTCTTTCATTTCAAAGTTACTTATCCTCCAAATCTGGATATCATCTTCAACTCCTAAATCTGACCATACATTTCTATTTTTTGTCAAATATCAATGATTTTATCCTTGTTATATTTATAATTTATGCTAATTTCTGTCCTCTGAGATTTCTACCTTTTTGGAGCAGACTATCATCAATTCAAGCCTAGACTAAAGTTTACTGGGTGTTTTTCTTGATATAGATCTCTTCTCATTCATATATCCTCAACTTACCTGCCAAAGTATTCTTCCTAAAGTATAGATCTGACCATTTCATGTTGTATTTGATAAATGCAGTTGATTTCCTTATCACCTCCAGGATTAAAAATTCAATTTTAATTTTACATTCAATATTTGCCACCTGCCTATTGCATTATTCCAATCTTTTTTATACTTGACATTCCCTCACCTCCAATGTAATTCATAATCCAGTTAATAGTGGACACTATGCTGTTTCTTGAACAAGACACTATGTATCTGTTCTCCTGATATTTTCACTGATCATTCCCCATTCCTGGAATGTTTTCCATTTATATATCTCCTTTTTCACTTCCCTGATTTCTTAAAGTTCCAACTAAAATCCTACCTTCTAGAAGACGACTTTCTTGAATCCCTTTAATTCTAGTATATTCTCTATATGAATAATTTGCAAACTATCCTATATATATTCCACTTGTACATAACTCTTTGCATGTTATCTTTCCCATTAGATTGTTATTTTTTTTGGAAAACGGACTATCTTCTACCTTACTTTATATTACTGATTTGGTACTTGACACATAGGAAGTTAAGAAAAATTTGACTAATTATCAGGCTTGTGAGCTATTTCCCAAACTCTTCATCTATTTTCTCTTTCAGTGTAGATAGTCCACAATGTACTCCAATGATTAATTTTCTTCTGTTGTTTTGTTCAATTCCTTCATCCAAATATTCATTGGGAAGTTAGATGATTCAGTGAATAGAATGCCATCAGGTACACACTTCTCCCTGAATTCAAATATGGCCTCAGATATCGATGTGACTCTGAGCCCTTAAGACACTTAACTTTGCCTTGGTTTACTCATCTATAAAATGAGCTAGAGAACAAAGTGGCAGACCACTCCAGTATATTTGCTAAGAAAACCTCAAGTGGGTGTATTAAGTCAGACATAGCTGAAGCAATTGAAAAACAGCAACACATATCATGTTTCTTCACTCTATTTCCTAGTTGTCTTCATGAATTTATATTTTCAATACACAATTCTACTTCCACACAATATCTATTTAGCTATTCTGCTTGTTTTGAAAAATATATAATTATTCTGAACTATACTCTAGTTGAGGATTTCATTGTAGCAAATCTCAGTGGGTCAAATTGGTTTCCTTGTGCTAGTCAGTGTAATTGATAATCTTTGTGTTACTTTGCATGTTATCCTTACTCATGTTCAAATCTTAATACAAAAATTCACATCAAACCTAAATAGAAATTATGTATATCTTATTTGTTCAGGAATATATACACAGTACATGTTTTATAACCTTAACTGTGTTGAAAGGCTTTTATCATTCACCAGAGAGGAAGAATAATCATGACCTTAGAACAAAATTGTTTTGTGAAACATTGTAAAACAATGCTTCATTTTTAGTATCATGTAGTCAAGGATTGTATCTTTTATTTATATTTTCAAATATAATAATATTGCATATGTTAGCATATTTTTATTGTAAGGTGCTTTTGCCATCTAAAAAATAAATTCCTTACTCACATGGAGTTTAATTTAAATTTAAATAATGCTATTGTCAAGAAAGTTCTGTACTATGATTTTTTTACTTAACATATTCATTTTGGGGGGTAGCATAGTGAGTAAGGGAGGATAGACCAAGAGGATGCTATGTTAATTTATATTAGCCCCAAACCAGTAGGAACACACTTCCTTGCTGTCCTCAACAACTATTATCACTCTATTTCATACTCCAGTACTACTTTTTGTGAAAAATCTGTAAAAGACAAGACCAATGTTTTCTCATTTCTGCCTGCAGCTGCTGTATGTGTAATATGTGGTGAATCAGATAATCAAATGTTATATTATTACCTTATTCAATTTTGTCTCACAAAACTTTGTCTTCTATTCTAGCATTGTTCAAAGCAGGCATTCCCAATTTCAGTTACTTCTTTTATTAAAATAGATTTTCCCCTCCACCTTTTAGGTTTTTAAGATCATACTTTGAAACAGATTTCTTCTCATTTCTTTTCAGTTAAGATATCATGGTTTCTTCTAGTTTTGAAATACTTGGTGCCAGATCCTTGACCTTCATTTTTCCTTCCTTGTACCTTATATCTAGAGACCTGGATAACACTATTCTTACAATATAAATCTCTTTTATGACAGTAACTGATTCCCCAATTTGACATATTTAGGTATGACGAGACTCATTCATTCTGACTCCAGACTGTACTGATTCTTTATTCTTATACAAAACCCGGCTTGTGTCACTTTCCTCTCAAATGAGTTGATTTTTTAAAAAAGATAATTTAGTGATTGACATAAAATGCTATTTCTTTTTTAAAGATTTCTCTTAATGCCAAATCTCTGATCAGAACGTGTAGCTATGACATATCAGTAACAAGATAACATAAGTATAAATCTCCAAATCTAATACTTGATTAAACAAGTAAACAGATTCCATATGTAGTATCAAATGAAAGGTCAAAAATAAAGATGTAATATTCATGATACTTCTTTACAAAAGAATAAAGGAATTTTAGAGAACATAGGAAAATGAAAGGAATTGTTGATGATCTACAACTGGAATCGGAAGTAAGAGGATTTACTTGTGAAACAATTCATGTTGAATTTAAAGAAATCTCAGGCAATTTCTACATGTACAGGAGAGATAATTTTATGAACAGTAATATGAAATTTCTTCAGTACAACCTCAAAAGGCAATGATGGCCTAGATGTTATAAGGAGATATTCAGAATGAATATGTGTGTGTGTGTGTGTGTGTGTGTGTGTGTGTGTGTGTGTGTGTGTATACCTCAACTTATGCCATCATTGATATACACAACTTCTGCTATGGAAATCAACTTTATATGGTTGGGCAAACACACCCTTTAAGTCACTCTTAGAGGGTTTCTTGTGTTCACTGTGAGGTTAAATGACTTTCTGATTATTTCAAATATTTAATTTCTATGCTGTCCCTCAAATGCTTAGAAATACAACATAAATCTATAAATAACATTGGGAAGAGATAAACAGATACTAGGAGGGGAAGAAAGAGAGAATCCAATACAGTGAGCAAAGATTTTGGAGTTAAGAAGAATTGCACTAAAGATTGAATTTTATGGTATACTACTAAAACTTCATTGGCTATAGAAATATGTATACATATAGATAAGACTATATCTATATCTGTACTATCTCTATGACCATAGAACCTTAAGATGACAGATTTAGAGATAAAAGGAACTTTAGTGATTTCATCTAGTACAACCTTATTATTTTATATGAGTTAACTGAGATTCAGGGTTATTTGGGGACTTTTTTTAGGGTTATAGAACTAGAAAACTTCAAAGGCAGATTATTAATCCATAGCATCCTGGCTGAAAGTCTAACATTCTATTCACTAAGCTTGATACCTTATAAAGGCAAGGTTATTTAATCTATTGGGACATCTCAGACAACATTCTAAGACAAATAGTTTGTCATTCTGCAACAATGCATATTATTTGTACATTTCTCACCATTGTTGGCATTATAAATCTTGAGATTGATATATCCATCTATAAATATCAGGTATATTTCTACCTATATTGATAGTCCATGATGTTTGTTCAGATATATAATATAGGTTTAATCTAACTTTTCTTAAATCTAGCCCTAAGATTCAGTCATGATGCAAGTCTTCTTTAAGGTTGTTTTGTTGATCAAAAGGGATAATATTAAAGGACTATATAAATATTGGCTCTTAAACTCCATATGTTTATAAAACTTATACAACTTTATAGCACACAGTTTAAAGTATATAAATATACAGGGCATAACTATTTATAAACATCATATACTTATGCAACAGAAAATTGATATAGAAGATTAAGAGATTATTAGAAATATATTAAATATATCCTTCTTAAATATTAAAAGATCATGGTATATCTCAAGACTAAAAAGCATTTCTTTCGCCCCTTTTAATATGCACTATCTAAATGTAGAGTTGAATCTTCCACTACTTCACCAAATCATCACTTTCCCTTGTGAAGCAGCCATACCTTTTTCTATCCTGATTTAATAGAACTGTTTTATATTAGTGAGTTCCTTTTCCCCCATCATATGAATCACTGGGGAAAGTAATTAAATTTAATAGAAATTGTTCTCATTTTGAAGATGCCATCAATTTGGAATCACAGGGGAAGTAATTAAATGTAAGAGTAGCCCTGACTTGTGAATGAGCATGCAGATTACAAAACCACAGCACTTTGAAGCAGGAAGGACCTAAGAGGAAAATAATTTAACTTGTTCTCAAATAAGAATGCCTCCTCCAACATAGCTTTTGCTAAAAGACCTCCAGTGAAGGGAACTCATTGGATCCCAAGATAGTCAATTTAACTTTGGGATAGTACTAATTGTAGAGAAGATTTTCTTTATATCAAACTTAAATTGGACTCCCTGAAACTTACACAAATTGCTTCCTGTTCTGCCCCAGGGATCAAAACAGAATAAATTTCATATATCTTTACTATGACAGCCTTCCAAATATCAAAATATGTTTTTTTTTTTCATATCTCTCTTCATTCTTCTCCTAGTTCCTTTACCAGTGACAATGTATTTTGGACTTGGGCCCTGTCACTAAACTAGTGACTGTCTCTGGATATTCTTTACTTTCTCATGTCAGTTCTAAATGTAATATTGAACACAGACATTGAACACAGAAAAATAATAGAGTACTATGACCCAACTGGCCCAATAACTTTTAATGTAGCCTAACTTCACCTAGATTGTTGTTATTGGTGAGGGTTTTGGGAGAACGGAATTTGGGGAGAGAAAGGAGTACTGCATATAGTGAGATTATACTCAATTTAAATTCCAGGCCTTTTTTTCTCAGACAAAAAGTTTTCTTTCTATGTCTCACCTATCTTGCCCTTATAAAACTGATTTTTTAAAGTGACAGGCTTTATTTTTCCTTTTTAATCATATCATATTATTTTTTTTAATGTCCTGGTAATATATTTCTATAACGCAATTATGTCATCTGATATGTTAAATATCTTTTTTTTTAGCGTTGTGTCATTCATACATCTTTTTCTAGCCATGGTTTTATTTAAATCTTAGATATACATACAGGGTGAAATGTTAATTGATAGCTAGTTTCTACCTTACTATTTTGTAGTTTTCCCAACAGTTTTTGTCAAATAATGAGTTTTCTTCCAAAAGCTTAAATTTTTGAGTTTATCATATACTACATTACTGTGTTCATTTACTATAGGGTTTTGTGTGCCTAATCAATTTTACTGATGCACCACCCTATTTTTTAAAGAAATATCCAATTGTTTTGAGAATTACTGCTTTATAATGAATGCAGTTTCAGATATGGTATAGCTAGATCACCTTCTGTCACATTTTTTTTAAATTTCCTTGATAGCTTTGAACTTTTGCCCTTCCAGATGAATATTATTATTAATTTTATAGTCCTATAAAATATTTTGGTAGTTTGTTTGATGTGGCATTGAATAAATAGATGAATTTAAGGAGTATTGTCATGTTTGTTATATTTTCTTGGCCAAGTTCTCTCCTCAGGTCATCTTTTTTGTTAGAAAAAAGAGAGAAAAACAAAAATATCATTTTAATATAATAGAGTCATAGGATAGAATATTTTTTTATGAATGAAGATTAAAATAATCACAAAAGGATTCAAATGTTATTTCATATGCCAGTCAATACTGGCTGATAGTTGCATGATAACTATCAATTTATCACATATGAAATATCCTATAAAATATCCTGGATATTTTAACTTATCAACTCTGACATATAAATGGGGCTGAACTGAATTAAGCATTTTATTAAACGTCATATTTTAAATGATTGGGCACTACATTCTATTCTTAAAGAGATACATCAAGAACTAATATTCTCTTTCTTGCACAGCATGGAAAGTATGGACAAAAATATTCAGAAGAATTGCAGATGGTTAACTTATATTGGATTGCTTGCTGTCTTAAGGAGGTAGGAGGAGGAGAGGGAGGGAGAAAAAATTGTATTACAAAATTTTCCAAAGGTAAATACAGAAAACTATTTTTGCATATAACATATATTTTATTTGGTTTTATTTTAAATTTATTTTTATTTTTTATTTATATTTATATTTATATATAATATTGCATATTTATAGTTTTATTACTATATTATATGTATATAAACACATTTAATATGTTATATAATTCAATATATTTATTATTTTTATCATTTATTTTTTATATTTATTTTATTTATATTTTTAATGAGAGGTAATATTTATTGATGTGGAAAAGTCCTTGGCCAATCTGATTGTAATCCATTTATAATTAAGTGAACTAGATCTAAGGACCTGTAAAAAAACAGAAAAATCAGGGTCAACTAATTGATGTCAGACACAACCTGAAACAACATCTTCCTAATTCAAAATGCAACACTATCCATCTCTACCCTGATTCTTAAAACAAACAAAAAAGATTGAGAAAGCAAGCAATGATTAACCATTTTGAATTACGGTAGCTCTTTTTCTTTTTCTATAACATAATAATTGTGTGTTATTAGTACAAAATTAAGAGCATATGTTGAACAAGAGGTATTAGTGAGATTCCTATCTATGTAGTTGATACTTTTTGTTTAACATATGTTCTTAATTTTGTTTGCTTCAGTTTCCTTATCTAAAATATTAGATGGGAGAGTGAAATGGCAGACCATTTCAATATCTTTGCTAAAAAAAAATCCCAAATGAGATCATGAAGAGTAGAACATAAATTATAAAAAATGATAAAATTGTTTTCCTCAGGATTCTATGTAAGACTCTTTGTTCAAATTCCAATCCCCAATCCCCATATACTTTTATGGATGAAATGAGAGCCCTTTCATGCTTAATAATTTACCTTTCACTGAAAAATTCAAAACTCCTTTAATTACTTTTGTCAAATTGACATGTTAACTAATCACAACTATATCCAAATTTCTCATTTTTTAACTTAATCATAAAATTATATTTAAATGAACTGAAGCATTATAAAACTTGGAACCTCTAGTCTCCAAAAGGGTCTATTCATTCCTTTGGTATGTTTGAAAGTATTGTTTTACTTTCATATTCTTTCAAAATTTTACATGTAAAATTTCTCTCTCACTCTATAAAACACCAAACTATGTATATGATTCTACTTTGTTCACAAAATGACTTAAATCTCTTTGCAATATATTTTTATTGTTTTGTTTCAAAGCATTTGAATACTACTGCAAATTTGTTTTTCTTCATACACATAAATTAGTTTTTTAAAAATGTTTAATGAAAACCTGCTTTTTCAACTTCTTACCCCAAATAATAAACACAAGAAAAACAAAGCCCATTGCAACTATATACTGTCAATCAGAACAGTTTTCTACATTGTATACATGCAAAATGAGAGGCAAAGAAAGAGAGATGGAGAGGAGAGAGGGAGCATTTGACAGCAGTATTATTTTTTTTTAATTTTTAGTCCTTAATAGGAATTGGATAGGATGTTTTATCATTCCTCTGGAATTGAGGTTGATCATTACACTGATAAGAGTTTAGTACAAATTGTATTTCATCACACTTATATACCAAAAGTTGTTCATTCTCCAATGTATGGATAACTTCTTGAAATTCCCATTTTTTCTTACTTATGAAGAACTTTAAATATATTTTAATATCTTTAAAATTTGCTTTGTCTCATACTAAGTCCTCCCTTATGTAACCCTTATGAAATTCCCTCTCCTCACTGCTCCCTTTTCCTCCTCTTTCCCTGTTGTGTAAAATAAATGTCTGAGTCCAATTTTGTGTGTGTCTTCTTTTGACCAGTTGACCAGTTAAGACTATAGTGAGGCACTTAGGTTATCTTTTCTGCCCATTCTCCATCCCATTTTTTTGTTTTGTTTTGTTTTTGTTTTTGTTTCTGTTTTTGTTTTTGTTTTTTTGTTTTTGTGAGTATTTTTTTTTTGTTTTTATGCATAGATACTTCAGCACTCTGATTATATAAGATCCTCTCCCTACCTTCTTTTCGCTCGATGTATCCTTTTCTACTCCATATATTCCAGGTAGGAGGCAGAATTGATAGAACTGTAGGCCTAGAGTCAGGAAATCTTGAGTTCCAATTTAATGTCATACTCTTGCTATTTGTGTGATCTTAGGCAAGTCCCTTAATTCTGACTTCTTCAGTTTTCTCATCTGTAAAATGGGGATGATAATAATAGCATGTATATTCCAGAGTTATTGGAAGGATCAAATGAGAAAATATTTGTAAAGTTCTTAGTGTGGTACCTGGTACACAGTAGGCATTATATAAATATTAGTAATATTTTTCATTCCTTTTTTTTTAAGATGATCTTAAGAAAGAGGAATTCCCAGGACTTTTTTAAACTAGACACATTCTATGACCTTAATGATGAAAAATTTCAGAATGGACATATAACTTATCTTCCTATATTTGAATGTAAACAGTTTATCATTGTTTAAGCCTTTTATTCGTGTTCATTTATATGAATTGTCTTATGTTTCTGTTCACACTTGTGAATGTTCACTCACACTTTCTCTGAAGCTCTGGTGTAATCATTGGGAATGATTTTAAGTCCTTTATTTCATTAAAAGGCCAGTTTCCATATCCCACTCACATTCCATTTCTCCTATAGCAGAATAAGTAATTCTTGATTGCAATCCCATGTCTTTTGCCCTCTAAAATATTGTATTTGGTGTTCTCTGCTTCTTTATAGTGTTGTCTGTGAAATCACGTGCAATACTGACTGTATGCCCTTGATACTTAAATTCTTCCTTTAAGCTTATAATATTTTATTTTGACCTAGAATCTCAGGATTTTGATTGTGCTATTTTCTGAAAACTTTTCATTTTGGGGTTTCATTTAGTAATTGATCAGTTCATTCTGTTTTACTTTGTCCTCTGAATCACATAATTACTATATCTGCATTCTTCTGAACTTCCTCCTTTCTCTGTGCACAACCCTAAACATCCCTAAACTATAATGTCACTTCCAAGTTTATGTCTCCTATTAATTTTGCTCTGGACTTTAGATTTGATTTTGGACAGTGGGGAAAAGCTGTGGTATGTAGAAACATCTATATTATGTAATGATTAACTGTGATGGACTTGCCTCTTCTCAACAGGGTGATGACTCAAGACAATCCCAATAGACTTTGAATGGAATATGACAATCACATCCAGAGAGAGAACTATGGAGACTGAATGTGGATCAAAGCATACTATTTGTACTTTTTTGATTGTTTTTCTTGTTTGGCCCCGCCCCCCATTTTAGACTGATTTTTCTTGTACAACATGACACATATGGAAATATGTTTAAAAGGACTGTACATATATAACCTATATTAAATTGCTTTTAATTTAGGAGGCAGAGGGTAAGGAAGGGAAGAAAAAATAGAACACAAAATTTGTGAATTGTGAAAACTATCTTTACATTTGGCACTATCTTTACATATATGGGAAAATAAAATTGAAAGAAAAAGCTTTTAGTTCATATCTGTCTCTTTTTCAGGGTCCCAACGGGGTCTCAGATCTATGAGGCAGAGCCTCCATCAATTAAATCCAGACTAAACCTCATCTCTAGTACCTGTAGATTTCCCTAATTCTCTCCTTATGTTCAATTAAACTGGACAAATAATCCACTTTAACATTTTCTGAATTTCCTTTTCACCATTTGGTCTTGTGTATTTTCTAGATGTTTTGGAGGAAGTTTTATGGAGGGGCACTCAGTGGTACTACTCTCTACCATTACATTTTGGCCTAGCCAAATTCAGTAATGCAAAAAACTTTTATTAAGTAAATATGATATTCCATGCGTTGTCAATTGCCAATCATAATAATATATTACTCCTTGTTCTTCAAGGAACTTATAATCTAATTGAGAGGGATTGTTATTGTTTAGTTGTTTCAGTCACATGAGACTCTTTTTGACCCCGTCGAAGTTTTCTAGACAAAGATTCTGCAGTGGTTCACCATTTCTTGTTTAGCTCATTTTTACAAAACAGAAACTGAGGCAAAAGGATTAATTGACTTCCCTTGTTTCACACAGCTAGTAAGTATCTAAGGACAGATATGAGTTCAGAAAGATGAATCTTCCTTACTTCAGACCAGGCACTGATTCCAGTCTGTCACCTATTTGCCATCTAATGAACTGAGATAATGCAGCAAAGGAGGCAAGAAGGAGAAAGAAAGAGAAACATCATGGGATAACCTATGAAGTCGAAACCAAAAACCTAGCAGATCCAAACTATAATGAACCAGAAGTCCTATTTCTCACATTTCTAAAATAAAACATTGAAAGGAGTTTGGTACTTTTTGCTCCTAATCTCCAATTGTACTGATTACAACTGTACAATTGATTTCATTTTACTTGCATTTTCAATGAATGCAGGGAGGAAATGGGTGAAGGGAGAGAATTTGGAAGTCAAAAAATTTTGGGGGGAAAATGGAAAAAAATAACATATTTCTTTTTAAAAAAGATCCCAATTAACATGATGCTAGTATTAAGGGGAAAAAAAAAGTTAGAATTAACCAGATTAGGGCAGAGCCAAGATGGCGGAGAAGATACACGTGATTTTGTGAGCTCCATTCTTCCCTCATTAACAATTAGTTAAATCAGCCTCAAAAATAACGCTGGACTGGTAGAAACCAAAAGGACTGGAAACACACCTTACCAGTTGAAGAGAATCTTGAGTTTCAACAGAAAAAGTCAGTTTCCGGGGAGGAAGAAAAAAGGCCAGTTCAGACAGGGTGAGGTGCTAGCACACTGCACCAATTGGGCTGGGGAGAACTCTGGGATCAGAGAAGCAACTGAGAGAGAGGAATCTGGCACAAGCTGTTAGCTCTTCTCTGCTTTAAAAGAAGAGAAATCAAGCCACTTTGAAATATAAAGCTAGAGCCTAGAACCACCCCAATCTGGAAGTGACATAGCTGTCCAGGGCTTCACCTGGGGGTATTTAAGAGCTTGAAAAGCGGGGACACAGCCCAAGGCAACATCTAATTCAAATAAGGCCTGGCTTGGCTGGAGGCTGTGGAACTTAGCCATGGAAGTCACAGAGAAGCAGCAACTTTGAAATAGGGACCATGGTTTCTGGGCAGACACTTCAGCTGCTGATATCCACACCCCACAGGACGCATTAGCTGGGCTTTGTGTTGCATTTACTGTTCAGTCTTAAGCCTCAGGGAAGTCTCTAGGACACACAGCAGGGTCCTTCACTGGGCAACCCAAACAGCACAGCCACAACCATAATAATCACCCCTGAGGCACTTCCAGGGAGGGGGAGGGGAACTCTCTCCCAGAGCTCTCTCTTAGCTCAGGCACAGGAGCCACTGCATCCATCCAGTCTGGGAGGAAGCTGGTAAAGACATAAATAAATAAACTTCTTACCCCAAGGGCAGACACCAAAAGAGTTTTTAAATATGAATAAAAAGCTGAAGGGAACCATTGATTCCTTCTACACAGAGAACGAGAGGGTATCCAATCCCGAGGAAGTTAATAGCAGAGAGTCAGCAGATAATAGCCTAAAGGGGAACCATACCTGCCCCCTATCACATAACTCTTTCTGAGAAGAGACTATTAAAAAATTAAGAGAGTTTGAAGAAAAATGGGGAAAGGAAAGAGAAGCTATGATAGAGAATAACAACGTTCTGAAATTTGAGTTGGAAAAAATAAAGAATTCACAGGAGATTCAGGGAAACAAAATTTGTGAATAAGAAAAGGTTAAAAAATCACAGGAAAGTAGAATTTCTGAATTGGAAAAGATAAAAAATTCTCAAGAAAGTAGGATTTCTGAAATGGAAAAAGAAAATAATTCTCTAAAAAAAAATTAGGGAAATGGAAAAAAATTCAATAGAGCAAAATAATTCTTTAAACTCTCAATTGGGCATATACAAAAAGAACTAAAAACTGTGAATGAAGAAAATAACTCCTTAAAATTCAGGATGGAACAAATAGAAATGAATGATTCAATGAGAACCTAAGAATCAATCAAACAAAACAAACAAACAAAAAAAAAAAAATGAAAAGCTGGAGAATAAAGTCAAATACTTACTGGAAAACTCTAGAGACATGGAAAATAGATCTAGGAGAGATAATCTGAGGATCATTGGACTTCTGAAAACTATAACCAAAAAAAGAGCCTAGATTCTATTTTAGCGGAAATCATCAAAGAGAACTGTCCAGAGATAATAGAAACAGACAGGAAAATAAGCGTGGAAAGAATTCATTGAACTCCTTCTGAAAAAGACCCTAAACAAAAAACTCCACGGAATATTGTGGCTAAGCTGCAGAATTACCACACAAAGGAAAGAATATTGCAAGCAGCTAGAAAAAATCAATTCAAATATCAAGGGGCCACAATAAGGGTCACTCAAGATCTGGATGCCTCCACATTAAAAGATCAAAGGGCCTGGAATTTGATATTCTGAAAGGCAAAAGACCAAGGATTGCAACCAAGAATAAACTACCCAGCTAAGTTTAGCATTTTTTTCCATGGAAGAAGATGTTCATTCAATGAAACAGAGGAATTCCATTTGTTTTTAAGAAAAAAACCATATTGAAACAAAAAATTTGATCTACATCCACAAGACTGAAGAGAAACAGAAAAAGTTAAACAGAACTCTTGAGAACTCTATTTCTGTTATGGATATATAGAAAGTACGCATGGATAATTTGATTTTACTGATATAAAAAAGGGGGGTGTAGTAAAGGGAAGGGGATAGTATCAGAAAAAGGGGAAGGAGTGATAAAAAAGGGAAACTACATCCCAGGAAGAGGCATAGAAAATACACCATATCTGAGGGAATTTAGAGAGGGGAGAAACATTGTGTGAATGTTACTTTCATCAACAGAGGCTCAAAGAGTAAATAATTGACATATTTGTTTTTCAGAGAATTCTCTCTCACCTCATCAAAAGGGGGGAGAGGTAAAGGGAAAAGGAAAGGGGAAATAAGGGAAGGGACTTGGAGGGAGGGGGGAGGGATACTAAAAAAGGGAGGGCGGTGCATCACAAGTGGGGTCTATACATTAAATATTGGGGAAGGGGTTTGGGGGGGTCAAGGGAAAAAGCATAATCTGGGGATAATATGTTGGCAACAAATATGGGATGAACTCTCCAATCAAAAGGAGACAGACTGCAGACTAGATCAAAAGTCAGAACCCTACAATATGTTGTTTACAGGAAACACACTTAAAGCAGGGAGATACATACAGATTAAAGGTAAAAGGTTGGAGCAGAATCTATTATGCTTCAGGTAAAGCCAAAAAAGCAGGGGTAGCCATCCTTATCTCAGATCAAGCAAAAGCAGAAGTTGATCTAATTAAAAGAGATAAGGAAGGAAACTATATCCGCTAAAAGGTAGCATAAATAATGAAGCCATAACAATACTAAACATATATATATATATATATATATATATATATATATATATATATATATATATATATATATATATATATATATATATATATATATACAACAAGTGGTATAGCATCTAACTTTCAAAAGGAAAAGTTAAGATAATTGCAAGAAGAACTAGACAGTAAAACTATAATAGTGGGAGATCTCAACCTTGCACTGTCAGATTTAGACAAATCAAACCACAAAACAAATAAGAAAGAAATTAAAAAATAAATAGAATATTAGAAAAGCTAGATATGATAGACCTTTGGAGAAAACTGAATGGCAATAGAAATGAATATACTTTCTTCTCAGCAGTTCATGGATCCCATAAAAAAATTGACCATATATTAGGACAAAAAGATCTCAAAATTAAATATAGGAAGGCAGAAATAATAAATGCCTTCTTCTTAGATCACAATGCAATAAAAGCTACATTCAGTGGGGTGGAGTCAAGATACTCCCTCACAACAAATTAGATAAATCAGCCTCAGAAATAGCGTTGGACTGATAGATACCACAAGGACTGTAAGAACAACTTACCAGCTGAAGAGAATCTGGAGTTTCAACAGAAAAGATCAGTTCCCAGGGGAAGAAGAAGAGAGGCCAGAACAGACGGCTGGGTGATAGCATACTGCGCCGATTGCGCTGGGACGGGCTCTGGGATCAGAGAAGCCACTGAGATAAAGGAATCTGGCACAGGCTGTTAGCTCTTCTCTGCATATAATATAGCAGTTCAGAAGAGAAATCTAAACTACTTTAAAAATTCAAAGATAGATTAGATCTTCCCAGATCCTGGGGGTGAATCAGCAGATCACGGCACTGGGGGGTGTGGCCCCTAGCTCCCACCTGTGACTAGTTAAGAGATTGAGAAGTGGGCTGATACGGCCCAAGGCAACACACACTGCCTAGCTCAGCTGGAGGGTATGGAACTCAGCTCCGGAAGTCCCAGAGAAGCAGAACCTTTGAACTAGGGACCACGGTTTCTGGCAGACACTAACAGTTTGAGTGCAGGGGATTTTCACTTCACCTGCTGCAGACATCCACGCCCTACCTGGACACATAGGCTGGGCTTTGTGTCGCCTTTACTGTTCAGTCTCTAACCTCAGGGAAGCCGCTAGAACACAGCGCCCTCAAAGTGGAGCAGTGCTGATCACCTCTGAGGCACTTCCAGGGAGGGGGTCGGGAACTCTCTCCCAGAGCTCTCTCTTAGCTCAGGCGCCACTACATCCATCTGGTCTGGGAGGAAGCTGGAAAAGAAATAAATAAATAATTTCCTACCCCAGGGACAGACCCCAAAAGATATTTCAATATGAGTAAGAAGCCAAAAAAAAACCATTGACTCATTCTACACAGACAAATAGCGGGTATCCAACCCCGAGGAAGTTAACAGCAGAGAGTCAGCAGATAACAACCTAAAGGGGAATAATTCCTGACCCCCATCACATAACTCTCTCCTAGAAGAGGCTATTAAAAAGTTAAGAGAGTTTGAAGAAAAATGGGGAAAGGAAAGGGAAGCTATGATAGAGAATAAAAGTCTCAAGAAAATTGAATTTCTGAATTGAAAAAAGAAAATAATTCTCAAAAAAAAATTAGGGAAATGGAAAAAAATTCAATAGAGCAAAATAATTCATTTAAAAACAAAATTGGGCATATAAAAAGGAACTAAAAACTGTGAAAGAAGAAAATAACTCCTTAAAACTCAGGATGGAAAAAATAGAAATGAATGATTCACAGAGAACCCAAGAATCAGTCAAACAAAACAAAAACAAAAAATGAGAAGCTGGAGAACAACGTCAAAAATTTACTGGGAAAATCTATAGACCTGGAACATAGATCTAGGAGAGATAATCTGCGGATCATTGGACTTCCCGAAAACTATGACCAAAAAAGGAGCCTAGATTCTATTTTACAGGAAATTATCAAAGAGAACTGTCCAGAGATAATAGAAACAGAAGGGAAAGTAGATGTGGAAAGAATTCATCAAACTCCTTCTGAAATAGACCCTAAAAAAAGAACACCACGGAATATAGTGGCTAAGCTGCAGAATTACCACACAAAGGAGAAAATCTTGCAAGCAGCTAGAAAAAAACAATTTAAATACCAAGGTGCCACAATAAGGATCACTCAAGATCTGGCTGCCTCCACATTAAAAGATAGAAGGGCCTGGAACCTGATATTCCGTAAGGCGAAAGATCAAGGACTGCAACCAAGAATGAACTACCCAGCTAATTTTAGCATCTTTTTCCATGGAAGAAGATGGTCATTCAATGAAAGAGAGCAATTCTATATGTTTCTAAGAAAAAAAACAGACTTAAACAAAAAATTTGATCTACATCCACAGGACTGAAGAGAAACAGAAAAAGGTACACAGAACCCTTGAGAACTGTAACTCTATTGTGGGTATATAAAAAGTACTCATGGATAATTTGATTTTACTGATATAAAAGAAAAAAGGGGGGTGTAGTAAAGGGAAGGAGGGCGGTTCAGAAAAAGGGGAAGGAATGATAAAAAGAGGGAAACTACATCCCAGGAAGAGGCATAGAAAATACACCATATCTGAGGGAATTTAGTGAGGGGGAGAATCATTGTGTGAATCTTACTCTCATCAGAAGAGGCTCAAAGAGTAAATAATTGACATATTTGTTTTTCAGAGAATTTTCTCTCACCTCATTAAAAGGGGGGAGAGGAAAAGGGAAAAGGAAAAGGAGAATAAGTGAAAGGACTTGGAGGGAGGGGGGAGGGATACTAAAAAAAAAAGAGGGAGGTTTGCGCGTCACAAGGGGGGGTTCTGTAACTTAAATATCATGGAGAGGGCTCAGGGGGGGCAAGAGAAAAAGCATAATTTGGGGAAAATATGATGGCAGGAAATACAGAATTAGTAATTTTAACTGTAAATGTGAATGGGATGAACGCTCCCATTAAAAGGAGACGGATAGCAGACTGGATCAAAAATCAGAACCCTACAATATGTTCTTTACAGGAAACACACTTAAAGCAGGGAGATACATACATAGTAAAGGTAAAAGGTTAGAACAGAGCCTATTATGCTTAAGGTAAAGCCAAAAAAGCAGGGGTAGCTATCCTTGTCTCAGATCAAGCAAAAGCAGAAGTTGATCTAGTTAAAAAAGATAAGGAAGGAAACTATATCCTGCTGAAAGGTAGCATACATAATGAAGCCATATCAATACTAAACATATATGCACCAAATGGTATAGCATCTAACTTTCTAAAGGAAAAGTTTAGAGAATTGCAAGAAGAAATAGACAGTAAAACTATAATAGTGGGAGATCTCAACTTTGCACTCTCAGATTTAGACAAATCAAACCACAAAAATAATAAGAAAGAAATTAAAAAAGTAAATAGAACAATAGAAAAACTAGGTATGATAGACCTTTGGAGAAAACTGAATGGCAATAGAAAGGAATATACTTTCTTCTCAGCAGTTCATGGATCCTATACAAAAATAGACCATATATTAGGACATAAATATCTCAAAATTAAATGTAGGAAGGCAGAAATAATAAATGCCTTAAATAGTCCCTTTTCAGAAAAAGAAATAGAACAAGCTATTAATCAACTCCCCAGGTAAAAATCACCAGGACCAGATGGATTCAAATGTGAATTCTACCAAACATTTAAAGAACGATTAGCCCCAATGTTATATTAATTATTTTTAAAAAGTAGGGGATGAAGGAGTCCTACCAAACTCCTTTTATGACACAGAAATGGTACTGATACCTTAACCAGGTAGATCGAAAACTGAGAAAGAAAATTATAGACCAATTTCCTTAATGAATATTGATGCTAAATTCTTAAATAATATATTAGCAAAAAGACATCATTAAATCATCTCCAGGATAATACACTATGATCAAGTAGGATTTATTCCAGGAATGCAGGGCTGGTTTAATATTTGGAAAACTATTAATATAATTGACTATATTAATAATCAAATTAACAAGAACCATATGATCATCTCATTAGATGCAGAAAAAGCATTTGACAAAAGCCAACATCCATTCCTACTAAAAACTTTTGAGAGTATAGGAATAAATGGACTATTCCTTAGAATAATCAGGAGCATATATTTAAGACCGTCAGTAAGCATAATATGCAATAGAAATAAACTGCAACCTTTCCCAGTAAGATCAGGAGTGAAACAAGGCTGCCCAGTATCACCATTACTATTCAATATAGTACTAGAAACGCTAGCCTCGGCAATAAGAGCCGAGAAAGAGATTCAAGGAATTAGAATAGGAAATGAGGAAACCAAAATAGCACTCTTTGCAGATGACATGATGGTATACTTAGAGAACCCCAAAGACTCTGATAAAAAGCAATTAGAAATAATTCAAAATTTCAGCAAAGTGGCAGGATACAAAATAAATCCACATAAATCCTCAACATTTTTATATATCACTAACAAAATGCAACAGCAAGAGATACAAAGAGAAATTCCATTCCAAACAAATGTTGAGAGTATAAAGTATTTGGGAATCCATCTACCAAAATAAAGTAAGGAATTATATGAGAAAAATTACAAAACACTTGCCACAAAAATAAAGTCAGATTTAAATAATTGGAAAGACATTCATTGCTCTTGGATAGGCCAAGATAATATAATAAAAATGACAATACTCCCCAAACTAATCTATTTATTTAGTGCTATACCAATCAGACTCCCAAGAAACTATTTCAATGACCTAGAAAAAATAACAACAAAATTCATATGGAAGAATAAAAGGTCGAGATTTGCAAGGGAACTAATAAAAAATAGTCAGAGGAAGATGGTCTAAGTGTACCTGATCTAAAGCTATATTATAAAGCAACAGTCACCAAAACTATTTGGTATTGGCTAAGAAATAGACCAGTAGATCAGTGGAACAGATTAGATACAAAGGACAAAAAAGGGTACATCTATAGCAATCTAATCTTTGACAAACCCAAAGATACCAACATTAGGGATAAAAATTCATTATTTGGAAAAAACTGTTGGGAAAACTGGAAATTAATATGGCAGAAATTAGATATGGATCCACACTTAACACCATATACCAAGATAAGATTAAAATGGGTCCATGATTTAGGCATAAAGAGTGAGATAATAAATAGATTAGAGGAACAGAGGATAGTCTACCTCTAAAATTTGTGGAGGAGGAAGGAATTTATGACCATAGGAGAACTAGAGATCATTATTGATCACAAAATAGAAGATTTTGATTACATCAAACTAAAAAGTTTCTGTACAAACAATACTAATGCAAACACGATTAGAAGGGAAGTAACAGATTGGGAAAATATTTTTAAAGTTAAACGTTCTGACAAAGTTCTCATTTCCAAAATATATACAGAAGTGACCCTAATTTATAAGAAATCAAACCATTTTCCAATTGATAAATGGTCAAAAGATATGAACAGACAATTCTTAGATGATGATATTGAAATTATATCCACTCATATGAAAGAATGTTCCAAATCACTACTGATTAGAGAAATGCAAATTAAGACAACTCTGAGATACCACTACACACTTGTCAGATTGGCTAAGATGACAGGAACAAATAATGATGAATTTTGGAGTGGATGTGGGAAAACTGGGACACTAACACATTGTTGGTGGACTGGAAAGAATCCAGCCATTCTGGAGAGCAATTTGGAATTATGACCCAAAAGTTATCAAACTGTGCATACCCTTTGATCCAGCATTGCTGTTATTGGGCTTATATCCCAAAGAAATACTGAGGAGGGGAAAGGGACCAGTATGTGCCAAAATGTTTGTGGAAGCTCTTTTCTTAGTGGCTGGAAACTGGAAGATGAATGGATGTCCATCACTTGGAGAATGGTTGGGTAGATTATGGTATATGAAGGTTATGGAATATTATTGCTATGTAAGAAATGACCAGCAGGAGGAATACAGAGAGGCTTGGAGGGGCTTATATCAACTGATCCTGAGTGAAATGAATAGAACCAGAAGATCGCTGTGCACTTCATTGTTGTATAAAGAGGTATTCTGATGGAAGTGGATATCTTCAACCTAAGGAAGATCCAACTGACTTCCAGTTGATCAATGATGGACAGAAGCAGCTACACCCAGAGAAGGAACACTGGGAAGTGAATGTAAATTGTTAGCACTACTGTCTATCTACCCAGGTTACTTATACCTTCAGAATCTAATACTTAATGTGCAACAAGAAAATGGTATTTACACACATATATTTTATCTAGGTTATATTGTAACACATGTAAAATATTTGGGATTGCCTGTCATCAAGGGGAGGGAGTAGAAGGAGCGAGGGGATAATTTGGAAAAATGAATACAAGGGATAATGTTAAAAAACATTACTCATGCATACATACTGTCAAAAAAAGTATAAATAAAAAAAAGAAAATTTAACAAAAAAAAAAAAAAAAGAATTAACTAGGTTAAAAAAAAAACGATTACAGGGAAATTGATAAATTTTCCTCTGAAAATGAAAGTGATGAATGTGTTAAAGATTTATGATGCAGAAGATAATGAAATGAAGAGAATTATTAATAATGCCTCACTAGAGTCATGAGAAAAACAAAGGGGAGACCACATTTTTAGGATAAAAAAATAAGTTTAAAAAGTTCTTTTCTGTCACAAACAGAAATATTGTTGTTACTAAAGGACTATCGTTGAATGACACAAATGCATATGACAAAAATTTTATTTACATAACCTACTTTAAAGCAAAGACTGTCCTTTTAAAAGTTTGTTTTGAAGAATTTATATGAACTGAAATGCATTTACTTTTAAAATGAAAATTTTATAGGATTAAAAAATGCAAAGCAATCTACTTCCCTGAATTCAGAAAGTATTTATTCTTGGAGAAATGCCATTCAGTTGTTAATAGCATAGTCTTTTTAATTACTATAGTCACTTTGTTTCCTTACTTTTAGCATAGGAAATTTAGCTGTCAAAATTGAGAAGCTTAGTCCTTTTTAGAAAAGATATTACTCACTGAGAGTGAGGTAGGGAATCCGACCATGTGTTCCCTATCCCAAACTTCTCAGGTACAATTTATGCATAGCTGCAGAGATTAATGGTTTCCTGAGGTGATGAAAGCATTATGCTACTTGTAAACATCCCTAAACTTTCAAGAAACCATTTTAATGTAGAGGAAATATAAAAGATGATTTTCTATATTATGTGATTACTTACAATGATATTTTGTGTGTGTATTTTTTCTGGCTAATATTACTTTCATTTAAAAAAATTAATTATCTAAGTATTAGCTATGCTACTGAAGAACAATATGTATCTATCTATAAAGAGCTTCTTTTGGAGTTAGGAAAATATAAGTTCAAGTCCCAACTCTGACAGACAGAAGTATTAATCTGGGGAAATTATTCAGTTACTTGGTGCTCACAAACGACTCTTTATGACTGTATAAACTGCAGAGCAGATGCTTATCTGAATTGGTAGTGGGAGTTTTCTCATGGGAATTTCATAAACCAATGTAATGAAAAATCTGCCAAATACAAAATAAAACAGACAAGCCAAAATGTTTCTCAGATTCATATGAGAGTGAGCAAGGACAGGGCTTACAGTACTTAACTATATAAGGCAAATTCTTTAAAAATACATTTCAGTTGAAAAAAAAAAAAAGAAAAACCCATATGATATAAGAGAGCATATGTGATACAGGAAAATAACAGAGTAAAAAATAATGTGTTATTATTATATGCACCAAAAATTTATAAGGTGATTATAATAGTAATTTTTTTTCTTTAGACCACTGTACTTTTGAAGTGAATTGCTGAATGTTACATCAGACCAGAAAATTTTGTCTCAATATAGGACAAAATTATAAATAGACTTGCAATAATTTCTTTCCTTCTCCTATAATAAAAGTCCATGTGAGAATTTTTTTAAGACTCAGGCAGAGACAGAATCAACAAGAAGTAGTTGGACTTCATTTAGAAAAGAAAAAAAAAGTGCCAACATAAAACCATTTTGCAAGTGCTAGTTGGGGCCTTATCATTCAGTAATTGCTAGAGGCTGCTGGAGGATTTATTCCTTCCATAATAATAATTCTGGAATCTATTCAAAACCACTAGATTAGCACATAACCTAGATTAGCTCTGGGACTGGCAAACTACAAATATATCATATTGCTTTTCCTAAATCATAGTGGTAACAGAGCATCATTTTTGGAGGTGGTTTTTGAAATTAGCAATCGTACTTCACATTCCCAAACAGGATTATTTTTCCTTGTTTTCCTCAGCATATATCACTTAGAGAGGAAGTTTCCTGGAAAATTGCCATACTAATTTACTAAGAGAATATTCTCTGTTGATTTTCCTTAGCAAATATGTCAAATGTAAACAGGGTTCTATTCCAATCCATATTTATATGAAAAGATCAGGTTCTAAGAGGAAGCAGCTGTTATGTCTAAACTCATGTTCAAGAAATAGTTTTGAGGATGGTTAATTCATATAGTATTGATTATGAACACCCACCGGGGTGTTTCCCTCATGCTAACTGATTGATATCAAATAATTATTTTGATTTGCTTTTAGAAATTATTATTTAATGTATTGGTGTAGTTGATTCAAACTTTCTATCAAAGTCATTTTATAGTCTTTCACCATTATATGCATAGTCCAAGGGAAAGTGAGCTCAAACTTAAATAGAAATAGAGGTCATTAAACCATAGTTACAAATCTGGTTTGGATAGGGACAGCATGTTTTGACACCTCTACCTTACAAAGTACATGGTAAATATGAGGTCATCTATAGTTCCTTAAAGTCTTTTGCTCAAGTCCTCAAGATGTTCCCCTTGTGTTTGATATAGTTTCTTTTTCTGGACATAAATTATGTTCACTTTGTGATTGCCTTTGATATAGGAAATATTGCCTACTATTCTGATATATAGTTGGAATACCAATGATGAAGGTTGAAATTTCTGCAGACCCTTCAGAGATCAGAAAGTCCTCCTCCAATCCAAGGTGGAGAGGAAGGTGGGGAGGAAAGCCAGGATGAGGACTCCTAATTCCCAAAGTTGTTCTTTCTCAGTAAAAAGGATAAACTATCTGATTTCAATTAAGTTCAAAGACAAAACAGAGAATGTTCAATCTCTTAATCAATCCAAACTGACTTTCTATCACATTTGTATAGATGTACAGGCTATTTTTCATCAAGGTGAACACATTTTATTATTACCTGATAAATTTATCAAAGCTAAGAGGATTAATTTAGCTACATACATATACAGATAAAGATTTGTCATTTATCCATAGATATAATCCCAGTTTTCCCACCTATATGATTGAACAAATTCTTTTTTTTTTTAATTCATTTTTCCAAATTATCCCCTCCCTCCCTCCACTCCCTCCCCCCAATGGCAGGTAATTCCATACATTTTACATGTGTTACAATATAACCTAGATACAATATATGTGTGTAAATACCTTTTTCTTGTTGCACATTAATTATTAGCTTCCAAAGGTATAAGTAACCTGGGTAGATAGACAGTAGTGCTAACAATTTACATTCGCTTCCCAGTGTTCCTTCTCTGGGTATAGTTATTTCTGTCCATCATTGATCAACTGGAAGTGAGTTGGATCTTCTTTATGTTGAAGATTTCCACTTCCATCAGAATACATCCTCATACAGTATTGTTGTTGAAGTGTATAGTGATCTTCTGGTTCTGCTCATTTCACTCAGCAACAGTTGATTTAAGTCTCTCCAAGCCTCTCTGTATTCCTCCTGCTGGTCATTTCTTACAGAGCAATAATATTCCATAGCCTTCATATACCACAATTTACCCAACCATTCTCCAATTGATGGACATCCATTCAACTTCCAGTTTCTAGCTACAACAAAAAGAGCTGCCACAAATATTTTGGCACATACAGGTCCCTTTCCACTCTTTAGTATTTCTTTGGGATATAATCCCAATAACAGCAATGCTGGGTCAAAGGGTATGCACAGTTGAACAAATTCTTTACCTCTTCTGGTCTTCAGAAAAAAAAATATATATACTGGACTATCAAAAGTCCATTCTAGGTTTACATCTACAATGCTAAGAAAGTTTAAAGTACAAAATGAACTTGGATCACTGAGAACCAGTGACATTTTCCCCTAGAAATAAGGGAATGTCCTCATTGCATTTAAACTATTTTACCTTATGACCCAGCAGCGCTACTACTGGGATTATATCCCAAAGAAATACTAAAGAGCGGAAAGAGACATATTGTGCCAAAATGTTTGTGGCAGCTCTTTTTGTTGTAGCTAGAAACTGGAAGATGAATGGATGTCCATCAGTTGGAGAATGGTTGGGTAAATTGTGGTATATGAAAGTTATGGAATATTATTGCTCAGTAAGAAATGACCAGCAGGAGGAATACAGAGAGGGTTGGAGAGACTTAAATCAACTGATGCTGAGTGAAATGAGCAGAACCAGAAGATCACTGTATACTTCAACAACGATACTGTATGAGGATGTATTCTGATGGAAGTGGAAATCTTCAACATAAAGAAGATCCAACTCACTTCCAGTTGATCAATGATGGACAGAGGTAGATACACCCAGAGAAGAAACACTGGGAGGGGAATGTAAATTGTTAGCACTAATATCTGTCTGCCCAGGTTGCATGTACCTTCGGATTCTAATGTTTATTGTGCAACAAGAAAATGATATTCACACACATGTATTGTACTTAGACTATATTGTAACACATGTAAAATGTATGGTATTGCCTGTCGTCGGGGGGAGGGAATAAGGGAGGGGGGGTAATTTGGAAAAATGAATACAAGGGATAATATTATAAAATATATATATATATATATATATAATAAAAAAATATATAAAAAAAAAATAAAAATAATAAAAAAAAAAAAAAAAAAAAGAAAAAAAAAAAAAAAAAAAAACTATTTTACCTTGGAAACAGACTAGAAGCAAAAATCCATGTAAATGTTCAGATGTCTCCCAATAACTGAACTGGGTTATTCTTATATCAATAAGCTGTGCTAAAAAGATGCATTCTTATTCAGTTCTTTAGAACACATGCATGCAAAATCTGATCCCTTAAAGCAGTGTTCATATGAAATAAATTATAATTATACATAATTCTTCATATCCTTGTCTGATCAGACTTTCATTTTAAGCTATATCTCCCTGTTTCATTCTTACAAAAGATCTTGGGTGATTGCATTTGTAAATCAATGTCAAAAGTGCTATAAGATATTTTTTGTTATAAATGTTTATTAGCTATTCATATATCTCAAGTGAGGCAACATTATGGGGATTAAAACCATTAAAGAAACTAAAAATGCAATTTTAAAGGATGAAACATTTGTAAAAACCTACCCAGAATTATTATTTGTCAACAGCTCTGCTGACTTCTTGGGTGGCATTTCAGAGAAAAAGAATCCCCCTCATAGAATGAATATAAAAATGTTTGGAGCCAATATAGAGGATCCTTTTTGTTCTGAATCTCATGTGCCTTAGGCAGCAAGAATAGCTACACTATATCACTATAACTTAGTATGCAATATTTTGAAATATGGTTGTCCATTAAAAATTAGTCCTAACTGAAATTAGAATATAACATTTGACTATCAATTTTCTTATTTTGAAGAACTCTGTAATCTTATCCCACCCTAAATTTGGGTAATATGCTAAGGGGAAATAGAAGACAAATATCTTGTATAATATTTTAAGTATTCAGCACCCATTAAGATATTGTGTGCACAAAACTACACTTGCAGCACTAAATGATGGATTTCAATATAAATGCCAGCACATAAAAAGCCTGTAAGGTTTTATGGTTTTTCAAGTGAAGAATGTTTATTACTTTTCAAGAAAACATCTTATTGCCCTTTGAAAGAAGTTATCTAGGAAAAATGATTTCACATGTCAATACACATATTTATAGGTAAATATATACTCATGTGTATATACATATACAAATGCATGTACATATAGGCTATGTATATTTATATATGCAATTCATATTATAAGTGTGTGCCTATTTTCTTGTCATTGAAAACACTGTAGAAAATCCATTATCAATCCTCTGCTAAAAGAAAATTGGCTGTTATTCATAAATTCTATCTCAAGACTCTCCTTTTGAATAGGTCATGTAAGTTATGCTTTTAGAGAACTATAGAGACAGCTCTGTAGCCCAGTGGAATCCTGGGGCCTGAAGTTAGGAATAGCTGAATTCAAATTTCCTCAAACATTTACTGGAAGTATACCCCTGAGAAAGTTATTTTAATTGTTTCTCTTAGTTTCCTTAACTGTCATATAAGGATAATAATAACAACTATCTCACAGAATTGTTGCGAAGACCAAATGAGATAATATTTTTAAGTGCTTAGAATAATGTTTTATACATAGCAGTTGTTTTAAGAAAAAAAAATATATATATATATATATAATTATTTACTTCTTTTCCTCCTTATAAAAAGTGAGCTTCAGAAACCCATTAGTGTTCCCTGCCAGAATAGAAGATATAAATAGTTGGAAAGCTATTAAAGGTGCATATAGCTAATGATGCGCTATTGAGTACACTATCATTGATACACTGTCATTGATAGTTAGTAAGTTAGGAAAGTAAGGAATAGTTTATGTTTCAGATCTATGGATAAAGGACAATTTCATTAAAAAAAAAAAGAAAATATAGAGAGCATTACAAAATGTAAAAATAGATAATTTTGATATAAATTTAAAAAAAAGTTTTATTTTTTTTCTACAAACAAAACCAATGCAACCAAAATGAAAAGGAAAGCAGAAAATTGAGGAAAACTTTTTGAAGTAAGTACCTCTGTTAAAAGTCTCATTTCTTCAATATGTAGAGAACTGTGTCAAATTTATAAAAATACAAGTAATTCCCCAAAGGAAAAAATTATCAAAAGATATGAAAAAGCTGTTTTCAGACAAATAAATCATATATAAATATCTAAATCACTACAGACTAGAGAAATGCAATTCAAACCTGCAAGGGGAGTTAATATGATAAAAAAAAAAAAAAAAAGGAAAATGTTGGATTTTGAAGGGGATATGCAAAATCAGCGATGCTAATACACTCTTGATAGAGTTGTAAATTGATCCAACAATTTCAGAGAGCAATTTAGAACTGTGCTCAAAGATTATAAAACTGTGCATATCTTTCAATACCATTGATTTTCTACATACCAAAAATATCACTCCAAAACTGAAAAGGACTTGTGTGTACAAACATATTTATAGCACCTCTTTTTGTAATGGTTAAGAATTAGAAATCAAAAGGATCCCTGTCAATTTGGGAATAGCTAAACAAATCACAGTATATGATTGTAAAGAAATATTGTAATGCTTTAAGAAATGGCAATCAAAATTATTTCAGAAAAATCTGGAAAGACTTGCAAAAACTGACACATAGATGATAGAACCAGGAGAATGTGATACACACAATGAATTGGTCAATGAAGAACTATTAATGATAGCTAGTCTCAGCAATAAAATGATCTAGGATAATTCTAAAGGATTAATGAGGAAGCATACCATATACCTTCAGAAAAAAAAAAAAAAAAAAAGAACTGATATTGACCAAATACAGGCTAAAGTATGCTATTTTTCATTTACTTTCTTTCATTTTTTTTCCATTTATTTGAGTCTTTTTATGCAAAATGATTAATATGGATGTTTTACATAATTGCTCATATATAACCTATATCTGATTGTTTATTGTCTCAGGGAAAGGTGAAAGGAACGAGGGAGGAATAAAAACTGTAACCCCAAGCTTTAAATTAAAATGTTAAAAAAAAAAAAAACAACTTTAAAGGTAATTTTCATAAAACATAAGTTTAATTATGGGCTCTATAATATTATACATTACATTTATTGCAAAGTCTGAGTTAGCTCCCTGTTGACCTCAGGATCAGCCAGAGTCAGGATCAGCAAAAGTCCTTGGTCTTTAGGGGGAGAAGTAAAGGAGATGGATGAAAATTCCATGAGCTCTCCACAACTTCCTCTCTTCTCCTTGTCCACAGTCAAAGTGATCCTGGCTTGTCTTACTCCACCCCCCAATCCTTCCTACATTTATGTGTATACAACAAAAGTTTGAGCCAGCACAGAATAATGAGAAGGGCCATTTTCCAAGCACATGCTAATAAGAGTATTGTTCAATTGGTAATTAGCCTTAAGTGTTTGGTTGTCTGATTTCAATGCACTAATTCAGAGTTTCAGCCCTTTATAATTTGTTCCTGTTACTTTTACAATAATGATAAATTTCATTGGAAGAAAGGAAAGAAATAAGTATGTATTAAGTGTCTCCTATGTGACAATTATTTTGCTAAGTAAACACTGGGGATATAATCACAAGCCAAAAAAATAAATAAAAAATTCCCTGCCCTCAATGAATTTAGATTCTAATGAGAGAAGAAAGATAAATGGGAACTGGAAAATGAGAATAAGAGAATAAGAGGAGGAGGGAGTGTTTTGAAAGTAAAAAAAAAACAAAAAAAACAAATCGGAAATTATACTAGGAGGATAATGAAGGTAGACTAGTCCATATTCTCCCACAAAATGGCATGATTAGGCTTGTATAAGAATATTCCAGTGTTAGCAGACTGGAAGAATTTCAAGGAGGTCCTAAGATGAGTTAATAGTAGAGAAAACATGGCTTTGAAGAATAGAAAATCAGGTAGAGGGACAAGAGGAGAATATCATTTAAAAGTTTAAAGTTCTTTCATAGCCCTTCACAGACTGACTTCATTCCATCTCCTAATTTTATGTTACTTGTTATTCTATTGCCTATTTGTTTTCTTTTATAAAAAGTGTTACAGAAGCCTGTAATATTTAGAATCCTAACTATTCTTCAAAGATCATATACTATTTTCTGCAATAACCTGATCCAAACATTCCTGTTATTGGTGTGTTTTGTTCCCAAAATAATTATCTTGATTTTATTTTGTATTTTTGTGTGTATATAAATATATACCATATATATATATATCTATATGTATATATATATACATATAGATATATATATATGTATATATACATATATATATTTGCATATATTCTCTCCTATTATTCACTGGAAACCCCTTGAAAGCAGACAATACTTCATTTTTATCAGTTTATTTCTAGCACCTCTTAAAGTACCCAGAAGATAGTAAGCTCTAAATAAATTTGTCGCTTACTTGACTGATTGAAAAAACATATAAACAGCATAAACAAACACAAAGAGGAGAAAAATCTCCCTTTTTCATGATAACATGATGCTTTACTCAGAACATTCCAAAGAATCAGCAATTAATAGCTTCAGTGGAACAGCAACATTAGAAAAACAAAATTTCTATATTTTAATAATAAAACTGATGATGAAATAATATAAATTTTTAAAATCAGTAAACTAAATAGAAAACATATAAAAGACTTTGGATTAAAATACACTACATTTGGAACTGATAAGGATATAATTATGAAAACATGTTTTAAAGCAATGAGGAACCACTTAAATAATCAGAGAGTGTTCACTATTCAGGGCTGGGCTGCACCAATACAATAAAATGATATTATCTAAATTGCTAGACCTTAGCTTGCTGAAATCCATTAAAATTAAACATTGTAAAGAATTTTTTCAATAAATTTCATCAAAAATAAAAGAAAAAAGTAGATGGGCTAATCATAGTATGGAAAAAGAGATAAATTAGGGGAATTTTCATGTTTCACTTGAAATAAAAACAGGCAAAAAAATATTTCCTTCCCCCCTTAAATAGGTAAGACTGACCCATTGTAACAAACTCATGGATAGATATGGGATTGAGTTATAACTATTTGACAGTTAAGAAAAATGAAGCAGACAATGGTTATGTAACTGCCATACAGATAATAAGTATCTGAGGCAGAATTTGAACTCAGGTCTTGTTAAGCCTAAATACAGAGCTCTATCCTATGTACCACTTCCCTCCTTTCCTCTATCACATTTCCATTGGCACATTTGCAGATTGTATCTTTCTCAGTTTCAGATTGTGCTTACACAAAGTATAGGGATGGATTACTGAAGCAGTGGTTATGGTGGTATATCATGAAATAGGAAGTGTTAGGATTACAGGTGGTAACTCAGGTTGTCTGAACAATTCTCTAGTTCATAATTCACACCTTTGGTTCAGGCCTTTGAAAGGATTTTGAACCTTTGGACTTCTGGGGGGGGGGAGTTTACATGTTTAAAGGAGTTTGTATCTTTAAAAGGAGCAGGTTCATTGGCTGTAGGAATTCTCACAAGCCCAATCTCTGCGAGGATAAAAGAGGGCAGCATTGGGTCTGGAGAAGAGCCTAGACTGGGAGAGTGAGTTGAGATGGCAGTCTCGAAGGATAACTTAGAGACAACTGGACCTTTACAATTTGGATCCAAATGTGGGGCAAGGACTTTTGCTTATCCTGACAAGGACTTATTCTAAGCTCTTCAGAGAAGCTAGCCTGGACCTTGACAAGAAAGAAATGTAAAAATCACATTTTTAAAATTACCTACCAAAATTAATTTAAATCTTCATACTCTGGGTGATGTTTTTACAGTAACAAATGAACTTATAGATATTGGAGGAAATATGTCATATGTATCAAATTCCATGAGACACAGGATATAAGGGAAATTATCACCATACAGATGAAAAATTGGAAAGGCCATTCCTTATTCACTTAAAGTTCTGACAGGAAAATAGCAGTATTATTTGATAGAGAATAGTGTTGATATAAATATTGACACAGCATAACTGTGTGGAATTGTTTCTACATGGTATACAGTTAAAGGTTTAATGACACTAGTTTCTCTAATATTTAGTACTTCCAGAATCTAGATTTGTAAAAGTGTGAGGAATTCCAGCACAGGTAAAGACTGAACTCACTCTGTAACTATAGAATCAAAGATTAAGAAACGATAAACAAGATGAAGGTCAACTTGTCCATTCTCCTAATTTCATAAAAGAGGAAAATGAAGTTAATAGAAATTAAATGCCTGCTCAAAATATAGTTGGTATACAGCAAATTTAATATTAGAAACCTAGATTCGAAAATGGCATCTTGGAGGCAGACAGCTGCTTGAGCTCTGCATTTTCTCTCAGGACTTACTTCATGACATGCCTCGGAATTAATGCTTGAAAGGAAAAGAAACTCACAAATAATCATAAACAGAAGATATCCTTGAAATTTGCCAGAGAAGGTCTGTGTTTGCTTTGGGGAGGGGATGAACAGACTGGGCATAGACTGAGGGCAGGCAGCTAGAGAGCAGCAGGCAGCTCACATAGCTCAAACTGGAGGGGGGGTGTGATCTCTTCCATTTCTGTGAAAAGACTTTTATCCCAGTGTGGATGTTCCATCTTGACAGAAAGCCAGGAGCAGGGAAGAGGGTGTACACACCTGAGGTGAAGTACAGCCCCGGAAAGCTAGCGTCTCTTGGGACCCGGCTACCCCCACCCCCACCTGTAGTGACTCAGCACATTCTTAGAGCATCAGAGCTCAGACACAGCAAAGCCACCATTGTCCTCTTAGTGCCTTGCTGCTGTCTCCCGCAGTCTGTAGAGAAAGGCCAGTTACACTATACAGCCCCATCCCTACCACAAAAACAGACCAATTGTTTCTCTTGTCAATTTGTTTCCTTCAATTCCCATTCTGACAAAATGAACAAAACATTTAAAAGGGCTCTAACCATTGACAGCTTCTGTATGGAGAGAGAACAGACTTCAAACACCAAGGAGACTAAAAGCAGATTGTCTCCAGAAGGATCCCCTAAGGGGGATATGATCTGCTCCTCAATGCATAAGACTCTCATAGAGGAAATCAAAAAGGCTCTCACAAGAAAGATAGAAGAGAAATGGGAAAACGGAAGGGAAGCTTGGCAAGAGAGTCTGGAGAAGTCATCCCACAAATTTAAAAACAAAGCAGATAAAGAGATCAAATCATTGAGAAATCAAATTAGTGTGCTAGAAAAAGAAAATAGATCTCTAAAAAATAAAATGGAGGAAATGGGGAAAAAAATTCCATAGAAGATAAAAATTCAATTGGGCAATTACAAAAAGATAAAAAAAAAAGTGAGTGAAGAAAATACATCATTGAAAATTAGACTCAAGCAAGTAGAAATGAATGACTCAAAGAGAAACCAAGAAGTAGTCATGCAAAACTAGAAAAACGAAACAATTGAAAAGAATGTCAAATACCATATTGAATAGACAACATACCTGGAAAACAGATACAGGAGAGACAATTTGAGAATAATTGGACTCCCTAAAAAATGTGAGGAAAAAAAGAGCCTGGACACTATTTTCCAGGAAATTATCAAAGAGAACTGCCCAAACATTTTGGAAACAGAGGGTAAAAAATTCATCGGACGCTAAAATCAAAACGCCAAGAAATATAGTGACCAAGTTCAAGAGCCATCAGATGAAGGAAAAATTGTTGGAAGCTGTTTAAAAAAAAAAAAAAAAAAAAAAAAAAAAAAAAAAAAAAAAAAAAAAAAAGCAATTCAGGTATGGAGGAGCCACAATAAGGATAACCTAGGATCTAGCAGCATCCACATTAAAAAGAACAAACAGCCTGGAATATGATATTCCAAAAGGCTAAGGAACTTGGTATGCAGCCAAGAATAACTTACCCAGCAAAAATGAGCATCATTTTCCAGGGAAGAAGATGGACATTTAACAAAATAAATGAATTCGACCTATTTGTGATGAAAAAACCTGATCTACACAAAATGTTTGATCTTCAAATACAGAACTCAAGAGATTTTTTAAAAAGGTAAAAATAAATCATGAGAACTATATTTCTGCCACAAAGCTATGTAAAGAACACATGTATAATTTATCCTAGAAACTATAGGTGGAAAGGAAATTATACCATAAAAAAGGGTAAAGTGGTGCTACTATATCTCATGAAGAGTCAAAGGTAACCTATATCTGAGAGAAATAAAGGAGGGGGATGAACATAGTGTGTATCAATAGACATATTTGATTTATGGTGAAACTTCTTCGACTTCATTGAAAAGTGAGAGGGAAGGAGTAAACTAAGGGGAAGGGAATACAGAAATTGTGAGAAAAAGGGGTAAAATAGGAAAAGGAACTTTAAGGTGGGGAAGGGATACTAAAAGGAAAGGGCTGTGAAAAACAAGTGGTGCTCACAAGTTTAATCCTGGGAGGGACATAAGAGGGAAGGAAAGGAGAAAAGCATAAGCAGGGGTTAACAGGATGGCAAGCAATATAGAATTGGTCATTCTAACCATAAATATGAATGGGGTAAACTCCCTCATAAAGAGGAAGTAGTTAGCAGACTGGATTAAAACCCAAAATCCTACTATATGTTGTTTACAGGAAACACACTTGAAACAGAGTGATACATTCAAAATAAAAGCAAAAGGGTAGAGCAGAATCTACTATGCTTCAGGTGAAGCCAAAAAAAGCAGGGTAACCATCCTCATCTCAGATCAAGCAAAAACAAAAATTTATCTAATTAAAAGAGATAAGGAAGGGCATTATATCCTACTAAAGGGTAGCATAGATAATGAAGCAGTATCAATACTAAACATATACACACCAAGTGGTGAACCATCTAAATTCTTAAAAGAGAAATTAAGAGAGCTGCAAGAAGAAATAGACAGCAAAAGTATAATAGTGGGACAACTCAACCTTGCACTCTCAGAATTAGATAAATCAAACCACAAAATAAATAAGAAAGAAGTCAAAGAAATAAATAGAATACTAGAAAAGTATGATATGATAGATCTTTGGCGAAAGCTAAATGGAGACAGAAAGGAGTAAACTTTCTTCTCAGCAGTTCGTGGAACCTATGCAAAAATTGATCATATACTAGGACATAAAAATCTCAAAATCAAATGCAGTAAGGAAGAACTAGTAAATGCATCCATTCCAGACCACAATGCAAGGAAAATTACATTTAATAAAAAGCCAGGGGAAAATAGACCAAAAATAATTGGAAACTAAATAATCTTATACTAAAGCATGATTGGTTAAAACAGAAAATCATAGAGATAATTAATAACTTTACCCAAAAAAATGACAATAATGAGACATCATACCAAAATGTGTGGGATACAGCCAAAGCAGTAATAAGGGGAAGTTTTATATCTCTAGAGGCCTACTTGCATAAAATAAAGAAAGAGAAGGTCAGCAAATTGGGCTTACAACTAAAAATGATAGAAAAGGAACAAATTAAAAACCCCCAGACAAACACGAAACTTGAAATTCTAAAAATAAAAGATAACATTAATAAAACTGAAAGTTAAAAAAAAAAAAAAAACTATTGAATTAATTCATAAAACTAAGAATTGGTTCAATGAAAAAACCAACAAAATAGACAAACCCTTAGTAAATCTGATTTAAAAAAGGAAAGAGGAAAAGCAAATTGTTAGTCTTAAAAATGAAAAGGGAGAACTCACCACTAATGAACAGGAAATCAGAACAATAGTTAGGAGCTACTTTGCTCAACTTTATGCCAATAAATTTGATAACTTCAATGAAATGGAAGAATACCTTCAAAAATATAGCTTGCCCAGATTAACAGAGTAAGAAGTAAATAGTCTAAATAGTCCCATTTCAGAAAAAGAAATAGAACAAGGTATTAATCAACTCCCTAAGAAAAAATCCCCAGGACCAGATAGATTTACATGTGACATCTTCCAAACATTTAAAGAATAACTAACTCCAATGCTATATAAACTATTTGAAAAAATAGGGATTGAAGGAGTCCTACCAAATTCCTTTTATGACACAGACATGGTAATGATACCTAAACCAGGTAGGGTGAAAACTGAGAAAGAAAATTATAGACCAATCTCCTTAATGAATACTAATACTAAAATCTTAAATAAGATATTAGCAAAAAGACTACAGAAAATTATCTCCAGGATAATACACGATGACCAAGTGGGATTTATACCAGGAATGCAGGGCTAGTTCAATATTAGGAAAACTATTAGCATAATCGACTATATAAATTACAAAATTAACAAAAACCATATGATCATCTCAATAGATGCAGAAAAAACATTTGATAAAATACAACATCCATTCCTACTAAAAACAATTGAGAGTATAGGAATAAATGGACTATTCCTTAAAATAATAAGGAGCATATATTTAAAACTGTCTTTTCCAGTAAGATCAGGATTGAAACAAGGTTGCCCACTATCACCGTTACTATTCAATATTGTACTAGAAATGCTAGCCTTGGAAATAAGAGCCCAGGAAGAGATTCAAGGAATTAGAGTATGTAATGAGGAAATCAAACTATCACTCTTTGCAGATGACATAATGTTATACTTAGAGAACCCCAAAGCCTCTGTTAAAAAGCTATTAGAAAAATTCATAACTTTATCATAAGCAGGATACAAAATAAATCCACATAAATTCTCAGCATTTTTATACATTACCAACACAATCCAACAGCAAGAGATAAAAAGAGAAATCCATTCAAAATAACAGTCGATAGTATAAAATATTTGGGAATATATCTACCAAAGGAAAGTCAGGGTTTATATGAGCAAAATTACAAAACACTTGCTGCAAAAATAAAGTAAGATTCAAATAATTGCAAAGACATTAAGTGCTCTTGGATAGAGCAAGTGAATATAATTAAGATGGCAATATTCCTTAAACTAATCTATCTATCTATATATATATATAGTGCTATACCAATCAGACTCCCAAGAAACTATTTTAATGACCTAGAAAAAAATAACAACAAAATTCATTTGGAAGAATAAAATGTTGAGAATTTCAAGGGAAATAATGAAAAAAAAAATCAGATGAAGTTGGCCTAGCTGTACCTGATCTAGAACTACATTATAAAGCAGCAGTCACCAGAACCATTTGGTACTGGTATTAAGAAATAGACTAGTTGATCAATGGAATAGGTTAGGTTCACAGGGCAAGATAGTGAATAAAAGTAGCAATCTAGTGTTTGACAAACCCAAAGATCACAACTTCTGGTTTAAGAATTCATTATTTGACAAAAACTGCTGGAAAAACTGGAAATTAATATGGCAGAAACTAGGCATGGACCCACATTTACACCACATACTAAGATAAGATCAAAATGGTTCCATGATTTAGGCATAAGGAACAAGATCACAAATAGATTAGAGGAACTTAGGATAATTTACCTCTCCAACTTGTGGAGAAGGAAGGAAGTTGTGACCAAAAGGAACTAGAGATCATTATATCCCAAGGAAATATTAAAGAAGGGAAAGGGACCTATCTGTGCCAAAATGTTTGTGGCAGCCCTTTTTATAGTGGCTATAAACTGGAAAATGAATTGATGCCCATCAATTGGAGAATGGTTGGGTAAATTATGGCATATGAATGTTATGGAATATTATTGTTCTGTAATAAATTACCAACAGGATGAGTACAGAGAGGCTTGGAGAGACTTACATCAACTGATGCTTAGTGAAAGGAGCAGAACTAGGAGATCATTATATACTTCAACAATGATACTGTATGAGGATGTATTCTGATAGAAGTGGATATCTTCAACATAGAGAAGAGCTAATCCAATTCCAATTGATCAATAATGTACAGAATCAGTTACACCCAGAAAAGGAACACTGGGAAATGAGTGTAAACTGTTAGCATTTTTGTTTTTCTCCCCAGATTATTTTTACCTTCCAAATCCAATTCTTCCTTTGCAACAACAACAAGAACAAAATTTGGTTCTTTACATATATATTGTACCTAGGATATATTATAACATTTATTATGTATGGGAATGCTTGCCATCCAGGGGAGGGGGTGGAGGGAAGGAGGGGGAAAATTCGGAACAGAAGGGAGTACAAGGCAAATTCAGGGTTCGGTCTCCATGAGGCATCAAAATGGTGGGTAATAACGGGTTTAAGTGCAGAGAATCATTGCCTTGCCTTTAATTTATTGGGGAACATTTTACTAGGAGTATTTCTTGGATAATATACATTATCTTTCATTGGATATCTTAATCAAAGTCTGTAATGTTCTCTGGTTTGGTTTTCTTGGAGTCTCTGAAGCAGCCTTCTTTTCAGTCAGAGTAATCACCACAAAAGTAGTCAGGGGTTAAAATCCAAATCCTTTATTATCTCTTTGCCTGATGCTGGGCAGCTTTCTAGAGAGCCTGTCCGTCTGGCCTTGGTCTTAGTGGGGTAAGTGCAGGAGGCCAGGTCAGCCACCAGGAGCTTGACTGAAGGTGAAATGAATTACTGTCTCCTTGGCTCTGAGGGCTTCTAGTGCATTTGTCTTCTGTAGCTCTCATCTCCTGCTCATATGCTCCACACTGAGTATAAACTAATCATTATATCACCAGGAAACCATTATTTGTTGTAAGATTAAATCAGTCATACTTAACCATGCTAAACTAGATAACCATTGTCTCTTCAATTACACTTAGTACCTTGTTTCAAGTTGCGGCCCATAACAAAAGGATATACAGTTTACTATACCATCAAGAGTAAGATCTTCAATGGAATAATTAATAAAGCAACACAAAACCTTAGAGCGTCCTCCATAGCACAAATAATTATGGGAATAGAATCTTATTATATTATTTACACCAAGTGTGATGATAATTTCAATAATTTTACCACCTGGCACAACCTAGCTTTCTAGTCAATTTACACTGGTGCCCTTTGAAGTTTGACCACAAGTCAAACTAACCTTACTTTCTTCACATAAAACAATCTATTTCTCATATACATAGGGTTTCTAATTTCGGTTTTGCTTAGTGATTGCAATGCACTTTTTCTTTACTTCTCCCTCCTTGAGGTCCTAACTTTCTTCAAAACTCTGCTTGATATCAAGATCTCTGTAATACTTTCCTTGATCCAACCAATGACTTTACTTTGTATATTTTGTTTTTTTACTTTGCATTTATTCATATGTATACGTGTTTTTCTCCATATAGGAGACAAATTCTTAAGAGAAAAAACATGTTTTACTATTTTTGTCTGTATTCCCGATGCCCACAATAGTGTCTAACTCATAGTAAGTGCTCATAAAATAATTACTGATTTATTGCATGAAATATTCATTTGGTTGTACATGAAATTTAAAAGTTAATATTAGTGTAGTTCTTAATAGCTGAGTTTTCCATCCAAAAGTATTGTTTCCTTAATGTAAGACTTAAAGATGAGTGCTTATGAAATTCTATTAGAGTCATTTATGTATCAAAACTTTTGATTATATTATAGAACTATTAAAATTTTGAGGAAACACAAGGTTTTGTTTTATTCTTCAGAAAAATAAATAAAGTTTAGTCAATTGTATAATATATTACACATATTAAAGTGCTCAAGAGGGCACTAAAGGCAAAAATTATTTGGTTCTTTTTGTTTTTGACCTAAAAATAATTCAAAAATAAAAAAAAGACTATCTACTTGAAATAAATAGTGGTTTCTGTTTGTGAATTTCATTACTAGTTTCACTGGAAGCAGCAGTGGGATTTAGTAGCCTGTAATGGGCCTGGAACTGATCCCCCTGTGCAGAAGGGAGCTGCCCTAATGTCAGTCATCTCAGATATGGTTCCCGGGTTGACTGATAGAGCTACGTGTGGATAGATGCGTGGAGCTATGAGTTGCCTGGCCATATAAGGAGAAAAACAGCTAGGCATTGCTAAAGGAGCTGGCCCCGCCCACGAAGGGAGGCATCGGGGAGGGTCCAAGAAGATTCTGTATAAAAGTAGGGAACAGCAACAGCTCGGGGAGACATTTTGGGGAGCAGACAATAAAGAACAGCTCTGCTACATGTTGGCTCTCTGTTTGCTTATTCCCCACTCCTGTCTCCAGAGCAGGGCCGGAGACGTCCGAAGGCTGGTGGAAGCTAGAAGCGCGTGGTAAGAAACTTTCAGTTTCCAGTGAGACTGCAACAAGTGATGTGGCAAAAACTCCCAACAGTAGCCCTTTGAAGTATGAGCAGCTTTCTAAGGATCACACTGCTTACTTCTCTGAGGAAGGGGCTACAAAAATGTCCTAAAAATCATTGGCCTACTCTGGCATTTTTACCTCAGCAGATAATTATTCCAACCTGAGGTCAAAGCACAAAAAATTACAAAACTTATGCAAAATTGATTCCACTCATCATCAGTAAGTACATGGCATGTGCACATTCTTCTAGATAACGCATAATTCAGTACATCTAGAAAACAAACAGATCTTGTTGTGAGAGAACTCAGCTGATATCCCATCTAAATATCAGCCTTGAAACAAAGCTAGTGAATAAGATCCAGATTACTGATGTTGGAGTTATATATAATTTTTTTTTTTTTTTTTTGGTGTGGCCAGAGTGAAAGGGATCATCATGAAGCTGGTATAGATTTTGCTATCAAAACTAATATAGTTGTGTCAGAGCCAAGATGGCAGAGAGGATACATGCATCTATCTAGGCTCATCCTTACCCTCAGAATACTTCTTTTATGAAAGATTAGGAATTAATGCTTGACTGTCAAAACCTACAAATATTGGGAATGCAACACATTACAAACAGAAGATAAACTTGAAATTCAACAGAAAAGGTCTGTTTTTGCTTGATGTTGTGGATGGTTACGCCAGTTGCAGGGTCAGGATAGTAGGTAGTGAGAGCATGGAAGGTAGCTCTTGCTGAGCAGACCTGAGGGGGCTGGGTGTGGTCTCAGGATGCAGAATATTTGCAGGGAGAACTTTACCACATTGTTGCCTCCTTTGTCCTGGCAGCAATCCAGTAAATCAGTAGAGAAACTATAAGCACAAAGGGTAAAGACTATAACCCCTAAACACTAGAGTCTCTTGGGACCTGGCCACACTCACCCACCTCAAGGCGTGACTCAGCACTATCTCAGTGCACAACTACTGCACACAGTGTAGACACTAATCCCAGTGAAGACACTAATCCTAACACAGATGCTGATCCCAGAACAACCATTATTGTCCCACTGGTGCTTCACTGCTGTTCCCTGTTTTCTGTAGAGGAAGCTTGGTAATGGTAACACCACACTGCACCAAAAGGAGAGACTGCAGGTGTTTTTTGTTTGTTTGTTTGTTTGTTTGTTTTTGCTTTTTTTGTCAAAATGAGTAAAAAGGATTTAACTATAGATAGCTTCTATACTGATAGAGAGCAGACTTAAAAACCTGAGGAGATTAAAAATAGATTGTCTCTAGATGAAACCCTAAAGGGAGATTTGATCTTGTTCCCACCACACAAGGCTCTCATAAAAGAAATTTTTAAAAGGCTCTTACAAGAGAGCTAGAAGAAAAATGGGGAAAGGAAAGGGAAGCTTGGCAAGAGGGTCTGGATAAGTCATCCCACTCATTTAAAGATAGAATGGATAAAGAAACCAACTCCCTGAAAAACAGAATTAGTGAATTGGGAAAAGAAAAGAGCTCTTTAAAAAATAAAATTGGTGAAATGGAAAAAAATCCATAGAACAAAACAATTCATTTAAAAACTCAATTGTACAATTACAAAAATAAAATTTAAAAGTAAATGAAGAAAATAATTCATTAAAAATCAGAATTGAACAAATGGAAATGAATGATTCAAGGAGACACCAACAATCATCAAAACTAAAAACATGAAAAAATTATAAATACCTACTTGGGAAAATAACAGACCTGGAACATAGATATAGGAGAGATAACCTGAGGATTATTGGACTTCCTGAAAATCACAATGAAAAAAAGAGCCTAGACACTATTTCTCAGGAAATCATCAAAGAGAACTGCCCAGATATTATATAAACAGAGGGTAAAATAGACATTGAAAGAATCCATCGATCACCTACTGAAATAGATCCCATAATCAAAACTCTAAGATATATTGTGGCTAAATTCCAGAATTATCAGATCAAGGAAAAAACATTAGAAGCAGCTAATTTTTTTTTAATACAGAGTATCCACAAGAAGGATTACTCAGGATCTAGCAGTCTCCATTTTTTTTACAATAGAAAGCAAATTTATTTCTGTACCCATTCCTTCTCCCAGTGAGGTAAAGATTTTAATTCCAAATCACAAATATTTGTTCATACATTGATTATTTGGCAGCATTCTGTGCAGCAAAAGAGCTTAGCCAAGGTGGAGAAAGAAAACAACAAATGGGCAAAACATGTATATATAATAATATATTATAATAGAGCTCAACTGTATATCCATTCACTTCTTGGTAATATAGAAATCTAAACTGCAAATGGTAAAAATTTCCTCATATTGATAGCAAGAATGTGGCAGTACTCTTTGTCTCTAAGCTGGAGAACTAATACACAAAAGGAATGGGTTAGGACTGATGGAGTATAGAGATGCAGAAACATGGAATATAGAGATGCAGAAACATGGAACCCCCTCCCTCAAATATATTGTAGTTTCAGGACTCTCCTTGTAGACTCCACCGATAGTTGGAGTTCACAGTCTAGTCCCCAAAATATATTGAGGTTTCAAGTAAGAGTGGTGGAGTCTCAAAGAATTTGTAGGCTTAAGCCTACAAATCAAGATCTTACTATTAAGCCATTGATTGGTGTGTTAAGTTACAAAAGGGAGTTTAGCTATTAAATAAGGAAAGAAAAAGGGCAAGTTCCTTAGCAAAACTTACCATTGAAAAGGGGAAGATGCCATTGCAAGGCAGTGTTAAGTTCCTAATGAATTAATCACATCATATGGCAGGCTAAATTCTTAAAGAAGTTAGTCACGAGTATTACACCATTGACCAGCAGAGCTAACTCTAAAAGGAGTTAACAAAGAGGTAGGATATGGAAAAGTTCTTTTCTAGGATACAAATAAGATAAGAATTTAGATATACAGTCTGGCCTTCTGATTGGAGACAGTAACTAAGGGGGTTTTGGTAAGTACTTTTGTCAATACAAGAAATTTGATAAAGGCCTTAGCAGTCTCCACATTAAAGGACTGAAGGGCCTGGAATCTGATATTTCTGAAAGGCTAAGGAACTTGGTTTGCAATCAAAAATAATTTCACCAGCCAAAATGAGCTTTTTTGTTCCCAGGGAAGAAAATGGTCACTCAATGAAATAGGTGAATTCCATCTATTTTTGAAGATAACAATGGGACTAAACTGGAAATTGAATGTATGTGCATCAAGTGGAGATTGGCTTAGTAAATTATGTTATATGAATACATTATGGAATATTATTGTTCTGTAAGAAATGACCACCAAGATGAATACAGAGAGGCTTGGAGAAATTTACATGAACTGATGCTAAGTGAAATGAGCAGAACCAGGAGATCATTATTCACTTCAACAACAATACTATATGAGGATCAATTCTGATGGAAGTGGCTATCTTCCACAATGAGAAGATCCAATGCAGTTCAAATTGATCAAAGATGAACAGAGCCAGAAAGAACACTGGGAAACAAGTGTGGACTGCTTCCATTTTTGTTTTTCTTTCTAGGTAATTTTTACCTTTCTAAATCTGATTGTTCTTTTGCAACAAGAGTTGTATAAATCTGTATACATATATTGTATTTAAGATATATTTTAACATGTTTAACATGTATGATACTGCTCTAGAGGAGGGGCTGGAGGGAAGGAAAGGAAAAGTTGTAACAGAAGTGTTTGCAAGAATTAATGTTGAAAAATTACCCACCCATATCTTCTGTCAATAAAAAGCTATAATAAAAAAAAGAACCAAGCTTTTCATAGTTGATCATTGGACATTCTTGCTATTATTGTGTACAATGTATTCTTGGATCTGTTTGTTTTGCTCAGCATCAGTTAATTTCCAGGCCTTTCTATAATCAGCGTTTTCATCAAAATTATAAAGAAAAGAGAAAAGCATAATCTGGGGTTAACAAGATGACAGTAAATACATAATTAGTAATTTTAACAATAAATGTGAATGGGGTAAACTCCCTCATAAAGTGGAGGTGGATAGCAGAATAGATTAAAAGTTAGAATCCTATAATATGTTGTTTATATGAAACACACTTGAAGAAGGGTGATACATACAGTTTTCATTACAAATCCTTTGTCTTATCCCCTTCCCCTTCTATTTTCCTTTTTGATGAGATATATTTCTATTGCCAATTGGAAAAAAATGTTCATGTATGTGTGTGTATATGTTTGTGTTTCTGTGTAGAGATGTGGAGATGTATGAAGGCATGTATATGTATTTATATGGAAATGTGTGCACACACATATATTCCATTTTTGAACTAATTTGAATGTGAGTGAAGTAGTTTAAACATTACACACCTCTTCAACCCCATCATTTCCACTCCACTTTAAAAGTTCTTTCTTATATGCCTTTTACATATGAAAAAAAAAAATTTCCCTGTTTTACTTTTCTTCTCATTTTTTTCAGGCATCCCTCTTTCTAGGCTATCCATTTTTAATATCACCCCAGCATACTTGCCATACTGCCATAACTCTTTCTATGTAGAATACTTCTAAGTACCTTGTTACTGAATTTTTATGTGATATATAATCTTCCCCTATAGAAAGATAAACAGTTTAATATTTTGAATATCTTATGATTTTCTTTTCATGTTTAATTTTTATACTTCCCTTTAGTCCTATATTTGAAAATTAAATTTCCTATTCAGATTTTTAAAATCCGGTATGCTTTGAATTACTGTTTCATTAAATATTCATTTTTTCTATTAATTTCTCTTTTTGACTGCATAATTTATTGTTGCTTGTAATCCCAAATATTTTGCTTTCTGGAAAATCATATTCCAAGGTTTCCGTTGTGTTATTTTGGTAACTGTTAAATATTGTGTGATTCTGACTATAGCTCCACAGTATTTGCCTGAAGTATTTTCTCTTTCATATGGTAGTTCTTAAATTTGCATACAATGTGTTGTATAATTTATTATATATAATTAAGAAGGCTTTTGTTTAAAGTTCTTTTCCAGCAGTTATTGGTTGATTCTTGCAATTTTTATTTGAGCCTATTATTTTATGATATTGAGGGTGGTTTTACTTGATGATTTCTTTAAATGTGATGGATAGAATTTTTATTTGGTCAAAGTTTAATGTAATTAAATAATTCTTAGCCTATATACCCTTGATCTATTTCTTAGGTAATTGCTTTATCTTCTGAGATATATTCCATTTTCTTCTATTTTTTCTATTCTTTTGATTTTGAGTATTTCTTAATATCTCATAGATTCATTGCTTTCCACTTGCCTAATCTTATTATTATTATTTTTTATTTTCTTTACTGAACTTTTGTACCTTTTCCCCTATTTAACCTATTCTGCATTACAAGGAGTTATTTTCAGGAATGATTTTTGTACCTCCTTTCCTATTTAGTCAATTCTGTTTTTTAAAGGTATTTTTCTCAACATATTTTTGTGTTTCTTTCACCAAATTGTTCATTGTCTCTTCACATTGTTTTCTTTGCTTTTATTTCTTTACCATTTTGCTCTACTGATTTTTTTTTTGATTTTGCAAGTAATATTTTAGTATTTCCAGGAATTCTTGTTGCGGTCTCCAATTCTCATTTTTCTTTTGGGCTTTGCTTGTAGCTTTTTTTTAATTTCATTCTCTTAACAGCTTTTATCCTGATCTTTTTTGTAACCACAGTAGTTTTTTATGATAAGGTTATTTATTTATTTATTTTGCTGTTTGCATATTTTCACACCTTATTTCTGATTTGCAACTTTATGTTAGTGATAAGCTCTGCTACCCAGTGGAATTTATGAAATAGGCTCTGTCTCAAGGTTTAGACATTTTTTTCACTTCTGTTTTTCAATTAATTCTTGGGGGTTGGAAGCTTGCAATGATTCCAAGTTGTGTGATTTGAAAAGAATTGTGTCCATTGTTTCCTTACTCGGCAATCTGATCTTGCTTTCAATCAATGGTTTTCTCAGGGCTCCTCTTCAATTAGAACTAGAAGTGAGCTTAAAGATTTCCACTCACTCTTTATCCTCTCTGCCTTGCACTCTAACCCTGAAGTGAGTTTGGCAATGGAATTACTGAATGGCATCTGGTTCTCCAACCAGTTTTAGCATAGACATACTGTATAATTTTTGACTATTGCCAAATCCCCTTACTGTACCTGGCTTCAGTGCTCCTGAAGCTGCTTCTTCTTGTGGCATCACCACCTAGTTCCAACTTTTGTCTTTTATCCATGTGGATATTGGTCCAGCTTCCACCCATATGCCACAAGTTTCCCTGTCATCCTATGTTGTATAGGGAGAGAAGAATGATTCACTCTCTCCTTTTTCCCCTCTACTTACTCCACAATTCAGTTTGAGGCATTATGCTAAAGTTCTTTGAAGAATATATGGAGAGCTCAACTGAGCCCTAAACTGAGGACTTTCTCTATTCTACTATCTTGTCTCTATCCACAGAAGTCACATAGTAGGCTCTTAATCTGTTGTTATCTAATTATTGACTTATCTAATTAAATGTTAAAGTAATATTGAAACAATTTGTTTTATTAATGATACAGAAAAAATCTAGAAAGAATATTTTCAAATGGCTGTTTTATATATATATATATATATATATATATATAAATATATTCATTTTTTCTCATTTTGGCTTCAAAAGGATCATATCAGTACTTGGTAAAATAGGTTTGATAGAATAGAAAAAATGAAAAACAAGTTATGTCAAACATCTCTTTTTTTCTCTGAGGAGGCATGTAATTTGTTTCAATTTTTTTTTATTCTGAAACAATTTTCCAAATATTTTTTCACATAGTTATTCTTGAACTAAGTAGACCCAGATTAATCAAAGTCTCTTTGATAAATAGCCATCACATTTTTTCCAGCTATCCATGGTATTTTAGGACACTCTAATAGTAATACAATTGGATAGATCCAGTGCCATCATTTAACAACAAAATTAGGCCTAACATACACATAGCCATACAATCAAACACTTAATCAATAAACATTTGTTAAGTATCTACTAGGATCTAAGCACTATATTAAGTCTTAGAGGTACAAAGACCATAATAAAACTATATAGGCCCTTGAGGACTTTATATTTTATTGAAAGATAGAACTAAAAAAATAACTGAAAGGTGGAGAGGTGTTAGTACCCAAGGGAATAAAGAAAGTTCTGATTTCAGAAGGTTTCATTTGACTTAACTTTTAAAGGAAGCTAGGGGTTTTGAAGTTAGAGATGAGAAAGAAATACATTTCAATCATGGGGCCTGATCAATGAACAGGAATGGATTCAGAGAAGGATGATGGAAAGTCCTGTGTAATAACAGGAAATTTCATTTGACTAGACTATAATTATTATTGAGGAAATTTACATATCAACTTAGACAGGTAAATTAGAACCAAACTTTGTATATCTTCCCATTATAAACAGGAGTTTGTGTTTGATCCTACAGGTAATAAGGAGTCACTAAAATTTATGGAGTTAGGCAGCAATGTAGTCATATTTGTCCTTTATGAAAATTATTCTAGCCAATATGTAAACATTGGGTTAGAAAAGAGAATGATATAGCAAATTAATCAGGAGATAATAAAATATTAATTGTCATCATCCAAACAAGTTAAGAAATTCTTTTTCTTCCCCATATGGCATACTTTTAAGCCAGTGTAAAGATAGAATTTATGTCCTGATAGTTAATAACGTTGCAGTTTTGTTCACATAATTTACTCTTTTTCATTCACTACTCCCAACAAATCATATGCATGATCAATAAAGTTCTTTTCCTGACTACGTGTTAGCACAGAGTAGGATAAGAAATATGGTTACATATCAATAAATAATTAACTATTGTTTTCTCAATTACCATGTTCATCATCAATTTTCTTTTGTCAAACTGCTTAATAGCATATCCCAGCTGGAGCTGGAAACTAACATATCCGACACTGCAGGAATCAAACTCTGTTATGATATTGAGCTCATGAACTTCTCCGAAAAGTGAGAATGCCTGAAGAACTCAGAAGGCTGACTTCCCCACAAGTGAAATTAGTAATAATTAGTATGCACATTTGTCTGCAACAGGATAGCTCAAATGGGAAAAAGAAAAGATGAAAAAGGTATAGAGTTACTCCTCAGAATGAATGGCCCAATAATTGACAGCAAAAGAAAGCAGAGATGTGTAATCCTTATATATATATTTGTATTTTCTTTCTTAAAAATGGACTTGAAAGAATAAAAAATGATTTATAAGAAGTTGGTTTCTAAGATAAACAATGAAATTAAAATAAAGCACTTATTTGCCCGTAATGAATGTTAGTCATTTGACTCAGGTTAATTTAATCCTTAAATAAGAGCAATCCAAGTACACCTGTCTATACTGTATAGCAGCCACATATCTCCTACACAGATATTTCAACACCTAGTCACTCTAATTTCACTCTCACACTTGCAGGTTAAGTTTCTCTGAGCAAAAGCACTAGGATCAGGTTACATTTAAATTATCTTAAGCATCTTCTAGAGACAACTATGAGAATACATTTATTCTATTTACCATACCATCTTGACTCAACCAATAAATATGTCAAAATATATCCCTTGGTGATATTAAAATAACTTATCCTTAAGCAACTAGATACAGTGGGTAGAGTATTGTGCTTGGAGTACTAAAGCATGAGTTCAGATCTAGACTCAGACACTTACAGCTATTGACCTGAACAGCCACCACCTATCTCAGCTTCTTCAGCCATAAAATAGGGAAAATAATAGCACACACCTCACAGGGCTTTTGTGAAGCTCAATAGATATAACATTTTTAAAGTATTTAGCATATTACCTAGTTACATAGTAGGTGCTTAATAAATGCGTGATTCCTTACTTCCAATATGACAAGAAAAACAATATCATATATATTCATATATTAAAGTAAGTAGATAAATGATAAAATATTTCACAATTAAATATATATGTGGATCACATTCTACAACTAAAATATGCATGCTGTATATAGTAGAAATAGTTATAGAAGTATTTTTTTTTAGTTTAGGAAGTAAAGTGATATAAGCACTCAACCAATAGACCTTTATCTTCAGAACATGCACATTTCCCTATGCTTAATTCCAAAATTTATGGAATATATTGTGTAAAAAAGTGAAAAACTCAGAACAGCTAGTTGGTGTAGTGGAAAGAGTGGATAGAGTGGAGTCAGGAGAACCTGAGTTTAAATCTAGCTTCAGACACTTAACACTTTCTGGCTGGGTGACCCTGGGAAAGACACTTAATCTTAATTGCCTCAGCAAAAAATAAGTGAAAAAAAGAAGTGAAAAACTCTTCCAAAAAGACAAGGTGACACGTAATGGAAAGGCCCTCCTCATTGATTTAGACTAGAAAAGAATAGTCTATAACTGATTCTAGCCTGCTAATGATATAAAGAGAAGATGGACTTTTGACTGAGTGCTAGTCAGTAAGAATGATTCAGGCTGATTTTTATTATGACTAGTTTAAATACAAGATATATCTTATAAGTCTCTGTAAAAGAAGAGGTCTTGGGTCATATAAAAATGGCCCATAAATATATGAACCTCTTCACTTCCCTCCCAGATGTGCTACTGTGAACTCCATCATGCTTTCTGGAAATCTAATCATTCTACAAATCACATCAGGCCTGAACCTCACAAATCATTAATATTCCTAGCTCTAGGGGCCATTCTCTCCCACAGGTTGGAGCAGATGGAAGATGGAGAGAATAGATGTCTTTGCAGATGGTCTCTTTAAGGAAGACAGCCAAAGCAGCCATTTTTCCCATTGTTACATTTTTGTGGACTTCATCATTGTCAGATCCAAAAACAATGAATATAAGTAAAAAATAATAATAATAATAACAATAAACAAATGGAAGTTTTTAAAAAGACATATTTCTATTTAATTGCAAAAACCTTAACAATTAGAATTGTTCATAGAATGGTTTATGTCTGTAAGTAGTTGATTTTTGCTCACTAGAGGTCTTTATACAGAGGGTAGATGAACAATTTTCATTTATATTATACTGGGGAATTTTTTTTAGGGTATGTGCTCATTGAAAAACCTTTTAAAACTGAAATGTTATTATGCTCTCTAGAGTCTCATTCGTTTGTGCATTTCTAATGTTCTTGGATTCTGCAGGAGGAATGCAGTGACTGAATTCCAGCTTAGAGCACAGGGTAAACATCCTGTATCAGGGCCCAGATTGATCCTACATACACTGTGAAATTAAAGGTATAAATGACTACCCTTGAGAGGCATCAAAATGTCTCTAGGTTAGTTCCCAAGTATAGTAATTGCTTCCTGATAGTACATATGGTGTACCTCGTTACAGAAAAAAAAAAAAATCATAGACATTGGTAGCCAAGTGCTGCTTCTAAATGCATTGATTGTCCAGTCCATCAGCAGAAATGAGTTTGGGATTAAACTGTCAATGTAATTCATAGCCTTTCTTCGTCAGGTAGATCAGCACTTCATTTAAAACTACCTAATGAACACTGTACAGAACAAATTACTTGTACAATGTTAAAGTATAACTGATAATATGGTGCAAATTAAAGGATTCCTTTAAATAGAAAGGTTTTAGCCAAGCTTGAAAGATTGAGTATTACCACACATATACTGACATATTCAACAACGAAAGTTAGGAAACATTAGCAATGAAGCCATTAATGATGTTAAAATAGAAAGGGAAAATGATGAAAGGGGTTTTTCATGAGAAATTCAACTGGAAAAATTCTCAAGTTGAGGGCTCAAAGAGTTAATGAAAATGATTTGTCAGTAGCTTGTAATTTGTCTATATCTTGGTTACTTCTTAGTCTGAGAACTAGCTTCCTTTAGCAGATCTGCCTTTTAAAATTGCCCTGGATAAAACATTAATGGAGATATCCTGGCTAAAATCCCTGAAAGCTGTGACATAAGACATGAAGTTTTGAATTAAGAACATCAATAGCTGGGTTATGGTAATGACTTGGTACTTTGAAAACCCTAATGAATAAATAACCATTTATGAATTTACCAGGAAAGAGCTTTAATTTTGACACAAGAATGTGTGGTATTAAGTGAATTTTAAAAAGGAAAGAATAATAAGAATTAAGTTGTTAAGGAAGGCTACAAGAAGCAGATTGAATGCAAACAAGATAACAGTGGACCATTGTATGCATATTTTCTCAATCACTGAAATGTGAGCTCCTTGAAGGCAAAGTCTATTTGCCCAAAATTCTTTGTATTCCCAGCTCTTAGCACAGTGTTTGGCACATATCTGGTGCTTCATGAATGGTTATTTGTGCAGAGGTAATGATGATAATAATGAACAGGATGGATTTGATAATCTGGTGCATTCACCTCAATGTAGAGAGAAATACCACTACCTTCTCATCCTTTGCTATTCTAATGCATATTTTTTGTTCTTGCTTTTTAATTGTTTTTGTGTTCATTTTTTTTTCTTTGATTATTCTTTTTTGTAAATTTTCTAGAGTGTATCTAGATCTTGTATACTACTGCAGCCTTTGTTTATCCTCCATCTGTTATCTCTTACTCTCTACATATAGCTACATTAATATTGACAAGTGTAAAGTTATAGTCATTGAATACTATTACTGTTAACGGTCTTAAGTTATGAGTGGGATTTTTTTTGAGATGTACATTATTAAATATAGATCATCAAATTTTAGAAGGATAGGATCTCAAACATCATCTAATTTAGTCCTCTCATTTTATAGATACTTGAGGTTGCTGGAGAATAAGGAAATATATTAAATGCCTAATATGTGTTTGGGAACTATGCTAAGAACTTTATACATATCATGTCATTTTATCCTCACAACAGCTCTGTGAGGTAAATATTATTATTATCATGCCTGTTTCATAATTGAGGCAGGCAGAGGCTAGGGTGACAAAACTAGTAATTATTTGATATCATAGTTGAATTCTATGCTACAGCACAGTTTATTAAATTGTGGGTCACAATCCCATGTGACATCTTGTAACTGTATGAATGGGTCACAAAGTTATGATTTATTGTCTGTAAATGTTTTTTGTATACCTGTTTTATGTACCTATATGCCTAGGATAATGTAAAAATTTCTCAAGTGTAAAAGGATCATAAGCAGAGAGTTGAATAAGTTTTATATCTAGAGCATCAGCTGTGTGCCACCTAGTTCTCTTTTGAATATCTTGTTGAAGATCACACAAATAACAAACATCATAACTAAAGTTTTGAAGCCAAATACTCTGACTTTAAATGCAGTATTTCTATTTTATTTGGTTTCCCTCCTTCCACAATTGTCATATGACATTATCTCTATAGATAATTATATGAAATAACTCCACTTATATATATATATATATATATATATATATATATATATATATATATATATATATATATATATATATGAAAACTGAGGTACTAGAAAAGTAGCTTTATGCCCCAAACATATCACTTGATAGAAGCAGTTGGTAGCCCAAGTCTTTTGACTCCCAGTCTTCCTTTCTTTATATCATGCTGCTGATTCATCACCATACTCTTATATATTAGTAAGAAATAAGTTGACATGCATATCACTCAATTTTTCTGATCACTAACTGATGATAATTTATTTTTCCATTATTTTAAGAATCAGAAGTGGAGAAGAATTACATTCCAAATATAAGGGCTAGTTAGTAGAAAGTTGGGGCAGGTCAATGGAACAGTGAATAAAGCACTGGGCCTGAGTTCAAATATGACCTCAGACAGTTAATAGCTGTATATCTGTAGGCAATTAACCTAACTCTTATTTGCCTCAGGTTCACAACTGTAAAATGGACATACTCTGGAGAAGGAAATGGGTGTACACTTCAGTATCTCTGTAAAGAAAACAACACAAAAGAAAACCACGTACAGTGACCATAGGGTCACATAGAGTCAAATACACATGAAGGATTGACTTTCTCACTGTTATAACATGACATTTATTCCATTTACCAATAAAGTGCAAAAGCATAGAATTGGAATAAATATTATCTTGTTAGAACAGTGAAAATGTTAGTGTAGCTGAATTGCAGAATTCTTAAACATAAAATATAAGACTAGAAAGGTAGGAATAGGGAAAGTTTTATTTTAATTTCATTCTTGAATGATGATTCTTAAAGAATTTTATTTATATTTTAGGCTACTGGAAATAAAGAAAAACTAGAGTTTACTAAGCAGTGGGATCACTTGAGTAGATTCTGCCTTTAGAGAAATAATTAAAGTGCTTATGGAAAGATGGATTAGAATGTTTGGCATGTGGAAAAGGAAGAGAGATAGAAGAGAAGCTTGAGGCTTGAGCAGTAAATATGAAGTTATTGAAATGGTTCAGTGGTAATAAAAATGATGTTATATGCATGCAAGAGAAGGGGTGTGCTCATAAATATTTAAAAATCAGCTCTCTGAAGGGGAATAGTGTGTATGTGTGTGTATGTCTGTGCATGTATGCAGGTGTATGTATATAAGACTTGGGGGTCTATAAAATGATATACCTACCTTCACAATCATATATCTCTATTTGGGTATTGTTAAAAAAGCAAAGCTGGATTATTTGCCACCATGATATAATGTAAAATAAAATGTTCTGATGTCTCATTGATTATTAAAATATCCTCCAACAATATAATTTCAAATAATTATACATTGGAAACTATGCATAAATCCTAGTTTTATGCAATGAGCAAAAATTAATTATATTTGGCATTAAGATAAATATTCATAAGGTCTCCACAACTTGTAAATATCTCTTGCAACCTAGAAGCCTTGACATTAGGTTAGATCTTTAAAGATGAGAAAGAGCAATAACTTGGGAGATAAATATAAATAAATAAATAAATAAATATATATATATATATATATATATATATATATATATATATATATATATATATATATATATATATATATATACATACTCTGTATAAGTCATTGAGTAAACTACTTAATTGGCAGCTACTTTCTTAAATTTACACAACTTTCTCTATCTCTGGTCATTGTTATTATTGTAGGGAAATTTAATGTCTATTTTTGTGTAAAGAAATTAGCTTGAAGAAATCTGCCTTTGATATTCTGAAAATGATTACTTAATGAAAGTAGTTGAAATATAATACACAACGACTTAGTGAACAGCTATATAAATGAGCAAAGGCTAAAACATTTTAAAGAAAACATTTTTAAAAAATTATTTCAATAAGAAACATTCTATTAATGAATATATTCAGTATGATTGATTCACAGTGATCAGTACCCACAACTTTTCCCACAACTCTCCAGAAACATTCCTAAATGTGAAAGTTTCTAGCTTATGGCCTTTAATTAAGCAAAAGCCCTAAGATAAAATAAATTGCATTGTTAAAAATGAGTTGTGAGATAATTAAGCACAAGGGATTTCCAATATCTTAAAATCGCATTAATGTGCAAGCCTTTAAAAAAAAAGACCTTCATGACTCCATACTGTGAATATTCATAGTTCAATAAACCTCAAAATTCCAATTTGTTACTCCTAATGTGGTTCTAAAGTCATTTTAAATTCCTACTTTTTTTTCCCATTTAAATAATGGTGTTTAATGAACTATTTCCCTCTTATCTGTATAAAATAAATTACTTTAAATCTATTAATAAATTCATAATTTCCTTTAAAATGAATTTTATTATCTTTTCATGCTATAGGCTGTAGGAAATATTTAATTATGACCACAGAGTTCTTATAATTATCCTCTGCAGAGGTAAAATGACCCATTTCCAAACTACTCATTATATATTTGATAAAAAATTGTCTTTAAGATTTCAAGTAGTATTTTAAATAAGTTTTGTTGTTGTTGTTGTTAATTAAATTATATATTTAGAGTTGGAAAGTTCAATAGAACAATCTACTAATTTTACTATTAAAAATGGAGGTTGCTAGAGCTTAAATAACTTGCCCGTGTTTGCACAATTATTGTTCATCCTTTTCAGAGGACTAATGACATCACGATGTTGGAATACAGTATAGCATTTTCAGTTTTATCTCTCTAGTATGAGTTCAAGAAGTTTAAACAATATGTTGGACAAAAATAGTCTGTTAAAACATTTGGGATGAAGATATTCTTTATTCTTTCACATCTTTGTGCTACTACATTTATGCCTTGCTCATCAAATTCAGTACCTTCTTTAATGTGGCTATACCATGCTGAGTGGTTCTGTGCCATCACCTCCATATCTCACAACTTATATTAAAGTTCTTCATAGTTAATAACCTTCTGAAAGAAAATTAGAATCCATATCTTTTTGACTCTCAATTCCAATATTCTATCCAAAAATCTATAACTATAACTCAAAACTTCTCAACTTTTTGTATATAAATCGATAGCTATACTCTCTCCTACCTTGCAATCCCAGAATCTAAAATTGGAAAGATTTTAGAGACAATATAAATTATAGAATTAGAATCTTCTCTCTACTATATTAGACACATAGACATATATGTGCATGTAAGTTATATAAATATATATGTACATCTTTATATATATATATTTCCAAGTTCATTCTCCCATTATCTACACTTGAAGTGCTCTTTAGTGTGTCCTCCTGTTACTTCACTTGCCTTTTTTTTCCCTTTAAATAAATGGTCTTTATTCATATGAGGAAATAATACAATGTGATTTTCCCAGATAAAATGCAATGGGTAGTTTAAAAGAGGGATTTCAATTTGTATGCTCCCTAAAATATTTTAGAGTGCTAGATTGGTGAATTTTAATCAACACAGTTTAACTTTGGGAATTTCTGGTGTTATACATGAAACTAAAGTTTAGAAATGCAATATAAACTTTTGGATATTACTTTCTTCTCTGAAGGAGGATGTGGGGAGAAAGGATACAGGCATTCTCTAATAGGTTCCTTCACAAACAACAAAAAGAGAAAGACAAACATTAGTTTTTGTTCTGCTTGATTCTTAAGTGTGAAAAGAATGCTTCCTAAGGTATAATGACCAGATAAATAATTTAGTTCATTTACCACAGGACCTGAGATCTAGATTTCTATGCAAGGAAGATATATCACTAATTTTTAAGATCTTGTTCAGTACATGGACTAGGGCTTGAATTGAGTAGAAGGTCAGACAAAATTATATTTGGAAAATAAAAGAGGGACTTTAATTATTTCAAATTGCTTACATTTTACACACACACATACACACACACACACGCACACACACACACAAGCACACACATCCACATAATGATAAAAAAGAGCAACAACAATTTTGACAGCCTTATTACTGACATTATACAGTTTATCAGTTTATTAATCAACAAACTATACTAAACAAAACTAAAGTACAGGTTGGAAAACCAGCTCAATCTAGCCATATCCAGTTAAGCAAAACTATTTAGAATAAGCATGGTGGGGCAACTAGGTGGGGCAGTAGATAGAGCACCAGCCCTGAAATCAGGAGGACCTAAGTTCGAATCTGGTCTCAGACACTTAACACTTTCTGGCTGTGTGACCCTGGGAAAGAACTTAACCCCAATTGCCTCAGAAAAATTAATAATAATAAACTAAAACAATAAGCATAGTGTCACATAAGCACATAAGGATGACCACTGCTATCATGAGATAAAACCATACATGAATTATTGGTTGTCCCAAATAGTTTACATACTAAGTGGTGGGATTCTAAACATGAGGTCTACAGAAACAATATTGGATGTAATATTGGAGTATTTAATTATATCCATCTTCATATTCATACTCTAATGGAAACAAGATGGGGAAAGCAAGCTATATTTAGATGGAAGGATGACTCATTTGCTGTGCTTGTAAAGATACATTAAAAATTTTAAACACAAAACATTTTATAAAACACTACTTCAATAGTTCTAATAATTAATATTTTAAAAATATTTTATGTGCCACCGCTTGCTAGATAAAAAATGAAAATTATTTATTTATTTATGCTGAGGCAATTGGGATTAAGTGACTTGCCCACGGTCACACAACTAGTAATTGTTAAGTGTTTGAAGCCAGAATTGAACTTAGGTCTTCCTAACTTCAGGGCTAGTGCTCTATCCACTGCTCCATCTTGCTGGTCATAAAATAGAAACTTTATAAAGAATTGTCTGAAGATTTTAAATAAACCCAACATATATATTCAATGAGTTCAACCAATATGTGATCATAGAGGAGGATTGTGAAATATACACTGGAAAATATGGGTCTTAGAACTGGAGTAAGGTAGGAAAATGTCTAAAGGCTCCTGAATCTCGGGCCCATAAATAAAAAGAGAGATAGAAAGATATACATGCATTCATACATCAATACAGTTGCATATATAGATACATTTTAATATAAGTATAGTAACCTTATTTGATATTCTCAGCCACCCTGAGAAGTAGGTGTTATCATTATCTCTGTTTTAAAGAGGAGGAAAATCAGATAGATAGAGATTAAGTGACTTGTCCAATGCCACATGGCAATGTACATACACACATATGTATATATTTTATATATATATATATATATATATATATATATATATATATATATATATATATATATATATATATATATATATATATATATGCACACACATATGCACTTGTATATATGTCCACTAATTCGGGAGTCTCTGACAATAGTAAAGATCTAATAACACAATGGCAAATAAATTGATTTTATTTAATACAAAGGAAATAACTGCTTACAAATATGAGCAACACTCCTAAATCTGTCTTTTTTTACAATGAGATCATCTGCAGAAAAAAAAAATCAAAATCTGCTACAAAATTGAAGAAAAAAATGAAATATGATTCACAAATTTGGCAGGGTGTATGTGTATGTGGGAAATACCCTATGCACCATAAGGCAATAACTGCTTACAAATGTGAGCATCATTACCAAATCTGTCTCTTTACATTGGGATCATCTACTTGCAGAGGAAAAATCAAAATTTGTTACAAAGTAGAAGAAAAAAATGAAATATGTATATCATAATACATGAAAACTGACATGGACACAAACTATTATTTCCCAAGGAAATTTAATTAAGTCAACTACCAGAAAGAGACCAAAAAAACAATATAAAACAAAATGAGAATAAATTTTCACTGTCAAGCCCTTGATCTCATTTCAAGTAGAACACCACATTGGCTAAAGGAAACATCTATTTAGGGTATTAATTACTTTTTTAAAACTAACAATGGAAATGGGAGAAATTTATGAGCAATATTATCACACAGAACATCAAGATTTGTTGAAGAAGTAAAAACAGGTTAGAGAAATTTGCATTTGAACATCTAAATTAAAATGAAAGGAAGACAACAAATATGTGAAAAATAGGAAAATTTTACTGAGTGAATTCTAAGAAATTATTATTTTTATCAGTCCCAGCAGAATCTTCACACCTAAAAATCTAATGTCACATTCCAGAATGTGCTATTTGAAGAGGTAGAGATTGCACTAAGGAATACTGAAATTAGAAGAACAGCTGCACTAGAACACCTGGAAAGCATTTTCAGAAAATCTCTGTACTAAAGAAAGCATATTTTGATGGACTCTAAGGAATTTTTTCTCAAAACATCTAAAAGATAGGAGGATGTGAAAGTATACGAGTATAAATTTTTGATAAATAGGAAAGCATTTAACAAAATCCAACACCCATTCCTATTACAAATACTGGAGAGTATAGGAATAGATAGAGTTTTCCTTAAAATAATCAGCAGTATCTATTAAAAACCATAACCAAGCATCATATATAATGGGGATGAACAAGAACCATTCTCAATAAGAATGAAACAAGGCTGCCCACTATCACCAACACTATTAAATATTCTATTAGAAACATCAGCTTTGGCAATAAGAGAAGAAAAAGAAATTAAAGGCATTAGAATAGTTAATGAGGAAACCAAATGATTACTCTTATCAAGTGATAGGATGATATAATTAGAGACTCCTAGAGAATCAACTAAAAAGCTACTAGAAACAATTCACAACTTTACCAAAGTTGCAGGAAACAATCCCCATAAATCATCAGCATTTCTATCTTACCAATAAAATCCAGCTGCAAGACATACAAGCTGTATAATATAAAATATGTGTGAGTCTATCTGCCAAGGCAAGTTCGGAACTATATGTATACAATCACGTAACACAAATCAGATCTAATCAATTGGAAGAATATTAAGTGTTCATTGGAAGGTTGAGCTAATATAATAAAATGACAATTCTACCTAAATTAATCTATTTATTCAGGGTCATATCAATCAAAACCCCTAAAAAAATTTATAGAGTTAGAAAAAATAGTAAGAAAATTCATTGGAAAAATAAAATTCCAGAATTTCAAGGGAAATAATGAAGAAATGAAAACGAAAGTCACCTAGTTGTACTAGATCTAAAACTATATTAAAAACTAGCAGTCATAAAAATCATTTGATACTGGTTAAGAAATAAATGTAGTCAATCAGTAGAATAGGTGAAGTTTTCAAGACACAATAGTCAATCTAATGTTTGATAAACCCAAAGACCTCAGTTTCTGTGATATGAACTCATTATTTGACAAAATATTGCAGGGGAAATTGGAAATTATTATGGCAGAAATTAAGGATTGACCCCCATGTAACAACTTATACCAAGGTTAAAATGGGTTCATGATTTAGGCATAGCAATTTTTCTTGTCTCAGTTTGTATTTAAGCTTGAAATAAAAAATACACAAAAATTGTACTGGAACTAGACATTATAAAATAGAACTATTGCAATAGTTCTGTATTACAGTATAGTACTATAGTATTGTACTGAGTAGTTTACCTTCAACATTGATTCATAAAATTTGGAGAACAAAATTCTATCTGTGTCTATAACAAATGACCATAATTCCCAAATTATGTAGAATGAAACAATTTCTAAAAATAAAGTTCTAGCAGAAGAATAGAAAATCATGTGAAGTCAAGAACTATTAACTTCATATTTTACAGTTATTTCTTGACCTCTACAATCATTATTTGTAAAATAAAATAAGAACTTAATTCTTGCAAAAAAAGGAGGAAATTGGATTAAATGTTCTTTCCAGTCTTTTTCCAGTTGTGAATTATTCTGATTTTGACATTTATATTTTCTCAGTGGCATGAGCAGAACACAAAACATGAGGTAATATGAAAGCACAACTTCAGTTTTCAAACATCAGGTAGTACAGAAGTAAAGTTTAGCAGAGACCTGCGGCTTAAGCCATGTCATCCTAATTCTCCTGCTTCTGTGACTAAGATTTAAGAATGAGCTTTTGAGTCACTGGCATCACCTTTCATCAAGTCATTGTAAGTTACTTATTGTCCTTAACCCTGTACCCTTGAGCATTTTTCATGTCTGTTTTCCAGCAGACTCCATCCTTCCTTTCAGCAGATTTCACCATTCATTGCACCTGAAATGTATTTCCCATCTACATGTGTCAAAACTGCTTTCTTCTCACCATCAAATATGTCCCAAACTGTTACTTCCTATAAATCATGCTTTTTAAAGCACAAAATGCTGGGTTATAAAGTACTTAATCCAAATCCCTTTCCTATTGTTTTTAATTAAAATTCTTGCTATTCCCATTTTTAGTGGCATTACTATGGTTTTGAAAAAATCTTTTTTACTTCATCTTAGACTTATGAGGAAGGAATTTGGGGAGTGATCTAATCCAACTTCACATTTTATAAATGAAGAAAATAAGTCCAGGCAAGGTTATATGCTTGATCAATTATGAACAATATTAATGATATAAACTTGCTGTTCAATGATTTATTTAAATTTAATACTATTTTATTCCGTTATTTTAATTATCATATTCAATAAAAATCAACAAATGAAAAAGGCAGACTTGGTGTGAACAAATCTTAATTTTGAGAGAAATTATATGATGTGATTATTGGAAAATGAAAACTAATGCCATGTTTAACATATATTGGATATTAGGGTAAGAGGTTGGGGGAAGCGAGCGAGAAAACTTTGGACAGTAGGTTTTCTAGGGGTAAATATTGAAAACTATCTTTGTATATATTTTGATAATAAAAATCTATTATCAAAAAAAGAAAAAGAAAAAGTGATGCACCTCAGGAAACAACATTGGCTGACTGGTTGACTTAAAAACCATTATGGACCTACTTCACTGAATAATATGCCAGTTTGGCATCTTGCATTTTAGTAAGAGGTCATCAAGTGGTAACCAAATCCCATGTATTTTTGTTGTTGTTGTTGTTTGTCCTTTATTTTATTTTTTTTATTAAAACTTTTTTCTTAGTTTCAAAACATATGCATAGATAATTTGCAACATTCACCTTGCAAAACCTTGTGTTCATTTTTTTTCTTCCCTTCTTCCCACTCCCTCCCCTAGAGAACAAGTAATCCAATATGTTAAACATTTGCAATTCTTCTAAAGATATTTCCATATTTATCATACTGCACAAGAAAAATCAGGTCAAAAAGGAAAAAAAAAAAGAGAAATAAAACAAAATGCAGACAGACAACAAAAAAAGTTGAAAATGCTATTTTGTAGTGCACACTCCTTTCTCTGGATCCTCAAAATCCTCTCTCTGAGTACAGATAGCTGTCTTCATCACAAGACAGCTGGAATTGGCCAGAATCATCTCACAGTTGAAAAGAACCACATATGTCAGAATTGATCATTTTGTAATCTTGTTGCTTCCATGTACAATGTTCTCCTGGTAATATTCAGTTCATTTAGCATCAGCATATGAAAATCACTCCAGAATTTTCTGCTGATCATTTCTTATAGGACAGTGATATTCCATAAAGTCCATAAATCATAACTTACTTAAACATTCTGTAACTGATGGGTATTCACATAGTTTCCAGTACCTTGGTGATACAGAAAGGGCTATCACAAACATTTTTGCATATATAAGTCCTTTTTTTTTTACTTTTCTGTTGTCTCTGGAATACAGGCCTGATAGAGACACTGTTGGATCAAAGAGTATGCACATTTTGATAGCCCTTTGGGCAGAGTTCCAAATTGCTCTACAGAATGGTTGGATCAATTTCCAACTCCACCAACAATTTATCAGTGTCCCAGTTTTCCTGCATTCCTTCCAAAATTCATGATTACATTTTCCAGTCTGAGAGGTATGCAATGGTACCATAGAGTTGTCTTAATTTGAATTTCTCTGATAAATAAGACCAAATCCATTAATAGTCTAAATAGTTCTATGAATGGAATTGACCTTCTTCCCTATCTGTATCTGCCTCTGTACTTCTCTGTCTCCAATCTTTTGTTCTCCACCTTACTTTCCTTGCTGACCAAGTGATGAGCTTGAAAACTTGAAAAATTTTAAAGCTAAGGAATTTCCATCATTGATGGTTTATTATTCCAAGAACATATTTGAATGATGGTAATCTCAGGGTCTCTATCTTGAACTGAGAATACATTAAAGATATATCAGTCTTTAGAACCAAGAAGAAACTAATACACCCCAAAATGAGAACTTCATGAAGATTTCATGAAAGAGGAAAAAAAGATTCACAGGATCAGGAATTGCAAAGTACTCCTTTGGCATACACATGTGTGCTTACTGAGAATAAATTATCTTTTTTCTATTGATGGATATTTATGTTTGTCCATATGTGTGTACATGCATTTTCATAATTTTCATTGTTAAAAGTATTTAGAAAATACCTTTATTTTTTAAAATAAAATCTTTAGGTAAAGCTAGGTCCTGCAGTGGATAGAGCACCAGCTCTGAAGTAAGGAGATCTGAGTTCAAATCTAGTCGCAGACACTTAATACTTCCTAGCTGTGTGACCTTGGCCAAGTCACTTAACCCCAATTACCTCAGCAAAAAATAAAATGAAATAAAAATAATCTAAAAATTTGTGAGAAACATACCAACAAAGTCCCAAGGCAACACTCTAGAAATTCCAACTCCTCAAGTTTATTTTTAGGCTACAGAAGGATAATAAATACTCATTGCAAACTGCACTTATGAGTGAGAATGCAATTAAGGAGTATAGTCTTTGATGGGATGTCTACACTCTGAAAGAAAGAATTTTTTATTTTTTTCAATTTTTAATAATATCTTTATATTTTCAAAATGCATGTAAAGATAGCTTTCAATACTCATCACTGTAAAATCCTGTGTTCCAAATTTTTTCCTACCTTTACTCTACCCCTTCCCCCACTGCAAATAATCCAATATTGGTTAAACAGGTGCAATTATTCCAAACATATTCCCACATTTATAATGCTGCATAAGAAAAATCAGATCAAAAAGGAAAAATGGAGAAACAAACAAAAAAAATGGTGAAAATACTATACTGTGATTCACATTCAGTCTTACATTCCTATACCATAACGTATTCAGCCATTATCCAATTGAAGAGCATCCATTCAGTTTCTGCTGTATCAAAGGGTATCCACAATTTGAACCCTTTGGGTGTAGCTCCAAATTGTTCTCCAGAATGAGTGGATCAATTCACAGCTCTACCAACAATGTATTGGAATCCCAGTTTTCTCAGATTCCCTTCAACATTCAACAAAAATTCCTTTCTTCTCCATATACTACAGATATAATCTGTCCTTTGTTTTCCCAATTGGCTTATAATATGATCCTTTATGTCTAAATAACAAATCAATTTTAACCTTTTCTCAGTGTTGGTCAATGCTTAGTTTCTGCTATATTATTTTCTAATTTCCCCAACAAGTTTTGTCATATAGTGAGTTCTTGCCACAGAACATGGAGTCTTTGAGTTTATCAAACACTAGTTTACTATAGCCATTCACTATTTTGTTATGAGAGCCTAACCGACTGCACTGATCAACTACTCTATTTCTTTTTTCTTTTTTAATATTAATATGTGGTTTACTTTCTTTAAAATTTGTTTATTTTTATAATTATAAATTTTTGACAGTATATATGCATGAGTATTTTTTATAACATTATCCCTTGTATTCCTTTTTCCAAATTTTCCCCTCCCTCCTTTTACTCCCTCCCCTAGATAACAGGCAATCCCATACATTTTACATGTGTTACAGTTTAACCTATATACAATATATGTGTGTAAATCCAATTTTCTTGTTGCACGTTAAGTATTAGATTTTGAAGGTATAAGTAACCTGGGTAGATAGACAGTAGTGCTAAAAATTTTAATTGACTTCCCAGTGTTCCATCTCAGGGTGTAGTTGTTTCTGTCCATTATTGATCAATTGGAAGTGAGTTGGATCTTCTTTATGCTAAAGATATCCACTTCCATCAGAATATATATTTATACAATATTGTTGTTGAAATGTATAGTGATCTTCTGGTTCTGTTCATTTCACTCAGCATCGTTCATGTAAGTCTCTCCAAACCTTTCTGAATTCATCCTGCTGGTCATTTCTTACAGAGTACTAATATTCCATAACATTGATATACCATAATTTACTCAACCATTCTCCAATTGATGGACATCCATTCATCTTCTAGTTTCTAGCCACTACGAAAAGAGTTGCCACAAACATTTTGGCACAAACAGGCGTATTTCATTGGGATATAAGCCCAATTAGAAGCCCTGCTGGATCAAAGAGTATGCAAACTTTGATAACTTTTTGGGCATAGTTCCAAATTGCTCTCCCGAATGGCCTGATTCTTTCACAACTCCACCAACAATGTATTAGTGTCCCAGTTTACCCACATCCCCTCCAACATTCATCATTATTTGTTCCTGTCATCTTAGCCAATCTGACAGGTGTGTAGTGGTATCTCAGAGTTGTCTTAATTTGAATTTCTCTGATCAGTAGTGATTTGCAACACTCTTTATATGAGAGGATATAGTATCAATTTCATCATCTGAGAATTGTCTATTCATATCCTTTGACCATTTATCAATTGGAGAATGGTTTGATTTCTTATAAATTAGGTTCAGTTCTCTATATATTTTGGAAATGAGACTTTTATCAGAACCTTTAACTGTAAAAATATTTTCCCAATTTGATACTTCCCTTCTAATATTGTTTGCATTAGTATTGTTTGTACAGAAACTTTTTAGTTTGATATAATCAAAATCTTCTATTTTGTGATCAATAATGATCTCTAGTTCTCCTCTGGTCATAAATTCCTTCCTCCTCCACATGTCTGAGAAGTAGACTATTCTCTATTACTCTAATCTATTTATGATCTCATTCTTTATGCCTAAATCATGGACCTATTTTGATCTTATCTTGGTATATGGTGTTAAGTGTGGATCCATATCTAATTTCTACCATAGTAATTTCCAGTTTTCCTAACAGTTCTTTTTCAAATAATGAATTTTTACCCCAAATGTTGGTATCTTTGGGTTTGTCAAACACTAGATTGTTATAGATGTACCCTTTTTTGTCCTTTGTAACTATTCTGTTCCACTGAGTGACTGGTCCATTTCTTAGCCAGTATCAAATGGTTTTAGATCAGGTACACCTAGAGCACCTTCATCTGATTTTTTTTTTCATTAGTTCCCTTGAAATTCTCGACTTTTTATTCTTCCATATGAATTTTGTTGTTATTTTTTATAAGTCATTAAAATAGTTCTTGGGAGTCTGATTGGTATAGCACTAAATAAATTGATTAGTTTGGGGAGTATTGTCATCTTTATTATATTCGCTCGCTGTATCCAAGAGCACTGAATGTCTTTCCAATTATTTAATTTCTGACTTTATTTTTGTGGCAAGTGTTTTGTAATTTTGCTCATATAATTCCTGACTCTTCTTTGATAGATGGATTCCCAAGTATTTTATACTCTCAATATTTGTTTGGAATGGAATTTCTCTTTGTATCTCTTGCTGTTGCATTTTGTTGGTGATGTATAAAAATGCTGAGGATTTATGTGGATTTATTTTGTATCCAGCAACTTTGCTAAAGTTGTGAATTATTTCTAATAACTTTTTATTAGAATCTCTGGGGTTCTCTAAGTATACCATCATATCATCTGCAAAGAGTGACAGTTTGATTTCCTCATTACCTACTCTTATTCCTTTAATCTCTTTCTTGACTCTTATTGCGGAAGCTAGCATTTCTAATACAATATTGAATAGTAATGGTGATAGTGGACAAACTTGTTTCACTATTAATCTTACTGGGAAAGGTTCCAGTTTATTGCCATTACATATTATGCTTACTGATGGTCGTAAATATATGCTCCTCATTATTTTAAGGAATAGTCCATTTATTCCTATACTCTCAAGCGTTTTTAGTAGGAATGGATGTTGGATTTTATCAAATGCTTTTTATGCATCTATTGAGATGATCATATGGTTTTTATTAATTTGATTATTATTATGGTCAATTATACTAATAGTTTTCCTAATATTAAACCAGCCCTGCATTCCTGGAATAAATCCTACTTGATCATAGTGTATGATCCTGGGTATGATTTTCTGAAGTCTTTTTGCTAATATTATATTTAAGATTTTAGCATCGGGACAGCTAGGTGGCACAGTGGATAGAATATCAGCTCTGAATTTTCGAGGACCCGAGTTCAACTCTGGTCTCAGACACTTAACACTTCCTAGATCTGTGACCCTGGGCAAGTCATTTAAACTGAGCCTCAGGGGAAAAAAAAAGATTTTAGCATCAATATTCATTAAGGAACTTGGTTTATAGTTTTCTTTCTCAGTTTTTGATCTATGTGGTTTAAGTATAAGTACCATGTCTGTGTCATAAAAGGAGTTTGGTAGGACACTTTCATGCCCTATTTTTTCAAATAGTTTGTATAACATTGGGGCTAAGTGTTCTTTAAATGTTTGGTAGAATTCACATGTAAATCCATCTGGTCTTGGGGATTTTTCCTGGAGAGTTGATTAATAGCTTGTTCTATTTCTTTTTCTAAAATGGGACTATTTAAGCAATTTATCTCCTCCTCTGTTAATCTAGGAAACCTATATTTTTGGAGGAAGTCATCCATTTCACTTAAGTTATCAAATTTATTGGCATAAAGTTGGGCAAAGTGACTCCTTATTATTTCTCTAATTTCCTCTTCGTTGGTGGAAAGATCCCCCCTTTCATTTGTAAGACTAACAATTTGATTTTCCTCTTTCCTTTTTCTGATCAGATTTACCAAAGATTTATCAATTTTATTGGCTTTTTCATAAAACCAAATTTTGGTTTTATTTATTAATTCAATAGATTAGTTTTAATTTCAATACTATTGATATTTCCTTTTCAAGTTTGATTTTTGGTTGGGGGGTTTTAATTTGGCCTTTTTCGAGATTTTTTAAGTTGCCGGCCCAATTCATTAATCTTATCTTTCTCTATTTTGTTCAAATAAGCCTCTAAAGATATAAAATTTCCCCTTGTTAAAGCTTTAGCTGCATCCCACAGATTTTGGTATGATGTCTCATCATTGTCTTTATCTTCGGTGAAATTATTAATTGTTTCTATAATTGTCTGTTTCACCCAGTCATTCTTTAAGATGAGAGGATTCAGTTTCCAATTACGTTTTGTTTTTTTTTACCCCTAACTACTTATTGAATGTAGCTTTTGTTGCATTGTTATCTGAGAAGAAGGCATTTATTATTTCTGCTTTCCTGCATTTAATTTTGAGATCTTTATGTCCTAATATGTGGTCAATTTTTGTATAGGTTCAATGAACTGCTGAGAAGAAAGTATATTTCTTTCTATCACCATTCAGTTTTCTCCAAAGGTCTATCATACCTAGTTTTTCTAATGTTCTATTTACCTTTTAAATTTCTTTCTTATTTGTTTTGTGGCTTACTTTTTCTACATCTGAGAGTGCAAGCTTGAGATCTCCCATTATTAGAGTTTTGCTATCTATTTCTTCTTGCAACTCTCTTAACTTCTCCTTTAGGAAGTTAGATGCTATACCACTTGGTGAATATATGTTTAGTATTGATATGGCTTCATTGTTTATGCTACCTTTTAGCAGGATATACTTTCTTTCCTTATCTTTTTTAATTAGATCAATTTCTGCTTTTGCTTGATCTGAGATAAGGATGGCTACCCCTGCTTTTTTGGATTTACCTCAAGTATAATGGATTCTGCTCCAACCTTTTACCTTTACTCTGTATGTATCTCCCTTCTTTAAGTGTGTTTCCTGTAAACAACATATTCTAGGGTTCTGAATTTTGATCCAGTCTGCTATCCATCTCCATTTGATGGGAGAGTTCATCCCATTCATATTTACAGTTAAAATGACTAATTCTCTATTTCCTGCCTTCATTTTATCCTCAGATTATGCTTTTTTTTTCCTTTGACCCCCCTGAACCTCTTCCCCAATATTTAATTTATAGACCCCATTTGTGATGCACAGCCCTCACTTTTTAGTATCCCTCCCCCCTCCTTTTAAGTCCCTTCCCCTTTCTTGTACCCTTCCCTCATTCCCCTTTTCCTTTTCCCTTTTCCTCTCCCCCCTTTTAATGAGGTGAGAGAGGATTCTCTGAAAAACAAGTATGTCAATTATTTACTCTTTGAGCCTACTCTGATGAGAGTAAGATTCAAACAATATTTCTCCCCCTCTCTAAATTGCCTCAGATGTGGTAGATTTTCTATGTCTCTTCCTGGGATGGAGTTTCCCTCTTTTTATATCTCCTTCCCCTTTTTTCTGGTACTATCCCCTTCCCTTTACTACTTCCCTTTTTTAATATTATATCAGTAAAATCAAATTATCCATGTGGACTTTCTGTGTATCCACAACAGAGATACAGTTCTCAAGAGGTATTTTTACCTCTTTCTGCTTCTCTTCAGTCTTGTGGATGTAGATCAAATTTTTTGTTTAAGTCTGTTTTTTTTTTTCTTAGAAACAAATGGAATTCCTCTGTTTCATTAAATGAGCATCTTCTTCCATGGAAGAAATTGCTAAACTTACCTGGGTAGTTTATTCTTGATTGCAATCCTTGATCTTTTGCTTTTCAGAATATCAGGTTCCAGGCCATTTGATCTTTTAATGTGGAGGCAGCCAGATCTTGAGTGACCCTTGTTGTGTCACCTTGATATTTGCATTGTTTTTTTCTAGCTGCTTGCAATATTTTTTCCTTTGTTTGGTAGTTTTGCAGTTTAGCCACAATATTCCATGGAGTTCTTTTTTTAGGGTCTTTTTCAGAAGTTGTTCAATGAATTCTTTCAATGCCTATTTTCCCTTCTGTTTCTATTATCTCTGGACAGTTCTCATTGATGATTTCCTGTAAAATAGAATCTAGGCTCTTTTTTTGATCATAGTTTTCAGGAAGTCCAGTGATCCTCAGATTATCTCTCCTTGATCTATTTTCCAGACCTATAGATTTTCCCAGTAAGTATTTGACGTTATTCTCCAGCTTTTTTTTTTTTTTGTTTGTTTTGTTTTGTTTTGTTTTGTTTTGTTGGACTGATTCTTGGGATCCCAATGAATCATTCATTTCTGTTTGGTCCATCCTGATTTTTAATGAGTTATTTTCTTCATTCATATTTTTTAGTTCTTTTTGTATAGCTCAATTGAGTTTTTAAATGAATTATTTTGCTCTATTGAATTTTTTTCCATTTCTCTATTTTTTTTAGAGAGAGTTATTTTCTTTTTCCAATTCAGAAATCCTACTTTCTTGAGACTTTTTTTTTTCTTTTCCAATTCAGGAATCCTACTTTCTTGAGAATTTTTTATCTTTTACAATTCAGAAATCCTACTTTCCTGTGATTTTTTTTAACCTTTTCTAATTCACAAACTTTGTTTCCCTGTATCTCCTGTGAATTTTTTATTTTTCCCAACTCAAATTTCAGGACATTGTTATTCTCTATCATAGCTTCTCTTTCCTTTCCCCATTTTTCTTCAAACTCACTTAACTATTTAATAATCTCTTCTATGAGAGAGTTATGTGATAGGGGGCAGGTACCTTCTGCTTTAGGCTGTTATCTGCTGACTCTCTACTGTTAATTTCCTTGGGGTTAGACACCTGGTCTTTCTCTGTATAGAAGGTATAAATCATTCTCTTCAGCTGCTAACTCATTGTTAAAAAATGGGGGTTCTGTTAGGGTCTGCCCTTGGGGTAAGAAGTTTATTTATTTATTTATTTATTTATTTGTTTACCAACTTCCTCCCATACTGGATGGATTCAGAGTCCTGTGCCTGAGGTAAGAGAGAGCTCTTAGAGAGAGTTCCCCTTTCCCCTCCCCAGAAATGCCTCAGAAGTGGTTAGCAGGGCTGCTGTGAGTAGTGCCCAGTGAAGGACCCTTGCTATGTGGCCTAGTGACTGCCCTGAGGTTTAAGGCTGAACAGTGAAGTCACAAATCCCAGCCAATTCGTCCAGTGGGGCGTGGATATTGGCAGCTGAAGTGAAAAGCCCCTGCGCTCAAACTGGAAGTGTCTGCCCAGAAACCGAGGTCACTATTTCAAAAGTTCTGCTTGTCTGGGAGTTCCACTTCTCTGAGAATTCCTAGGCTGCTAGAGTTCCACTGCCTCAGGCTAAGCTCCACACTATGTGGATTGGATGTTGCCTCAGGCTGTGTCCCTGCTGTTCAGGCTCTTACCTATCCCAAGAAGAAGCCACAGGCAGCAGAGGGCAGTTTCACAGAAGTGTTGACATCTATTATGTCACTTCCTAATTGGGGTGGATTAAGGATCTGGCTTTATATTTTGAAGTGGATTGATTTCTCTTCTGAATTACTGTTTTATAAGCAAAGAAGAGCTAACAGCCTATGTCCAATTCGTCTATCTCAGTGGCTTCTCTGATCTCAAAGTTCTCCCCAGCCCGATTGGCACAGTGTGTTCGCACGTAACCTGGTCTGTGCTTGTTGTGCTTTTTTTTTTTTTTTTTTTTTCTTCTCCCCTCGGAACTGACCTTTTCTGTTGAAATTCTAGATTCTCTTCAGCTGGCAAGTTGTGCTTCTAATCCTTGTGGTTTTTATCAGTCCAGTGTTATTTTTGACGCTGATTCAACTAATTGGTTATTGAGGTATCTTTTCTGCCATCTTGGCTCCACCCCAACTACTCTATTTCTTAACTAGTTCCAAATGCTTTTGATTCCAAGTGTAAGGGTTAAAAAGCCTGTAGAAGCAAAGAATGCAGTTCAAGGCATGTGGGAGGACCTGAGGGATGAGAGGTTCTGAGGTACAGGCCAGTCCTATGTGGAGGTGGGGCACAGCCCCATGAGGCGGTGTCTGACTCCAGGTACCATGCCTCTCTCCTTAGTGCTCCCAAAGCCTAGCACGTCTCCCTCCTTCTTCTTGGGCCAATCCCATTTTGCCAAATTCCTAGATGACCCCCCCCTTCCCTCATATCATCAGGGGGGTAGAAATATGTGCTAAGAATAACGTTCTCTTTCACTTCACCCCTGCGTCTTGTTGGTCTGTCTCTATGGGATCTGGGTTGGTGCCTGAAGACGGGGTGTGTGTGACCTAGCCATACTGTAGATGGATGGGCATTAAGAGTAGCTCTAATGGGAGCTACCAGATTTGAGTAGTCCATAGGGATGTAACCGACAAATGCTTTATAATATAGTTTTAGGTCTGGTACAGCTAGACCACATTCATTTATATTTTTTTTTCATTAATTCCCTTGAAATTCTGGAAGAATAAAAAATGAGTTTTGATATTTTTTCTAGCTTTATGATACTGAATTAGTATGTTAATTTAGAGAGAATTGTCATTTTTATTATATTGGTCAGGCCAATCCATGAGCACCTGTTATTCTTCTAATTGTTCAGATCTAACTTTATTTGTATAGAAAGTATTTTATACTTGTCTTCATATAGTTCCTGACAGTCTTATCAGGTAGACTTTCACTTATTTTATATTATCTACAGTTTTTTTAAATGGAATTTCTCTTTGTATCTCTTGCTACTTGAATATTTTGGTAACATATAGAAATGTCAATGATCTGTATGGAATTATTTTTTTATCCTGCAACTTTGCTAAAATTGTGAATTGTTTCTAGTAATTTTCAATTGATTCTCTAGTATTCTCCAAGTAACCATCATATCATCTGCAAAGAGTGATAATTTTGTTTACTCATTACTTATTCTGATTTCTTCAATTTTTTTTCTTTTCTTATTGCTAACAGTAATATTTCTAATACAATATCAACTAGCAATGGTGATAGTGAGCAACCTTGTTTCACCCCTGATCTCAATGGGAATGGTTCTGGTTTATCCCTATTAAATATAATGTTTGCTGGTAGTCTTAAGTAGATGTTACTTATCATTTTAAGAACAAAATCTATGTATCTATTTTTTTTGAGGCTGGGGTTAAGTGACTTGCCAAAGGTCACACAGCTAGGAAGTGTTAAGTGTCTGAGATCAGATTTGAACTGGGGTCCTCCTGAATTCAGGGCTGGTGCTCTATACACTGCATCACCTAGCTACCCATTATCTATAATTTTTAATAGGAATGAGGGTTATATTTTGTCAAATGATGTTTCTGTATCTATTGAAATTATTGTATGATTTCCATTAGTTTAGTTATTGATTTAGACAATTATCATAATAGTTTCCTAACATTAAATTTACTCATATTTCCTAAATATTAAAATATTTCTAATGTTCCTAAATATTCCTAATTCTTGATATAAATGCAACTTGGTCATGGTATATTGTCCTTGTGAGAAATTGTTACTTGTTAACATTGTATTTATGATTTTTGCATCAATATTCTTTAGGGAATTTGATCAATAATTTTCTTTCTCTCTTTGGACCCTACCTGGTTTAGGTATAAGCACCATATCTGTGTCATAAAATAATTTTGGTAGGACAACTTCCTCCCCTATTTTTCCAAGTATTTTGTATTGGAATTAATTGTTCTTTAAATGTTTAAAATAATTCACTTGGAAATCCATCTGGCCTTGGAGAGTTTTCCTTAGGGAGTTCATTAATAGCTGAAACAGAGAATTCTTAATCTTTGAGATCTACCTCACTTGAAAAACATGAGAGGAAACACAGAAGAGAAATTAGAGGTGGAAAACAAAACTTCTATATATTGGATTATTATGGTTCAGAAGAGAACACAAGATAAAGGAGGATTGGAAATGAGAGGATTTGATCTAGAAATAATTAAAACTGGTCTTTAGGTTTAATTTTGAATTTAGATTTAGGGCATATATAAATTCCTGAGGAAGGTTTATCTGGATATGACATGACATTCTACAAAGCTGATAGTGCTCAAACTTAGGGTATAATTAATGAGAACACTATTTATAATGTATAACATAATTATAACATGATATTAAAATTATATATAACACAAAATAATAATTCATATTTAATACAATACTATAATATAATGTTTAAAATATGAGTAATAATAGCTTTAGAATTTGTAAAATAATTTTCAATTTTCCCTTTTATTTTATTATTTTATAGATAAAGAAATATAGGCAGATCTTGTAATGTTTCAAAGTCATACAACTGATTATGCACTTCAGTCTTTCTGTTTTTAGTTCCCACACTCCATCCACTGTGCTACTTATCTGCCTAGGCATAACAACTGGTCTAAACAACACCTGCACTGCAGAAACTTGTAATGTATTATAGTAGGTATATGAGTGTGATATGGGAAAGACCTGTAATAGACATTTGTATACTTGTCCTTTTCTGCATCACATTATAAGATCCATGAAATCATCTCCTGTATTTTATCTTGTTTTATAATTTCAATAACCTTGTGTACACACTCAAACATTTTTTGAACTGAATTAAACTGAATAAAATAAATGATTACTCTCAATACATGATATTTTCAATTCCCCAAAGCAAGGATTTAAGGGCATTTTACTTACATAATGTAATAATATACATAATGTCCGCTTTACAATTGAAGAGAAAGGAAGTGAAAGGATAAATTCAAAGAAGAAAATTAAAAGATATGGAGGTGGAGGTAGATGGAAAAAGCAAATTATACCAACTTGTGACTGAATTCAAATATCCTCAGTATTCTAATGAGAATATGTATTTTTCAGCAAAATTGAAAGTGCTATCTAACTTGGAAAAATAAATGGCCAATCAAAAAACAAAAACAAAAACAAACAAACAAACAAAACAAAACAAACAAACAAATAAAAAGCAAAGCTTTAGAGAAGGGCATATGTCTTTTTTGAACAGAAATCTTACATTCACTTTGCTCCTAGACTTTAAAAAAGCAATATAAAAGTGAAATGCTTTGCTTATTTATTAACTATCATCTAAGAAGAGAACTTCCTTTCCCCTCAGTGTTTCCAAGGTTCTCTGGGTGTCAAATCTTGGCTTCTTTGATAATACTGAGAATATAAGAAATAATAATAAGAAAGAGGATTGAGGGACACAATGTCAGGTTTATCTTCTTTACCCTGGTACCTTCAAGAAGAGAGAGTTAACTGCTGAGCCCAGCAGTGAGCAAAGAATTCATGCTGTGAGCAGCTGCCTGCTTGGGAAAAACATGTTTTTAAAAATACCTTCTGGTCCAGGTAATTAGGACTTTATAGTCCAATAAGCTTCAGCTGCTCTCAAGGACAAGCCCTAGGAAAGCAAGTTGCTAAATAGAGATTATTTTAGATAACCAAAATGGCCCAAATTACACTTTGCTTGGATCTGCCCAGGGCTATCAGATCAATGGATTTTGACTGAACAAAAATCAATTCAGTCAAACAACCACTTAAATGAATTTACTTCTCTTCAACCACCATAACTGAAGGGTTGTTTGACAAAATAAATTCCATCATTTGTTTTAGCACTATTTAGATACTGCTTTTGTTTTCTTTTTTTTTTTTCGAGTACTGTTAAATTCTGTATTTTGAAACAGTATGCCTAAATGTGTCTTTTTTTAAACCTGTCCTGAATAATAAATATATATAGAAAACTCCTATTATTGTCCTATCTGATCTTTGTCCCTAAAAGGAACTCACAATTTATCTAACATCTGGAGTCATAGATAGAGATAAGTATATTCAAGGAAAAATCCCTTTTAGAAATATACTTGGTTACTAGTTATTTTCATTATCTGAAGAAAAATATCAACATATAGATGTATTTCCCTTTCTTGCATTTTCTTTTCATTTTTGCATATTTAATTCTTAACTTTTGTTTTTTACATTACTTTCATTCCCTAATTTATCCCTTATTCAAAAAGTCCTCAAAAATTTTTATTCTTAAATATTATTATTCTTCCCCATTCTTTTTTTTTTCCATTTTCCCCTCCCAGTTTTTCTCCAAGGGAAAACTTCCAGAATAAAGTATGTGTTAGGAAATGAATTTATTCTCTATAAAGGTACCAATAAACATAAAACAATAAACACAAATACATATGTATATAGGAAAGGAGTCTACAAAGAAAAAAATCAGCAAAATAAATCAACCTATCAAACATACCCATCAGTCTATCCAATATTTTATACTTCCAGTCCTCTTTGGTTATGAAAACTCTTCTCTAGAAAGCAGCTTGATTATTAAAATAATGAAGAGTTCAGATTTTTTTTATTATTTTCAGTAGGCATTATTATAAATAGTGTGTTTGTATATATGTATATATGTGCACATATATCCTTACACATCTACCTTATCCTGCCAGATGATTCAGAATCTTTTTTAAGACAGTTTAAATGAAAGTGATTCAGTTTCCTGGTATGGTAGGTTATACTGTTTTACTGTCCAGGTTTCACAACAGACTACACTGAGGTCAGCACAATGACTTTACAGACCTTCAGATTGGTACTCAATAAAATACTTCTCTTCTCCAACATTTCAGAGCTTTACCTAGCTAGGGCTAGGGAAAGTAGTGCCTACCTCACTATTAATGTGTTCAGAGAAAGTATACAAGTAAACTGAACTTATTCACAGCATTCAGAACTTCATCATTTTCTGTAATTGATGGTTCCACAAGTGGATAATGTGGTGCTGGCTAATGGAGTACCTGAGCTTTCTTGGTGTTGTTAGGCCAAATTTAGTATAAGCACCAGAGAATCAATCCATACCTTGTTATATCTCACCTTCAGAGGTGTCATTGAGTGCACAATCATTTGAAAAAAAAATCATGAGCTAACACTCCTACTTTAGTTTTTGGCTTCTAGCCTTTTCAAATTGAAGAAATTACCATCAAAGCTGACTTTGATGCCATGTTTATCCTTGATGAAAGTATTTCTTGATGAAAATATCATGCTAAAAAGCATGGGAAAAAACACACAGCCTTGTGCCATTCCACTGGTGACAGAGAAAGTTTGATAGTATTGTTCATTGTCAAGAACCCGGGAAAACATGCCATCATGAAATTGACTTATTGTACTGATGAACTTTTCTCAGAAACCAAATTTTGACATAATTTTTCATAAGACCTCTAAACTGGGAGTTTCAAAGGCCTTCTCCAAATCGACAAATGTATACAGACATCTGTTCTGTTCCTTACATTTGCTCTGGGATTGTCATGTATTAAACACTATATTGTTTCTTCCTTGGCCCCTTCTGAAAACAACACTGGTTCTTAGGTAGAGAGTTTTCCAGGCATAGAATCAATTATGGAGGATTCTGGTAATAATCTTGCCATCAGTGACTTAGAGAAAAGTTCTCCTGTGATTATCACAGATCAACCTATTCCTTTTAGTTTTATAAAGATTGATAGTGGAGGCATCCTTGAATTCCTGGGACATAATATGTAAAGTAAAAGCATTTGGGCATATAGGAGGCAGAGCAGGAGGAAAGAAATTATTTACATATATACATTTCCCCCTCACTCAACACTTTCATCTCATCTATATGGAGATTACAAAAAAGCTATGCAAGGCCATGCAATTAAATTATATACTTTATATTTTATCATTGCCTCAATCATTCAAAAACATTTTAGTACATACTAGCTTCCAGATTGTGCTAAGTAATAAGGATTAACAAACAAAAAAAGATACCTTCTGAATATTTGATTTAACAGCCCTTCATAGTCATAGTTTTTAAGTTATCTCTTTTTTTTGTCTCTCTCTCTCTTTTTTTTTTTTTTTTTTTTTAAGGCAATTGGTGTTAAGAGACTTACCCAGAATCACACAGCTAGTAAGTGTTAAGTGTCTGAGGCTATGTTGAAATGAGGAACTCCTAACTTCAAGGCTATTACCACTGCACTATCTAATTGCCCCTTTTGAGGTTATCTCTATAAATTTTGCTCAGTTTTTTTTTTTTTTTTTTTTTTTTTTTTTTTACAATTTAAGTCAAGTACTTATTTAAACCATCTGTGATATAAAATGAGAATTTAAATATTTTATTTTAAATAAACTACTTTCTAGAAGTCCCAGTGAATCTTCTCAAGTAGAGAGTTATTCCTGAAATAATTTATATTTTAAATATTTCATATTTTTAGAAAGATAGTTTGAGGAAGTTAATATTTTCTGATTTTTGCTCACAAAGTATATCCCAATTACCCACATTTAATTTTATCAGCACTGGAGTGTTTGAGTTCTATTTACTATAATTATATACCCTATTCTGTTAACCTGCATTTTTAAGTACTTTTTTTTTTTTTTTTTTGTAAAATCATTTGATCTTTACAGCAACCCTATGGAGGGGTTATATTCCATGTAAAAATTCACTTTGAATACATTAAAATTTTTAAATGCATATGCATATTTTACTGAAAGTTTTTTTTGGCTTTATAGGATTGCAAAATTATTAGTAGGAAGATATTTCTATAGAATTATTATAGGATTTTTAGATTTAAGTTATTTGTATAAATACCTAAGAATGATCTTTGTTTTTACTTCTCCTGGTTTTATCCATTTCTTTTTTTGGTAACGCAATCATAGTTCTTTCATAACTGATATGGGCCAGAACTCTGAGCTTGAAACAAATGATTCTTACAAGGTACTAAGTCAGTGAAATTGATAGACAATAGTTATCTAATTTAGCATAGGTAGTATGATTGATTTAATCCTACAAGGAGATTTTATGGGCCAGAACTTGAAACAAAGTACTAAGTGGAATTGAGGAGACAATGGTTAAATCTAGTTTAGCATTAATTTAATCCTATAACAAATAATGGTTTCCTAGTGATATAATGATTAGTTTGTACTCAGTGTGTAGCATATAAGCTAGAAGCCTCAGCCTGGAAGATTCAGTGATTCAGAGACAAGTGGACAGAAGCCTAGAGGCTAAAGACTGGAGCACAGACCCTTGAACTCAAACAGATTCATCCCATCTCAAGCCATCTTGGTGGCAGGCTATCCTCCTTCATTTTTACACTGAAACCAAGACTCAGAAGGCCCCCAGAAAACTAGTTGAGCCCCAAGTGAAGGAGATAAGACTTTAAAGGAGACAATAAAGAATTTGGGCTTTAACATCTGACTGTGCTTGTGGTGATTACTGAACTGAAATGAATTTTGTCTCCAGAGACCCCAAGAAAACCTCAACAGAGAACATTACATTTTAGAGAGAATATTACATATAACAAAGTGATTATTAGCTATTTTAAAGAATAGTTTGTATAACATTGGTATTAATTGCTCTTGTAGCGAGCTGTCGTCTCTAGAAGCTGCCGGATTGCTCTCTGGGAAGAGATCTGCTGTGTCTACTCAAATCTTTCAGACAGATTCTTCTTCCTGTAGTGAACCGTTGTCTCCAGGCAGTTGCTGTTAACTCTTGTCCTTAGAAGTGACTTCCCTTCTTGCAGAGAGCCCCGTCAAGCCAGATGTAATGCAAAGTCTTCTCCTTGAATCTCCTCCAGCTCTTATCCTTCTCCATGTAGACTCACTTTCCAGGCCCACTGTTGCTTTTTATCCTCCCAGAGAATGGGCGTGGGATAATGCAAGGGCTTCTGGGAAGAACCACTTCAGCCAATGAGCTTGCTCCTTTTATCAAGTCAACCTGAGTTCTCACCTTGTAATTGTCCAGAAAACCTGAATTCTCACCTTGTCACTGTCCAGACAACCTGAGTTCTCACTTAGTAATCCTAACAGCTCTAATGTTTGATAAAATTCACTTTTAAAGATGACTTGATCAACTTTTCTTTTATATCTACTTTGTAACATGTTTAAGTTAATTTTCTGATGTTGATTTGACTAATATCTCAATTTCATAATTTTAATTTGAGTTATTTTTGTTATTAATAATTTAATTTAGTAAATATTTGTTAAACACTTACTATTTGCTATGAACTATGCAAAGCATGGGGATACAAATAATCAAATGAAAAAGCCTCTATCCTCCAGGAACTTGCAATGTAATGGGGAAGACATTATAGAAAAGGAAGCTTAAAAGCCCAGGTGGAGAGAAAGAAAAGGATCATCAAGGATGACCCAGTGAGGGATAGTGGGAGTATGATGTATGTATGTAGTTGAAATCAAGCTGATGGGAAATCCAGAATTACCTGTAATGTTCGGTATCAAAAACTGAGTCAATCAGCATAGTGATAATCTACTTATTTTATTTTGAAGGTGAAAGTATTTACTGAAATGAAGTACCATAGAAAATATAACAGAACATTCTATTCTAAAATCTTAGGCACATCATTTCACAAACTAGATTATAACTTCAGGAATAATGTGCAGAAAAAATTAGGATGCTAGTTGAGTGCTAGGTGTGTAGGTGACCCATGGTTGAAGAAAGTTGTTGTTGTTGTTGTTGTTGTTGTTGTTGTTGTTGTTGTTGTTGTTGTTCTTCTTCTTCTTCTTCTTCTTCTTCTTCTTCTTCTTCTTCTGTTTCTTCTTCTTCTTCTTCTTCTTCTTCTCTATTATATTATAAATTGCTTGAAGCTAGGAAGTCTCCTCTTTTCTTATTTGTATCCCACTTGTTCAGAAAAATTCTTGGAACACAGTAAATAATTAATATTTATTGAAGTGAATTATCAATAACAAAAATAAAAAACTAAATTAAGCATGTGAAATAGAAGTCTTTATCAAACCAACATGAAAAAATAAATTTGAACATATAATAAAGCAAGGTATTTTATATATATATATATATATATATATATATATATGTATATATATATATATGTATGTATATATATATATGTATATACATATATATGTATGTATATATATATGACATATATCTATATCTATCATCTATCTATCTGACCACAGAAAAAAAACAGATATAACTAGATATAAATATATTTAACTATATATTCTCTCTCTGTCTCTGTCTCTGTCTATCTCTCTCTGTCTTTCTCTGCCTATCTCTCTTTCTGCCTCAGCAGCATGGCTGACACTTCAACCCTATTAAATAAATAAAAGCATAATAAGTACATACAGTGACCAAACATATGTCTCTGCATGGACCTTGAAAACAGCATTCTCTATCAGGAGGTGATTAACTTCTTCCCCATTTTGATCCCATTGCCCTTCCTAGACTCTGGGGTCACCTAATGAAGACTATTGAAAAGTACTATACAGGAAATTATACAACTAAGTCATGATTTACACGCAAAAAGGAAATATATACATCAATGAGATGGAAACATAATGATGCATTCTAGTATTTATATAACATGGATCATTGGGCACTAAGCTATATATGTCCTCAAAGGCTATGTAGGTTTATTTGGGCAATAAGTATATACTTAAAACATGCATATATGTATATATATATACAACTCTCAGACAGAGAAAATAATCTATTTTCTAAAGTCACAAAGCAAGGTTCATTCAATACTTTTAGAAATCAAACCTGAACCTCAGTTCAGTACCATCAACTACAATATGAATTTCATAGTCTGATAGCTTAAATGCCCTTTTTACAATAGAAAGAATTACATAAACAACAACACTTTTTTAATGAAAAAGTGCCATTTTGACCATAATAGATTTTTAAAGTTGGAAAGGAATTTAATTATTATTGTGTTAAATAAGCCTATGTTTAAAAAAAAGTTAATGTAAGGTTTTTTTTTTGTTTTTTTTTTCAAGCTGAAAAACCTGAGACTGAGAAGGGTTAAGTGACTTGCTCAGGGTTACACAGCTAATTCATGGTTAAAGTAAGGTTTAAATACAAGTCTTCCTTACTCTGAATCTAATATTCTAACCATTGTGTTAGTTGTTTTTGTTTGGTCATTTCAGTGGTGTCTGATTCTTCATAACCCCATTTGGGGTTTTCTTGTCAAAGATGCAAGGATAATTTGCCATTTCTTCAGCTCATTTTAAGTATGAGAAAGCTGAGAAAAAAATAATTAGATGACTTGTCCAAGCATAATGTGTGTGCTATTTAGTGAATATAAATCCTTACTTGTTGATTGACATAAAGTTTTAAAACTTAGAAGGCCTTTAACATGTAATCATATATCCTTATCAAAGTGAAACACATAATTGAGTAAATCATTTGTTCAATAAGCATTTATTTAATACCTACTATTTGCTGGACAATAAGCTAAATGATAAGCAGAAAATATTAAGAATGAAGTAAATCTTATATTAAAGGAATTGACATTCTGTCAAATATATATATATATATATATGTAAATCTATTGATTTGTTGAATAATTGTTATAAAATATAGAGAGGCAATTTGATAGTTTAAAGATAAAGCATGAAAAGCATAAATACAAGATACTTGAGTCCAAAATAATGAGAAATAAATGGCTGCGGGGGAGGGAAGGGAAGTAGATTAAGCCTTACTTAATAAAGTAAATACTCAAATAATCTCAAGAAAAGGAGAAAATTAGCAATAAATTTCGACTGGGAAAATGTATTATTATTTATGTTGGGGGATACCAAACTATGGCTGATTTTGGATTACATAAGATACACATACAAATAAGTAATACAATTAGAATATGATAACTGTAGTAAAGCAGTGAAAACATACTAAATCAATAGTTATGATATTTGCATTTAGCTCTAAATCAGTATTTAGTTGGGCTAATCAATTAGAGTTATTTGAGCCTATTCATTCCCTGCAACAATGGAGATAATTACAGTACTGTCCATAAAATAAGGACTTTTAAAAAATTAAGTGATCTATTATTTGAGATAAACTTCAAGAAGGCATCATGATCTAACCAACTGATGATTTTTGAAATCTAACTCTGACATACTTTTAAGTAAATCTTATTAAGTCATAGAATCTTATATTTTTCATCTGTAAAATGAACATAAAAATGACTACCATCTAACACTGTTATGAGAAAATAATCTTCTACATTTTTGGCATTAGATAAAGGGTAGTTGCTATTATTATAAGAGGTGTAGAAAGATGTGTGAGTTCAGGTGAAACAAGACACTTCAGAGACTATAGAGTAATAAAAATCATACTGGTAAAGTCTGAGCAGTTTTCTTCTGCTCTGGGAGTTTTTGTCTTCAAGAGAAATACATCAGTTGTTACTTTGAGCATAGGTGAACTGGCACTGAGGATTTGTTGTCTCCCACCTTCAGTAAATTGCACTGATGAAACTTCAGCTGCAGGTGTTTATTAATAATTCAAGGAGAGAATTAAGTACTATTTTTTTTCTCTCAGACTGAAGCTAACAAGGTCTTTGCTTAGCTATTTGCATCTTTATTTCTATCCTCTGAACCTGCATTCTACATTTAACCCAGGATATGCCACTCAGTTGTTAATGACACTTCTGTAGTTTCACATTTAACAAGTTCCTAGCATAACAACTAGGAAAAACTCTATCAATTGCAACTTACTTACAATGTTGTGATCCTAAAATAAGTAAACTTAACAGCTAGGCAAGTTTTCTTTAATAGGAAGGGAAAAGGAAAACAAAAGCATATAGTATGTGTCTGAGGAGATTATTTGGGTTTATCATCTCATACTAGTGTTTAGCAATGGGAAATACAAGTTTGTTATAACCATTAGTTGGTGATATTTCCCATATCTTATCTGCTTCCTACAAATATAATATTAATGTCCAAATCTTTAATTTATTGAAGATTGAACATTTTCAAAATTAATTTACATGAGTTGTAGTTTCCTTTCTCCCCTCCCTTGTAAAAATAAATAAAAAATACCTAGATATTTTACTTGTTTCATTATAAAAATAGCTTACATTTCTATAGTAGCTTATACCTACAGCAAGCCTATGAAGTATCATTAAAGTTTTAAAGATGAGAAAACTGAGGCTGTTTCAGCAACCCATCCATTAACTCACAAAGACAGAAAGTGTAAAGAGAAATTCAAAAATAGGGATATTTTATGAGAGCATGGAGTGATAAACTGAGAGCTGGAAAGAACTTATAAATCATCTGCCGTGATACTAATTTTACGTATGAAGAAACTGAGTGCCATAGAGAGTAGTTCAGATATCTAGTAGTTCAAATCTCAGACTTTAAATCCATGTATTAGGGAGGAGTCTGCCTGCTTAGTCAGTCAATGATATAATTAAAACTGCCTCAATGGAGCTTTTAGACTATTTAGGGGAGCAACATGAATACTTAGCTTTCCTGAGTTATCAGTAGCCATTACAATATATTTCAGGAATGAACTGACAAATGTTCAAACATTTATGGAGTATTTACTATATACAAAGCAATGTGCTAAGCACAGTATTTATAAACAGATAATCAAGTTTGTTCTTTCTTTTGAGTTCATATGCTAATGGGAACATTCAAAAGGTATAGGAATTTTCAGGAGTGGGTCAGATAGAAAGGCCTCTTGTCTTTAGGATGTACCCACAAATCAAATGACAGTGCATTTTGGATGTCATTTCTATTGACAGATCTATATCTGTTTCTACTACTGAACCATTTGATGGTCATCTCAGGACTTTCGTTTTTACATCTTCAGTAAATGATGGGGAAATTGGTACTGTACTGCCTGTAATTAACCTTCATAAGAGTAAATTACCTGAATACAGGGATGAGGCACTAGTGGATGCCTATCTGTTGCAGCTCATTGGTAATTGTTACTATTTTTGTCCCAACTCCTTTGGTCTCATCCTCAAATTTTCTTGCTTTCTAATGTAGGCTGGTTTGCCTCTACCACTGGGTAGCTGTGGGTCAGCAATAGGTATCAGTGTTGGTTGTCCTTCATGCTAAATGAGAACCAAAATTAAACAATTATGTTAGGATCAAAGTATATGGCAGATCACAATAATAGATTCTCAGAAGGCTCGACCACAGACTGGGCAAAAGTACTTCATGTGAACATTTAAAGTGAATATGTCTAAATTTGAACATCTCATTTTTGTGGTATCAGTGGAAAGGATTGCAGAGTTGCTTTTCTTTATGGATGATAGCTTCTAGACAAGGCTAAAAGAAAGAAAGGTATAATGTATGTTCCTAGATTTAGTTAGTCTCCTTTGGGTAAAAGAGCAAAGGCTCTTTAGTTCAAAACTGACCTGTTCCTTGAATGAAAAGGGAACTTTTGTTGACCCTTAAGCAAAAAGTACAGTATAAACTTCAACACAAAAGAAAGGAAAACAACAGGACTAGAGATTCTAATAAGTCATCTGATTGAAATGCAAGTATTCTGAGACCATTGATCTCTAAGTAGTTCCACTTTCCTGGGAGAACAGAACAACATGTATCAAAAATGCCTATCAACTCTGTGAAGGGACAGTCACTGAAGGCTCACCAAAGTGGGGGAGTGCTACTCTTTCTTTCAGTCTCTACCTTGCTGACAAGAGAAAAGAATTATAACATTTCATATCTTGTTTTTTTCTGTCTTGGTCTTAGTCTTCTTGGTAATTAATATAAGCTCCCAAAGAGTAATTATAACCAAATGGCCAGAATGAAAGCCAATTGAATCCATCATACATACAAGAATACTTGTGTTTTGTCTTAAGGAATAATCCTAAGAACTCACTTAAAGAGATAGGTATGTTTATTGTGCCTTAGAAAATGTTCACTAAACCACTGTTTGTCCTTGATAAAATCATTATATTTTACTAATAAACAAAATAATCTGTTTATTCAGTTGACTTCAGTCTGCCAAATATCCTCTTGCCTATTACCAATATATAACTTTAAGATTAGGACTTCTATTGCAGAGCTCTTTCTACTATATCAAACTGTTCTATATGAGATACTTTTGCATCGTAGTAAGATTATTTTTCTAACATGATACTTTATGAATCATGTTGGAAGAGAAAAATTAAAGCAAAAAGGAAAAACTATGGGAGAATGGAAAAAAAACAGAAAAAAAGAAGTGAACAGAACATATTTTGATTTACATTCAATGTTCTTCTTTTTTCTGGATACAGATGAGATTTTCTGTTCTAAATCTATTGGGATTGCCTTATGTCGCTAAACTAGTGAGAATAACTAAGCTCTTCATAGTTGATCATTGCACATTCTTGCTATTATTGTATACAATGTATTCCTGATTCTACTTGTTTCACTCAGCATCAACTTATGTAATTTTCCAGGCCTTTCTATAAGCAGGTTTTTATATATCACTATTCTATTATCTTCATGTGCCATAATTTGTTCAGGCATTCCATAATTGATGAACCTCCAGTACTTTTCTAATTTTTTTGCTACCACACAAAGAGCTGCTACCAACATTGTTGCACATATGAGTCCTTTCCTCTATGATTTTCTTAGGAGGAAGACCCAATGAAGGGGGTCAAAGCATATGCACAGTTTTATAACCCTTTGGACTTACTTCCAGATTGCTCTCCAGAATGGTTGGATCATTTCACAGCTCCGCCAAAATTGCATTAGTATCTCAATTTTCCCAAGTCTCCAGCATTATTATCTTATTCTATCAACTTAGCCCATCTAAGAAGTGTAAAGTGGGACCTCGGAGTTGTTTTAATTTGCATTTCTCTAAACAGTAGTGATGTAGAGCATTTTTTTTCATATAACTACAAATAGCTTTAAATTCATCATCTCAAAATTGTCTGTTCATACCCTTCGACCATTTATCAATTGAGGAATAATTTGTATTCTTATAAATTTGACACAGTTTTTAATATATTTTAGAAATGAAACCTTTATCATAAATATTGGCTGTAGCATGATTTCAGACAGGCCTGGAGAGACTTAAATTAAGGGATGCTAAGTGAAATGAGCAGAAGCAGGAGATCAATATACATGGCAACAACAAGATTATATGATGATCAATTCTGATGGAATTGACTCATTCCAACAATGAGATGATTGAGGCCAGTTCCAATGATTTTGTAATTAAGAGAGCCATTTACACTCAGAGAGAGGATTGTGGGAACTGACTGTGGATCAAAGTATAACATATTCACTCTTTTTGTGTTTGCATGTATTCTTTTTCATTTTTTTCCTTTTTGATCAGATTTTTCTTGTGAAGCAAGATTATTATGTAAATATATACACATATTGGATTTAATATATATTTTGACATGTTTAGCATATTTTGTATTATTTGCCATCTAGGGGAGAGAGTGGAGGAAAGGAGGGGAAAATTTGGAACACAAGGTTTTGTAAGGGTACATATGTTTTGAAAGAAAATATGGAAAGCTTCCCATCATGTTCTAATTTACTTCTATGAAATAATAAAATAGTGTCCAAAATTTTATATCAACATGAAAGGATTTTGTCAATAAAAAATCATTCACTGAAAAGACTAAAAATAATACTGACTGTAAAGATTTTCCCTCAGTTTTGTACTTCCCTTTTAATGTTGTCTCGGTTGGTTTTATTTGTGTAAATACTTTAATTTAATATAATTAAAGTTGCCCATTTTGCTTTTTTAATGTTCTCTAGTTAATCTTTGGTCATAAATTTTCCCTTCTCCAAGATCTGTTAGGTTAAATTATCCCTTGTTCTCCTAAATTGTTTAGGGTATTATCCTTTATGCCAAAATTATGTACCCATGTTGACCTTATTTTGGTAGGGAGTGTGAGATGTACATCTATATCAAGTTTCTGATATATTATTTTTCAGTTTTCCCAATTTTTTTTGTGAAACACAGAGTTCTTATTCCAGAAGTAGGAGATTGGGGATTTATCAAATACTAGATTGCTATGGAGCTTGATTTTCATGTCCTGTGTATCTAATCCATTCCACTGATTCATCACTCTATTTCTTAGCCAACACCAAATAACTTTTGATTCCTGCTGCTTATTAACATAATTTTAGGTTTGGTAGTACTAAGCTAACATCTTTTGTATTTTTTTAATTAATAATTCCCTTGATATTCTTGACCATTCATTGTTCCATATGGATGCTATTATTATTTTTCTGGTTTTATAAAATAATATTTTGGCAAGTTGATTGGTATAGCACTGAACAAGTAGACCAATTTAGGCAGAAATGTCATTTTTATTATATTAGATAAGCCTAGCCATGAATGATTTTTCTCAATTGTTTAAATCTGATTTTATTAAATTGGATGAACATGGGATAGTCTACCTCTCAGACTTGTGGAGGAGGAAGGAGTTTGTGTCCAAGGGAGAACTAGAGACCATTATTGATCACAAAATAGAACATTTTGATTACACCAAATTAAAAAGTTTCTGCACAAACAAAACTAATGCAAACAAGATTAGAAGGGAAGTAACAAATTGGGAAAACATTTTTACAGTTAAAGTTCTGATAAAAGCTTCATCTCCAAAATATACAGAGAATTGACTTTAATTTATAAGAAATCAAGCCATTCTCCAATTGATAAATGATCAAAGGATATGAACAGACAATTTTCAGATGATGAAATTACAACTATTTCCACTCATATGAAAGAGTGTTCTAAATCACTATTGATCAGAGAAATGCAAATTAAGACAACTCTGAGATATCATTACACACCTGTCAGATTGGCTAAGATGACAGGAACAAATAACGATGAATGTTGGAGGGGCTGTGGGAAAACTGGGACACTGATGCATTGTTGGTGGAGTTGTGAAAGAATCCAACCATTCTGTAGAGCAATCTGGAATTATGCCCAAAAAGTTATCAAAATGTCCATACCCTTTGACCCAGCAGTGCTACTCCTGGGCTTATGTCCCAAGGAAATACCAAACAAGGGAAAGGGACCTGTATGTGACAAAATGTTTGTGGCAGCCTTTTTCATAATGGCTAGAAACTGGAAAATGAATGGATGTCCATCAATTGAGAATGGTTGGGTAAATTATGGTATATGAATGTTATGGAGTATTATTGTTCTGTAAGAAATGACCAACAGGAGGAATACAGAGAGGCTTGGAGAGACTTACATCAACTGATGCTAAGTGAAACGAGCAGAACCAGAAGATCATTATACACTTCAACAATGATACTGTATGAGGATGTATTCAGATGGAAGTGGATATCTTCAACATAGAGAAGAGCTAATCCAATTCCAATTGATCAATGATGGACAGAATCAGCTACATCCAGAAAAGGAACACTGGGAAATGAGTATAAATTGTGAGCACTGTTTTGCTTTGTTTTGTTTTGTTTTTCTTCCCAGATTATTTTTAGCTTCCGAATACAATTCTTCCTTTGCAACAACAACAACAACAACAAAATTCAGTTCTGCATATATATATTGTACCTAGGATATACTATAAAATATTTAATATGTATGGGAATGCCTGCCATCTAGGAGAGGGGGTGGAGGGAAGGAGGGGAAAATTTGGAATAGAAGGGAGTACAATGGATAATGTTGTAAAAAAAAAATTACCTATGAATATGTACTGTCAAAGAAAATGTTATAATTATAAAAAATAATAAAAAAAATTAAAAAATAAAATAAATAAATCTGATTTTATTTGTGTGAGAAGTGTTTTATAATTGCAATTTTATAATTTTTAAGTTTATCTTTGCAGGTAGACTTCCAAGTAATTTATTTTGTCTAGAATAATTTTAAATGGATTTTCTCTTTTTATCTCATTGGTGAACACCTTAATAATATATAGAAATGCTGAGGGTTTTTAGGGTTTCATTTTATATCTTACAACTTTGCTAAAGTGTGAATTGTTTCCAGTAGGAGTTTAGATGATTTTCTAGGATTCTATAAATATATCACCACATCATCTGCAAACAGCGATAGCTTTCTTTTCTCATTGTCTATTCTAACTCCTTTAATTTGGATAAATAGTTTGGCTAAAACCAACATATATAGTTAAATGCTGAATAAAAATGATGATAATCAGCACCCTTCATCATCCCTGATTTTATTTGGAGTGCATTCAGCTCCTCTCCATTACATATAATGCTTGCTCTAGATTTTAGATAGCTACAGACTATTGTTTTATGGAAAAATCCTTATGTTCCTCTGTTTTCTACTTTTTTTAATAGGAACAAGTGCTGTTTTTGTCAAAATCTTTTTCTACATCAATTGAGATTATTATGTTTTCTGTTGGTTTTCTTTTTCATATGGTATATTATGGTAATAGTTTTCCTAATATTGAGCCAGCCCTGCCTTCCTGGTATAAATCCTACTTGGTCACAGTGTATTATTTTGCTGATAAATTGCTGTAATCTCTTTGCTAATATTTTATTTAATTTTTGCATCAATATTCATTAGGGATATTAGTCTGTAATTTCCTTTCTCTGTTTTGGCTCTTCTTAGTTTAGTTATCAGTGTTATACTTGTATCACAGAAGAAATTTAGCAGTGCTCCTTCTTTCCTTCTTTCTTATTTTTTCAAACAATTTACATAATACCGGAATTGGTTCCTCTTAAGTGTTTGGTAGAAATCATTTGTGAATCCATTTGGCCTTGGAAATTTCTTTATTAGGGACTTCATTAATGACTGGTTCAATTTCTTTTTCTACAAAGGGAGTATTTAAGTTTTTTATTTCCTCTTCTGTTAGCCAAGACAATTTATATTTTTGCAAATATTCATCTATTTTGGTTAAATTGTCAGATTTGATGGCATAGAGTTTGGAAAAATATCTCCTAGTTATTGCTTCAATTTCTTTTCAAATAGTATTAAGTTCACCACTTTCATTTGATGCTGGTGATTTTTTCTTTCCTTTTTTTTTAACAAATTAACCAAAGATTTATCTATTTTGTTAGTTTTTTCATAAAATCAACTCTTAGTTTTATTTGTTAGTTCAATAGTTTTATTAGTTTCTACTTTATTATTCTCTACTTTGAGTTTCAATATTTGCAATTTGTGTGTGTGTGTGTGTGTGTGTGTGTGTGTGTGTGTGTGTGTAGGCAATTGGGATTAAGTGACTTACCCAGGGTCACACAGCTAAGAAGTGTTAAGTCTCTGAGATCAGATTTCAACTCAGGTACCTTCTGATTTCAGGACCAATGTTCTATCCATTGAGCCACCTAATTGCCCCTCTAATTTGGTATTTAATTGGGGGGGGATTTAAATTATTCTTTATATAGCTTTTTTTAGCTTCATATTTAATTCATTGATCTTTTCTTTCTCTATTTCATTGATGTAGCTAATTTGCTTCTACTTTATGGGAGAGTTCATCCCATTCACATTAATTATTTTTGCCAGTTCTGAATTTTCTTCCACCCTATTTTTTCCCTGTATATACTTTTGTTCTCTCTTTCCATCCTGTCTTTAGTCCTATGTTTTTGTTGTTGTTGTTGTTGTTTGTTTTTTACCTAGATCACCCACTACCTTATCTCCTATTAACCCTTCCCTCTTCTTTTACTAGTGTTTTTAACCCCTTCCACCCATTATCTTATCACTTCTCTTATTTTTTCCCTAGTGATTGTCTTTCCTTCTATCCTGCCCCTCCCTTTTCTTCTCCTTCTTCTCTTCTACTTCTTTATAAGTTTAGATAAATTTCTATACTCAATTGAATGATTAAATTATTCCATTTTAAAGTAAAAACTGATGAGATCAGTCTTCAGACAATGTTCATATCTCTCCTTTTTCCTCCTGAGTTGTAGTAGGTCTTTTGTACTTCTTCATGTGGACTAAATGTTCCTTTATACCTCCCCTTTCCTATTTTTCCAGTACAGATACCTTGTCACCCTTTAATGCATTTTTCTTTGATGTCTTCACAGAGTCCATTCACAACGACCCCCTCAATTCATGTGATACTCCTCCATCTGCCCCAGTGACAGATACAGTTCTCAAGAATTACAGATATCATTTTCCTATCTAGGGATGAAAACCATTTAATTTACATATATATATATATATATATATATATATATATATATATATATATATATATATATACATACATATCCCTCTGTTTATTTTTCTGTGCTTCTCTTATGTTCTCTGTTTGTACATTAAATTTTCTGTTTAATTCAGGTTTTTCCATTAGAAATGATTGAAAGTCTCTTAATTAATTGAAGCTCCAACTCATTCTCTGAAAGATGAAGCTTAGTCTCAATTGCCAGTTAATTCTTGGTTGTAACTCTGGGTCCTTTGCTTTTGGAATATGGTATTGCAACTCCTCCAATCCTTTATTGTAGAATCTGTCAGATTCTGGGTAATCCTGAGTATTACTCCTTGATATTTGAATTGTTGTTTTTTGGTAGCTTGCAGTAATTTTTCCTTGAGATTATACTTTTGGAGTTTTGCAACAATGTTCTTTGGAGTTTTACTTGTGGGATCTCTTTCCAAAAGTTATAGATGGATTCTTTCAATGAGAATAGTTCCCTCTGTTTCTAGAATATTGAGGCAGTTTTCTTTAAAGTACTCTGTAGAATGCTCTCCAGGTTCTTTTTTTATTAATTTATTTTTTTGGTCATGGCATAAGGTGATGCCAATAATTTTTGAATTGCCTCTTTTGGAGCTATTTTCCAGGTCATCCGCTTTTTTTCCAGTGAGGTTTTTCACATTTTCTTCCATTTTTCATTCTTTTTAGATTGTTTGACTGATTATTGCTGTCTTACAAAGTCATTAGCTTCCATTTGCCCTGAATGAGGTGAAGTGAGATCTTTCAAGACAGTTGTAAAAATCGAGTAAGGCTTCATCTGAAGGACTCTGAACATTGAGTCAAGGGCATAATTGTGTTCCCCTCTCAGGATATCATCTCCTCCCTATTTCAGCCAAATATGGGCAACTATGTAGTTATTGGTCAAGTTCAATTTCATGGGTAGATCTCGTGTGTAGAATGAGGATGAGAGTCAGTGGTTGGAGGAGGTGTTTTGCATTAGGGATTAAAGGTACTGTCCTGCCCACAGGAGGCGCTTCCTCTCTTCAATTGTCTGCTCAAAGAGTGGGACGCCCTTCTCTGGAGAATGTACAATAAACTTTGCTTTTCTCTAGAGCTCTCTCCAGCTTTTTTATTAAATGGTGACTCCTCACCATTTCTGTACCATACAGCCCTGTTCTAGTTTCTAAAGTATATTTTTTTTCAGTTATCTTTTTAAATCTCTTTTTTTCATTTGGTTTGTTATGCTGTTTAAGGAATTGTTTTCTTCAGATATTCTTTTCCTTCCTCTTCCAAGTTGTTGACTCTCTCATGCATAACCCTTGTTTCATTTCTCTTTTTTTTTCTTCTATTTTATGTCTTTTATGAGCTTTTGGGCTAGAGACCAATTTATATTATTCTTTGAGATTTTCTCTGTGGACATTCTGTCCTCATCCAAATTTGTATTTTGGTCTTCCTTGTCACCATAGTAGCTTTTTATGGTCAAAGTTCTTTTAAGTTTTTTGTTCATTTCTTTTCCTTTTATTTTAGTTTTCTTTCTTTTTGTTTTCTTTTTTTCTTTTCTACTTTTATGGTTGAGCCCCTCTCCTGGGCTAAGGGAATGCTATCCCAAACTGCCTGTATAGCTCTGAGCCTCAGCTTTGAGCACAGCACCCCTCTGTGTTTTCAGGGGATATAGCTTTGCCTATTGTTTCCAGTAAACAGCCTGGTTTCCAAGATTTTGCCTTCTGAACTGGGACTGGAAGTTGCCCCCCTGCTTTACTCCTCTGCTGAGACAGGACTGAGGGTCTTAGTTGCTGGTTTGCTGTGATTAAGACCATTTCACTGACTTTACCAGAGTCTGTCTACCTGGACTGAACACCCTCATCACCCTAGTGAGATTGACCTTTCTTAAAGTTTTTTCAGTCTATCTTGAGCTGGAGATGGATTTCCTTCTATCAGACTGTTCAGAGGCTCAGTTTCATATTGTTTTCAAGGAAACTCCAGAAACTTTCTTTAGATATCTGTTTGTTCCTGTAAATGTATATGCACATATACATATACATATACATATACATATACATATACATATACATATACATATACATATACATATACATGTACATATGCATATACATCTCTCTCTATATATATATATTATATATATATACATATACATATACATATATATATACATATACATATACATATATATATATATATAATCCATATATCCCTCTAAACCAGTGGTCCTCAAACATTTTAAATAGGGGGCCAGTTCACCGTCCTTCAGACTGTTGGAGGGCTGGACTATAGTAAAAACAAAACCTCACACTGTCTCCACCCCTCAGCCTATTTGCCCTAACCGGTGGGCCGCATAAAAATCCTCAGTGGGCCGCATCTGGCCCAGGGGCCATAGTTTGAGAATCCCCTGCTCTATACAAATATAGATATAAAGAGATAAAGCTATAGGTCTAAAAATATATATTTTAGACCTATAGCTTTATCTCTTTAAATTGGATAAATATAAAACATGAAGCTTAATTTTATGATACCAATGTGAATGGAACTCCTAAATTGCTTGTGGGTGATTGATTCTTTCAGTTTAACTCATAGACTCATAGGATCATACAATTAAAGCTGTACATGACAAAAGTTATATAGCCCAAGCCTTTTTTTTTAATAAGGAAGTTAGGTTACTTGCTTGATGTTCAATAGATAATAATTATAAGAGGCAGGAGTCAAATATCATGATCTTTTGGCTACAAATCTGGTAATATTTCCAACTTGTTTAGTCCCACTCTGAGACCTCAATGTAATATCACAAGTTAGTTATGCATAAGTTGCCATTTCATTCAATCTCTATCCTACACAGAACATTAAAGCTTGGATTACACAAAATGCAGTTTTATTAATACAGTTTCCAATTTAATTTGCATATTACTTCATCCTGGAAGACATTACTATTCTTTAATGTTAGCAAATAGGTAGAAAATGTCATCTAAATAAAAATTATGTTGTATATCATTGCAAAGAATTTGATAGTTATAGTTAGAATATATAAGCAATTTAGAGATTAATTATAACACTTTAAAGAAAAAATAAATTTAGTAGAAAATGCTGGGATAATTATTTTGACTTCATATGAAATTTCACACTAAAATGAGCTATATTTTTTGGTAATGCATCTGCAGTTTTTACATTCTATGTCTTACAAGATAAATTAACCCGAAATGGTTCAATTTTTCATAACCAGATAAAAACAATCACCTAATGAATTCCACATGACTGAAGATGGTCAGTTCAGTGGAAAGGGTAAACTTGTAAACAGGAAAACTACAACTTTCAAATCTTGCTTCTTATACTTCTGGCTATGTGAATATCTAACAGTCATCAAAATTCCTGAGCTTCAATTTCTTCATCTGTAAAATAAAGTTCTATCACACAAGATGGCTATATCAATTAGATGAAATTAATTTAAAGTGTTTTCATTATATTTGTATTTTTCAGAATAGTAATAATTAACATTAACATATCAACAAGTATGTGCTAGCCTTTGGGCTTAAGTGCATTACAAACTAATAATACATGTTAAGAGTTACTAATGTCAGGTGATAGCATTACTCCCATTTTATACTTAAGAAAATTATGACAAAAAGAAATGAAATGACTTGCTCAGACTCACATAGCAAGTAAAAATCTAAGTCCATATTGATCTCAGGTCTTATTTTTTCCAGTGCTTATCATGGTATTTGACATATATTGGTTTCTTAATAAATGCTCATTGATTGATTAATTGACTAATTTCTGATTCTTGGTTTATCCACTATGACACATATTACCCATATTCATTTTTAAATATCAAAAAAAGGCAAACTTTCAGTTTCTTTGCCAAGAAAATCCCAAAAGGGATTTAAAAAATTAGACCTGATAGAAAATGATTAAACATTAATAGAACAACTTGTCATATATTGTTAATATCAATAATATTTGATATTCTTAGGGTTGGGGAACAGGATTATTTTTGTAATTTTAGTAATATAGGAAACTCTTATGTAAGAAAAAAGATTCTCTGTCAAAACAGGTGAGGGATGTCTCTACAATTTAGAGTCTTGGATATTGGTCAACTAAACTGAGAATTTAAATGACTTGTCTAGAGGCACACAATCAGTATATGTGAGAAGTGATATTTGAACCCAGATCATCTGAGCTCTAAGGCTAGTTACCTATTCACTATTCCATGCTTCTTTCATGAAGTCATTCTTATTGTAACAATTCAATAAGTGAGACTATTTCTCTAAATCTCACATTTAATTACAAACTTCAGCTCTTTCCCTACCAAAGGCTACTCTGTTCTTATTGTTTGTAATTCAATGTACCTAACATTTTCCTTACCTCATACTAATTATGATCTTCAAGTTGCCACAGGAAGCATAGTGCATTTGTAACATAAAACAATGATTATTTTTTCCAGGTTAAGGAAAAAAAAGTGTTTCCACTTGAGCCAGAAAAGAATTATTTATTCATTCTACAAAACTAATAATGAAGATGCATTCTAAATATTTCTTAAGGATTTGTGATTTCCTTATGAGTTATAAATCTACTAATGTCAAATCTAAGCACACTATCAATATAATTCTACTGTCAATCACCCTTGTTATCATTCAATTCTTTTTTTTTTTTTTTTTTCCCCATTAAGCTATCCTCACCCTGGTGGCATAATGACCTGCTATAGATGAAATGACTAGGAGCATAATTCTGTATTCTTGAACTTCCTAAGTGCTTTGAACTTTCAGAAAGAAAACTGCTCTAAAATGCATTCATCATCACCACCATTATTGTTATTCAAAACTGATGTGATTGACAAGGCCATTTCCAAAGCAGTCTTTTCTTTACATTAGCTATTCTCATTCCTGACCTCTTAGGACAATGGCATGCAAAGTGAGATGGCCAAAATAGGAAGAGGATCACTTGATTGCCTTTAATAGCTCTCCTGACTTTGGCATCTCGAACAAAATGCTATATTATTCTGTTACTGCAGCTATCCTGAGTATATTAGAGAACTAAGGCTTGCTGGGGAATGTTAGAAGGAATCTTTGTATGAGACAGAAATTACATTACCTAAGATATAATTTATTTTAAAGGACAAATTAATAGGCCTAGATATTTATTTTTAGTGTAACATTATGAAAATAAAAATAATGATCATGATTGTGCTTATATAAAACCAAAACTTTTGGTTACCAAAAAAAAATAATTAAGTCAATAAAACTAGTTATTACAGATACTGAACATCAGAGAATTAGGCCTTCATAGAATCATAGAATATCAATGGTAGAAGAAATCTTAGACATTATCTAAGCTAACATCTTAATTTTACAAATGAGAAAACTAATACCTGGTCAGAATGGGGAAATGACAATGACTTCCTTTATTTGTTACTTTTTAAATAATTATATAATGTTAAAAGAAAAACTTAAATTAAATTGGAGTCAGAGAAAGTCAGATTAAGGTCATGATTTGATACTCTTGTTAGATTCACAGGTAAATCCTTCCTCTCCCCCCATCCTAAAAGTGAGCTAAAATTTATCTTTTTACTTGGGCATCAGGGTTAAAATTATAATTTCATGAGTGCAGAAAGTTCCTATTAAAGAGTTTTCTATACAAATGTAAACTTGCATTTTCTCTTAAACTAATATTTTTAAGGTCCTTAAGGTACTAAGAGGTTAAGTAACTAATTCAAGATCACAATATCAACATGTATCTATCAGAGGAGAGATTTAAACTGAAATCTTTCTGCCATTGTTACAATGCTTGTCACGAACTTATAGCCTAGATTTTACCAAGTGGGGACTCATTCTAAACAAGTTAGAGAAATAAGGAAGATTCCTCCCACTTTGATCTATAGGCATGCTAATAAATTTATGGAGAAGCAATAAATTGGTTCAAGCCATAAAAGTCAGTGAAACCCTCTAAACAGATAAGCAATAGGCATATTTATTCAGAGGAATGAAAGAGAAAAAAAGGAACTACATGTTAAAATATTTATTACACCTTTTATTTTAGCAAAGAACCCAAAACCAAGAATGGATGATCATCATTTAAGAAATAGCTAAAACTACTAGTAGCATATGAATATAATAAAATATTAGATGGTTAGTACAGTTTATATTAAGAAATTTAGGTAGCACAATGTAATACTTGTAGTCAGAAAGGCTCATCTTTCTAATATCAAATTTGGTTTTAAATTCTATCTGGACAATTCCCTCATCTGTAAAATGAACTGGAGGAGAAAATGACAAACCATTCTAGCTTTTTTGTTGAGGAAACCTCAAAAGAGATTAAAAAAAAAGTTAGGCATGACTGAAAATGACTAAACATCAATAAAAATAAAATGTAAATTGTTATTTGTGTTATCATTACACTGCAACTTATCATGTAATTGTTATTAGCATTAATCTTATTGTAATGAGTTGTTCAAAATAGTAGATTCTGAGAAATCTAGGAAAACTAGTGTGAACTAATAAGTAAAACAAGCAGAAGCAGAAACAGAAGAATAATTTATATAATAAGTAAAATATTGTAAAGAAAAATATAATGGCCAACATTTGGTCCAGAGGACCAATGCTTGATAGGGAAGTAATGAAATTTTGCTGTAGCATTAGGTTTACATTTTCAGACATGGATAATACATAGGTTTATTTTATTCTGCTAAATTATACTAATTTGTTGAAACACAGGTTTTTGCTTTTTTGGAGGGACAAAGGTGGAAAAATTTGGGGAAAAAAGTGAAAGTATTGATAGTGATCAAAAACTTAGGAAGAAATAAAAGAATATCAATGAAGCATTTTTTAGAAAATCAACTATAGAGATCAGGAGATTCAGAGAGTAACATAAAGAAATGAGATAGCTTTAGAACTAGTATGCTGAATTGAACATATTCTTCAAAAATATCCGCTTATATATAATGAGACTCATATTTTCACATATAATCCTCTATTTTTCTTTTTCATATGGGAATATTCATGTTTGTTGATGTTTGTCAAATTCAGAATGACAAAAATATATTTTTAAATTAAGGTTAGCTTTATCATAGTTACTTGCAAAATAAAAAAAAATAAAAATAAAAAAACTCAAAATTTGTACCCTTGTCTACCTTCATCTTCAGTATAAGGGTAGAGAAAGATGTGGGGAAATGCAAGGGAACAAGCATTTATTGAATTTCTACTATATGCCAAATACTGTGCTGAATATCTTGTGGAACCCATGATTCCATCTACTTAAAGAGCTTTTAGTAAGGAACTTGCTATCTTTGTAGATCAGAATCATTTCTGCAATTTATCATCTTAGACAGTTACCTAGAGCACTAGAAGATTATGTAGCTTTGGCCCAGGGTCCCAGAGTCAATATGGGTCAGAGGCAGGCTTGAATTAAACTTCCTGGCTCCAAGACTATATCTGTGAACACTCTGTCGTGTCATATTAAATATTTACCTTTTTTCTTAAAAGAGCTGAACTGTATTGATTTTTATAGAATTTAATAAATATGAAGAAATTAGTGAGATAATTGTAAGAATTATTGCTGTAGTTTACTCAAAAAAAAAATAAGTATGTATCACACTGATTTAATCTGATTTAGGAAAAGCTAGTACATTGTCTAATTTACCTTTCTTTAGCCTTTCTGCTTTTCTAACCCTTCTAAGAAATAGGCAGCATTCATTCAAATTCTATATGTTGATTATTGTTCAGTGTTCAAATTCAATAAATATTAATCACATTACATTGTTGAAATCTTAAGTCCAGTGTGTTCAGGCAATGCTAATAAGACTTATATAAATTTGGATGGTATTAGCACAGATAGGGCACAAGTGGTCCATTAGAAGAGAGCTTCTTAAACTTTTCCCGCTAGAGACCCTTTTATGCTCAGGAAACTTTTATAGAACACCAGATATATGAGTATATACAATAGGTATACAAATCACACATTTACATATAGCAAATAAATCTATTTTAAAACATTTTTTGCTATACATATAACTTTACCATTATTAAAGGTGAAAGCAAATTTGCATCTTAACAAGACAAATATGCTTCTTTATTTTTGCATTAAAAATTAAACTTGAGAGAATACTTGATACTTTTTACCGTTGCCAAATTTTTATGATCTTCCACATTCAATTCATTCCCCATCTGGAGTCATGACCCACAGTTTAAGAAGCTTTACATAAGAATATTTAACAAAAGAAATGATGCTGAGTTTCTCTAACTCATGTTTCTATTGTTCTTCTAAGACTGGGCTTTGCTCATGGTATATATCCCTTTTATTGAAGTTGGCATGACATGCTGAGGTATTTTGTACCAATATTTCCCATGTCTCACAATCAATACCAAAGTTTTTCAGACATATTTTAAGACTGTTCTTATACCATTTTTTCTGATCACCAGGTGAGCACTTATAAGTTCTTTGAAAAAGAATCTTTAGGGTAAGTGTTCAGATGAAATTGAAACTACATGGTCAGTTCACTGGAGATGAACTCTCTGAAAATAAATCTTAAATTCCTGGCAGTTTATATCCAGAGAGGACTCAATGTCTGGTACCTTATAAAATACCAAAATAATTGATCATTTCAGAGAAACAGAAATCTAAATCCCTCTTTAGGCATAAAAGAGAAGTATTATGTATGTTACATTCTCTTTTCTTTTTCTTTTTTAATTCGACTTCATTTATTTTAAAAAGTGCAACTGGAGGGATCTTAAACATTCTTCTTTTTAGGATCTTGTTACGTCAGAGGGAATTTTTGAATAAAAAAGGACCTGGATGGATGATGCTACTACCATCCTTATAGGAAGAAATTGCATCAAAAAAAAAAAAAAAAAAAGAAAGAAAGCTAAAATTGAGAAGTAAAGAAAAAATGGATAAAAAATGAATCAATTAACATTGAAGAACACTGTTGTAAATAAAACATTATATCTCTGAAAGAAAGAACTGAACAACTACATGTCTTCTCTCTTTTGTAACATTTCACATTTTTAATCTTCATACATATATATGTGTGTGTTTCAACTCAAGAAATATTGGTATTTTTGTCTACACGTATACTTCTTTCATCCCTTGTGTTTACTTTGTTGCTATAGTCATTTTTTAAGTAAAGATGAACTTACCTTTCTTCTTCCTTAAGAAATAACTCTTTAATTTTGCCTACAAATTATGTTTATTTTTGCAAAAGAATGGGTTGATATTTTTAGCATAATTGTTTTAGATTTATTAGCAGCAAATTGTCATTCATTAAACTAATTCAGTATAAATTGAGTGATATTTATTTTAAATAACCAATGGTTTAAAACCATTTGATTCTGGCTAAAAAACAAAGTGGTACATCAGTGGGATAGATTAGATACATAAAAAACAATAATCAAGGTGATAGCAATCTAGTATTCAATAAAGTTCCAAACTCCAACTTTTGGAATTAGAACTCACTATTTCACAAAATTTTCTGGGAAAACTGGAAAATAATATGTCATAAAATTGGATAGAACTATATCTCACATCCCATGCCAAAAAAAGATCAAAATGGATACATGATTAGGGCGTAAAGGATGATACCATAAACAAATTAGGAGAACAAGGGAAAATTTACCTATCAGGTATTTGGAGAAGGGAGAAATTTATAACCAAAGAAGAAATAGAGAGCATTATGAAAAGCAAAATAGACAACTTTGATTACATTAAATCAAAAAGGTTTGGCACAGGCAAAACTAATAAAAATATGATTAAAAGAAAAATACTAAGCTGGGAAAAAATCTTTACCCCCAGTATTTCTGATAAAGGTCTCATTTCTAAAATAAATAACGAACTTTGTCAAATACATAAGAAAACAAGTCATTCCCCATCTGAAAATAGTCAAAAAATATAAACAGATAATTTTCAGATAATAAAATTAAAACTATTTATAGTTATAAGAAAAAAGTGTTTTAAATTACTATTGATTAGAAAAATGCAAATTAAAGTAACTCTGAGTTACCACCTCACACCTCTCAGACTGGCTAGGATGACAGGAAAAGATAATGGTAAATATTGGAAGGGATGTGGGAAAATGGGGACCCTAATGCATTGTTGGGGGCGTTTTAAAATGATCTAACAATTCTGGAGAGCAATCTGGAATTATGAACAAAGGGCTATAAAACTGTGTAAGCTCTTTGCCACAGCAGTGCCATTACTAATTCTGCATTCCAAGGAAGTCTTAAAGAACAGAAAAGGATTATTTTGCATTCCCTGCATATTTATAATTATAAAATCTTTGAGATTTTTCTGTAATCTATATGGAATGGGTAATAGTTTCTATAAGGACACATCAACATATAAACTTTTCCTATTGAGAATTTTCATACCCAAGATGCTTGAATTTTATGAATTATGGGAGAATAGAACTTTTATAATTTGTTAATTATGTTGCTTATATGTTGAATATACAATTTTAGGTACATTTTGTTTTTCTTTCAAGGAAAATTATTTTGTTAGGAAATACCACGAGGTTTTAACACATTGCAGTTCTCTTTAATGTTTGTGTCAGATAAATAAATATACTTCAATAAAATATGATGAAGCACATCTTCCAAGGAAAAGATATAATTAAAAGTAATGATTATCATAGAATCATAGGATTGAAAGTGATAACCTTATATGTTATGTCTCCTACAGTCAATGTAGGATTCTTTTTCAAAAACATTTTGTTTAATTCAACTTCAAAAACATGCATTAATTGTTATTCTTAGGAGTTGAAGGGAAGATGATACAAAGTTTAAGTTTTGATTCCTCCTTTCATTGACCTTAAAAATCTAATAATGAATGATACTGTCTAATTAGATTCATTTAAATAGATTAATCTGGGTGCAGAGCCAAGATGGCAGAGAAGCCACACTGGACTTTTTAAACTCTCTCATTCCCTCACTACTATTTAATTCAGCCTCAAAAATAGTGCTTGAGTAGTAAAACCCACGAAGATTAGAAGTACAACAACTCACCAGCCGAAAATAATCTGGCATATCTCCAGAAAAGGTTTGACCTAAGGTGGTGGGAGTAGACCAGCCCAGGGCAGGGATAGAATCAGCAGTAGAGTGGCCTCTGCAGGCAAAAGGGCAGAATCTTTATGTAGAGCTCTCTGCCATAGCCTGACGGCTTTGCTTTGGTGGCAGAGTAGTGGACCAGCAGAGAAGCTGGAGCCTAGGGTACTGGGTACTCTGAGGGACACGAGAGCCTGAGAGGATCTAGCTGTGCCTGCCCAGGACCGGAAGTGACTAAGCACAGACTGTAACAGAGCTCTTCATGGCATTCTGCAGTGAGAGGCTCGTGGTGGGGGACAGTAACACATAGCAGAAGCACAACCTGGGCAGCCTCTCATCTGCACAATGAGGGGCTCAGCTAGGGGTAGTGGAATTTCCCCAACTCAAATACACTGCCCTGGCAGAGATAATTCTGGTGCAGTGAAGGACAGGAGGACTGTGAATTCTCAAAGCAGGCCTTTGGGGGAGGGGGCAATGATACTTTTGCTCCTTAACCTCTAGCCCAAGGTGGTCATTAATCCTCACAGCAGGGCTCTTCACAGGGCACTTACACAGCCAGGCCTGTGATACCCAGACCCACTCACTTCCACCTGGAGCTCTTCCCAGAGCACTCCCTCAGCTCTGCCTTTCCTTGCAGCACATTGAGAGGACAGATACTATTCATAAACCCATCCTTGCTCTGCAGAGGAACCTGGTAACCTCCTTGCCATGAAAGCAGACCCTGAAGACTTTTTTAAAAAAATGAGTAAAAAAAAATGAAGAAAACAAGTGATAGCTTCTATTCAGAAAAAGAGCTGGTTTCCAACCCCGAGGAGACTAACAGCAGAAAGCCTCCAGATAATACCCCAAATAAAGCTCTCCTAGAAGAGACTATTAAAAATCTCAAAAGAGTGTTAGAAGAAAAATGTGGAAAGGAAAGAGAAGCTATGCAAGAGACTAACAACTTCCTGAAATGTGAATTGGAAAAGGTAAAAAAATTCACAGGAAGTGCAGGGAAACAGAATTAGGGAATTGAAAAAGGTAAAGAAATCACAGGAAAGTAGGATCTGTGAATTGGGAAAGATAAAGAATTCCCAAGAAAGTAGGATTTGTGAATTGGAAAAAGAAAATAACTTTCTAAAAAACAAATTTAGTGAAATGGAAAAAAAAATTCCATAGAGCAAAATAATTCATTTAAAAACTCAATTGGACATATACAAAAAGAAGTAAAAAAAAATGAAGACAATAAATCATTAAAAATCAGAGCTAAACAAATATAAATGAATAATTCATTCAGACACAAAGAATCAGTCAAGCAAAACCAAAAAAAAAAAAGAGAAAATCTGGAGAAAAATGTCAAATATCTACTTGCTAAAATGACAGACCTGGAAAATAGATCTAGGAGAAATAATCTGAGGATTATTGGACTTCCTGAAAATTATGATGAAAAAAAAAAGTTTAGTCATTTCTTAATAATAAGAAATAAAGATCAACTAATAGTGAATATAATAGTGAAATAATCAGATATATAGATACATATCTAGTAGAAATGAATAATTTATGATTAATAAATGAGTGAACAACAACAAAATCTTTGTGTGTACAGAAAAATGTATCAAGTGATAAATAAAATAAAACAAGTGAAAAATACAGTTATTCCCTGCTTTCAAGGAGCTTATATCATCATAGGGGAGATGATAAACAAAGGAGATTTAGCTGCCACCCTATTAGAACATTCTGTGGTCCATAGGAGAAAAGAACTTGTGATGTATTTTTAGTGTCATTTCTATTAATGAAAGCATACTAGTTTCTGATATTAAACCATTTAACAAAACCAAGGACTTCAACATTATTTTTTTCTTCCTGGGATTTCAAGAGCTATAGTTGATGAAGAAGTAGTGATTACAAGACCTACAGAGGCTCTGGTCTGGTCATGTCTGCCTAGGGTTTAAATAACAGATGCCAAAGAAGACTGCAAGAAAAATCTAGGAAATGAAAGAGTGAGGTAGATTGTGAAACTGTTTGTGAGCATGGTTATTTATCAGTGGCAGTTAGTTGCTGTATTAGTATAGTTGGCAGATGCCTTCTCCACAGGGGTGACCCTCATGATAAATGCTACAGATAAATGAGAATGAGAGTTCAAAGAACAGTTCTAAGTTCTGGAGTTACAGAGATACAAATAGAAGTAATATATAGTTTCTGCTTATGTGGAGTTCACATGCTAGTGGATATTAAATTAAATTAAATTTGATGTCATGGACATGTTATTCCATACTTGATCTTCTGATGCTTTGTTTTCATTGGGATTTTAGCTTTCTCACCAGCCTACGAGAAATGCAGAAAGATGGATTTTTAGTCCATGGTTTGTCATAGACTGCTTTTTTCTATTATTAGCAGAGCACCGAATGATATAGAGTCAGTAGACCTAATCTCAGATCTGGGCACCAATATTTATTATCTTTATGATTTTGCACAAAATCCATTTAATCTCTCTATGCTTCACTTCCTCATCTAGGAGAATGAGGGAATTAGACTAGAAGAATCCTAATTTTCCTTCTAGTTAGACATCTTATAATATTACTGTTTTTTCCCAAGCTTTTAACATAAATTATCTCTTGGTCATACTGACGCTGCACACATTTGCTTACTCGTAAGCATACCAGAATCAAATCTTCCACAAATAAATTTGTAAGCTATGTTCTTTCTGCTGACATTTTCATATACAACTATCCTATAGCAGATGGCTGACAAAACTAATCAAGAGATTTTGAATAAATCAACAAAAATCTTTGGCCAAGATCTGTAGTTATTGGGAAAAAAAAAGACAGAACCATATGTCCCAATGTACTGAATATCATTCTGATGGGATTCTTGCACAACATTTAATCATCTTGTTCCATATTACTGTATAATCCTTCACTGTGTCAGCACCTTTGCATCTACCACTGCTAAATGCAACTCTCTATGAACTCATGATTTAATTTGGAGTCTGAATTAAAGAGCGGAAAAAGTTTTCATTCCTGCTTTGGAATGGGTTTTGGTTTTATATTTGTGAACTGTACTCTACATCTATCTATCTATCTATCTATCTATCTATCAATCAATCTATCTATCTATATCTATGTCTATATAGATATAGATATAATAGATATATATATATTTATATCTATCTATTATATCTATATCTATTATATATACATATATATAATAAATAGATATAGATATAGATATAGATCTATATATGTTTGCTATAGATGTTGAACAGAATGTGTTGCTATTAGTTTGAGAAATATATGCTTCAGGCCAGATTTTAATGTAAAATGAACCCCACATGATTAGAGTTCTATCAAAACACATGGTATTATACTAGTTATGAGGTTTTAGCCTCTAGGGCATATTTGCAATGAGAGAAGATGGTATATGTCCATTAACCAATACCTTAGATGAATTTTGCTTGCTGAGCAAAGATTTAAATGCAGTTAAAAGGATATGTCTGTGATTATAACTTAATTTGCATGTGTAATTATATAATTCTAATTTGCAATGGCAGTAAAGGGGGAATAAAAAATATGGTTATTATTTGCAGCAGATTGCATTTGATCTTTATGGTATCCCAAATGAATTAAATATGAAACCTGTAATAATTTGGGAAATGGCACTACTATTTTCTGCCACATCAGTTTTTTTTTTTTTTTTTTTTTTAATTTCAAAGTAATGTAACTAAATACCCTTAAGTAAAGGTCAACCACAAAACAAATATACCTTAACAGTCAGCATATCACAGTAGAAAGAACCTTGATTCTATACTCAAAAGACCTAAGTTTACAGTAGTGAAAAAATATATGAGAGAAATTGGCTTCAAATCCTGTCTCTCATGTTTACTGGCCAAGGGACTTTGGGCAAGCCAGATATTTTTTCTGGGATTAAGTTACCTCATCTATAAAATGAGGGTGTTTGAAGTAGATGGCCTCTAATAGCTCTTTTTAAACCTAAAACTATGATTCAAGATTATCTTAGTAGACAAAGAAAGTAGATGAGTGGTGAGGTTGAAAAGAATTCTATCTTAATTTACATATGAGTGTAGTGGATAAAGGTCCAGCATTGGAGTTACACAAATAGATTTGGGTTCAAATACTGTCTCTGACAATACTGCTTGTGAGATTGGCAGCTCTTCAAAAATATGAGTTAGATAATTGCCCTTCTGTAGCAGAGTAGCAATATCCAGCAGTTCAAATCATATTAAGAACTTGGTGATTTCTACATTCATTGTTGCTCAAAAAAGTGGGAATTTATAAAGAAACATATATGCAATATAGAATTCAAACTACAAGCTTGTCCTGCTGTATAACTCAAAGGAAAAGAGAGTAAGAAAGAATCATTCTTATCACCTGTATGAATTTGAACAAGTCACTTAATATCTAGACTTTAATTCTTCATCTGTAAAATGAGGAAGGGAAGAACCTGACTTTCATATTCTTTATAATATCACACTGATTAGCCTATGAACTGAATTATCAAGCATTATATTTTTAAGAATGCAACAAATGTTGGGATTATGGTGTTTATGCTATATCCCAAGGATTCAGCATAATTAAAAAAGTTAACATTTAAAGATGAATGAAATGAAATGAATGAAAAAATGAAGAAACAAGAATGATTTTTTTTTAAATCAAGATGCAGTATATGAACATCTCGTCACTGATTTGTTTATAGTGTATTGACTTTATTAGCCACAAGATTGTAGCCTAAAGGTTACCTTCTATTAACACTGGAGAGAAGGTCCAAATTGATGAAATTACAAATCTGAAAACTTTTTGGCAAATTCAATCTAACAAAATATATCCTTTCCAATAATCTTGAAAGACAGATAGTGTAAGAATTACAGTATGTAATCTACAGATGAGAGAACTTTAACTCAGGTGAAATACTTTAACAACTGTGGTGTTTAGTAAGACAGGACCAGAACTTTCAGTAAGATTCTCTAATTCAACAGTAGTATTCTTTCCTTCTTCCCACATTGCTTCACTTTTAGTGTCAAACAGAAAGCAGAAATTCAAGAGTGATAATCTTCAGTAATAATTAAATATAATAAAATAATAATTCACAGCCTAAAAATAGACATAAAATACTTCACATATTGATTATACACTGGGCTCCAATGTGCTATAAATTGTATGTACATCATATAAAAACATAACTATCTACTTCATTATAAATTTGACAAAAATAATTTGCTGGCTAGGATAAACATTAATTAAGCATTCAGTTTAATGAACAGATTAGTGTGTCTTATGAGAATTTGGATAGGCTTTGATAGGATAACATAAATGGTCCAAGTAACCTAAAGAAAGCTTTACTTAATTGAAACCTTTTTTTCTCTTTCAAGAAACTTCACAGCAGCATATATCTTTCCATTGTGTCACACAGATTTCTAGAAATCCTTTGGGTTGTGTAATGAAATAAGACTATAATTTGAATTCTATGTTAGATATATGTTTTTTTTATAATACATAAGATACTTTCTCTGACCCAAAACACCCACTCTTCTCTGAGATAGGATATGTTCAATAAATCATTGTTGACAGTGTTTTTGTTGTTGAGCAAATGCTGGTATTTCTCTCTGAAACATAGCTTTACCAGAATTTCCCAAGCCAGAATTATTATTTTTCATCCTCAGTTACTGATTCAGTCCATTTTAATTCTACTTAAACTCTGATTAGTTTGGGCCATCAGGAAACAATAAGTGTCAGCTGTCAGAGAAAATTACACTTCATTGTAAAGTCATAAAACAATTATGAGGTCATTAAGATCTTTTTAAAAAGAACTTTGAAAAATTGCTTTCTGACTCCTAAATTAAATATGAGATTACTCACATGTAATGTTCCACATTGACTGGAATCATTTCATACTGGGGGAGGGATAGGATGATTAGTGAATTTTCAAGAATTCCCCTGTATCAATGTAAATTAACACATTTCAAATAGTGATAGAGAGTTGAGTAGATACTGAAAAATTAAGGAACTTGATTAGACTCACAGAATCAATATGTATTAGACTTGAGGCTTGAATTTGAGTGTTTCTAACTCCAAGGTCTATTTGCTATCAGTTACATTAAAATACCCTCTTTTTTATAGTTATTAAGAGATGGCTATTAAATAGGTATCCTAAAAGAGAAAAGCTGTAACAGAGAAAAAAAATCTATAAAGTTGTAAATAATAGACATTGCTTATTTTATTTATTATCAGCAAATTAAATGTATTACAATTCCCATTTTATAGCCATTTCACAGAAAGGCAGAATGGAGAATTAATTATCAGACCTGCAGTAAGGAAGGAATGGATTCAAATGTCACATCTGGCAATTCCTATTATGTGGCCATAGGGAAATCATTTCTGAACCTCATCTTCCTCAACTAATAAATGGGAGATAATTAAAGCTATATAATACAACTCATAAAGTTGTTTTGAGGTCTAAATGATATAATATTAGTCGATAAGATCCTTGTTAAACTTTTACAGTTACACGGATATAATTAAGTTGAATCAAAAAGAAGAGTTCATGGTGATATTTAATACTAAATTTCAGAAGTCAGTCAAATATCTTACTTAAGTCTAAATAGTTATTGCTTAAGAAATTATCTTATTATCAGTAAGGACATCTATTTATTTAATCATCTACTAAGCACTCCTGTGAGAACTCATAAGTAGTTGTACTAGAAAACTAGCCCATAAGAATTATCTATGGGACTCATCTCACCATGGAAGTTCTAGATGGGGAAGTGTCCCTAGAAGGAAAGTTACATTGTGATGACTGTTTACATGTTAATTTTTAAATCATTGATATTTATATGGAACAACTAGAATTCATCATAAATAATACTAAAAGGAGCATCAAGGATGTTGGAGGAGATGGCGGGAAAACTGAGACACTAATACATTGTTGATGGACATGTGAACTGATCAAACCATTCTGGAGATCAATTTGGAACTGCCCTTTGATCCAGCAGTATCACTACTGGGCCTGTATCACAAAGAGATCATAAAAAAGGGAAAAGAACCTATATGTACAAAAATGTTGGTAACAGCCCTTTTTGTAGTGGTAAGAAACTGGAAGCTGAGTGAATGTCCATCATTTGGAGGATGGCTGAATAAATTATGGTATATGAATATTATAGAATATTATTGCTCTATAAGAAATGATCAGTATGATGATTTCAGAAAGACGAAGACACTTACATGAATTGATGCTAAGTGAAGTGAAGAACAATGTACACATCAACAGCAAGATTAAACAATGATCAATTCTGATAGACATGGCTTTTTTCAACAATGAGATGATTGAGGCAGTTATAATGGTCTTGTGATGGAGAGAGTCATCTATATCCACAGTAGGGACTGAATGTGGATCACAACATAGTATTTTCAATTTTTATTGTTTTTTCTTTGTATTTTATTTCATTTTTCATTTTTTTTTCCTTTTTAATTGTATTAAATCACAATTGTGGAAATCTGTATAGAAGAATTGTACATATTTAACATATATTTGATTACTTGCCATTTAGGGAAGAAGATGGAGAAAAGGGAGGGAAAAATTTTGGAACACAAGGTTTTGCAAGGATGAATGTTGAAAATTTTCTATGCATATGATCTGAAAATAAAAAAGATTTAATAAAAAAGAAGATATATATATATATGACTATATATACACATCTATATATGTATATAAATATATATACATACATATATATACACATACACATATGTATATACACGCATACACATATGTATATGTACATACACATATATGTATATATATGCATACACATATATGCATGTATGCATACATGCATACATATTTTATATAACTATATATATATATATATATGGATGAACAAGAAGAAGCTTTGTCCATAATGCTAAAATGATGATGAAAGTGTCAAAATTTTGTCAAGACTTTCTTTTGGTTAGTAGTAATATATTACTTGGTGTGTACTGGAGCCAACTCCAACTTTTCTTTCTTTTTTTTTTTTTTTTTTTTTTTTTTTCTCATTGGTCACAGAGTTTATTTATTTATTTTCTAATAATTTTTATTATATATTTTTATAATATTATCCCTTGTATTCATTTTTCCAAATTATCCCCCCTCCCTCTACTCCCTCCCCATGATGAGAGGCAATCCCATACATTTTACTTGTGTTACAATATAACCTAGATACAATACATGTGTGTAAATACCATTTTCTTGTTGCACAATAAGCATTAGATTCCGAAGGTACATGTAACCTGGGTAGATAGACAGTAGTGCTAACAATTTACATTCATTTCCCAGTGTTTCTTCTCTGGGTGTAGCTACCTCTGTCCATCATTGATCAATTGGAAGTGAGTTGGCTCTTCTTTATGTTGAAGATTTCCACTTCCATCAGAATACATCCTCATACAGTGTTGTTGTTGAAGTGTACAGTGATCTTCTGGTTCTGCTCATTTCACTCAGCAACAGTTGATGTAAGTCTCTCCAAGCCTCTCTGTATTCCTCCTGCTGGTCATTTCTTACAGAGCAATAATATTCCAAAACCTTCATATACCATAATTTACCCAACCATTATCCAACTGATGGACATCCATTCATTTTCCAGTTTCTAGCTACAACAAAAAGAGGTACCACAAACATTTTGGCACATATATGTCTCTTCCCACTCTTTAGTATTTCTTTGGGATATAAGCCCAGTAGTAGCACTGCTGGGTCAAAGGGTATGCACAGTTTGATAACTTTTTGGGCATAGTTCCAAATTGCTCTCCAGAATAGCTGGATTCTTTCACAACTCCACCAGCAATGTATTAGTGTCCCAGTTTTCCCACATCCTCTCCAACATTCATCATTATTTGTTCCTGTCATCTTAGCCAATCTGACAGGTGTGTAGTGGTATCTCAGAGTTGTCTTAATTTGCATTTCTCTAATCAGTAGTGATTTGGAACACTCTTTCATGTAAGTGGATATAGTTTCAATTTCTTCATCTGAGAATTGTCTGTTCATATCCTTTGTCCATTTATCAATTGGAGAATGGTTGGATTTCTTATAAATTAGGGTCAGTTCTCTATATATTTTGGAAATGAGACCTTTGTCAGAACCTTTGCTTTTAAAAATATTTTCCCAATTTGTTACTTCCATTCTAATCTTGTTTGCATTAGTATTATTTGTACAAAAACTTTTTAATTTGATGTAATCGAAATCTTCTATTTTGTGATCAATAATGATCTCTAGTTCTCCTCTGGTCATAAATTCCTTCCTACTCCACAGGTCTAAGAGGTAGACTATCCTCTGTTCCTCTAATCTATTTATTATCTCCCTCTTTATGCCTAAATCATGGACCCATTTTGATCTTATCTTGGTATATGGTGTTAAGTGTGGATCCATATCTAATTTCTCCCATACTAATTTCCAGTTTTCCCAACAGTTTTTTCCAAATAATGAATTTTTGTCCCTAATGTTGGTATCTTTGGGTTTGTCAAAGATTAGGTTGCTATAGATGTACCCTTTTTTGTCCTTTGTATCTAATCTGTTCCACTGATCTACCGGTCTATTTCTTAGCCAATACCAAATGGTTTTGGTGACTGCTGCTATATAATATAGCTTTAGATCAGGTACACTTAGACCACCTTCCTCTGAGTTTTTTTTTCCATTAGATCCCTTGCAATTGTCGAATTTTTATTCTTCCATATGAATTTTGTTGTTATTTTTTCTAGGTCATTGAAATAGTTTCTTGGGAGTCTGATTGGTATAGCACTAAATAAATAGATTAGTTTGGGGAGTATTGTCATCTTTATTATATTCGCTCAGCCTATCCAAGAGCATTGAATGTCTTTCCAATTATTTAAATCTGACTTTATTTTTGTGGCAAGTGTTTTGTAATTTTTCTCATATACTTCCTGACTTTTCTTTGGTAGATGGATTCCCAAATACTTTATACTCTCAACATTTGTTTGGAATGGAATTTCTCTTTGTATCTCTTGCTGTTGCATTTTGTTAGTGATATATAAAAATGCTGAGGATTTATGTGGATTTATTTTGTATCCTGCCACTTTGCTGAAATTTTGAATTATTTCTAGTAGCTTTTTAGCAGAGTCTTTGGGGTTCTCTAAGTATACCATCATGTCATCTGCAAAAAGTGATAGTTTGATTTCCTCATTTCCTACTCTAATTCCTTGAATCTCTTTCTCGGCTCTTATTGCCGAGGCTAGCGTTTCTAGTACTATATTGAATAGTAATAGTGATAGTGGGCAACCTTGTTTCACTCCTGATCTTACTGGGAAAGGTTGTAGTTTATTTCTATTGCATATTATGCTTACTGACGGTCTTAATTATGTGCTCCTGATTATTCTATGGAATAGTCCATTTATTCCTATACTCTCAAGAGTTTTTAGTAGGAATGGATGTTGGATTGTGTCAAATGCTTTTTCTGCGTCTATTGAGATGATCATATGGTTCTTATTAATTTGATTATTAATATAGTCAATTATATTAATAGTTTTCCTAATATTAAACCAGCCCTGCATTCCTGGAATAAATCCTACTTGATCATAGTGTATTATCTTGGAGATGATATTCTGAAGTCTTTTTGCTAATATCTTATTTAAGATTTTAGCATCAATATTCATTAAGGAGATTGGTGTATAATTTTCTTTCTCAGTTTTCGATCTACCTGGTTTAGGTATCAGTACCATGTCTGTGTCATAAAAGGAGTTTGGTAGGACTCCTTCATCCCCTATTTTTTCAAATAATTTATATAACATTGGGGCTAATTGTTCTTTAAATGTTTGGTAGAATTCACATGTGAATCCATCTGGCCCTGGGTATTTTTTCCTGGGGAGTTGATTAATAGCTTGTTCTATTTCTTTTTCTGAAATGGGACTATTTAAGCAATTTATCTCCTCCTCTGTTAATCTAGGGAGCCTATATTTTTGGAGGAAGTCATCCATTTCACTTAAGTTATCAAATTTATTGGCATAAAGTTGGGCAAAGTAACTCCTTATTATTTCTCTAATTTCCTCTTCATTGGTGGAAAGATCCCCCTTTTCATTTGTAAGACTATCAATTTGATTTTCCTCTTTCTTTTTTTTGATCAAATTTACCAAAGGTTTATCTATTTTATTGGCTTTTTCATAAAACCAACTCTTGGTTTTATTTATTAATTCAATAGTTTTTTTACTTTCAATATTATTGATTTCTCCTTTTAATTTTTGTATTTCAAGTTTACTATTTGGTTGGGGGTTTTTAATTTGGAATTTTTCTAGCCTTTTAAGTTGCAAGCCCAATTCGTTAATCTTCTCTTTCTCTATTTTCTTCAAATAAGCCTCTAAAGATATAAAATTTCCCCTTATTACTGCTTTAGCTGCATCCCACAGATTTTGCTATGATGTCTCATCATTGTCATTATCTTGGGTGAAATTATTAATTGTTTCTATAATTTGTTCTTTCACCCAGTCATTCTTTAAGATGAGATTATTCAGTTTCCAATTACTTTTTGGTCTATTTATCCCTAACTTTTTACTGAATGTAGCTTTTATTGCATTGTGGTCTGAGAAGAAGGCATTTATTATTTCTTCCTTCCTACATTTAATTTTGAGATCTTTATGTCCTAATATATGGTCAATTTTTGTATAGGATCCATGAACTGCTGAAAAGAAAGTATATTCCTTTCTCTTGCCATTCAGTTTTCTCCAAAGGTCTATCATACCTAGTTTTTCTAATGTTCTATTTACTTTTTTCATTTCTTTCTTATTTGTTTTGTTGTTTGATTTGTCTAAATCTGAGAGTGCAAGGTTGAGATCTCCCACTATTATAGTTTTACTGTCTATTTCTTCTTGCAATTCTCTTAACTTTTCCTTTAGAAAGTTAGATGCTATAGCACTTGGTGCATATATGTTTAGTATTGTTATGGCTTCATTATTTATGCTACCTTTTAGCAGGATATAGTTTCCTTCCTTATCTTTTTTTAACTAGATCAACTTCTGCTTTTGCTTGATCTGAGATAAGGATAGCTACCCCTGCTTTTTTGGCTTTACCTGAAGCATAATAGATTCTGCTCCAACCTTTTACCTTTACTCTGTATGTATCTCCCTGCTTTAAGTGTGTTTCCTGCAGATAACATATTGTAGGGTTCTGATTTTTGATCCAATCTGCTATCCGTCTCCGTTTGATGGGATCGTTCATCCCATTCACATTTACAGCTAAAATTACTAATTCTGTATTTCCTGCCATCATATTATCCCCAGATTATGATTTTTCCCTTGACCCCCCTGATCCCCCTCCCTGATATTTAATTTACAGACCCCCTCTTGTGACGTGCGACCCTCCCTTTTTTTTAGTATCCCTCCCCCCAGCTTCCAAGTCCCTTCACTTATTCTCCTTTTCCTTTTCCCTTTTGCTCTCCCCCCTTTTAATGAGGTGAGAGAAAATTCTCTAAAAAACAAATATCTTAATTATTTACTCTTTGAGCCTCTCCTGATGAGAGTAAGATTCACACAATGATTCTCCCCCTTACTAAATTCCCTCAGATATGGTGTATTTTCTATGCCTCTTCATGGGATGTAGTTTCCCTTTTTTTATCATTCCTTCCCCTTTTTCTGAAACGACCTCCTTCCCTTTACTACACCCCCTTTTTTTCTTTTATATCGGTAAAATCAAATTATCCTTGAGTACTTTTTATATACCCACAACAGAGTTACAGTTCTCAAGGGTTCTGTGTACCTTTTTCTGTTTCTCTTCAGTCTTGTGGATGTAGATCAAATTTTTTGTTTAAGTCTGGTTTTTTTCTTAGAAACATATAGAATTCCTCTATTTCATTGAATGACCATCTTCTTCCATGGAAAAAGATGCTAAACTTAGCTGGGTAGTTCATTCTTGGTTGCAGTCCTTGATCTTTTGCCTTACGGAATATCAGCTTCCAGGACCTTCTGTCTTTTAATGTGGAGGCAGCCAGATCTTGGGTGACCCTTATTTTGGCACCTTGGTATTTAAATTGTTTTTTTTTTCTAGCTGCTTGCAGGATTTTCTCCTTTGTGTGGTAATTCTGCAGCTTAGCCACAGTAATCCGTGGTGTTCTTTTTTTAGGGTCTATTTCAGAAGGAGTTCGATGAATTCTTTCCACATCTACTTTCCCTGTTGTTTCTATTATCTCTGGACAGTTCTCTTTGATAATTTCCTGTAAAATAGAATCTAGGCTCTTTTTTTGGTCATAGTTTTCTGGAAGTCCAATGATCCGCGGATCATCTCTCCTAGATCTATTTTCCAGGTCTATAGATTTTCCCAGTAAGTATTTGACGTTGTTCTCCAGCTTCTCATTTTTTTTTTTTTTTTTTTTGTTTTGTTTGACTGATTCTTGGGTTCTCTGTGAATCATTCATTTCTATTTGTTCCATCCTGACTTTTAAGGAGTTATTTTCTTCTTTCACAGTTTTTAGTTCTTTTTGTAAATGTCCAATTTTGTTTTTAAATGAATTATTTTGCTCTATTGAGTTTTTTTCCATTTCCCTAATTTTTTTTGAGAATTATTTTCTTTTTCCAATTCAGAAATTCTATTTTCTTGAGACTTTTTTATCTTTTCCAATTCAGAAATCCTACTTTCCTGTGATTTTTTAACCTTTTCTAATTCCTAAATTTTGTTTCCCTGCATCTCCTGTGAATTCTTTATTTTTTCCAACTCGAATTTCAGGACGTTGTTATTCTCTATCATAGCTTCCCTTTCCTTTCCCCATTTTTCTTCATACTCCCTTAATTTTTTAAGAGCCTCTTCAAGGAGAGAGTTATGTGATGGGGGGCAGGAACCATTCCCCTTTAGGTTGTTATCTGCTGTCTCTCTGCTGTTAACTTCCTCGGGGTTGGATACCCGCTCTTTCTCTGTGTAGAAGGAATCTATGTTTTTTTTGGGCTTCTTGCTCATACTTAAAAAATTTTTTGGGGTCTGTCCCTGGGGTAGGAAATTATTTATTTACTTCTTTACCAGCTTCCTCCCAGACCGGATGGATGCAGCAGCCCTGTGCCTGAGCTAAGATAGAGCTCTGGGAGAGAGTTCCCCACCCCCTCCCTGGAAGTGCCTCAGAGATGACTAGCACTGCTGTGCCTTGAAGGCGTTGTGTTCTAGTGGCTTCCCTGACATTTGAGATTGAAGTAAAGACGGCACAAAGCCCAGCCTATGCTTCCTGGTGGGGCGTGGATGTCTGCAGCAGGTGACATGAAAAGCCCCTGTGCTCAAACTGGAAGTGTCTGCCAGAAACCGTGACCCCTAGTTCAAAGGTTCTGCTTCTCTGGGACTTCCTGGAGCTGAATTCCACCCCCTCCCTCTGAGCTAGGCAGTGTGTGTTGCCTTGGGCCGTATCTGCCCTTGTCAATCTCTTAACTAGTCTTAGGTGGGAGCTGAGGCCACACCCCCTGGTGCCGAGATCTGCTGAGTCACCTCCAGGATCAGGAGAAAATCTAATCCATCTGAATTTTTAAAGTGTTTAGATTTCCCTTCTGAACTGCTATATTATAAGCAGAGAAGAGCTAACAGCCTGTGCCAGATTCCTTTATCTCAGTGGCTTCTCTGATCCCAGAGCCCTTCCCAGCGCAACTGGCACAGTATGCTAGCACCCAGCCGTCTGTGCTGGCCTCTCTTCTTCCTCCCCTGGGGACTGACCTTTTCTGTTGAAACTCCAGATTCTCTTCAGCTGGCAAGTCGTGCTTCCAGTCCTTGTGGTATCTATCAGTCCAGCGCTATTTCTGAGGCTGATTTATCTAATTGGTTGTGAGGGAGTGAGGACGTTCACAGAGTCGTGTATTTCTTCTCCGCAATCTTGGCTCCGCCCCCCCAACTCCAACTTTTCAACTGGCTTTTCAACTTTTCAACTGATTACAAAATTTTAAAGATATTCAAAATTCAGAAACTATCAATCAATATGAAAATAGGATTGATGTTTTATTTTTTTCATTTTCTGTATTCAAGACAATGTTAATAAATAGATTAAAGTTAAAATGTTATGCATATTTGCCTCCCCCATTTCTCTTTCCAAAATTCATTTTTTTAAAAAATACCTAACAACACTCCTCTGACTTATTCTGTAACTATTTATTCATTTATCAATCTTAGCAGGAATGCTGCAAAAAAGTCAAGGAATTAAGATTTCACCAAAATGGGAGTTTTGTGGCTGTAGGATAATGATGACTATAACAATAATAATGATAATAACAACAACAAAAATAATTAAGATTTATATAGCATTTCAAAGTGTTCAAAGATTTACATCTATAACCTTATTTAAGTCTCACAAAACCTTGCTATATTACACCATTTGTCATAAGAAATAAGTTTTGCAGAAGGCAACTTGAAATGCATAACTGTGTGATAGATTGTAAAGAATGCCACACCTACTCTCAGGAAATATTTAGTTTTAAAATCTGCCTCCGATCCTTTTTGATTATATGATGAAGACAGGTAACCATCAATAGGCCTTATTTTTCACTTTTGAAAATGGGAATAATAATAATAGCTCTAGTATTAGCTATTTCTGACAAATTTTGAAGAGATAATAAAATGCTTTCATTATTATTATCCACCATAAAAAAAGACGTTATCTTAAATTGGGTTAATATTCCAAAATTTGGCTTTCATCATGAAAAAATCTCTTTCCTATAGAATTCCAGTGATTGCATTTCACATAATTAGATTCCAATTTAATTTATTTTATTAAAATTTATTAATCCACCACTGTCAGAGACCCAAAGACAAAAATGAAATGATTATACAGGAGGCATTTAGATGGCCTGGTCAAGAGTTTGAATCTAGCTTTAAACACTTACTAGCTGTGTGACCCAAGGCAAGTTATTTACCTGCTATTTATCTTAATCTGCCAGGAAAGGAAATTGCATAGCACTCCAATATCTTTTCCAAGACTATGGGATCTTGAATAGTTAGAAATTATTGAATCAATTGAACAATAATAATAAATTATATGTAAGTAGCTATATGGCAAAGTGGATATAGTGTTGAGTCAGCAGTCAGTAAAACCTGAGTTGAAATATGACCTCAGACACTTACAAGCTGAGGGATCCTAGGCAGGTCACATCATGTCTGCTTGACTCAGTATTCCTATCTGTAAACTAAATATAATAATATAATTTACCTCCCAGGGATGTTTTAGAAATCATAAGATAATAACTAAATTACTTAACATAGTTAAGGTACATAAGAAGTACTATAAAAATGCTAAGTAATGACAACAATGCTTTAAATAAGATCAATATAAGCAAAAACTAATAAGAATATTGGCTAGGGCAATCAAGAAGGATTTCTTGTAAGAGATATTATTTGTTCGATTCTCAAAAATAGCTAGAAGGCAAAATTTGTAGTAATGTAAGACAGCTGTGTAAAGGCACAAATGAGTCTACTTTGTACTGGGCCATCAAGTAGTTTTTCAAAAGCTAAAAGTATATGAGAAATAATAATATGTAACCACTCTAGAAAGAGGTTTTTAAGTCAAGTTGTGAAGGCCTTTCAATGTCTAATTGAGAATCAAACATATAAAAGAAGCAAAAATAATGGTTTCTTCCTTTATAACCATTATTTTATTTCTTTTATGTCACAGATACCTGGACCAATTCTTATTTTCTTGACAGATGTAATACCTTTAATAGAAAGAAGGTGGAAAAAAAATTAAATCAGTTTTAATAAGCCATGCCCATTTAAATCAGATCATCTGGCTTGCTGTGACTCTTCAGATCTTGCCTGCTGTGAGTCAATCAAATTTCTACATTTAGCTTAAAATAAAATCTAATCAAGCTATAACTGATTCTTTTTTATGCTACAAATGTAATAAACACTTTTACTTAATGAAAAAGAATATATTATGTAATTCAACCAAGTTCCAATAAAAAAAAAAAGTATGGGAAAATTCCTTTTAAAAATCTTCTAGATTATCTTGATTTTAACTTTCTATATATATATATAGAAATACTTTTTGTAAGGGCTGAAACTCCCATCTGATTCTAAGGTTCCCAGGATAACAACATGGTCGCCACAACTTTTTTTTTGATTATGCCACAAATTATAGTATAAATTAAAATGGAAAATGTATATTTTCCACTTTGTTCTTCCCTACTTCCTCTAAAGTAAATAGCACAATATTTAACTCAGTTATAATGTTAATGTCAACTGAGGTAAGATGCAGGATGCCAGAGTTTGTGCACTCTGAGGGTTAAGTGGATACATTTCCTATTTTAATTCATAAGATGGATGAGATCAGCAATATGGCTTCCAATTTGTCTCAAATTCAATAGGCTAGAGAACAGATGAAGAATAACCTTTATTAGTAGTTGGGCTCCATAACATAACATAAATATCTTCCTGTCTTAATCTGTTCTCTTCTCTTGTATAAAAGTACTGAATGAACACTGCCACTTCTGCCAGATAAAACCATAAGCCACCTTTTCTGAAATTACAGGTCAGGTATGACAAATATTAATACTACAGTATAATTTTAATTTATACCTTATTATATTACATTTGATGAAATGACTAAAGGCTTTGCGTGAACTTTATAAATGAATCAAGAGTCCTCCTTTGCTAGCCCTTACTTCATTCTGAACAATTTTAATTCTAAACACTAAACATTTCTGCCAAGGAAAATGCCTACTTTTTAATGAGTATTTGTCATTGTTGCTGTTCTCAAAAGGTAACTGTGCCATTTCATTCCTAAATTATTTTTAAATGAATATGGAGTTAAAAACTGGAAATTATGCAGTTGAACAATCATGCATAATCCAGTTTGTTGCTATAAGTGACAGAAAAATTGACAGTCATAATTATTCCCTCTTACATGTGTGTGTATCTGTGCATGGTCATGTATGTTTTCATGCAATACAAAAATTTCTCTTAGTGGGGTGGGGAAGGAGTCCATGACAATGTCATGGACATAAAAATAAAAATAAATAAATAAAAATTTCATTTTAAATAAAGCATACCAGTGAACCAATTTGAAGGAATTGTTAGGTTTTATTGGCTTCCTGTTTGGGGTCTATTTGAGGAACTATTAGGTTTTTTTGTTCCTGTTTGGGATTTATTTTAAAATGTTTTGAAAAAGAGCTGCATAGGATGTAGACCTAGCAAAAACAAAAGAATTATAGAATAATGACAGCTAGGAAGAGGCTATTGAGACTGAAAACTGACAGAATTAAGATAAATTAAGAAAAATTGGAGGTGCACATTTCTGTTCCTTTCCTACTCACATTTAGACCACAAGAAAACAATAATGAAAAAAAAAAAGAATGAACATATCCTATCTACATTAATTCATCCTAAAACATATAAATTTTGAGATCTAATTTTATCAGACATCATTTTCATATAACAGAGTTCATATAACTTGAAAAATAAAGCTGATGAGACATGCACATATGTATGTATATTCATAGTGGAGTGTTCTTTTTATTCAAGTGAGGACAATTAAGTAGCATAATAGATAAAATGCCAGACCTGTAATTAGAACATTCATATTTTTGTTTTCAAATCAAGTCTTAGATATTTATTAGCTGTGTGATCCTGCGAAATTTATTTAACCTTCTTTGCCTTAGTTTCCTCCACTGTAAAATGACCTGAAGAAGAAAATGGAAAACTGTTCCAATATTTTTGCCAAGAAAACCCCACATGACTCATGAAGAGTTTGCACATTACTAACAAAGAGCTGAAAAATATTTTCTAAGTATTTATTATCCCCTGAATTTATTGAAAGGGCTTTTATTTTTATCTAGACCTGTGATTACACTATCTCAGGAAATTCCTATTGGTGCAGCTGCTCTATATCAATGGAGACTGGCAATTTTTCTTCAACAAATAGTTTTACAGAGTTTTTTAAGAGCATTGATGCTGGGAGGCAGAGCCAAGATGGCAGAGAAGATACACGTAAATTTGTAAGCTCCCTTCTTCCCTCATTACCAATTAGTTAAATCAGCCTCAAAAATAACACTGGACTGATAAAAACCACAAGGATTAGAAGCATGATTTACCAGCTGAAGAGAATCTGGAATTTCAACAAAAAAGGTCAGTTCCAAAGGGAGAAAAAAAAAAAAAGAGGCCAGAAGAGATAGGGTTGGACTGGATGCTAACACTCTGTACTGATCGGGCTGGGGAGAACTCTGGGATCAGAGAAGCCACTGAGATAGAGGAATCTGACACAGTTTGTCAGCTCTTCTCTGCTTATAAAACAGAATTTCAGAAGAGAAATAAAGCTACTTTAAAATATAAAGCCAGATCCTTAATCCACCCAAATCCAGAAGTGACCTAATAGATCTCCTCACTGCTGCACAGACTGTGCAGATGCCTTCTGCTCCCCAGGGCTAATCCTTGGGTAGTTGAGAGCCTGAACAGCAGGAATACAGCCCTAGGCAGCCTCTAATCCACACAGTGTGGGGCTCAGCCTGAGGCAGTGGAATTCCAGCAGCAGCAGAACTCCCAGAGAAGCAGAACCATTGTAGTAGGGACCACGGTTTCCGGGCAGACACTTCCAGTTTGAGTGTGGTCTTTTCACATCAGCTGCTGACATCCATAGCCCCAAGGGAGGCATTGGCTGGGGTTTGTGATGCTTTCACTGTTCAGCCTTAAACTTCAGGGCAGTCGCTAGGCCACACAGTGGGGTCCTTCACTGGGCACTCCTCAAAGTGCAGCCGTGCTAAACACTTCTGAGGCATTTCCAGAGAGGAGAGAGGGGAACTCTCTCCCAGAGCTCTCTCTTACCTCAGGCACACGGTTGTTGCATTCTACCCCCCTAGTCTTGTAGGAAGCTGGTAAATAAATAAATAATTTCTTACCCCAAGTGCATACCCTAACAGATTTTTAATAATGAGTAAGAAGCTGAAGAGAATGATTGATACCTTCTACACAAAGAAAGAGTGGGTATCCAACCCCAAAGAAGCTAAAACCAGAGAGAGTGCAGATAACACTCTAAAGGGTAATGATACCTGCCTGCCATCACATAACTCTCTCCTAGAAGAGACTATTAAAAAGTTAAGAGAGTTTAAAATAATAGGAAAAGGAAAGAGAAGCTATGATAGAGAATAACAATGTCCTATAATTTGAGTTGGAAAAAAATAAAGAATTCACAGGAGGTGCAGGGAAACAAAATTTGTGAATTAGAAAAGGTTAAAAAATCACAGTAAAGTAGGATTTCTGAATTGGAAAAGATAAAATAGTTTCAAGAAAGTAGGATTTCTGAATTGGAAAAAAGAAAATAACTCATTAAAAATAGTGAAATGGAAAGAAATTCAACAGAGCAAAATAATTCATTGAAAAACTCAATTGGGCATATACAAAGAGAACTAAAAAATGTGAATGATTAAAGTAACTCATTAAAAAGCAGGACTGAACAAAGAGAAATGAATGATTCATTGAGAAACCAAGAATCAGTCAAACAAAACCAAAAAAAAAAAAAAAAGAAAAGAAAAGCTGGAGAATAATGTCAAATACTTACTGGGAAAATCTATAGACCTGGAAAATAGATCTAGGAGAGATAATTTGAGGATCATTGGACTTCCTGAATACCATGATCAAAAAAAGAGCCTAGATTCTATTTTACAGGAAATCATCAATGAGAACTGTACAGAGATAATAGAAACAGAAGGGAAAATAGGCATTGAAAGAATTCATTGAACAACTTCTGAAAAAGACCCTAAAAAAAGAACTCCACAGAACATAGTGGCTAAGCTGCAGAACTACCATATTAAGGAAAAAAAATATTGCAAGCAATGAGGAAAAAACAATTCAAATATCAAGGGGCCGCAATAAGGGTCACACAAGATCTTGCTGCCTCCACATTACAGGATTGAAGAGCCTGGAACATGATATTCCGAAAGGCAAAAGAACAAGGATTGCAACCAAGAATAAACTAGCCAGCTAAGTTTAGCATTTTCTTCCAAGGAAAAAATATGGTCATTTAATGAAACAGAGGAATTCCATTTGTTTCTAAGAAAAAAAACCAGATTTAAACACACACACACACACACAAAATCTACATCCACAAGACTCAAGAGAAGCAGAAAAAAGGTAAAAAGAATTGTTGAGAACTGTATCTCTGTTGTGGATATACAGAAAGTCCGCATGGATAGTTTGATTTTACTAATATAATATAAAAGAAAGGGAAGTAGTACAGGGAAGGGGATAGTACCAGAAAAAGGGGAAGGAGAGATAAAAAGAGGGAAACTCCATCCCAGGAAGAGACATAGAAAATCTACCACATATGAGGCAATTTAGAGATGGGGAGAAATATTATGTGAATCTTACTCTCATCAGAGTAGGCTCAAAGAGTAAATAAATGACATACTTGTTTTTCAGAGAATCCTCTCTCACCTCATTAAAAGGGGGTGAGGAAAAGGGAAAAGGAAAAGGGGAATGAGGGAAGGGTACAAGAAAGGGGAAGGGACTTAAAAGGAGGGGGGAGGGATACTGAAAAGTGAGGGCTGTGCATCACAAATGGGGTCTATAAATTAAATATTGGGGAAGAGGTTCAGGGGGGTCAAAGGAAAAAAAAGCATAATCTGGGGATAATATGACGGCAGGAAATAGAGAATTAGTCTTTTTAACTGTACATGTGAATGGGATGAACTCTCCCATTAAACGGAGGGGGATAGCAGACTGGATCAAAATTCAGAACCCTAGAATATGTTGTTTACAGGAAACACACTTAAAGAAGGGAGATACATACAGAGTAAAGGTAAAAGGTTGGAGCAGAATCTATTATGCTTCAGTTAAAGCAACAAAAGCAGGGGTAGCCATCTTTATCTCAGATTAAGCAAAAGCAGAAATTGATTTAATTGAAAGAGATAAGAAAGGAAACTATATCCTGCTAACAGGTAGCATAGACAATGAAGCAATATCAATATTAAAAATATAGGAACCAAGTGGTATAGCATCTAACCTCCTAAAGGAAAAGTTAAGAGAGTGCAAGAAGAAACAGACAGCAAAACTCTTAGATTTAGACAAATCAAACCACAAAACAAATAAAAAAGAAATTGAAAACGTAAATAGAACATTGGAATAACTAGGGATGATAAACCTTTGGTGAAAACTGAATGGTGATAGAAAGGAGTATACTTTCTTCTCAGTAGTTCATGGAACCTATGCAAAAATTGACCATATATTAGGACAAAAAGATCTCAAAATTAAATGCAAGAAGGAAGAAATAGTAAATACCTTCTTCTCAGATCACAATGCAATAAAAACTACATTCAATAAGAAGTTAGTGGTAAATAGACAAAAAGTTGATTGGAAACTAAACAATCTCATCTTAAAGAATGACTGGGTGAAACAGCATATTATAGAAACTATTAATAATTTCGCCCAAGATAATGACAATGATAAGACATCATATCAAAATTTGTGGGATGAATCTAAAGCAGTAATAAGGGGAAATTTTATATCTTTAGAGGCTTATTTGAACAAAACAGAGAAAGAGAAGATTAATGAATTGGGCCTGCAACTTAACAAGCTAGAAAAAGACCAAATTAAAAACCACCAACTAAAAACTAAACTTGAAATACTAAAATTAAAAGGAGAAATCAATAATATTGAAAGTAAAAAAAAAACTATTTAATTAATGAATAAAAACAAGAGTTGGATTTATGAAAAAGTCAATAAAATAGATAACCCTTTGGTAAATCTGATCAGAAAAAGGAAAGAAGAAAATCAAATTGTCAGTCTTACAAATGAAAAGGGGGATCTTTCTAATAATGAAGAGGAAATTAAAGAAACAATAAGGAATTATTTTGCCCAACTTTATACCAATAAATTTGATAACTTAATCAAATGGATGACTACCTCCAAAAATATAGGCTTCCTAGATTAACAGAGGAGGACATAAATTGCTTAAATTGTCCCATTTCAGAAAAAGAAATAGAACAAGCTATTAATCAACTCCCCAGGAAAAAATCCCCAGGACCAGATGGATTTACATGTGAATTCTACCAAACATATAAAGAACAATTAGCCCCAATGTTATATAAACTATTTGAAAAAATAGGGGATGAAGAAGTTTTACCAAACTCCTTTTATGACACAGACATGTTATTATACCTAAACCAGGTAGATTGAAAACTGAGAAAGAAAACCATAGACCAATTTCCTTAATGAATATTGATGCTAATATCTTAAATAAGATATTAGCAAAAAGACTTCAGAAAATCATCCCCATGATAATACACTATGACCAAGTAGGATTTATACCAGGAATGCAGGGCTGGTTTAATATTAGGAAAACTATTAGTATAATTGACCATATTAATAATCAAATTAATAAAAACCATATGAATATCTCAATAGATGCAGAAAAAGCATTTGATAAAATCCAATATCCATTCCTACTAAAAACGCTTTGAGAGTATAGGAATAAATGGACTATTCCTTAGAGTAGTCAGGAGCATACACTTAAGACAGTGAGTAAGCATAATATGTAATGGCAATAAACTGAAATCTTTCTCAGTAAGATCAGGAGTGAAACAAGTTTGTCCTCTATCACTATTACTATTCAATATTGTATTAGAAATGCTAGCCTCAGCAATAAGAGTTGAGAAAGAGATTAAAGGAATAAGAGTAGGTAATGAGGAAATCAAACTGTCACTCTTTGCAGATGACATGATGGTATACTTAGAAAACCCCAGACATTCTAATAAAAACTTATTAGAAATAATTCACAACTCCAGCAAAGTTGCTGTGTACAAAATAAATCCACATAAATCCTCAGTATTTTTATACATCACCAATAAATTGCAACAGCAAGAGATACAAAGAGAAATTCCTTCCCAAACAAATGGTGAGAGTATAAAGTATTTGGGAATCCATCTACCAAAGAAAAGTCAGGAATTATATGAGCAAAATTATGAGGCACTTGCCAAAAAAATAAAGTCAGATTTAAATAATTGGAAAGACATCCAGTGCTCCTTGATAGGCTGCATAAATATAATAAAGATGACAATACTCCCCAAACTAATCTATTTATTTAGTGCTATACCAATCAGACTCCAAGAAACTATTTTAGTGACCTAGAAAAAGTAACAACAAAATTCATATGGAAGAATAAAAGGTCAACTATTTCAAGGGAATTAATGAAAAAAAAGTCAGATGAAGGTGGTCTAGGTGTACCTGATCTAAAGCTATATTATATAGCAGCAGTCACCAAAACCATTTGGTATTGGCTAAGAAATAGACCATTCGATCAGGGGAACAGATTAGGTACAAAAGACAAAGACGGTAAAATTATAGCAATCTAGTGTTTGAGAAACCCAAAGATACCAACATTAGGGATAAAAATTCATTATTTGATAAAAAAAACTTTTTTGGGAAAAGTGGAAATTAGTATGACAGATATTAGATATGGATCCACACTTAACACCATATACCAAGATAAGATCAAAATGGGTCCATAATTTAGGCATAAAGCATGAGAACAGAGAACAGTCTACCTCTCAGACCTGTGGAGGAGGAAGGGATGTATGACTAGAGGAGAAATAGAGATCTTTATTGATCACAAAATTGAAGATTTTGATTACATCAAACTAAAAAGTTTCTCTACAAACAATACTAATGCAAACAAGATTAGAAGGGAAATAAAAAACTGGGGATATATTTTTACAGTTAAAGGTTCTGATAAAGGTCTCATTTCCAAAATATAAACATAATTGATCCTAATTTATTAGAAATCAAACCATTCTCCAATTGATAAATGGTCAAAAGATATGAACAGACAATTCTCAGATGATGAAATTGAAACTATATCCACTCATATGAAAGTGTTCCAAATCACTACTGATCAGAGAAATGCAAATTAAGAAAACTCTGAGATACCACTACACACTTGTCAGATTGGCTAAGATTCCAGGAACAAATAATGATGAAGGTTGGAGGGGATGTGGGAAAACTGGGACACTAATACATTGTTGGTGCAGTTGTGAAAGAATCCAGCCATTCTGGAGAGCAATTTGGAACTATGCCCAAAAAGTTATCAAACTATGCATACCCTTTGATCTAGCAGTGTTACTACTGGGCTTATATCCCAAAGAAATACTAAAGAGGGGAAAGGGACCTGTGTGTGTCAAAATGTTTGTGGCAGTCCTTTTAATAGTGGCTAGAAACTGGAAGATGAATGGATGTACATCAATTGGAGAATGGTTGGGTAAATTATGGTATATGAAGGTTGTGGAATATTATTTCTCTGTAAGAAATGACTAGCAGGATGAATTCAGAAAGGTTTGGAGAGTCTTGCATGAAGTGATAATGAGTGAAATGAGCAGAACCAGATGATCAGTATACACTTCAACAACAATATTGTATGAGGACGTATTCTGATGGAAGTGGATATCTTCAACATAAAGAAAATCCAACTTACTTCCAGCTGATCAATGATGGACAGAAACAACTACACCCAGAGAAGGAACCTGGGAATTGAGTGTAAAATATTAGCACTACTGTCTATCTACCCAGGTTACTTATGCCTTTGGAATCCAATACTTAATGTGCAACAAGAAAATTTGATTTACACACATATATTGTATCTAGGTTATACTGTAACACATGTAAAATGTATGGGATTGCCTGTCATTAAGGGGAGGGAGGGGAAAATTTGGAAAAATGAATACAAGGGATAATGTTATAAAAAATTACTCATGCATATATACTGTCAAAAATTTATAATTATAAAATTAATTTTAAAAAAGAAAGAAAATAAAAGGGGTCATTGATGCTTAAGTACGTTAAACAGGCTTACAAGTATTTATAAAAAGTAGTTGTGAATTAAGTAACAAAGTGACCATTAATAAAATTTGTCCTCACTTAAAAATTCCTTTCCCATTAAAAATATATATATATTCACCCCTTCTCATTTCCTTCTATTGAGTAAGAGGGGGCCATATTGGGAAAATATTTAAATGCTCAAGAGAAGAGAATATTTATTTCATACAAGATATATTAAGGAGTTGCTTGAGTTTATTACATAGAGATGTGCCATGATTAGAAATTCACTTTAGCAAAAGCTTCTTGACAGTTGTATAGAGGATGGCTTATAATAAAAAGAGGTTTGTGATAGCGTGATGTTCTAGTAGATCATTGTAATATCATAGGCAAAAGATGATAGGGACCTAAACTGGAATTATTAGAATATGAGTTGATAGTATGGTTGAAAGGGAGAGATGTTTGAAGAAGAGAGAAAGCAATATTTAGCAATTGCAGTAGTTGGTACCTTAGTTCTCATAATTTAGTTCCAAAAAGCATGAGTGATGAAAAGTATGAATATAAAACAATTTTTTTTCCCACAAGGAGTACACTTCCAGTCTGCAATGTATTCCTCCCCACCCAAATTCTCAAAGGAAAAAGTGAGGCTTCTAGCTACAGAAAAACAAACTACCTCATCTCAGCTCAACTCCTCCCTTCTTGCTCCAACTAACTTTCTGAGGGGAATCCAGACTTTTATATTACCTTCCCCTGCTCCCTTTTCTGCTCCCCCCCATTATGATTAAGTTTCTGTGGGAATAGAAGGGAGGGGCTAGATGTGGAGGTAGAAGCTATGGTCCCATCCCTCTATAGCCCAGAACTGCAGCCACATCATCCTGCAGGAACTACCATCATGCACAACCTCAGTATCATGAACTCTAACCTTACAATCTTTCACTGAGGAGGAGCTGGTCATGCTTGAGGGCAATAGAAGCTGTGACAGTGGAAACTGAGCAGAGTGCCTGTCCAACTTCACATGGGTTGGGCTCTACAGCAAAGTGCAATGAGTGCAGAGTAAGTGTCAAGTACCAAAGCTTAAGCAGACAATTTACTAGTATGAATAACTTCTGAGAGTGTAAAAACTTAAATATGGTGCAAAGCATGTAAACTTATGTGACTATAAGAATAGTGTTGCCTTCTATAGTAATAAGAAAGTATAGAAGAAAAATGGGTAGAGAAAAGGAATATTATGCTTTGGACTTTTTGAGTTTGGGATATATGTGGCAACCAGTTTGAATGCCAAATATTTAAAGTTGTGGTATCGAAGTTTAGGAAGAGAAATTAGTAGTGGATATGTAGATGTAGAAGTAATTAGAATAGAGTAGCTAGAACTGAACTCAAGGAGGATAATAAAAAACTGAGACCTTTGTAGAGAGAAAAGAAAAAGTGATCCAGGACATAACAGTGGTGGATACATTGCAGTTAATAGCATCAAAAAGTTGTGGAATGATCATAGAAAATTGAGGACAAGTTAAAAAAATAGCAACAAGAGAATATTCATGAAAAATCATGGAGAAAAAAAAGCATACAGGGGCATAAGAAAAGCAACAAAGACAAATTCTATAGGGAGGTCAAGCACAATGAGTAATGAGAAATTATTAGATTTAGTCATTTAAGAGAACAGTTTCAGTTGAGTGATAAGAAGGTAGATTATAAGGAGAGTAGAAAATTAAAAAAATAGAAGCACTAAGCGCAGCCAAATTTTAAAAGAAGTTTTGATTAAGAAATAGTGCAAATGCATAGGATAATGCAAAATAATTATTAATCAAGGATATAAAATTAAAATGTTGTGCTTGTTTTAATAATGATGAAGATGATGCTATGAAGCAAGGAAGATAAGGAATCAGCAGTAATGAGTTAGAAAGAAAGAGAGTGGGAAAGACAGAAATAAGACACACAGAGAAAGGCAATTGCAGAGAGACAGAGACAAAGATAGCAATAGACAAACTAGGCAGCCAGAGACAGAGTGAAAGAAATAGAGAGAATAAGTTTCCAGGGGCTGAAGATGAGACAGTTGGAAGCAATAATAGTTTAGAGAAAGATAGAGTGATAAAAACATGATTAGATGGAGGGATTTCATATTTCTTAGTTATGGAAATGGAATACTTGTGAGTGATGGCAAGATTAAAAGCATTATCATTCCCATGCACAGTTCAAGTACAATGAAAATAATAGGCTATAATTGTTGATAAACTGAGGAATTAGAAAGTACAAGTATGTTCAGGAACATCAATATGCATTTTGAGTCTTCTAGTATGAAGTAAGATAAGATAATGAAAAATTTAATTGTTCAATAAATTTAAGTGTCTACTATTTACTAGGCATTGTGTTAAGCATTGAGGATACAATAAGAAAAAGAAAAGAGGTACCTCAAAGATCTCAAAATCTATTGAAGAAGACAACAAGCAAACACATAAGTACATTGTTTATATAGATAAAATCGAAAATTATTAAAAAATTGAAAGGGACTAGAATTCAAAGATTTTGGGAGATATTTCTTATAGAAGATGGCAGTTGAGTTGGGCCTTTAAGGAAGCCAATAGGCAGAGAAGAAAAAAGCATTACAAGAATGGAAGCCAGCAGCTAAAAATGTCTAGAAACGAAAAATAAAGTGTTTTGTTCTAGGAACATCTGAGTCCAGATCCTGGTGGTTGTTACTGATCCTTAAGGCATTCCTCTTCATTGCTTAATAAGTTTAATATGTAATTCAAAATCTCCCTCTACATGCTAAAACCTGCTGTAATGTCCAGGATAGCTCTGAGAAGGATCTCTGGACCAGTCTTAGTCTTAGTGGAGGAATGAAGTAGGCAGGAGATTCACCAGGAGGATGGAAAAAGATGGAATGTCTCATTTCCAGTCCTCTCAGCCCTTAAATACCTTACTATGTTTACATCATTACAGCACACTAAGTATATGTGAATTAGAGAAGCATTATATTCACCATATTAAGTACTAAGTATATATGAACTAGAGAATCATTATCTCATCAATTATATTGAGTAAACACCCTCTTGTAGTATCTGTTTCAAGTATACTTTTCCAGAGTTCTGGCCCTCTACAACCTGTTCTATTTATTTCCCCTTCCCAGTGTGCTTTTGATTCTATGGAACTTTCAATAAAGCCTCAATCAGGCTCTCAACTTCAATTAACTTCTGGAGTTATTTTCACCCTGATAGTATTTTACCAGGTCAGTCCCTTTTTGGGTTTTATATTTAATCCTGAAGGATAAAATACAATTATATTTATATTTAATCCTGAAGGATAAAATACTCATTATATGCTGAGCATTGTGCTAAGTTAAATACAAGACTAAATAAATTCTTTGCAATCAAGGAGCATATATCCTAATGAGGAAATATGATACTAAGTAACTTGAAAGGAGCTGCAGAAGATGTCCACACAAAAGCATGGAAGCAATCTAGAATCAGAAGTACAGCTAGGAGTGGAATGACAGATGACAGAAGCCTTCACAAAATGGAGACCCAGGGAGGAACTTACCAGTAGAAAAAAAGGCTGAGATGATCAAAGTGTGAATAACCCTAGAAGTTGATTGAAGTTAAGAACACAGTTAAGGCATGATGCCAAGATCCATAGAATCAAAACCACAACTGGAAGGGAAATTATCAGCCCAATTGTTAGAGATTGTGAATCATACATAAAATCATTAGACAATGAGGAGAAATGTCATGAGGGTCAGCCACCAGTCACCAGCATCTAGATAATAGCCACCAGTATCTAGATAAGAAGATAAATTTTGGTAGAAAGAACAACTAAGAAGGAGAGGTTGCTGAGTGAAGGAGATCATGGTAGTGAAAATGGGGAGAAAGGAGTATTCAGTAAACAAAGAATATGAGAGAAAATGCTAGTAGTTCTACAAAGGAAAATTTGTTGTTTGTTTTTTGTTCTCTAAGAAGACCAATGGTATCAGGACGGTGATGTCTTGACTTGCAAATGAATTGAATTTAAGTGAGGCAGAACTATGCAAAGTCATTTGAGTTCAATGGCAAGACATAGGTGCATGGACCTAACTGCAGTGGGAGACCTTGAACCTTTTGAAAAATTTTTAAAAATGTATTTAATATTTTCCCCCAGTTATATTCAACACATGTTGTTACATTTTTGAATTCTAGATTCTCTCCCTTATCTCCACCAACAATTAAGAAACCGCTTATGAACTATTCTTTTTTTTTTTTTTTGGTCTGGCAATGGAGGTTAAGTGACTTGCTCAGGATCACAGAGCTAGGAAGTGTTAAGAGCCTGAGGTCAAATTTGAACTCAAGTCCTCCTGACTTCAAGGCTGGTGCTCTATGCACTGTGCCACCTATCTGCCCCCACTTGTTAAGTTATTCAAAGCATTTAATAAAAGTCAAGTTGTGAAAAATTGTGTAGATCTAGGCTTATGAAAATAAAAACCCTCAAGAAAAATTAAGTTGAGAAAGAATGAGAGAGAGAGAGAGAGAGAGAGAGAGAGAGAGAGAGAGAGAGAGAGAGAGAGAGATAAAGAGAGAGAGAGAGAGAATGCTTCAATCTGTATTTGATCATAATCAATTCCTTCTCTGGGTCTGGATAGGATTTTTCATCATAAACTCTTCAGAGTAGTCATGGATGATTGTAGTACTAAGAATATCAAAATCATTCAAAGCTGCTCATCCCAGAACATTGCTATTATTTTGCATACAGTACATTTCACTTTGCTTAAGCTTAAGTTCATGGAGGAATTTCCAGGTTCTTTTTTTTTTTTTTCCCCTGAGAGAAATATCATCATTTCTTATAGAAAAATGATATTCCATTATAAAGACACACCAGTTTATTGAGCCATTCTCAAACTGATAAGTATCCCCTCAATTTCCTGTTTTGTTTTGTTTTGTTTCATTTTGTTTTTCCCTGTGAAGAGAGTTGCTTAAGAATATATATATATATATATATATATATATATATATATATATATATATTTGGTACATACAGATCATTTGCCTTTTTTTCTTCTTCTTCTCTTTTAGTATTCATGCCAAGAAGTAGTGTTGTTAGATCAAAGAATATGGATTAATTTCTAATCCTTTGGGCACAGTTCATATCTTTGATCATTTATCAATTGGGGCATGGCTCCTTTTTTTCTTTTAATTTTTATTTATTTATTTATTTTTTTATAATAAATTCAACTTAGCTTTCTCTATGTTTGAGAAATAAGGGATTATCATAAAACGCTTTGAAATTCATTTTACAATTACTATTGCTAACTGTATTTCCCCCATTTATTCTTTCTCCCCTTTTACCCTGTCCCTCCCAAAATATTTTGATACTGACTACTCCCTCCCCCAATATGCCCTCTCTTTTATCACTTTCCCCCCTTCTCGTTCCCATTCCCTTCCTATTTTCCTCCAGGGTAAAATAGATTTCTATATTCCTATTGAGTATGTATGTTATTTCTACTTTGAGCAAGTTCTGATGAGAGTAGCATTTACTTTCTCACCCTCTTCCCTTCTATTGTAAAATTATTTTTCTTGCCTCATTTAGGGTAGCTAATTGCACTATTCTACTTCTCCCTTTCCCTTCTTCCCTGTACATTCCTCTCTCACCATTTAATTTCATCATTAAAAGTAAAAGATTACTTTTTTTCTAATTCAATTCACATCTATATCTAGCTGAAGAACAGTGAGGAATTTCTTAAGGATTATAAGTATCATCCTCCCATGTAGGAATATAAATAAGATAAACCTATTAAATGTCTTATATAAGTTTCCTGATTACCTCTTGATGCTTCTCCAAAGTACTGTATTAGAAAATCAAGTTTTCCATTCAGCTCTGGTCTTTTCATCACAAATATTTGAAAATCCTCTATTTCATTGAATGACCATCTTTTCCTTTGAAGGATTATATTTAATTTAGTTGGGAAGGTTATTTTCAGTTGTAATACTAACTCAATTGTCCTATAGAGTATCATATTCCAAGCCCTCCAGTCCTTTAATGTAGAAGGTACTAAATCTTGTATTATCCTAACTGTGGCCTAACTATACTTGGAGTGTTTCTTTATGAATGCTTGCAATATTTTCTTCTTGATCTGGGAGTTCTAGAATTTGGCTATAATATTTCTGGGAGTTTTCATTTTGGAATCTCTTTCAGGAGGTGATCAGTAGCTTCTCTCAATTTCTATTTTACCCTCTGGTTCTAGAATGCCAGGACAGTTTTTTTTTGATAATTTCTTGAAATATGATGTCTATGCAGCAAACTATAATAGTGAGAGATCTCAACCTTGCACTCACAAAACTAGATAAACCAAACCACAAAATAAATAAGAAAAAAGTTAAATTGGTAACTATAACACTAGAAAAGTTAGGTATAATAGATCTTTGGAGAAAACTGAATACAGACAGAAAGGAGTACATTTTCTTCTTGGCAGTTCATGAAACCTATAAAAAAATTGACCATATATTAAGACAAAAGACCTCAATTTCAAATGCAAAAAGGAAGACATAGTAAATGCATCCTTCTCAGATCATGATGTAACAAAAACTACATTCAACAAAAAGTCAGGGGAAAATACACCAAAAAGTAATTGGAAATTAAATAATCTCATCCTAAAGAATGGTTGGGGCTTCTGGCCAAGATGGCAGAGAGGAGGCACACATCTTCTTAAGCTCCACATTTTTCTCAGAATTTATTTCATTACAAGACTTGGAATTAGTGCTTTACCAGAAAAAAAAAAAAAAAAAAAAAAAAACAAAACTGACAAATAATTACCAACAGAAGACATCCTTGAAATTTGCCAGAAAAGGTCTGTTTTTGCTTGGGGGTGGGGACACACAGATTGAGTGCAGGCTGAGGGCAAGCAGTGAGAGAGAGGCAGGCAGTTCAAGTTGTACAGTCACAGCTAGGAGGGGTGAGATCTCTGCCTTTTCTGGGGAACAACCTTTACCACAGTGAGGGTATTCTGTCTTGGCAGCAAGGCAGGATCAACAGAGAAGCTATAAACACAGGAGGTAAAGAATAAAACCCTGAAAACTTAGTGTCTCTCAAGATCTGGCCACCCCCACCCAAAGTGACTCAGTGGAGGCTCAGAATCTCAGAGCACAGACACAACACAGCCATTGCTGTCCTGTTAGTGGCTCACTTTTTTCCTCTGCAGTCTGTAGAGGAAGCCAGATAATACTATCCAGCCCGCCCCCCAAAAAATAAAATAAAATAAAATAAAATAAAATAAAGCAGACCATTTGTTTTTCTTATTAGTTTATTTTCTTTGATTCTGCTCTGACAAAATCAGCCAATAAATAAATTAATTAATTAATTAAAAAAAAAAAAAAAAAAAGGACTCTAACTATTGATAGCTTTTGTATGGATAGAGAGCAGACTTTAAACCCTGAGGAGACTAAAAGCAGATTATCTCCAAAGGAATCCCCAAACGGGGATATGATCTACTCCTCAATACACAAAACTCATGGATGAAATCAAAAAGGCTCTCACAAGAGAGCTAGAAGCAAAATGGGAAAAGGAAAATGAAGCTTTGGCAAGAGAGTCTGGATAAGTCATCACACTCATTTAAAGACAGAGTGGATAAAGAAATCAAATCCCTAAAAAACAGAATTAGTGAGTTGGAAAAAGAAAATAGCTCTCTAAAAAATAAAATTGGTGAAATGGGAAAAAAAAAATCCATAGAACAAAACAATTCACTTAAAAACTCATTTGGACAATTAGAAAAAGATATAAAAAAGTGAGTGAAGAAAAGATATCACTGAAAATCAAAATCTAGCAAATAGAATTGAATGACTCGAGGAGATACCAAGAATCAGTCAAGCAAAGCCAAAAAAATGAAACAATGGGAAAAAAAATCTCAAGTACCTTCTTGGGAACACAACAGACCTGGAAAATGTTTTAGAAGCAGAGGATAAAATAAACATTGAAAGAATTCATCGATCACCTTCTGAAAGGGATCCTAAAATCAAAACGCCAAGAACTATAGTGGCCAAATTCCAGAACCATTAAACGAAGGAAAAAAATAGTGCAAGCTGCTAGAAAAAATCACTTCAAATATGGAGGCGCTACATTAAAGATTACCTAGGATCTAGCAGTGTCCACATTAAAGGATGGAAGGGCCTGGGATATGATATTCTGAAAGGGTAAGGAACTTGGTATGCAGCCAAGCATAACCTACCCATTAAAAATGAGCATCTTTTTTCCAGGGAAGAAGATGGACTTTCAATGAAATAAATTAATTCCATCTATTCTTGATGAAAAAAACCGGATCTAAACAAAAAAGTTTGATCTCCAAATACAGAACTCAAGAGATTTCTAAAAAGGTTAAAAGAAATCTTGAGAACTATATTTGTGCCATAAATATATATAAAGAACACATGTATAATTTGTTCTAGAAACTAAAGATAAAAAGGAAATTATACCAGAAAAAGGGGTAAAGTGGTGGTACTACAACTCATGAAGAGGCAAATGTATTATATTATATTATATATGAGAGAAAGAATGAAGGGGGATGAATATAGTGCATATCATAATCTTATTAGAATTGGCTTAAAGAAAAAATATAGACATATTTGATTTATGGTGAAACTCCCACTTCATTGAAAAGTAGGAGGAGAAAAGTGAAAAGGGAGGAGTAAGCTAAGGGGAAGGGAATACAGAAATTGTGAGGAAAAGGGGTAAAATAGGGGGAGGAACTCTCTAATGTGGAGGAAGGATACTAACAATGGAGGGCTGGGAGAAGCAAGTGGTGCTCACAACTTTAATACTGGGGAGGGGGGTAAGAGGGAAGGAAAGGAGAAAAGCACAAGCAAGGGTTAACATGATGGCAAGTAATACATAATTAGTACTTTTAACCATATGTGAATGGGGTAAACTCCCTCATAAAGAGGAAGCAGTTAGCAGACTATATTAAAAGCCAGAATCCTACTTTATGTTGTTTACAGGAAACACACCTGAAACAGGGTGATACATTCAAAATAAAAGTAAAGGGGTGGAGCAGAATCTACTATGCTTCAGGTGAAGCCAAAAAAGCAGGGGTAGCCATCCTCATCTCAGATCAAGCAAAAGCAAAAATTGATCTTAAAAAAGATAAAGAAGGGCACTATATCTTGCTAAAGGGTAACATAGATAATGAAGCAGTATCAATATTAAACATATACATACCAAGTGGTACACCATCTAAATTCTTAAAAGAGAAATTAAGAGAGCTGAAGGAAGAAATTGACAGAAAAACTATAATAGTGGGAGATCTCAACCTTGCACTCTCAGAATTAGATAAACCACAAAATAAATAAGAAAGAAGTCAAAGAGGTAAATAGAATATTAGAAAAGTTTGATATGATAGATCTTTGGAGAAAACTAAATGGAGACAGAAAGAAGTACACTTTCTTCTCAGCAATTCATGGAACCTATACAAAAATTGACCATATATTAGGACATTAAAAACCTCAAAATCAAATGCAGTAAGGCAGAAATAGTAAATGCATCCTTTCAGACCATGATGCAATAAAAATTACAATCAATAAAAAGCCAGGGGAAAATAGAGCAAAAAATAATTGGAAACTAAATAATCTCATATTAAAGAATGATTAGGTGTAACAGCAAATCATAGACATAATTAATATCTTCACCCAAGAAAATGACAATAATAAGATGTCATACCAAAATGTATGGGATACAGCCAAAGCAGTAATAAGGGGGAATTTTATATCTTTAGAGGGCTACTTGCATAAAACAGAGAAGGAGAAGGTCAATGAATTGGGCTTACAACTAAAAATGCTAGAAAAGGAACAAATTAAAAACCCTTAGACAAACACAAAACTTGAAATTCTAAAAATAAAAGGAGAGATTAATAAAATTGAAAGTAAAATATATAATAAAATCAAGAGTTGGTTCTATGAAAAAAATATACAATAAAATCAAGAGTTGGTTCTATGAAAAAAAAAAAAAAACAAAATAGGCAAACCCTTAGTAAATCTGATTTAAAAAAGGAATGAGGAAAATTAAATTATTAGTCTTAAAAATGAAAAGGGAAAACTCACCATTAGTTAAAAGGAAATTGAAACAATAATTAGGAATTACTTGGCCCAACTTTATGCCAATAAATTTGATAAATGAAATGGAAGAATACCTTCAAAAATATAGCTTGCCCAGATTAACAGAGGAAGAAGTAAATAGTCTAAATAGTCCCATATTAGAAAAAGAAATAGAACAAGCTATTAACCAACTCCCTAAGAAAAAATCCCCAGGACCAGATGGATTTGCATGTGAATTTTACCAAACATTTAAAGAACAATTAACTCCATTGCTTTATAAAGTATGTGAAAAAATAGGGATTGAAGGAGTCCTAACGAGTTCCTTTTATGACACTGACATGATACTGATACCCAAACCAGGTAGGTTGAAAACAGAGAAAGAAAATTATAGACCAATCTTCCTAATGAATATTGATGCTAAAATCTTAAATAAAATATTAGCAAAAAAGATTACCGAAAGTCATCCCCATGATGACCAAGTGGGATTTATACCAGGAATGCAGGGCTGGTTCCATATTAGGAAAACTATTAACATAATCAAAAATATCAATAACCAAATTAACAACAACAACAACAAAAAAAAAAAAAAAAAAAAAAAAAAAAAGAAAACATCAAACTTGGAGGAGCAAACCCTCAGGATTTCTAGCCAGAGAAAAAACAATTACTTTTAATACTTACTCTGAATCATCAAAACCTAAATGAAGACCAAGTAATCCTTTGGCTGAAACATATTATTGGTCAATCAATGAGAACCAGAGTAATTTGAGTTTAAGGCAGGGACAATTAGCTCCATTTGAATGCCAATGACATTTATCTAAGCCTGGTTTTCAAGGATTCATAAAGGCTTGGGTATAGATATCAAGAGAGGGAGATAATAGTTAGGTTTCAGAAAGACATAGAAGAGAGAGTGGACATGACAAGAATTCTAAAAAAAAAAAATAGGGATTTTGCTTATTTTAAATTTTTATTTGTGGAATTCACTGAGAGAGGAATTACAATCTCTAGTGAGATACTTGGGAAATAATTGATTGGTTGGTTGTTGATCTTTATTCTTGAAGAGGACCAAAATGGCATCACTATGTTAGTGTCCAGTTACAATATGTCCAACTGTGGCTGATTAGACCAATATAAGCTCAGAATGCTCTGTCATAGGAAGTACAGAAATAGTCCATATAAACATTTGGGGTGGTTTCTCTAATTTTGTACATCTTGTGTTTTTTCTATGATTCATTTCTGCTTTGCTCATAGGACATAGCACCTTCTCTCATGCCATGCTGGACAATCCTGTGCCGTGTCTCCCATGCCATATAATCAATCCTAAAAATTTTAAGAAAGAACTTAAGTTTCCTTTTATTGCTTCTTCTGATAGCTTGTGAGTGCCTGTCCTATCTGAGTTCTCCATAAAATAATATTTTTTGGCAAACATACATTTGGTATTCAAACAATGTGGCCAGCCCAATGAAATTGTGCTCTCTGCATTAGAGTTGGAATACTTGACAGTTTAGTTTGAAAAAGGACTTCAGTGTAAGATATATTATCCTAAACGATATTCTTCAAAATCTTACTAAAACAATTCAAATGAAAGCAATGTATTTCCTGGCATGGCACTGGCAATACTGTCCAGGTTTCAAATGTGTACAACATGAGGTCAGCACAATGGTTTTGTAGACTTTCAGTATGGTAGTCAATCTAATACTTATCTCCCACATTTTCTTTTGTAGCTTTCCAAAGATTAAGCTAATTCTGAGAATGCTTGTGTGAATTTCATTATCAATGTGGACATCCCTGGAAAGTATACTGATAAAATTTGAAAGTATAATATCAAATTTTGGTTGCCCAGAGAAGTTCATCAATATCGTATTTTATAATGGCAAGCAGGTTCTGGACAATGCACAATGCTCTCAAGCTTTCCCTGGGATGGATGCAGTGAAACAAGGATGTGAGCTTGCTCAAATGCTTTTCAGCATGATGTTTTCAGCCACATTGTCTAACACCTTCAATAAGGACAAACATGGAATCAGTCAGTAAGGATGATAAGAACTTCATCTTATGAAAGCAACAAGCTAAAACTAAAGGAGAAGGAGATTTGGTGTGTTTTTTTTTTTTCATTTGCAGATGACTGTGTAGTCAATGCCTATGAAGCTGGGATGTAACAAAAATATGATTCTTTTCTGTTTGTGCTAATTTTGCTCTAACAATTAACACCAAGAAAGCACTGGTCTTCCATCAGCCAGCACTACATTATCCATATGTGGTAACATCAATTATAACAAATGGTAAAAATTTTGAATGCTATGGATAAGTTCTCTTAGATTGGCAATATACTTTCCAGGGGTATATTATGGAGATAGGGTTGTGCTCTGATGGTACTGAATTAAGCATTTGATAGATTGGGATAGTGAGGAGCTCAGTGTTTCTGGAAACTTGGAAAGTGACTCAGAAGATTTTTATGAGTAGCAAAAGTTCTGTTGATGAAATAGATGAGTAAAATATTGTTGATTTTCACACAAAATTCTTGCTTTTAGATCCATGCATATAAGAAATATTGTCTTGAGATCTCTGCAATGGTCTTTGTTCATTTATAGAGCCTAGTATTCTGGGTCTTGAGAACATGCAAGTATTCTATTAAAGAATAAAAACAATGGACCTGATTTTCTGGTAGCCACTACTATTTGTTTTGAAATATTAGACCCCATTTAAGTGGATTAGTTAAGGTTACTGGGCAGTCAGACTTTCTCTACCAGACCATCAAAATAATAGTGTTTAGCCACCTAATGCTGAGGTATGGAGTGATATCCCAAAAGCATGTTGGGGTTATGGGGGCTAGTATTACAACTTCTCTCAAAAGAATTTGTAGTCTTAGACATCCTCCAAATCAAGGGGCAAAGAGTTTATTAAGCTACTAGGAACAGGCTAAATCCAACAGAATTTTTTGCAAGAAAAAATTTAGCAATCAACAGAGAAGAAAACAAAATCCCTAGCCTTAACCAAGGGGAAGATGCCATAGAATTGGATTATGTCATTGACTGCTGGATTAAAAGTATAGAGAACTTTAGCAAACTAACCCCCATAAGAGGTTGGAGGTAGGAAATTGCATCATTGATTGGAGGGCGAAGCCTAAAAGTGATTTAGTACCCCAAAAAGAGTTAGTCAGGATCTACAATATGAGCAGATCTTTTATTGGGAAAATAATAACTTGATAGTTTGACATCATAATTTAGCTTTTTAATTGAATACAGTAAAGATGGAATTTTCAGAGATGTTCAGCACAAGTGGGAATGTAATCCAAATTCTATTTGAACAAAAGGCCTACTTAGGACAAAAGGCTCACTTAAGGATGAGGTGATGTTGTTTTGTGCCCTTCCCTGCTTGTTTCAAGGAATATTATAATGTCAGACTTTCTGGCTTTCTCTGTGTACACCCACCTGGTCACCCAGGGTCTCTTCAAATTTTCTTTCATGCTATCTCTCCCCCTCCCCAACTTGAGTGTCCATTATCCTTAGATAGCAGGTACTTAAAATGCTGCTATAGGAGTCAGAGTCAGATGAGGTCATTTTACAGTTTAGAAAAAACACATTTTACCTTGTAAATAATTAATTTGCTGCTTGCTAGGAATAGTTCAATCTAGGTCATCATATTTTGTATTGGTGAAAATAAACAATAATTGGCTATATTATTAGTATTGAATAATCCTTTTTAAAGTGGTTTTGTCAGAAACATGGCAGGAAAGGAAGCTTTCAAATGAGTGATGCTATTCTACATTGCAGTGGCCTTTAAAAATATGAAAAGATAAGCCTCTGTTATGATTAGTTTAATGCTAAAAATCATAGAATAGAAATGAATGAAAGCAGCTTTAAATTCTTGAATTTTGAGCTGGTTTTATTAGAATCAGCATTCATAAGAAATTTTATGATGAACTGGCATATATATATAGATATATATATAGTTACATATATATATATATATATATCTATATATATATATATATATATACATATACTTATTAAGTTCTTTTTTTATTAGCTGTGAAATGAAATGGGTTTTAGTAAACTGCAATCAATGTTATAAATTGACTACTAACATCAAGAACATGTACTCTAAAAAGAAGTTCAATAAAATATAGATATTAGAGAATATATAGCTGTCAGATTCCTGGATCTTGAGTAAAAAGAATCCTTCGAAACCATCTAGACCCCTGACCTGACAAATGATATCTACTTTCTGCTGGATACTTCAAGTAAAAAGCAATACAATAATTCTTCGTAAGATTTGTCTATTATTGTAGGGTTTCATTTCTTAGAGTTTTGTATTTTTAAAATTCATTCCAAGGAGCCTTTTCAAATATCTATTTTTCTATCTGATGAGGCTGAAGTTTACCACCAAATGATAAAGTTGGGGTCTAGCACGAAATGATGAGAATTGGCATCAAATGATTGGGTTCAGTAGTAATTCACATGAGAAGAATCATAATGACTTTCTCTTTGCCAAAAGGTACTTTTATTTATGTAAAGGGGTTACAGACAAAATGAAGAGATAAGGAGAGTGGAGCCAAGATGGCAGAGAGCAGAAAGGACTTTTCTCCCAAAGCAATAGCAGATTAAGCCTCTAAACTGCTTTAGAGTGGCAGAACCTGCAAATATCTGGAATACAGCACATTTCCAGAAGAAGATACCTTGGAAGAACTTCGGAATGGATATATTTCAATTGGACAAAAAGGACAGTTTGCTGAGCCCAGAGTACAGGGAACCTAGGGCAGCATGGAGTCAGAGTATTGCTGCATCAGTGGATCAGGGAACCCTCCGAAAGTCTCATAGGCTACTCTGCCCCGGTTGCAGGTGGGTGGTTTAAAAAAGAACTTTGACCATAGAGAACTTTTATGGAGAGAGAGAACAGCCCTCAAACCCTGAAGTTCCCAAAGGCAAATCAATGCTTGATGAAGCCCTAAAGGGAGATATAAGCTGCTTACTATTTCACAAAGCCTTCATGGAAGATCATATAAAGGATTTTAAAGGAGAGTTAGAAGAAAAATGGAGAAAGGAAATAAGATCTTTACAAGAGGGTATGGAAAAGAAAAAGAGAAATTATCAGAAGAAAAATCCTTAAAATATATTTGATGAAATGTGAAAAGTATATGCCTCCCTACAAAATAGATTTGATGAAATGGGAAAAAAAATCATATAACTCCTTACAAAATAAATATGAAAAAGATACCAATTCATTGAAAAACAGAATTTGTGAAATGGAAAAAAAAAGTGCAATGAACAAAACAATTCAGGCCAATTGCAAAAGGAGATAAAGAGGCTAATTGAAGAAAATAATTCACTAAAATTAGAATTACAGAAATGGAAGTGAATGAATGACTCAATAACACTTCAAGAATCAATCCAAAAAATAAAAGAAAATGGAAAAATCTCATAGGTAAAACAACTAACCTGGAAAACAGATCTAGAGAAACAATCTAAGAATTATTGGGGGTACATTGAACCAATGAAGTCAATGGTCTTTTCTGAGTGAGCCTCACTTTTACCAAAATTCTATGACTTTATTATTTGGAATATGGAGATTGTTTTTGTTACAAAGAATATTGAATCCTATTATTCCAAAATCAAGGTTAGATTCTGAGGAAGAATGGCTTTTTAGATGAAGAAGGGACTATTTCCAAAGAACCATTTTCCCCACTTTTCTTTTATGTTTCTGTTCTCCTCTTCTCTTGAATTTATAGGACAAAATTTAGTTATTTATAATAGATAGTATGGAGGAGAAGGCACATGCTCTTTAAGCTCCTATCTTTCCCTCTATACCAATCTTTGAATTTAGCCTCAAAAATAGTGCTTGACTGGTGAAATTCATGAAGATTAAAGGTGCAAAGATATACCAGCTGAAGATAATCTGGAAGACTGGCAGAGCAAGTTTGTCCTGAAGTATGGGAAAAGACCAGCAGCAGGCAGGGATATAGGAAAGTCTGACGTACTAAGCAGACCAGGGATGGGGATAGCCTCTGTGGCTAGAAGAACAGTGGAAATAACCCTGCCATAGGCTGGTTGCTTTGCCTTGATTGTAAAGCAGCAGACCACCACAGACATTATAGTCAGAGGTAGAGGGTATTCTAAAAATGCCAGAACTGTACCTCCCCAAACTGGAAGTGACTCAGCATAGACCAGCCCAACTGTGCAGTTCCACACTGAAGCACAGTGTGAAGTGTGAAAAAAGCAGGGGTAGCCATCCTTATCTCAGATCAAGCAAAAGCAAAAATTGATCTAATAAAGAGAGATAAGGAAGGAAACTATATCCTGCTAAAGGGTAGCATAGACAATGAAGCAAGATCAATATTAAACATATATGCACCAAGTGGTATAGCATCTAACTTCCTAAAGGAGAAGTAAAGAGAGTTGCAAAAAGAAATAGACAGCAAAACTATAATAGTGGGAGATCACAAACTTGCACTCTCAGAATTGGATAAAACAAATCACAAAACAAATAAGGAGGAAATTAAAGATGTAAATAGAATATTAGAAAAATTAGGTATGATAGACATTTGGAGAAAACTGAATGGTGATAAAAAGGAGTATACTATCTTCTCAGCAGTTCATGGAACCTTTACAAAATCTGACCATATATTAGGACATAAAGTTATTAAAATTAACTGTAGGAAGGCAGAAATAGTAAATGCTTTCTTTTCAGAGCATGATGCAATAAAAACTACATTCAACAAGAAGTTAGGGGTAAATAGACCACAAAGTAATAGAAAACTAAATAATCTCATCTTAAACCATGATTGGGTGAAACAGCAAATTATAAACATAATTAATAATTTCACTCAAGATCATGACAACAATGAGACATCATACCAAAATTTGTGAGATGTAGCTAAAGTACTAATAAGGGGAAATTTTATATCTTTAGAGGCTTACTTGAATAAAATAGAGAAAGAAAAGATCAGTGAATCAGGCTTGCTACTTAAAAAGCTAGAAAAAGACCAAATTAAAAACCCCCAATCAAATACTAAATTTGAAATTCTAAAATTAAAAGGAGAAATTAATAATATTTAAAGTAAAAAAAAAACTATTGAGTTAATAAATAAAACTAAGAGTTTTTTCTATGTAAAAAACAATAAAATAGATAAACCTTTGGTAAATCTGATCAGAAAAAAGGAAAGGAGAATCAAATTGTGAATCTTAAAAATGAAAAAACAGTACTTTATCCCAAGGATAATACACTATGATCAAGTAGGATTTATATCAGGAATGCAGGGCTGGTTCAATATTAGTAAAACTATTAGTATAAATTACCATATTTATAATCAAATTAAGAAGTACCATATGATCATTTCAATAGATGCAGAAAAAGCATTTGATAAAATCCAACATCTGTTCCTACTAAAAACACTTGAGAGTATAGGAATAAATGGACTATTACTTAAAATAGTCAGGAGCATCTATTTAAAACTGTCAGAAAGCATCATATGTAATGGGGATAAGCTGGAAACATTTCCAGTAAGATCAGGAGTGAAACAAAGTTGCCCACTGTCACCATTACTATTCAATATTGTATTGGAAATGCTAGCCTTGGCAATAAGAGTGGAGAAAGAGATTAAAAGAATTAGAGTAGGTAATGAGGAAATCAAACTCACTCTTTGCAGATGATATGATGGTATATTTAGAGAACCCCAAAGATTCTAATAAAAAGCTATTAGAAGACCTCATTTCCAAAATATATAATTGACTCCAATATATAAGAAATCAAACCAATCTCCAATTGATAAATGGTCAAAGGATATGAACAGACAATTCTTAGATAAAGAAATTGAAACTATTTCTAGTCATATGAAAAGATGCTCCAAATCATTAATAATCAGAGAAATACAAATTAAGACAATTCTGAGATACCACTACACACCTGTCAGATTGGCTAGAATGACAGGGAAAGGTAATGCAGAATGTTGGAGGAGAAGTGGGAAAACAGGGACACTGATGCATTGTTGTTGGAACTGTGAATACATGCAGCCATTCTGGAGAGCAATTTGGAACTATGCTCAAAAAGTTATCAAATTGTGCATACCCTTTGATCTAGCAGTGTTGCTACTGGGTTTGTATCCCAAAGAGATCTTAAAAAAGGGAAAGGGACCTGTATGTGCAAGAATGTTTGTGGCAGCCCTCTTTGTGGTGGCCAGAAACTGGAAATTATGTGGATGCCCAACAATTGGAGATTGGCTGAATAAGTTTTGGTATATGAATATTATGGAATATTATTCTTCTGTAAGAAATGACCAACAGGATGATTTCAGAAAGGCTTACATAAACTAATGCTGAGTGAAATGAGCAGGACTAGGAGATCATTATATACTTCATCAGAAATACTGTATGATGATCAATTTTGATGGATGTAGCCCTCTCCAACAATGAGATAAACCAAATCAGTTCCAATAGAGCAGTATTGAACTGAACCAGCTATACCCAACGAAACAACTCTGTGAGATGACTATGAACCACTACATACAATTTCCAATCCCTCTAATTTTGTTTGCCTGCATTTTGGATTTCCTTCAGAGGCTAAATGTACACTATTTCAAAGTCTGATTCTTTTTATTCAGCACCACAACTGTGTGGTCATGTATACATATATTGACTTTACTTTATACTTTAACAGGGATGGAGCCAAGATAGTGGAGAAGATACACTCGATTTTGTGAGCTCCCTTCTTCCCTCATTACCAATTAGTTAAATAAGCCTCAAAAATAATGCTGGACTGATAGAAATCACAAGGTCTGGAAGCATGCCTTACCAGCTGAAGAGAATCTGGAGTTTCAACAGAAAAGGTTGGTTCCCAGGGGAGGAAAAAAAAAAGGCCAGCACAGACAGAGTGAGGTGCTAGCACGCTGCACTAATCAGGCTGGGGAGAGCTCTGGGATCAGAGAAGCCACTGAGATAGAGGAATCTGGCACAGGCTGTTAGCTCTTCTCTGCTTATAAAACAGCAGATCAGAAGAGAAATCAACCCACTTTAAGATATGAAACCAGATCCTAGAACCACCCCAATCCGGAAGTGACTCAACAGATCTCCGCAGGGCAGTACGCCCAGCTTCTGCTGCCTGGGGCTTCACCTGGGGTTAGTTAAGAGCTTGAAAAGCGGGGACACGGCCCAAGGCAACATCTAATTCACATAATGCCTGGCTTTGCAGGAGGCCGTTGAACTCAGCAGCAGAAGTCCCAGACAAGTGGAACCTTTGAAATAGGGACTGTGGTTTCTGGGCAGACACCTCCAGTTTGAGCACAGGGGCTTTTCACATCAGCTGCTGACATCCACGCCCCACGGGACGCATAGGCTTGGCTTTGTGTCACCTTTACTGTTCATTATTAAACCTCAGGGAAGTTGCTAGGACACACAGTGCCCTCAAAGTGTAGCCTTACTAATCACCTCTGAGGCACTTCCAGGGAGGGGGAGAGGAACTCTCTCCCAGAGCTCTCTCAGCTCAGATTTAAATGATTGGAAAGACATTCAGTGTTCTTGGGTAGGCCGAGTGAATATAATAAAGATGACAATACTCACCAAACTAATCTATTTATTTAGTGCTATACCAATCAGACTCCCAAGAAACTATTTTAATGACCTAGAGAAAATAACAACAAAATTCATATGGAAGAACAAAAGGTTGAGAATTGAAAGGGAACTAATGAAAAAAAAAGTCAGATGAAGGTGGTCTAGGTGTACCAGATCTAAAGCTATATTATATAGCAGCAGTCACCAAAACCATTTGGTATTGGCTAAGAAATAGACCAGTCGATCAGTGGAACAGATTAGATACAAAGGACAAAAAAAGGTACATCTATAGCAATCTAGTCTTTGACAAACCCAAAGATACCAACATTAGGGATAAAAAGTCATTATTTGGAAAAAAATTGTTGGGAAAACTGGAAATTAGTATGGCAGAAATTAGATATGGATCCACATTTAACACCATATACCAAGATAAGATCAAAATGGGTCCATGATTTAGGCATAAAGAATGAGATCATAAATAGATTAGAGGAACAGAGAATAGTCTACCTCTCAGACCTGTGGAAGAGGAAGGAATTTATGACCAGAGTAGAACTAGACATAGTTATTGATCACAAAATAGAAGATTTTGATTACATCAAACTAAAAAGTTTCTGTATAAACAATGCTAATGCAAACAAGATTAGAAGAGAAGTAACAAATTGAAATTATATCCACTCATATGAAAGAGTGTTCCAAATCACTACTGATCAGAGAAATGCAAATTAAGACAACTCTGAGATACCACTACACACCTGTCAGATTGGCTAAGATGACAGGAACAAATAATGATGAATATTGGAGGGGATGTGGGAAAACTGGGACACTAATACATTGTTGGTGGAGTTGTGAAAGAATCCAACCATTCTGGAGAGCAATTTGGAACTATGCCCAAAAAGTTATCAAACTGTGCATACCCTTTGATCCAGCATTGCTGCTATTGGGCTTATATCCCAAAGAAATACTGAGGAAGGGAAAGGGACCTATATGTGCCAAAATGTTTGTGGCAGCTCTTTTCGTAGTGGCCAGAAACTGGAAGATGAATGGATGTCCATCAATTGGAGAATGGGTGGGTAAATTAGGGCATATGAAGGTTGTGGAATATTATTGCTCTGTAAGAAATGATGAGCAGGAGGAATACAGAGAGGCTTGGAGAGACTTACATCAACTGATGCTGTGTGAAATGAATAGAACCAGAAGATTGCTGTACACTTCAATGTTGTATGAAGATGTATTCTGATGGAAGTGGATATCTTCAACATAAAGAAGATCCAACTCACTTCCAGTTCATCAATGATGGACAGAAACAACTACACCCAGAGAAGGAACACTGGGAAGTGAATGTAAACTGTTAGAACTACTTTCTATCTACCCAGGTTACTTATACCTTTTGAATCTAATACTTAATGTACAAAAAGAAAATGGTATTTACACGCATATATTGTATCTAGGTATATTGTAACACATTTAAAATACATGGGATTGCCTGTCATCAAGGGGAGGGAGGAAAGGGAGGGAGGGGATAATTTGGAAAAATGAATACAAGGGATAATGTTATTTAAAAAAAAATTACTCATTCATATATAATGTCAAATAAATTTATAAATAAAATTTTAAAAATAAAAAAAAAATATTTAACATATTTAACATGTATTGGTCGACCTGCCATCTGCGGGGGGGGGGGGGGGGGGAGGCGGAGAAAAATTGGAACAAATGGTTTGGCAATTGTCAATATTGTAAAATTACTCATGCAAATATCTGGTAAATAAAACCTATTAATAATTTTAAAAAGCTATTAGAAATAATTGACAATTTTAGTAAAGTTGTAGGATACAAAAGATCCACATAAATGCTCAGCATTTTTATACATCACCAACAAAATGCAACAGCAAGAGATACAAAGAGAAATTCAATTCATATTAACTGTCAATAGTATAAAATATTTGGGAATCTGTCTACCAAAAGAAAGTCGGGAATTATATGAGCAAAATTACAAAACACTTGCCACAAAAATAAAGTCAGATTTAAATAATTGGAAAGACATTAAGTGAATATAATAAAAATAACAATACTCCCTAAACTAATCTATTTATTTAGTGCTATATCAATCAGACTCCCAAGAAAGTGTTTTAATGACCAAGAAAAAATAACAACAAAATTCATATGGAAGAACAAAATGTCGAAAATTTCAAAGGAATTAATGAAAAAAAAATGAAAGTGGCCTAGCTGTACCTGATCTAAAATTATATTACAAAATATCAGTCACCAAAATCATTTCATATTGGCTAAAAAATAGACTAGTTTATCAGTGGAATAGGTTAAGTTCACAGGACAATATAATGAACAGCTATAGCAATCTAGTGTTTGAGAAATTCAAAGATCCCAACTTTTTAAAAAAAAGTTTATAATTATATTAATTTTTTGACAGTACATATACATGGGTATTTTTTTTACACCATTTTTCCTTGTACTCACTTCTTTTCCAAATTTCACCCTCCCTCCCTCTGCACTGTCCCCTAGATGAAAGGCAATCTCATACATGTTAAATGTGTTACAGTATATCCTAGATACAATATATGTGTGTAAAACCGAATTTCTTGTTGCATAATAAGAATTGGATTCAGAAGGTAAAAGTAACCTGGGTAGAATGACAATAGTGCAAACAGTTTACACTCAATTCCCAGTGTTCCTGGTATTGATGATAGACCTTTCGGGGGGGGGGGGGGGAATTGAAAATACAGAAAGGAATATACTATTTGTTCTTGGCAATACATGGAACCTATACAAGAATTGATCATGTATTGCTCTAATACACTCTAATAAAACACTCAAAACCAAATACAGAAAGGTAGAAATAGCATACAAAGGTAACCCTAAATGCATTTTTCTCAGATCATGATGAAATGAAAATTAATTGCAATAAAAGGCCAAGGGAAACTAAATAATCTAATCATTTTTAATTTTTTAATTAATTTTATATTTATAATATTGACAATACATAAGCATGGGTAATTTTTTACAGCATTATCCCTTGTACTCACTTCTGTTCTGAATTTTCCCCTCCTTCCTTCCACACTCTCCCTTAGATGGCAAGCAGTCCCATACATGTTAAATGTGTTATATTTTATCCTAAATACAATATATATGTGCAGCACCGAATTTCTTATTGCAAAGGAAGAATTGTTTTCAGAAGGTAAAAATAACCTGGGAAGAAAGACAAAAATGCAAACAGTTTACATTCATTTCTCAATGTTCCTTGTCTGGGAGTAGCTGCTTGTGGAACCAAATTAGATCTCTTTGTTGAAGATAACAACTTCCATCAGAATACATTCTCATACAGTATTGTTGTTGAAGTGTATAATAAGCTCCTGGTTCTGCTCATTTCACTACTGTAAATCTCTCTAAGCTTCTCTGTATTCATCATGCTGATCATTTCTTACAGAAAAATAATATTCCATAATATTCATACACCATTATTTACCCAACCATTCTCCAACTGATGGAAATCCATTCATTTTCCAGATTCTAGCCACTACAAAAAGGGCTGCCACAAACATTTTGTCACATGCAGATCCCTTTCCTTTCTTTAGTATTTCTTTAGGATATAAGCCCAGTAGTAGTACTGCTGGATCAAAGGGTATGCACAGTTTGATAACTTTCTGGGCATAATTCCACATTGCTCTCCAAAATGGTTGGATTATTTTACAACTCCACCAAGAATGAATCAGTGTCCCAGTTTTCCCACAGCCCTTCCAACATTCATCATTATTTTTTCCTGTCATTTTAGCCAATCTGATAGGTGTGTAGTGGTGTCTCAGAGTTGTCTTAATTTGCATTTCTCTGATCAATAGTGATTTGGAACACTCTTTCATATGAGTGGATATAATTTCAATTTCATCATCTGAAAATTGGCTGTTCATATCCTTTGACCACTTATCAATTGGAGAATGTCTTGATTTCTTATAAATTAGAGTCAGTTCTCTATATATTTTGGAAATGAGGCCTTTATCAGAACCTTTACTTGTAAAAATATTTTCCCAGTTTGTTATTTCCCTTCTAATCTTGTTTGCATTAGTTTTGTTTGTACAAAAGCTTTTTAATTTGATGTAAACAAATGTTTCTACTTTGTGATCAATAATGATTTCTAGTTCTCCTTTGGTCACAAATTCCTTCCTCCTCCACAAATCTGAGAGGTAACCTATCCTACATTTCTCTAATTTATTTATGATCTCATTCTTTATGCCTAAATCATGGACCCATTTTTAGCTTATCTTGGTATATGGTTTTAAGTGTGGGTCCATGACTAATTTCTGCCATACTAATTTCCAATTTTCCCAGCAGTTTTTGTCAAATAATGAATTTTTATCCCACAAATTGGGATATTTGGGTTTGTCAAATACTAGATTGCCATTGTTGTACACTATTTTGTCCTCTGAACTTAACTTATTCCACTGATCGATCAACTAGTCAATTTCTTAGCCAAAACTAAATGGTTTTTGTGACTTCTGCTTTATAATATAGCTTTAGATCAGGTAAAGCTAGGCCACCTTCATTTAATTTTTATTTTCATTAATTCCCTTGAAATTCTTGACCTTTTGTTCTTCCATATGTATTTTGTTGTTTTTTTTTTTTTTTCTAGGTCATTAGAATAGTTTCTTGGGAGTCTGATTGGTATTGCACTAAATAAATAGTTTATGGAGTTTTGTCATCTTTATCATATTTGCTCGGCCTATGCACGAGCACTTAATGTCTTTCTAGCTATTTAAATCTGACTTTTTTGTGGCAAGTGTTTTGTAATTTTGTTAGTGATGTATAAAAATGCTGAATATTTATGTGGATTTATTTTGTATCCTGAAACTTTGCTAAAAGTGTGGATTATTTCTAATACCTTTTTATTAGAATCTCTGGGGTTCTCAATGTATATCATCATATCATTTGTAAAGAGTGATAGTTTGGTTTCCTCATTATCTACCCTAATTCCTTTAATCTCTTTCTCCACTCTTATTGCTAAGGCTAGCATTTCCAATACAATATTGAATAATAATGGTGATAGTGGCTGATATTGTTTTCCTCCTGATCTTACTGGGAAAGATTCCAGTTTATCCCCATTACATATGATGCTTACTGATAGTTTTAAATAGGTGCTCCTGACTATTTAAAGTAATAGTCAATTTATGCCTATACTCTTAAATGTTTTTAGTAGGAATGGATGTTGGATTTTATCTAATTTTTTTTCTGCATCTATTGAGATGATCATATGGTTCTTGTTAATTTGATTATTAATATGGTCAATTATACTAATAGTTTTCCTCATATTAAAACAACCCTGCATTCCTGTTATAAATTCTAGTTGATTATGGTGTATTATCCTTGGAATGATTTTCTGTACTCTTTTGGCTAATACCCTATTTAAGATGTTAGCATCAATATTCATTAAGGAAATTGTTCTATAGTTTTCTTTCTCAGTTTTCAACTTAAATAATCTAATCCTAATGAATGAATGGGTGAAAGAAAAAATCATAGACACAATCAATAATTTCATCCAAGAAAATGACAATAATGAGACAGAATTTTAAAATTTGTGGGATGCAGGCAAAGCAGTAATTAGGGGAAAGTTTATATCTTTTTTGTGCCTACTTGCATAAAATAGAACTAAAAAAAGCTAGAAAAGAAACAAATTAAAAACTCCCAATAAAATGCCAAATTTGAAATTCTGAAAATAAAAGGGGATATTAATAAAATTGAAAGTAAGAAAGCTATTGAATTAATAAATAAAAATAAGCATGGAATTTATGAAAAAAACATTAAAATAGATAAACCTTTAATTAATTTGATTTGAAAAAAAAAAAGAACATCAAATTTTAGCCTCAAAAATTATAAAGGAGAAACTCTCCACCAGTTAAGAGGAAATTATTACAATAATTAGTAGTTATTTTCCCAAACTATATTTCCATAAATTTGATAATGTAAGTGACATGAAGGGATACCTGAAAAAATATAGATTGCCCAAATTAACAGAAGAGGAAATTAATTACTTGAATATAACCATTTTAGAAAAAGAAATACAACAAGCTACTATCAATAAGAAAAATATCTCCAGGGCCAGATGGATTTACATGTGAATTCTTTTTTTTTTTAACTTAAAAAATATTTATTAAATATATTTTCATTTTTAAAATATATCAGAGTAAAATAGTAATAACTGAGTATTTAATATCTCATTGTAAGCAAGTCAAATGGCATTACATGTGAATTCTATCAAAAATTTAAAGAACAATTTATTCCAATGCTATACAAACTATTTGAAAAAAATAGAGAAATAACTTCTACCAAATTTCTTTTATGAGACAGATATATTGCTGATACATAAACTAGGTAGGGTGAAAACAAAGAAAGAAAATCATAGACCAATTTCCCTAATGAATATTGATTCAAAAATCTTAAATAACATTAGCAATAAGATAAAATCATCTCCAAGATAATACACAATGACCCAGTAGAATTTATACCAGAGATGCAGGGCTAGTTCAATATTTGGAAAACTAGTAGCATAATTGACTATATCAATAACCAAACTAAGAAAAATAATATGATTATCTCAATAGATGCAGAAAAAGCATTTGATAAAATCCAATACCCAATCCTATTAAAAACAAAGGAGAGTGTAGGAAGAAAATTACTTTTTCTTGAAATTATCATTGGTTCTATTTAAAATCATCAGCAAACTAGAACCATTCCTTATAAGATCAGTGGTGAAACAAAGTTACCCATTATCACCATTACTGTTAAATACTGTATTAGAAATGTTAGCTTTTGCAATTGCAAGAAAAGGAGATTTAAGGAATCAGAGTAGGTAATGAAGAAAACAAATTATCACTCTTTGCAGATGATATGATGGTGTATTTAAAAACAAAACAAAACATAGAGAATCAACCAAAAACTACAAGAAACAATTCAAAACTTTAGCAAAGTTACAGGATACAAAATAAATCCACATAAATCATCAACATTTGTGCATATACCCAACAAAGCCCAATAGCAAGTGATACAAAGAGAAATTAAATTTATAATAACTATAGATAATATGAAATATTTTGGATTCTATCTTCCAACGCAAAGTCACAAACTACTTGAACACAAATACACAACACGTTCCACCCAAAGTCAGATCTAACTAATTGGAAAAATTAAGTGCTCACAGGTAGGCCAAGCCAATATAATAAAAATGACAATACTACCCAAATTAATCTACTTATTTAGTGCCATACCAATCAAACTCCAAAGAAATTATTTTACAGATCTATAAGAAATAATAACAGAGATCATCTGAAAGAAAAAAAGATGAAGAATTCCAGAGGAATTAATGAAAAGAAAATTGTCAATGAATGTGTCTTAGATGTGCCAGACTTGAAACTATATTATAAAGCAGTGGTCATCAAAACTATTTGATACTGACAAAGAAATAGAATAGTCCATTATTAGAATAGGTTAGGTTCATAGGACAAAATAGTTAATAACTATAGCAATCTAGTCTTTCACAAACCCAAAGATCCCAGCTTTGGAGATAAGAACTCACTATTTGACAAAAAAAAAAAAAAAATTGCTGGGAAAATTTGAAACTAGTATGGCAGAAACTAGGAATTGACCCACAGCTATTACCATATAGCAAGATAAGGTCAAAAGGGGTTCATGATCTAGACATAAAGAGATAATATAATCAAATTAGAAAAATATAGGATAGTTTATTTCTCAGATCTGTGGAGAAGGAAGACAATTTTACATTTAAGGGTTCTAATAAAGACCTTATTTCTAAAATATATAGAGAATTGACAATCCGTTCTCCAACTGATAAATGGTTAAAGGATATGAACAATTTTCATATGAAGAAATTAAAACCATTTCTAGTCATATGAACCAGTGCTCCAAATCACTATTGATCAGAGAAATGCGAATTGAGATAACTCTGAGGTATCACTACACAACTATCAGACAGGAAAAGATAACAAATGATGGAGGGAATGTGGGAAAACAGAGACACTGATACATTGTTGGTGGAAATGTGAATGAACCCAAACATTCTGGCGAGCAATTTGCAGCCATGCCCAGGGGGCTGTCATAGTGTGCATACCCTTTGATCCAGCATTGTTACTACTATATCCCAAAGAGCTCTTAAAGGAGAGAAAGGGACCCAAATGTGCAAAAATGTTTGTTGCAGCCCTTTTTGTAGTGTCAAGAAACTGGAAATAATGAATGTCCATCACTTGCAGAATGGCTGAATAAGTTATTGTATATGAATATTATAGAATATTATTGTTCTATAAGAAATAATTGGCTGGATGATTTCAGAGAGGCTTGGAGAGGCTTACATGAACTGGTATTAAGTGAAATGAGTAGAACCAGGCGATAATAGTACACTTTGACAACAAGATTACATGGTGATCAATTCTGATGAACGTGGCTCTTCTCAACAATGATATGATTCAGACCAGTTCCAATGATCTTGTGATGAAGAGAGCTATCTTCTCCCAGAAAAAATACTGTGGAAACTAAGTATGGATCACAACATTACATTAAATTCTTTTACTTGTGTGATTACATTTTATTTTCTTTCTAATGTTTTTATTTGATTTTTCTTGTGCAGCAAGATAATTGCATGAATATGTATGCATATATTGGATTTAACATATATTTTTACCAAGTTTAACATATATTGAGTTATTTGCCATTTAGGAGAGGGAGTAGGGGGAAAGGAAGAAATTGAAACAAAATTTTTCAAGGGTTAATGCTGAAAAATTATCTATACCTAAGTTTTGAAAATTAAAAGCTTTAAAAAAAAAAAAAAGAAATTCAAATTTCCTAAACTGAACTCTGAAAGCCACTGAAGTCAAATTTTTAACTGACAGAATTATTTTAATAAATGAATTTTTGAAACATCATACAGAAATATTTAATGATCATTGGGCAACATCACATAATGTATTTTTCCTCCTTCATATTAATTAGTTGATTCCTGCAGAATTCTATCTAATAAAATTCAGATATCTTTTTAGTTACATGTGACTAAATTCAGGCCCACATTTTGTGAAATAAATAATACTAAAACTGATCTCCATCGGTCAAATGTAATATCAGTTAGCTTGGAGAGTAAATCTGATTATCAGGGGTTAGCAGATGTGAATCTAAGATTTCTATAAATGAATGATTAGATCTAAATTTCATGTAATTTTCTAAAATTCCTATCTTTTTTTTTGTTTTAAGTAACTTACCTAAAATTAGATAACTTTAAGTAAAACTAATAATTCTTCAGTCTTTCAGTAAGATTAGTCAGTTTAAAATACATTAAAGTTTCTATTTTAAGTTTTTTGGAAAATACATTGAATGCCATTCTGAAAAGATCTTTTATTTTTAACAATAAGAGCCAAATTAGTATTTATAATAAAGTTATAAAAGAAAATATAAAGGGAAGCAAAGTTTAAAAAATAAAAATTATTAATATAGTTAGCATTCATGTAGTATTTAACAGTTTGCAAAGCATTAAATATGTTATTTCAAATTAAAAGAATTTTTTCACAATGATTTTAAATATATTATTAAAAATATATTTGTCCTAATTTTTTCCTGATGTGCATGCATTTAGTCACCTGCCTGTAGGATCTTAGCTCCCACATGTAAAACTGATAGATACATTGCAGATCATTTAATTTAAAACTCTATATTTTCAAAATAGCAACCTGATGTCTAAAACTGTTTAAATATAGTTCGTTTTTTTGATATGAAAATAATATTTTTATTTGGCTTTATTACATTTTTGAAAGTGACTAATAAAGAATTAAACTATAAATTATAGGAGATGAAAAAAGAAAAAGTGCATATTTGCATGATTTTAGATTATTCTTTATATACATACAATTTAATAAATACATTCTCAAAATTTAACTCTATTTTCTCAACTTCTCTACTCTACTTTGCACTATTTTATATATTTGATATGCATTGAAACTATTAAAACAATTAAATTATCTTGCACACTAAAATCAATTTTTAAGATATAAAGCAATATCTTATAAGAAATCTATGCAGGGAATTTTTTTCAAACTTGGAAAAATTTAAAAAAAAATCTATGATATTGTCTTTTCCCCATTAATTCCAAAAAGGAGAAAAGTGTTAAACCATCAATAGAAAGGAAAAGAAAGTTAAAAAGGGTTAAGTCATTCAAGATTTCTCTCTGAAGAACATTAAAAAAAAAAAGCAAGAAATTGGAATAGTGCATACCATAATAAATGCAGTATAATTTCATCTCTACAGTATAGTGTGAATATATGAAAAGTATAATACATGTATGTGTGTACACACAGAGACATAAAATACTATATCGTATACCCATACTTTATATTAGATCAACAGAGAGAATTGGCATGCACAAATAAATCATTGCATGTAACACATATAAATTTATGTTTTAAATATTATATATACCATAATTTTATGTGTTATATGAATCATGACTATATTTATAGTGTATGTATGCAAGAAATTTGTATATACAATTGATATATAAATATATATAAAAATAATCACTTAAGTACATGGAAATTCTTAAGGCTTCATTTATAAAGCTGTTTCATTAATCTAAAAAAATAATATAAATAAAACACAATTCCCCAAAGAACAGAGTAATCTGAATCTGATAAACTGGTAAGTCTTCTAAATGCAAACAGATGAGAAATATTCATTATAGGCAAATAGAAAACAACTGTTGGTTTCAATGCTGTTTTTCAAAGTCATTTTTAAACAGCATTACTGACAATCATTTTAGGTCTTAGAACATATTTCAATGACTACATTTATTAATCTCATTAATCATTATATTTTACAGTAGTACAATGGCATATTGAGCAAACAATTACATAGACTAAGCTACTGGCATTTTTTAAATGTACTGTCATCAAGCTTGACTCAAAATAATGCACAGAATACAAAAAATATATTTTATTGTTTGTATGTTTTGATTTGGTTTTAGTTTTTTGTTTTGTTTTGTTTTGTTTTATTAGGAAATATGTTTCTGTATCGAGGACAGGAAAGAAAGAAAAAAGTAAGAAAAAGAGAAAGGGAAGAAGGAAAGAGGGACAAAAACAGAAAAGAAGGATGAAAGGGAGGAGAGAGGGAGGGAGGAAAGGAGCAAAACAGGAAAGAAGAAAGGAAGGTAATTGCTCAATTCATTCAATAGTTTTAGAAATTTACTATTTTAATGACCCAATCATATAAAATAATATTTTAATGTTGGAAAGATTTGTAGTCAAATAGAAAAATGACATCAAATGGGTCAGTGACATTGTTAATGAGGATAATTCCTCTAGTGATACAGGTTTTAACTTGTTAACACTTACCTATAACATACAATTCTTTTCAGTCTTCTCCCATAACTTTGCCACAGGGAGTCAATGTAATGTGCTGGTAATTTTGCTTTCTTTTGACACCAGCAGTTTGACAAATAGTTATATCTTACTCTTATTATATGAGCAACATAACTTTACTTTTTAATCATGCTTTTTTTTCCCCCTTATGATATAATATCATTTCTTCCTATTTTTTTGTCTCATGATTCAGCCTATTATCATCCACCATAAACCTCTTCACTTTATGTGAATTGTACTAATGTTTGGTTATTTTAATTTTTACAAAATATACAGTATTACTAGTAGACATAGTATTAGCCTATCAGTACTAAATGGATTAACAGTACTAAAAGTTGAACATTTTTGGTGGGCAGAGCCACGATGGCAGAGAAGATACACACACATTTGTAAGCCCCCTTTTTCCCTCATTACCAATTAGTTAAATTAGCCTCAAAAATAATGCTGGACTGATAAAAACCACAAGGATTAAAAGCAAAACTTACCAGCTAAAGACAATCTGGAATTTCAACAAAAAAGATTGGTTCCGAGGGGAGGAAGAAAAAAGGCCAGCACAGATGGTTAGGTGCTAACACACTGTGCCATTTGGGCTGGGGAGAACTCTGGGATCAGAGAAGCCACTGATATAGAGGAATCTGGCACAGGGTGATAGCTCTTCTCTGCTTATAAAACAGCAGTTCAGAAGAGAAATGAAGCCACTTTAAAATATAAAACCAGATCCTAGAACCACCTCAATCCTATTGACCTAATAGATCTCAGCAATGTTGTGAAGCCACCTTCTGCAGCCTGGGGCTTCTCCTTGGGGTAGTTAAGAGCCTGAACAGCTGGAAACACAGCCTGAGGCAACATCTAATCCACATAGTGCCTGGCTTGGCCAGAGTCTGTGGAACTCTAGCAGCTGCAGAATTCCCAAAAAAGCTGAACTCCCAGAGAAGTGGAAACTTTGAAATAGGGACCACGGTTTCTGGGCAGACATTTCCAGTTTGAGCGCAGGGGCTTTTCACATCATCTGCTTATATCCAGGCCCCATGGGACTCATTGGCTGGGCTTTGTTTCACTTTTACTGTTCAGAATTAAACCTCAGGTCAGTCCCTAGGCCACACAGCAAGGGTGCTTCACTGGGTAACCTTCACAGCTCAGCCATGCTAATCACCTCTGAGGCATTTCCAGGGAGGGGGAGGGGAACTCTCTCCCAGAGCTCTCTCTTAACTCAGGCATAGGAACCATTGCATCCCTCTAGTGTGGGAGGAAGCTGGTAAAAAAATAAATAAATAAATAAATAAATAAATAAATAAATAAATAAATAAATAAATAAATGAATAAACTTCTTACCCCAGGGCAGACCGCAACAGATTTTTAACAATGAGTAAAAAAGATGAAGAGAATGATTGATACCTTCTATACAGAGAAAGAGGGGGTATCCAACCCTGAGGAAGTTAACAGGAGAGGGTCATCAGATAACAGCCTAAAGCAGAATGATACCTGCCACTTATCACATAACTCTCTCCTAGAAGAGATTATTAAATAGTTAAGTGAGTTTGAAGAAAAATGGGGAAAGGAAAGAGAAGCTATGATAGAGAATAACAATGTCCTGAAATTTGAGTTGGAAAAAATAAAATAATTTACAGGAGATTCAGGGAAACAAAATTTGTGAATTAGAAAAGGTTAAAAAAATCACAGGAAATTAGGATTTCTGAATTGGAAAAGATAAAAAATTCTCAAGAAAGTAGGATTTCTGAATTGGAAAAGAAAAAATGTCTCAAGGAAGTAGAATTTCTGAATTGGAAAAAGAAAATAACTCTCTAAAAAAAATTAGAGAAATGGAAAAATATTCAATAGAGCAAAATAATTCATTTAAAAAGTCAATTGGGCATATACAAAAAGAACTAAAAAAGATGAATGAAGAAAATAATTCATTAAAAATCAGGATGGACCAAACAGAAATGAATGATTCATTGAGAACCCAAGAATCAGTCAAACAAAACAAAAAAAAATTGAAAAGCTGGAGAATAACGTCAAATACTTACAGGGACAATCTATAGACCTGGAAAATAGATCTAGGAGAGATAATCTGAGGATCATTGGACTTCCCGAAAACTATGATAAAAAAAAAAAGAGCCTAGATTCTATTTTACAGGAAATCATCAAAGAGAACTGTCCAGAGATAATAGAAACATAAGGGAAAATAGGCGTTGAAAGAATTCATTGAAAACTTTCTGAAAAATATACTAAAAAAAGAACTCCATGGAACATTGTGGCTAAACTGCAGAACTAACAAACAAAGGGAAAAAAATATTGCAAGCAGCTAGAAAAAAAAAAAAAAATCAAATATCAAGGTGCCAGAATAAGGGTCACTCAAGATCTGGCTGCCTATGCATTAAAAGATTGAAGGGTCTGGAACCTGATATTCCGAAAGGCAAAAGATCAAGGATTGCAATCAAGAATAAACGACCCAGCTAAGTTTAGCATTTTCTAACATGAAAGAAGATGGTCATTTAATGAAACAGAGGAATTCTATTTATTTCTAAGAAAAAAACTAGGCTTAAATAAAAATTTGATCTACATCCACAAGACTGAAGAGAAGCGGAAAAAAGGTAAAAAGAATTGTTGAGAACTGTATCTCTGTTGTGGATATACAGAAAGTCCACATGGATAATATGATTTTACTAATATCAAAAAGGGGGAGTAGTAAAGGGAAATAAAAATTAAATACAGTAAGGCAGAAATTGTAAATGCATCCTTTTCATCTTTTTCAGATCACAATGCAATCAAAATTACATTTAATAAAAACCCAGGGGAAAATAGACCAAAAAATAATTGGAAACTAAATAATCTTATACTAAAGAATGATTGGGTAAAACAGCAAATCATAGACATAATTAATAACTTCACCCAAGAAAATGACAATAATGAGATATCATACCAAAATGTGTGGGATACAACCAAAGCAGTAATAAGGAGATTTTTTATATCTCTACAGGCCTACTTGCATAAAATAGAGAAAGCGAGGGCCAATGAATTGGGCTTACAATTAAAATTGCTGGAAAAGGAACAAATTTAAAAACCCCAGACAAACACAAAATTTGAAATTAAAAAAAATAAAAGGTGAGATTCATAAAATTGAAAGTAAAAAAACAAACAAACAAACAAACAAAAACTATTGAATTAATTAATAAAACTAGGAGTTGGTTCTATGAAAAAACCAACAAAATAGACAAATCCTTAGTAAACCTGATTAAAAAAAGGAAAGAGAAAAACAAATTGTTAGTCTTAAAAATGAAAAGGGAGAACTCACCACTAATGAAGAGGAAATTAGATCAATAGTTAGGAGCTAATTTGCTCAACTTTATGTCAATCAATTCAATAACTTAAATGAAATGGAAGAATACCTTAAAAATATAGCTTGCCGAGATTAATAGAGAAAGAAGTAAGTAGTCTAAATGGTCCCATCTCAGAAAAAGAAATAGAACAAGCTATTAACCAACTCCCTAAGAAAAAAAACCCCAGGACCAGATGGATTTACATGTGAATTCTACCAAACATTTAAAGAACAACTAACTCCAATGCTACATAAACTATTTGAAAAAATAGGGATTGAAGGATTCCTACCAAATTCCTCTTATGACACAGACATGGTACTGATACCTAAACCAGGTAGATTGAAAACTGAGAAAGAAAACTATAGACCAATTTCCTTAATGAATATTGATGCTAAAATCTTAAATAAGATATTAACAAATAGACTTCAGAAAATCATCCCCAGGACAATACACTATGACCAAGTGGGATTTATACCAGGAATGCAGGGCTGGTTTAATATTAGGAAAACTATTAGTATAATTGACCATATTAATAATCAAATTAATAAAAAACATATGATCATCTCAATAGATGCAGAAAAAGCATTTGATAAAATCCAACATCCATTCCTACTAAAAATGCTTGAGAGTATAGGAATAAATGGACTATTCCTTAAAATAATAAGGAGCATATATTTAAAACCTCCTGTAAAGATCATATGTAATGGCGATAAACTAGAACCTTTCCCTGTAAGATCAGGAGTGAAACAAGGTTGCCCACTATCACCATTACTATTCAATATAGTACTAGAAACTCTAGCCTAGGCAATAAGAGTTGAGAAAGAGATTCAAGGAATTAGAATAGGAAATGAGGAAATTGAATTATCACTTTTTGAAGATGACATGATGGTATACTTAGAGAACCCCAAAGACTTTGTTAAAAAACTATTAGAAATAATTCAGAATTTAGCAAAGTTGCAGGATACAAAATAAATCCACATAAATCCTCAGCATTTTTATACATTACCAACACAATCCAATAGCAAGAGATACAAAGAGAAATTCCATTCAAAATAATGGTCGATAGTATAAAATATTTGGGAATATATCTACCAAAGGAGAGTCGGGAATTATATAGCAAAATTACAAAACACTTGCCACAAAAATAGTCAGGTTTAAATAATTGTAAAGAGATTCAGTGCTCTTGGATAGGCAGAGCTAATATAATTAAGATGACAATACTACCTAAACTAATCTATTTATTTAGAGCTATACCAATCAGACTCCCAAGAAACTATTTTAATAACCTAGAAAAAATAATAACAGAATTCATATGAAACAACAAAAGGTCGAAAATTTCAAGGGAAATGAAAAAAATAAATAAATAAATGAAGGTGGTGTAGCTGTACCTGATCTAGAACTGTATTATAAAGCAACACTCACCAAAACCATTTGTATTGGCTAAGAAACAGACTAGATGATCAGTGGCATAGGTTAGGTTCACAGGGCAAGATAGTGAATAAAAATAGCAATCTAGTGTTTAACTAACCGAAAGATCCTAAATTTTGGGATAAGAATTTATTATTTGACAAAAACTGCTGGGAAAACTGGAAATTAGTATGGCAGAAACTAGGCATGGACCCACATTTAACACCACATACTAATATTAGATCAAAATGGGTACAAGATTTAGGCATAAAGAACGAAATCATAAATAAATTGGAGGAACATGGGATGGTTTACCTCTCAGACTTGTGGAGGAGGAAGGAGTTTGTGTCCAAGGGAGAACTAGAGACCATTATTGATCACAAAATAGAAAATTTGGATTACACCAAATTAAAAAGTTTCTGCACAAACAAAACTAATGCAAACAAGATTAGAAGGGAAGTAACAAATTGGGAAAACATTTTTAGAGTTAAAGGTTCTGATAAAGACCTCATCTCCTGAGACTCCTGAGATTGGCTGAGATGACAGGAACAAATAACGATGAATGTTGGAGGGGCTGTGGGAAAACTGGGACACTGATGCATTGTTGGTGGAGTTGTGAAAAAATCCAACCATTCTGGAGAGCAATCTGGAATTATGTCCAAAAAGTTATCACAATGTGCATACCCTTTGACCTAGCTGTTCTAGTACTGGGCTTATATCCCAAGGAAAATGTAAAGAAGGGAAAGGGACCTGTATGTGCCAAAAAGTTTGTGGCAGCTCTTTTTGTAGTGGTTAGAAGCTGGAAGATGAATGGATGTCCATCAATTGGAGAATGGTTGGGTAAATTATGGTATATGAATGTTATGGAATATTATTGTTCTGTAAGAAATGACCAACAGGAGAAATACAGAGAGTCTTGAAGAGACTTACATCAACTGATGCTGAGTGAAACGAGTAGAACTAGGGGATCATTATACACTTCAACAATTAGGATGTATTCTGATAGAAGTGGATATCTTCAACATAGAGAAGAGCTAATCCAATTCCAATTGACCAATGATGGACAGAATCAGCTACATTCAGAAAAGGAACACTGGTAAATGAGTGTAAACTGTGAGCATTGTTTTTTTGTTTTGTTTTGTTTTGTTTCTCTTCCCAGATTATTTTTACCTTGTGAATACAATCCTTCCTTTGCAACAACAACAACAACAACAACAACAAAAAGAAAATGTTTCTGTTATGGACAATATGTAATTTGAAATTTTTCTATGTATTGGGTATTTTAAAGCAAAATGATTTGTATAATGTTCACTTATAAAACATCTACTTGGATATGAAAGAAAATTGTGTCGATTTACTAGGACAAATTTTTTACTGTTATCAGTATAGGGTTATGGTAAATACCTTTTTGGGATTTATCTGAAGCTTTAGTTAATTGGATTTGTTATTAGAGGTAAAATTTCCTGAGCTTATAGTTAATATTATTTGGGAGTTTTAAAGCTCCACTGGGATAATTAACTGGAATAAAACTGAGTTAAGACTAAAAAAAAAGAAAAAAAAAATTAATCTCACCTTTTAATTTTTTGAATTTCAAGTTTTGTGTTTGTCTGGGGTTTTTAATTTGTTCCTTTTCTAGCAATTTTAGTTGTAACCCCAAATTGTTGGCCCTCTCTTTCTCTATTTTATGCAAGTAGGCCTGTAGAGATATAAAACTTCCCCTTATTACTGCTTTGGCTGTATCCCACACATTTTGGTATGATGTCTCATTATTGTCATTTTCTTGGTTGAAGTTATTGATTATGTCTATGATTTGCTGTTTTAACGAATCATTCTTTAGTATGAGATTATTTAGTTTCCAATTATTTTTTGGTCTATTTTCCCCTGGCTTTTTATTAAATGTTATTTTGATTGCATTATGGTCTGAAAAGGATGCATTTACTATTTCTGCCTTACTGCATTTGATTTTGAGGTTTTTATGCCCTACAATATAATCAATATTTGTATAGGTTCCATGAACTGCTGAGAAGAAAGTATATTCCTTTCTGTCTCCATTTAGCTTTCGCCAAAGATCTATCATATCAAACTTTTCTAGTATTCTATTTACCTCTTTGACTTCTTTCTTATTTATTTTGTGGTTTGATTTATCTAATTCTGAGAGTCCAAGGTTGAGATCTCCCGCTATTATAGTTTTGCTATCTATTTCCTCTTGCAGCTCTCATAATTTCTCTTTTAAGAATTTAGATGCTGCACCACTTGGTTCATATATGTTTAATATTGATACTACTTCATTATTGATGCTGCCCTTTAGCAGGATATAATGCCCTTCCTTATCTCTTTTAATTAGATCAATTTTTGTTTTTGCTTGATCTGAGATGAGGATGGCAATCCCTGTTTTTTTGGCTTTGCCTGAAGCATAGTAGATTCTGCTCCACCCTTTTAGTTTTAGTTTGAATGTATCACCCTATTTCAGGTGTGTTTCCTGTAAACAACATATAAGAGGATTCTGACTTTGAATCCAGTCTGCTAACTGCTTCCTCTTTATTAGGGAGTTTGCCCCATTTACATTTATGGTTAGAATGACTAATTCTATATTCCTTGCCATCCTGTTAACCCCTGCTTATGCTTTTCTCCTTTCCTTCCCTCTTACCCCCCTACCCAGTATTAAATTTGTGAACACCACTTGCTTTTCATAGCCCTCCCTTTTTAGTATGCCTCCCCCACCTTAAAGTTCCTCCCCTTATTTTACCCCTTTTCCTCACAATTTCTGAATTCCCTTCCCTTTAGCTTACTCCTTCCCTCTCATTTTTCAATGAAGTGGAAGAAGTTGCATCATAAATCAAATATGTCTATTGATACACACTATGTTCATCTCCCTCCTTTCTTTCTCTCAGATATAATAGGTTACCTTTGCCTCTTCATGAGATGTAGTATCACCACTTTACACTTTTTTATGATATAATTTCCTTTCCACCTCTAGTTTCTAGGACAAATTATGCATATGTTCTTTACATATTTTTTGGCAGAAATATAGTTCTCAAGATTTCTTTTTACCTTTTTAGAAATCTCTTGAGTTCTGTATTTGAAGATCAAACCTTTTATGTAGGTCTGGTTTTTTCATCAAGAATAGATGGAATTCATTTATTTTGTTAAATGTCCATCTTCTTCCCTGGAAAACAATGCTCATACAATACCATACATTTTACATGTGTTACAATATAGTCTAGGTACAATACATGTGTGTGAATATCATTTTCTTGTTGCACAATAAACATTAGAATCCGAAGGTACATGCGACCTGGGCAGACAGATATTAGTGCTAACAATTTTCATTCCCCTCCCAGTGTTTCTTCTCTGGGTGTAGCTACCTCTGTCCATCATTGATCAACTGGAAGTGAGTTGGATCTTCTTTATGTTGAAGATTTCCACTTCCATCAGAATACATCCTCATACAGTATTGTTGTTGAAGTGTACAGTGATCTTCTGGTTCTTCTCATTTCACTCAGCATCAGTTGATTTAAGTCTCTCCAGGCCTCTCTATATTCCTCCTGCTGGTCATTTCTTACCGAGCAATAATATTCCATAACCTTCATAAACCACAATTTACCCAACCATTCTCCAACTGATGGACATCCATTCATCTTCCAGTTTCTAGCTACAACAAAAAGAGCTGCCACAAACATTTTGGCACATATATGTCTCTTTCCGCTCTTTAGTATTTCTTTGGGATATAATCCCAGTAGTAGCACTGCTGGGTCAAAGGGTATGCACAGTTTGATAACTTTTTGGGCATAATTCCAGATTGCTCTCCAGAATGGCTGGATTCTTTCACAACTCCACCAGCAATGTATTAGTGTCCCAATTTCCCCACATCCCCTCCAACATTTGTCATTATTTGTTCCTGTCATCTTAGCCAATCTGACAGGTGTGTAGTGGTATCTCAGAGTGGTCTTAATTTGCATTTCTCTGATCAGTAGTGATTTGGAACACTCGTTCATGTGAGTGGATATAGTTTCAATTTCTTCCTCTGAGAATTGTCTGTTCATATCCTTTGACCATTTATCAATTGGAGAATGGTTAGGTTTCTTATAAATTATGGTCAGTTCTCTATATATTTTGGAAATAAGACCTTTGTCAGAAACTTTGTTTTTAAAATTATTTTCCCAATTTGTTACTTCCCTTCTAATCTTGTTTGCATTAGTATTATTTGTACAGAAACTTTTTAGTTTGATGTAATCAAAATCTTCTATTTTGTGATCAATAATGATCTCTAGTTCTCCTCTGGTCATAAATTCCTTCCTCCTCCACAAGTCTGAGAGGTAGATTATCCTCTGTTCCTCTAATCTATTTATTATCATCCCTCTTTATGCCTAAATCATGGACCCATTTTGATCTTATCTTGGTATATGGTGTTAAGTGTGGATCCATATCTAATTTCTGCCATACTAATTTCCAGTTTTCCCAACAGTTTTTTCCGAATAATGAATTTTTATCCCTAATGTTGGAATCTTTGGGTTTGTCAAAGATTAGATTGCTATAGATGTACCCTTTTTTGTCCTTTGTATCTAATCTGTTCCACTGATCTACCGGTCTATTTCTTAGCCAATACCAAATGGTTTTGGTGACTGCTGCTATATAATATAGCTTTAGATCAGGTACACTTAGACCACCTTCCTCTGAGTTTTTTTTCATTAGTTCCCTTGCAATTCTTGACCTTTTGTTCTTCCATATGAATTTTGTTGTTATTTTCTCTAGGTCATTAAAATAGTTTCTTGGGAGTCTGATTGGTATAGCACTAAATAAATAGATTAGTTTGCGGAGTATTGTCATCTTTATTATATTCGCTCGGCCTATCCAAGAGCACTGAATGTCTTTCCAATTATTTAAATCTGATTTTATTTTTGTGGCAAGTGTTTTGTAATTTTTCTCATATAATTCCTGACTTTTCTTTGGTAGATGGATTCCCAAATATTTTATATTCTCAACATTTGTTTGGAATGGAATTTCTCTTTGTATCTCTTGCTGTTGCATTTTGTTAGTGATATATAAAAATGCCGAGGATTTATGTGGATTTATTTTGTATCCTGCCACTTTGCTGAAATTTTGAATTATTTCTAGTAGCTTTTTTAGCAGAGTCTTTGGCGTTCTCTAAGTATACCATCATGTCATCTGCAAAAAGTGATAGTTTAATTTCCTCATTTCCTACTCTAATTCCTTGAATCTCTTTCTCGGCTCTTATTGCCGAGGCTAGCGTTTCTAGTACTATATTGAATAGTAATGGTGATAGTGGGCAACCTTGTTTCACTCCTGATCTTACTGGGAAAGGTTGCAGTTTATTTCTATTGCATATTATGCTTACTGACAGTCTTAAATATATACTCCTGATTATTCTAAGGAATAATCCATTTATTCCTATACTCTCAAGAGTTTTTAGTAGGAATGGATGTTGGATTTTGTCAAATGCTTTTTCTGCATCTATTGAGATGATCATATGGTTCTTATTAATTTGATTATTAATATGGTCAATTATATTAATAGTTTTCCTAATATTAAACCAGCCCTGCATTCCTGGAATAAATCCTACTTGATCATAGTGTATTATCTTGGAGATGATTTTCTGAAGTCTTTTTGCTAATATCTTATTTAAGATTTTAGCATCAATATTCATTAAGGAGATTGGTCTATAATTTTCTTTCTCAGTTTTCGATCTACCAGGTTTAGGTATCAGTACCATGTCTGTGTCATAAAAGGAGTTTGGTAGGACTCCTTCATCCCCTATTTTTTCAAATAATTTATATAACATTGGGGCTAATTGTTCTTTAAATGTTTGGTAGAATTCACATGTGAATCCATCTGGCCCTGGGGATTTTTTCCTGGGGAGTTGATTAATAGCTTGTTCTATTTCTTTTTCTGAAATGGGACTATTTAAACAATTTATCTCCTCCTCTGTTAATCTAGGGAGCCTATATATTTGGAGGAAGTCATCCATTTCACTTAAGTTATCAAATTTATTGGCATAAAGTTGGGCAAAGTAACTCCTTATTATTTCTCTAATTTCCTCTTCATTGGTGGAAAGATCCCCCTTTTCATTTGTAAGACTATCAATTTGATTTTCCTCTTTCTTTTTTTTTGATCAAATTTACCAAAGGTTTATCTATTTTATTGGCTTTTTCATAAAACCAACTCTTGGTTTTATTTATTAATTCAATAGTTTTTTTACTTTCAATTTTATTTATTTCTCCTTTTAATTTTTGTATTTCGAGTTTAATTTTTGGTTGGGGGTTTATAATTTGGTCTTTTTCTAGCCTTTTAAGTTGTAAGCCCAATTCGTTAATCTTCTCTTTCTCAATTTTCTTCAAATAAGCCTCTAAAGATATAAAATTTCCCCTTATTACTGCTTTAGCTACATCCCAAAGATTTTGATATGATGTCTCATCATTATCATTATCTTGGGTGAAATTGTTAATTGTTTCTATAATTTGCTCTTTCACCCAGTCATTCTTTAAGATGAGATTATTCAGTTTCCAATTACTTTTTGGTCTATTTACCCCTAACTTTTTACTGAATGTAGCTTTTATTGCATTGTGATCTGAGAAGAAGGCATTTATTATTTCTGCCTTCCTACATTTAATTTTGAGATCTTTATGTCCTAATATATGGTCAATTTTTGTATAGAATCCATGAACTGCTGAGAAGAAAGTATATTCCTTTCTATTGCCATTCAGTTTTCTCCAAAGGTCTATCATACCTAGTTTTTCTTATATTCTATTTACTTTTTTAATTTCTTTCTTGTTTGTTTTGTGGTTTGATTTGTCTAAATCTGAGAGTGCAAGGTTGAGATCTCCCACTATTATAGTTTTACTGTCTATTTCTTCTTGCAGTTCTCTTAACTTTTCCTTTAGAAAGTTAGATGCTATACCACTTGGTGCATATATGTTTAGTATTGATATGGCTTCATTATTTATGCTACCTTTCAGCAGGATATAGTTTCCTTCCTTATCTTTTTTAACGAGATCTACTTCTGCTTTTGCTTGATCTGAGATAAGGATAGCTACCCCTGCTTTTTTGGCTTTACCTGAAGCATAATAGGCTCTGTTCCAACCTTTTACCTTTACTCTGTATGTATCTCCCTGCTTTAAGTGTGTTTCCTGTAGGCAACATATTGTAGGGTTCTGCTTTTTGATCCAATCTGCTATCCGTCTCCGTTTGATGGGATCGTTCATCCCATTTACATTTACAGTTAAAATTACTAATTCTGTATTTCCTGCCATCGTATTATCCCCAGATTATGCTTTTTTCCCTTGACCCCCCTGATCCCCCTCCCCGATATTTAATTTACAGACCCTCCTTGTGACGCGCAACCCTCCCTCTTTTTTTTTTTTTTTTTTTTTTTTAGGATCCCTCCCCCCTCCCTCCAAGTCCCTTCACTTATTCTCCTTTTCCTTTTCCCTTTTCCTCTCCCCCCTTTTAATGAGGTGAGAGAAAATTCTCTGAAAAACAAATATGTTAATTATTTACTCTTTGAGCCTCTCCTGATGAGAGTAAGATTCACACAATGATTCTCCCCCTCACTAAGTTCCCTCAGATATGGTGTATTTTCTATGTCTCTTCCTGGGATGTAGTTTCCCTCTTTTTATCACTCCTTCCCCTTTTTCTGAACTGACCCCCTTCCCTTTACTACACCCCCCTTTTTTTTCTTTTATATCAGTAAAATCAAATTATCCTTGAGTATTTTTTATATACCCACAACAGAGTTACAGTTCTCAAGGGTTCTGTGTACCTTTTTCTGTTTCTCTTCAGTCTTGTGGATGTAGATCAAATTTTTTGTTTAAGTCTGGTTTTTTTCTTAGAAACATATAGAATTCCTCTGTTTCATTGAATGACCATCTTCTTCCATGGAAAAAGATGCTAAACTTAGTTGGGTAGTTCATTCTTGGTTGCAGTCCTTGATCTTTTGCCTTACGGAATATCAGGTTCCAGGCCCTTCTATCTTTTAATGTGGAGGCAGCCAGATCTTGGGTGACCCTTATTGTGGCACCTTGGTATTTAAATTGTTTTTTTCTAGCTGCTTGCAGGATTTTCTCCTTTGTGTGATAATTCTGCAGCTTAGCCACAATATTCCGTGGTGTTCTTTTTTTAGGGTCTATTTCAGAAGGAATTCGATGAATTCTTTCCACATCTACTTTCCCTTCTGTTTCTATTATCTCTGGACAGTTCTCTTTGATAATTTCCTGTAAAATAGAATTAGGCTCTTTTTTTGGTCATAGTTTTCTGGAAGTCCAATAATCCGCAGATTATCTCTCCTAGATCTATTTTCCAGGTCTATAGATTTTCCCAGTAAGTATTTGACGTTGTTCTCCAGCTTCTCATTTTTTTTGTTTTGTTTGACTGATTCTTGGGTTCTCTGTGAATCATTCATTTCTATTTGTTCCATCCTGACTTTTAAGGAGTTATTTTCTTCTTTCACAGTTTTTAGTTCTTTTTGTAAATGCCCAATTTCATTTTTAAATGAATTATTTTGCTCTATTGAATTTTTTTCCATTTCCCTAATTTTTTTTTTTGAGAATTATTTTCTTTTTCCAATTCAGAAATTCTATTTTCTTGAGACTTTTTTTATCTTTTCCAATTCAGAAATCCTACTTTCCTGTGTTTTTTTTAACCTTTTCTAATTCACTAATTTTGTTTCCCTGCATCTCCTGTGAATTCTTTATTTTTTCCAACTCCAATTTCAGGACGTTGTTATTATCTATCATAACTTCCCTTTCCTTTCCCCATTTTTCTTCGATCTCCCTCAATTTTTTAAGAGCTTCTTCTAGGAGAGAGTTATGTGATGGGGGGCAGGAATCGTTCCCCTTTAGGTTGTTGTCTGCTGATTCTCTGCTGTCAACTTCCTCGGGGTTGGATACCCGCTCTTTCTCTGTATAGAAGGAATCTATAGTTTTTCCAGCTTTTTTGCTCATACTTAAAAAAATGTTTTGGGGTCTGTCCCTGGGGTAGGAAATTATTTACTTCTTTACCAGCTTCCTCTCAGACTGGATGGATGCAGCGGCCCCTGCGCCTGAGCTAAGAGAGAGCTCTGGGAGAGAGTTCCCCACCCCCTCCCTGGAAGTGCCTCAGAGGTGATTAGCACTACTGTGTTTCGAGGGCATAGAATAGTGAAGACAGCAGGAAGCCCAGTCTATGCGTCCGGGTGGGGAGTGGATGTCTGCAGCAGGTGATGTGAGAAGCCCCTGTGCTCAAACTGGAAGTGTCTGCCAGAAACCGCGGTCCCTAGTTCAAAGGTTCCGCTTCTCTGGGACTTCCTGGAGCTGAGTTCCACTCCCTCCAGCTAAGCTAGGCAGTGTGTGTTGCCTTGGGCCGTATCCACCCACTTGTCAATCTCTTAACTATTCTCAGGAGGTAGCTGAGGCCACACCCCCTGGTGCCAAGTGTTCTGCTGAGTCACCCCCAGGATCGGGGAAAATCTAATTTGAGTTTTAAAATATTTTGGCTTTCTCTTCTGAACTGCTAAATAATTAGCAGAGAAGAGCTAACAGCCTGTGCCAGATTCCTTTACCTCAGTGGCTTCTCTGATCCCAGAGCCCTTCCCAGCGCAATGGGCGCAGTGTGCCCCTACCCCACCGTCTGTGCTGGTCTCTCTTCTTCCTCCCCTGAGAACTGACCTTTCCTGTTGAAACTCCAGATTCTCTTCAGCTGGTAAGTCGTGCTTCCAGTCCTTGTGGTATCTATCAGTCCTGAGCTAATTCTGAGACTTAATTTATCTAATTGGTTGTGAGGGAGTGAGGACGTTCACTGAGTCGTGTGTTTCTTCTCCGCCATCTTGGCTCCGCCCCCCCTCCCCTTGGTTCTTAAAGAAAGAAAAACTAACAGTAGATAACTGGAAGCTAGTGGGACTTGAAATGAAAGAATTTCACTCAAAAAATGGGTATCATTCTATTTCTGCAGAGGTATTTTATATATCCAACGTGATTCAATTAGACTTAAGCTATCAAGCAAGTTATAGGAGAAGCAAAAGTTCTAAAAATGAACAGAGGAGGAAGTGTGAGGAACAAAAGATAGAAGATAAGCAAACTCAAGACCTTACCAGAGGGCAAGGAGATTTGAATGAGCAATTAGGGTGTGTTAACTCTCATCCTGAAGAAATTTCAACCCCTCCTAGAAAACAGATTATTGATCAGCCCACATCATCTCCACCTTCAGGGACAGAGGGAGGAGGAGTAGTGGAAGGGGAGGTGATATCATCGGCACCTCCCCCCCAGCAATCACAAACCCCCATAACTAGATTACAGAAAGGGCTTATTGAAGCAATTAAAAATGGAAAAGAAATAGATAATGATTTCAAACTTCAAATTTTTCCAGTGATTCAACAGCATAATTCTGCAGGTCAAGAAAGTGGAAGATATGCTCCTTTTAATATGGATGTCCTTAAAGACCTGAAAAAAGCTTGCATTCTCTTTGGTGCTACATCAGATTATGTTATGATGTTACTTTGCAATTTGGCTTATGAAGCCTTAAACCCTAGTGACTGGAAAATCATTATAAAGGTGTACTTAGAACCTGGACAAAACTTGTTGTGGCTTTCTGAATATAGTGAGCTCTGTAGGATTCAAGCCCAACAAAATAGTCAAAGTGGAGTTAATACTTCAATCACCTGTGACCTACTAACAGGTGTAGCTTCTTATGCAGACACTTCAGTACAGATTAATTACTCCATAACAGCATTTGAGCAACTTGCTGCTACCGCTATCAAAACATGGGCTTCTCTCTCCAGTAAAAACTACAAGGGTGAGACCTTCACAAAAATTGTACAAGGACCAAATGAACCCTTTGCTGATTTTGTGGCATGTTTGCAGACTAATGATGAAAATGAAGTAACAGACACTTTGGTAAGGCAACTTGCTAGAGAAAATGCCAATGAGGTTTGTAGAAGGATTATACTAGGACTACATAGGGATGCTCCTTTAGAGGAGATCATAAGATGCTGTGCCACAGTGGGCACAAATACCTTTTATAGACAGGCTATGGTGCAGACTTCCCAAGATCCCAACATAGGAAGACAGGGTCCCTTTTGGCAAGGGACTTCTAGAGAGACTCGTCAATGCTTTCAATGCAGTAAAGTAGGCCATCTGAAAGCTCAGTGTTGGCATAGAGACAGAGTGAGAAAACAGGCTGGGAGAACAAGACCCAAAACCCCATGTCCAAAATGCAACAGAGGACTCCATTGAGCATCAGAGTGTAGACTGATTCAGGGAAATGAGATGAGGGGCCCAGCTCCAGGGCCCAAGGCAAAAACCACTTGTGGCGTGATGGCAGCCAATGCCTCCAAGTCCAATACCCAGACATGACCAATCAGCTAGGAAGCCATCTGAGGGGAGAAAGGGATGACACAATCAGTCAGCCAGGAAGCAACATGATGGGAGAAAGGGACTAAAATTAGGGAGGATAGAGTTGTATGCAGCTGGGACAACTGAGATACCCCCTGGAGAGGTGAAATCTGTTCCTCTCCAACCTATGGATCCCTTGCCTCCAGGCACAGTAGGCTTGACCATTTCACCTCCTGAGAGTACTTACAAGACAGTGTTCATTCATACACTGATGTGGGAAACTGGGGAATGTGTAGATAATATCCCAGTCACTAACACAGGTAGACAATGTGTGACTTATCAACCAGGGAAAGTAGTAGCATCGGGTTTATTGATACAGATCCCTAATAAGCAATCTGGTGACAGTCACCCACGTTCTGACTCCAAGCAGGAAAATCCCAGGAATATACTGGACAGCAGCTGTGACAGCTGACCGACCTATGCTCACCATCTATATAAATGGCATACCATTAGAAGGACTGGTGGACACAGGTGTAGATCGCACAGTCTTTAAAGGTGCCAACTGGCCCAGTCACTGGCCAAAGATTAAGGCAGACACCTACATGTCTGGGGTAGGAGGATCAATAGCAGCTGAAGTTAGTGCAACCCCTTTAAGATAGATATTTGAAGGTAAAACAGGAGTTTTTACTCCTTTTATAGTTGAAAAAAATCCCCATCAATCTGTGGGGAAGAGACATTTTACATCAATTAGGGTTAAAAATAAGTACTTCGTTTTTTTAGGCAGGGCTGATGTTGAAGGCCTGCCACCACTTTCACCTGTTCCTATCCAATAGAAAACTGATACACCAGTGTGAATAGAACAGTGGCCCTTAGGTAGCGATAAAATTCAGGCCTTACTAGACATAGTACAGGAACAACTTGACCAAGGACACTTACAACCTTCTCTAAATCCTTGGAATTCCCCAGTATTTGTTGTAAAAAAGAAATCTGGAAAATGGAGGATGTTGACTGATTTAAGAACAGATGGAAACTATGGAAACTCTTCAACCTGGACTTCCATCTCCTACTCAGTTGCCTAGAGAATGGCCTCTGTGGGTTATAGACATTAAGGATTGTTTCTATTCTATCCCTCTAGATAAGGAGGATATGAAAAGATTTGCCTTTTCAGTGCCCAGTGTTAACTTAGCTGAGCCTTATAAAAGATATGAATGGACAGTTTTGCCACAGGGAATGAAAAACAGCCCTACTATGTGTCAAATGTATGTTGCTGTTATTACATTACATTGATGATATATTGGGATGTGCACCTGAGGAACAAATGTTAGAAGCATGTCTACCAAAAAACCATAGAAACACTAAGGAATTATAAATTGCACATAGCTTCAGAAAAGATTCAAAGACATGCTCCTTTTCAGTATTTAGGATATGAAGTATATCCTAAGGTGCTTACAGTACAAAAACTCTCCTTAAGAACAGAGAAGCTATACACCTTAAATGATTTTCAGAAATTGATAGGAGATATCCAATGGATGCGTCCCATGCTAGGCTTGACTACCTGCCAATTGCAACCATTCTATATATGACATTTTAAGGGGAGACAGTGCTTTAAATTCACCACGCCAGCATACAAAAGAAGCACAAGAGGCTTTGAGAGAAGTTGAATTGGCTTTATCCAATGTGGTTGAAAGAGTCACTCAAAAACCCTTGGAAATATCAGTTTTTGCTACACAAGAGGCCCCCACAGCAGTCCTTCATCAAGGAGACAGTGTGATAGAGTGGGTGAACCTCCCAGCACAACCAGAACAAAGCCTTACTCCTTACCCAGTGCTTGTGGCTAGAATTTTATTAAATGCCAGTAAGTGAGCAGTACAATTATCTGGGATAAGACTTGACAAGATATACACCTTTTATACTAATGCACAAGTTAATGTGTGCTGCGAAACCATCCCAGAGTGGCAAATTTTATTAGCCATGGCTCCAAATTTTACACACGCGTCTCCATTAAAGATAATCAGACTGTTACATAATTGGCAATGGATTCTTGAAGAAAAGGTTTCTAAAGTTCCTCTTAAAGGATCAACTATCTTTACAGATGCATCCAAACATAATATTTGCACTGTGTACTCTCATGATTTATCTATAAAGAGAGTAATCAGAACTCCTTTTCAGTCCACTCAGCAGAATGAATTGTATGCAATCATTCTAGCTCTTGCTTATTATCCGGGAGACATAAATATAATATCTGATTTGCCCTATTCAGTAGCTGTGGTACAAAGAATTGCCACAGCCCAAATAAAATTTGTAGCCTCCAATATATATCAGCTCTTTAAGGAACTTCAAGAGCGAGTGAGATGTAAGATTTATATTTTGCATGTCCACTCCCATAATGGATTTCCAAGTCCTCTTTTTGATGGTAATTCAAAGGCAGATAGCCTTCTAACCATATTGGTCAATACTTCTTTATTTCAAGAAGCCCAACAATCTCATTCTAAATATCATCAGGCTGCCTGGGTATATGTTTATAATTTGGAATAACAAGAGAAGAAGCTAGGAACATGGTAAAAACCTGTACAGCTTACCTTCCTTTCCATGCTCCTACCCTCCCTCCAGGGAAGAATCGTTGTGGTTTGAGACCTAATGAAATTTGGCAAATGATGTGACCCACTATAAATCTTTTGGTTGTCTGTCTTTTATCCATGTTGTGGTAGGCACCTTTTCAGGATTCACATTTGCAATGCCAGCAGTAAAAGAGACAGCCAGAGTGGTAACTGAATTCCTTATACAAGCATTTGCAATTAGGGGTATGCCACAAGCAATAAAAACAGACAATGGACCTGCATATATGTCTAAACATTTTGCATACTTTTGTGCACAGTATAAGATTTTACATACCTCTGGCATACCTTTTAATCCTCAAGGGCAGGCAATAGTAGAGAGAAGAAACAGAGATATTAAGACACTCCTCCAAAAACAAAAGAAAGGGGAAGCCATGGGTAACCCAGATAACTTCTAAATTTAGTTCTCTATACCATTAATTTTTTAATTTTTGACAAAGATGCACTGGCTCCGGCAGACAGGTTTTATAACCCAGTGGAAAGGCAGTGTCCAGTGCGAACAGCCTCACTGTCTTTAGATAATCGCCAGATGATGTGGAGAGACCCAGAAAGTGGTGAATGGAAGGGACCAGATAGGTTAACTGCTTGGGGGAGAGGGTTTTCTTGTATCTCCACAGAAGGAGAAGGAATCAGATGGGTGCTAACGAGCCATATTCATCTTATCCATTGGAGAGAGACGGAGCAGACCCTTGAAATGAGGGAGAAGACCCAAGAAAAATCGGGTGGTTCTGTTGCTGACTGTGTCCACCATTGAAAGAACTTGGCAGTTATGGCGTTTGACTCATGGACATTAAAAATTGTTGGACTTGAAAATCCTCAGAAATCCTTGGATTCTCTTGAGATGTGATAAGACCATTATAGGACTTGAAAGCCTTCAGGAATCATTGGATTCTCTGAGACATCATAAGATTATTGTAGGACTTGAAAGTCCTCAGGAATCATTGGATTCTCTGAGGCATCATAAGACTGTTGCAAAGCAATGGACAATAGATTGGTTTTGGACTATCTCTTGGTTGCTGAAGAAGGCATATGAGTGACTGATGTTTGCATACCCTCCTTCTAAGACTTCTGGAAATATTTTACAAAACTGTGTTGATTTATATTGTTTGTTATATCACTACTTGCATGTACAATTCATGTTTGTTACATCACATTGAGCCTGCACTGACTGTGGGGAGAGTCATCACTAATAGCCTCTGTGTTATTGCTATGTGCTTATGTAATAACTCCTATGCTGATGGGTTTGTTCATACTTGTCTCTAATAAGGCCCTTCAACCCAGAAACCCACTAGCAATCCCCACTTTCCTTTGGTGCTTTTCATCTCCCTCCCTGAGATGTCAGGGAGGGTGTGATTATCTCCTTTTTAGTGCTTTCATCTCCCCTCTTGAAGTCAGGGGGAGTGTGATCACCTCTTTTTTGGGGTTCTCACCTCCTTGAAAAGTCAGGGATGGTGTGACCACTTGTGTCCTAAAACAAAAGAAAGCAGGACATGTAAAGGGCTAGAACTGAGCAAATGCATTTGGATAATGGAGCACATGAGACTAATTGCCAATTGCAAGGTTCCCTATTAGCTTGTTTCAAGGTTGACTCTCCCCAGCTATTCTGTGCTGACTTGATTGGTGGGACAAAGAGGGGGAAGTTATGTGTGTGGGAAGAGTAGGAGGAGAAAGAGGAAATTGAGACGCTCACGCTCAGTCTCTCATGGTATTTGAGGGAGGAAGGTGTGTGTGAGATTGCTAGACCTAATCCCCTGACCTTGATTGTAAAAGATTAAGAATAAAGAATAAAGACGTTTAGTGATCCTGACTCCAGCTGATTTCTGGGAAGACAAAGTTCCAGCAAATATCCTTGGAGTTGATGTTACCCTGTATTAGTATTAAGGTATTTTGATTGTTAACTATGTGAGAAAAATGTTCTGTCCTGTTCCACCCACTTTAATCCTTTTGATCTTTGTTTGATGACTTTGTGTCCCTCACTGAAGTATTAGATGTTAATATCAAATAAAGCTTCAAAGTTTTTTATTTTCATTAATTTTTTCATCACTATTTTTACTTGTTCTTTACTTGTTCTTTTTTTCTGTATTAGTTATTATTATGTTAGCTATTAGTTTATGTATGTTTTAGTTTTTTTTTTTTTTTTTTTTTTTTGTAATCAGTATAAGGCTTGGTATTTTTTTTGAAGTCATAGAAAATTACAATCTTCATTCTGTTTTATACTGCACTTGTTTTAATGTAATAACTTATGATGTAAAGCTCCTCTTTAATTGAAACATATATTGTCACTTAAATACCCTTCAGAAGACTAAACCCTATTTCAAGTTGATTATGCATTGCCCTGTGGAGGATTTCTTTACTTCTAGTATCATATTCTTTCCCATTTATATCCTATAAATATGATTAAACATCATATATTTGATTAAGACTATAATCAAAAATTAATATTAATCACAGGAAACAATAGCCGATTTTGCAAAACAAGAGTGAGGGTAACAGGATTGTCTTGCTTTCTCCCTCTAAAACCTCTCCTTAGGTAAATTAATCAGAACCTTATGGATTCAATTATCATCCATATGGAGATAACTCCCATTTTTACATTCCCAACACTCTGCCAGAATCTACATTTAAATGTTCCATAGACAAAGAAAATATTTAAAACTGAACTCAAGAATGTGTTTGATTGTTACATCCTTTTCTAGAATTTCTCCCAGTTATTAGTGTCATATGGTATATTTTCTCTCTGTAGATATTTCAGATATGTACTTTCTTTTTTGAGGATATAGTAGATATAAAGTGATTTTCCCTTATAAAGACAATAGTTTTTTTAAAGGTCTTTTCTTTTAGAGGTATAAGATTAGAGAAGAATTCTTCTATCTTGTAACATAGTAATAATACAGAATTTTTCTAACTTTTATGTAGTTTAAACTTTCTATGTCTCAAGATTATTGGAGGTATCAGGTATAATAGAGACCTTGGTGATTTAGGAAATATGTGCAATATTTTTACAGAATTTTCAAATTTACCTTTCCATAATCCTTAAAGAGATTTTTACTGATAAATGTAAATAGTGTTTGACAAGAAAATAGGAGGGTAGGAAAACTTCTAGAATTTGTGCTTATCGTACCACAAGGCAGGGAGTGGGATAAGGATGAGGAGCTATCTAGTATCCTTAAGAAGAGGAAAGAAGAACTGGAAAAAAGAGCACATATTGTTTTTTCTGTTTTATTCTTTCATGAAAACAAATCAAATCCATTCTACCTACTGCCTTATCTATGGGGAAAATAAGAAGCAAAAATATTCATATTCAAGACAAACAAATGTAAACATTGCCCAAATTTTTAAAATCCCATTTGGCATTCTGAATTTATCATCATGGCTGGCACATAGAAATTATTTAATAAAGAAGTCATTTGAAATATGTGGCAGGAGCTGGGCAGTGTACTGAATTACTATCTACTAATTCTGTTTGAACATTGTGTGAATTAGAGTTTGTTTGTTTATCAATTAGTTTCTTTACAATGTTGTTATTGTATGAATTGTTACCCTGATAACTGCTCACATTCTGTATCATTTTATAAAAGTCTTCCTAAGGATTTCTAAAGCTCATTCTTTCATCATTCCTCAAAACTCATTAGTATTCAATTACATTCAGATATAATTTTTTCAGTCATTCCCTGATTAATGAACACCCAATTAGTTTCAGATTCTTTTCTACACACACACACACACACACACAAACACAGATTGTGTTTTAGGTTGTGTGTGCGTGTGTGATTTATACAAAGATCATTTTCCTTTCTTTGATTTATTTGTTATATATTAAATTTATAGTTATTTTTTTTAGAAAGAGTATACAGTTTCAAAACTTTGGGACATAATTGAAAATAGACTTCAGAATGACAAGACCATTTCACCAATAGAGCATTACCATGCTTGTTTCTCCATATGCCCTCCAACATTGTAGTTTACTCTTTATTGGTCAGTATTGGCTATTTCATGGGGCAGCTAAGTAAATAGTGGATGGAGAACTCAAGCTATAGTCAATAAGACTCATTTCTGTGAGATCAAATCAAGTTTTAAGACACATAAGCTGTGATATTTTGGGAAAGTCACTTAACACAATTTACTCCAGTTTTCTCCTTTGTAAAATGAGTTAGAGAAGAGAATGGCAAAACACTTTATTATCTCTGTCAGGAAAATCCTAAAAATTCGAACTCAACTGAAAAGTTACACTGTAATAATAATAATTGTAAATCCTTTGGGTAGGTGGTGATATATCAGAGTCGATTTACTTTTTTTTTTCTTCTATTAGTTATTCAAATATTTTCCCAAAACCTTAAAATTCTATTTCTAACTTTGAAACTTACTGTTTGTTTATTTTTATTATTTGTCAGTTGGGGAATGGTTCTCATTCTTGTGACTCTGACCCGTTCCTTATATACTTTTGATATCAGAACTCTGACAGAAACTTAATATATTTACTTTCTTGGTTATTTGCCTCCTTTTTTTATTTAGCTTGATTTTGTTTAAGGAAATTTATTTTTTTTCCATTTTATGTTATTAGAATTGTTAATTCCATATCCTATGATCTTCTTTAATCCCTATTTGATCATGGAAAATACTTTATTCATGGAGACTCCTAACAGAATGTCTTTTCTTCTGTAAATGTTAGTAATCTGATTAATACTAATGATTCCAATGATTATTATTGTTAAACAATATAATTAGACTCATATTAATCATTCAAATGCTAAATCTATTTTACTACTTATAAGATGAAGTAGTAATACCAATGATAATACTATTTTAATGTGACTGTTACAAACTACTCTTCCTAGCATTAATGTAATAATGATATTAATAAAATGGTTACTAATGCTTTAATTAGTGTATTCTTATAAATAAGATAGATCGCTCTCTTTCTCTTTCTCTCTCTCTCTCTCTCTCTCTCTCTCTCTCTCTCTCTCTCTCTCTCTCTCTCTCTCGCTCTCTCTGTTTTTCCCTCCCTCTCTCCTGCTCTGTGTGTATACATGTATGTAGATGATCAGGGTTGAGTTCCCTTTAAGATTCCTTTCTAATTGCCCAACCCATGGCTGATCTTGATTCACAAATCCTGGTCAAAGGCACCCTTTGAATATCCGGGCCCAGCCCCACTATCAGCTCAGCTTTCCCCAGCCCTCACCTGATCTGAGCTAACTGAAAAGCCCGTGGAGAATTTAGGGGTACCACCCATCATCTAGGTATAAAAAGGGCCAACCCGGAGCCCTCTTTGCAGGAGCCCTCACAGCCAACACATGGTATCCTTCCAGCCATATAAGGGTTCCTGCCTGCCCAGTGTCCACCTCTGGCCCAGGTGTCTTTCTAACTGAGCTTTACTTCCAAATTTCTACAATAAACCTTTTATTTATCAATCTAGGTTTTTGGGTTTGTAAATTCATTTACAAGGGACACTGAGCCTCATGGGATTATCTTACTATCTATGCGCCGAGAAATGGGGCTCCCCCTTTCCTTTCCCTCATTATAGATACCTACTTAATTATCACTTACTATGAGGAAAACATTGTTATTGCTAATGCAATTTTTAATATTAATTCTATGATTTTAATAATGTATCAACTGAAAGTCTTGCTATTAATAATACTGATATTATTATTATTATTGCTTTTAATACTGCCAACATACCTTGCAAATATTTTAATATCACTAGAATTATCCTCAACTTTCCATTCTCCCTCAATTCCCATATCCAAACAAATAGTATTTTAAAGCTTTTTTTTTATTTAGAAGCATTTAATTTTTTTCCAGTTACAAGTCAAAAAAAATTTAGCATCCATTTTTGCAAGATTTTGGATTCTAAATCCCCCCTTCTCTCTTCTTTTTCTGAAGATAGTAGAAAAATTGATATACATTTATGCTTGCACTATTATAGGAAAAAAAATCTCTTGTATTAGTCACAGTTGTGAAAAAAAAAGAAATAGATCTAAAGCAAAACCAAAAAAAAATAAAATAAGTGAAAAAATTAAGTTTCAATTAGCATTCAGAGTCCATCAGTTTATTTATCTGGAATAACATTTTCCTTCATGAGTCCTTTGTATGTGTCTTAGATCATTGCATTGCTGAAAAGAGAGCTGAGTCATTTGTAGTTAATCATCAAAAAAAATGTTGCTCATATTGTGTATAATGATTTTTAGGTTTATTACACATTGTTACTATGTCATTGACTATTATATTTTATGTGGTAAGTTTATTCCATTAATCCACCACTCTATTTATTATTCAATATAAGATAATTTTGATGATTACTCCATTATAATACAATTAGAAATCTTGTCTTGTTAGGTCACTGTCTTTTTCCTTAATTATCTTTATATTCTTGACCTCTCAGATAAATTTTGTTATTGTTGTGTTTTTTTTTCTAATTCTCTCAGATATGTATGTAGTTTGATTAGTATAGTGTTGAATAAGTAAATTAGTTTAAGCAGAATTGTCATTTTATTATATTGGTTTTCCAGTGGTATATATCTGACTTTATTTGTGTGAAAAAATGTTTTGTAACTGTATTCATATAATTCCTTGTTTTCTCTTGGCAGGTAGACTTCTCTAGGTATTTTATATTATTTTCAGCTGTTTTAAATGGGATTTCTCTTTCTCTTGTTGCTGGGCTTTGTTGGTCATATAAATAAATGATGATGATTTATATGGGTTTATTTTATATCTTGAAACTTTGATAAAGTTGTCAACTATTTCAAGAAAAAATTTAGTTGATGCTCTAGAATTCTACTAAGAGAGGTCAGAGAATAGCAATTGCCTCTCAGTCTCCTTGTAATATCATCATCCTCTCACATAAAGGGATCCATTCTACAGGCCTGAATAAGACCTCCAGCAGCCACTGGCAGGTGGCTCTCATATCACAACATCACCTTAATCCGTACCATGGGATGCCCGGGTTAGCTCCCTATTGACTCAAGATCAAGATTGGTCTTTAAGGGGAGAAGTGAAGGGGATCGCTCACACTCTCCACCAATCGACCTCCCTTCTCCTTGTCCTGCTCCAAAGTGATTCTGGCTTGTCTTTCTCCACCCTCTAATCCCACCTACAATTGTCTGTATACACTAAAAGATCAAGTAAGAACAGAATAGTGAGAAGGGGAATTTTCCAAGCATATAATAATAGAGTATTGTCCAATAGGTAATTAGCCTTAAGTGCTCCATTGTCTGATTCCAGTGCACCTATTCAGAGTTTCAGCCCTTTATAATACCCTATGTCTATATTCCTTTTAGATGTACTTTTAGTAATGCAATCTTTAAGAATTATAAATATTATCTTCCCATATAAGAATGCAAGCAGTTATTGGGCTTATATCCCAAAGAAATACTAAAGAGCAGAAAGGGACATGTATGTGCCAAAATGTTTGTGGCAGCTCTTTTTGTAGTAGCTAGAAACTGGAAGTTAAATGGATGTCCATCAATTGGAGAATGGTTGGGTAAATTATGGTATATGAATGTTATGGAATATTATTGCTCTGTAAGAAATGACCAGCAGGAGGAATACAGAGAGGCTTGGAGAGACTTACATCAACTGATGCTGAGTGAAATGAATAGACCCAGAAGATCGCTGTACACTTCAATGTTGTATGAAGATGTATTCTGATGGAAGTGGATATCTTCAACATAAAGAAGATCCAACTCACTTCCAGTTGATCAATGATGGTCAGAAATAACTACATCCAGAGAAGGAACACTGGGAAGTGAATGTAAATTGTTAGCACTACTGTCTATCTACCCAGGTTACTTACACCTTCAGAATCTAATGCTTAATGGGCAACAAGAAAATGGTATTTGCACACATATATTGTATCTAGGTTATATTGTAACATATGTAAAATGTATGGGATTGCCTATCATCAAGGGGAGGGAGTAGAGGAGGGGATAATTTGGAAAAATGAATACAAGGGATAATATTATAAAAAAATACTCATGCATATATACTGTGAAAAAATTATAAATAAATTAAAAAAAAGAATGCAAGCAGTTTTGCTCTAGTAAATTCTTTATAACTTTCTTTTTTCCTTGTTTTTTTTTTTCTTCTCTTGTTCTTGATATTTGATGTCAAAGTTTTGGTTTAGTTTTTATGTTCTCCTTATGAAAGCTTAAAATCCTTCTATTTCATTTAATAATTATTTTCCCCACTTGATATGATATGCTTGATTCTGCTGAGTGAATTATTCTAACTTGTGGTCCTAGCTTTTTGGCTTTGTGAAATATCATGTTACATGATCTTTTGTTCCTTTATTGTTGTAGATACCAAGTTCCATATAATTCTAGATGTATAATTCCTGTATAATTGCTCCTTGGTACTTGAATTGTTTCTTTCTGATCACTTGCAGTACATTTTCCTTGATCTGATAGTTCTGAAATTTGGCTATAATTGTCCTTGATGTTTTTAACTGGGGAAGTCTTTCCTGAGGGAATGAATGGTTTCTTTCAATACTTTTTGCTCTCTGATTCTAAGGTGACAGGGAAGTTTTCCTTGATTATTGATTGAAAAATTTTGCTTTTCAGTGGGCTACACTGAAGTATGTTGTCATGGAGTCACTACAGGCTGCCTATTTGTCCAGAATTGTGCCAAAGCACATGTAGGTATGTGCCTGCTAGAGGATATCTGTTTGTTCAGGCTGGACTGAAGCTTTTTTTTTTTTTTTTCTGGTGCCTGGAGGATGTCTGCTTGCTTAGGCCTATATCAAATCATATGGTAGCTTTAAGAATTGTAATATACTAGTTATTCTGGCTCCACTGAGACATTAGGTGGTGATTGGCATTTACACACTCCACCATACTGAGATTCAGCATGTGCTCCTAGTTTGTTGAGATGGAGTTTACTGCCAGTTCTCTGGGAAGCTGTCTGTTCTCAACTGTCCCTCACTACCACTACCATCCTTTACCTGAGTGATATGAACCACTTCTGTTGATCTTCCAAGTTTCCTGAGCTAAAAAAAATTCACCCTGACTTTTGTTGATTCTGCTTTTCCGGGATTTGTCTCTTTGTGCTATTTAATGAATGCTTAGAAGTAAACATAAGAGACATATAGTAATTCACTGAGTACTCTACATCTTGGCTCCTGAAAGTAATATCCTGACTTGTCAATTATTATTTCTTCTCCTCTCTCTCATTTTCCCCTTTTTACAAATCACACTACAACAACTTTAGATCAAATTCTTATCCTCTCATCTAAAATACTGACCTAACTTCCAAATTCCAAACTCCCTCAACCCATTCCCAAACCATCTTCCATATATGGGTAAATTTAATATTCTTTTATTTTGATTTAATTTTTATTTATTTTAATACATATTGTTTTATGAATCTTGTTGGGAGAGGAAAATCAGAACAAAATTATAACAAAAAAACATAAAGAGAATTAAGTTTAAAGAAGTAAATTTAAAGTTAAAGCCAAAAGGAGTAGAAAGGACAGGCTTCTGTAAGTTTATTTCACAGACAAATTTTGTCTCTTACATAATTTAATCTGACATGGCCATATCTTTCATTTAGGTTGCTGCGGTAATGGCAAATTAATATCAAATAATTACCCTTAACTTAGCCTTTTTAGCTACAAAATAATCCTTAGTTTGGATGTCACACATGTTAATAGTTAAAGCTTGTCTGAACAACAACAACAATAATAATTTTGAAAAAAAAAGCTTTCAAAGGATGAAATTGAACTTATTTCTACTCATATGAAAGGATGTTCCAAATCAGAGAAATACAAATTAATACAACTCTGAAATACCACTATACACCTCCCTGATTGGCTAGAATGACAGGAAAAGATAGTGATGAATGTTGGATGGGATGTGGGAAAACTGGGACACTGATGCATTTTTGGTGGAGTTATGAATGTATCTAGCCATTCTGGAGAGCAATCTGGAATTATGCTCAAAAAGTTATCAAACTGTGCATACTCTTTGATCCAGCCGTGTTACTACTTGGCTTATATCCCAAAGAGATCTTAAAGAAGGGAAAGGGACCTGTATGTACCAAAATGTTTGTGGCAGCCCTTTTTGTAGTGCCTAGAAACTGGAAAATGAATAGATGCCCATCAATTGAAGAATGGTTGGGTAAACTGTGATATATGAATGTTGTGGAATATTATTGTTCTATAAGAAATGACATGCAGGATTAATACAGAGAGGCTTGAAGAGACTTACATGAACTGATGCTGAGTGAAATGAGTAGAACCAGCAGATCATTATACACTTCAACAACAATACTGTATGAGGATATATTCTGATGGAAGTGGATCTCTTCGACAAAGAGATCTAATTCAGTTCTAATTGATCAATGATTGACAGAATTAGCTACACACAGAGAAGGAACACTGGGAAATGAATGTGGATTACTTGCATTTTTGTTTTTCTTCCCAGGTTATTTTTACCTTCTGAATCCAGTTTTTCTTGTGCTATAAGAGAACTGGACTGTTCTGCACACATATATTGTTTAATATGTATGAGACTGCCTGTGATCTAGGGGAGGGGTTGGAGGGAGGGAAGGGAAATGTCGGAAACAGAAGTGAGTGCAAGGGAAAATGTTGTAAAAATTACCCATGCATATGTTCTGTCAATAAAAAGCTATAATTAAAAAGATAATAATAAATAAAATATAGACAAAATCCCCAAGAAAAATAAAGAAAAAGCATCTTTGATTTTAAAAAAAAAAGCTGCAGTACAAACCATACCTATGACTGATCCAGGAGTACTTTAAAAAATATATAAATATATAAATGTGTATATATATATATATATATATATATATATATATACAAAATAAGAAAAAAAAACAGAATAGAAAAAGCATGATAAAAGCAAAAGAAAGCAAAGCAAAATATTGTCACTTGCTCAGAAGAACATTGGAGGGAATTCAAATTATATAACAAGAAATTTGAGTATTCATCTTTTCTCTCTTTCCTTGTAGGTTATTCTTTTGTTCTCTGATGAACACAATTTACTGTATTCTTTTTTTCCAATGAATCCCTCACCACCTCCCACAAGCAGGCTATAGTTAAACACATATATTTATACATATATACATATATACATGTATGCATATATGTGTAAATACATATATAACATAAATATACATGCAATTCACATCCACTCAGAGATTCATACATGCATGCATGTCCACACATATGCATTTATCCATATGTAAATTTGCATCTTAAACAATAATAATATAGATAACATAAAATGTATATTTTTCTCTTGATTGAATATTTGTATGACTTTTTCAAAAATTAATCATTACTAGCCCTACATTTTCTTTCTAGTAAATTTTATTCTGATCCTTGTTCAGGGTTTCTGTATATCTCATTTCCCAAACCTGATAACTCTTCTGCTTTAATTCTGCTCCTTAACTTACCTTGCAATATATTACTTAACTTTCCTCCACCAATGGATCCCTCCCTTATCTTGCCCTCCCCCTTGCCTTTCCTCTTTATCCCATTCCTATTAATCTAGAAATCTCTTGACCTTAGTCTTTTTTTTTATTCTGACTAATATTAACATGATTAGGAAAATTTTGTTTTACTGGAAGTGGCAGGAATTTTTTCATATTAATAAACCATAATACTTGACATGTCTTAATTAAAGGTTCAGATGACTGATGGACATTAACTTTTAACACTATTTTAAAAAAATAATTTCCTTTAGTGTATTAATGACTTTTCTTTTCCTCTTTCTTAATATGCATAGGTCAGTGTAAGTATTATGAGAATTAAGAAAAAGGATTGAAAGTTGATCCAGAAACCAAACTTTTTATTTCTATTTCATTATTTAATATGAAATGTTCCTGTCTTTAACAATCATATTTACATATATATATATATATATATGTGTGTGTGTGTATGTGTATGTGTGTGTGTGTGTGTGTGTGTGTGTGTGTTTTATTTTTGCTTTTGTTTTTAATTTTGTTTGCTTATTTGTTTCTGGTGTTTGGAATTTTCTATGTCTTGCCTTATTCATTAATATCTTATCCCATTGTCCCAACATGAGTTAAGTTGTTTGTTTGTTTGTTTTAAGCATGATATAATAGTATTTTATTTTAGAGAAGGAGCTAAGATGGTAAAGTCAGGTCCTCTCTTAAGCCCTCCCCAGACTCTTCCAAGTACCATTAAATAATGACTAAACAAATTTTAGAGTGTTGTAACCATCCCAAAAAAGAGTGAAAAAATATTCCAGACCTGGACAACTTGTGAAGTCAGCAGGACAGGTCTACCACACCAAGGTGAGTGTGAAGTTCAGTTCAGTGCTTGCAGTACCAGCATAGCCCTGACCCAGAAAATCAGGAGCAAGCCTTAGAAGCCACTGAAACATCATAAGCTGCAGTATATGCTTCTTGAGCTATTAACCCACAAATTATAAGGGAATCAAGTAACAAGGAAATTATAGGAGGTCTATTTGCTAGCACTGAGGCAGTGATCTGTTGCTTTGCCTATACTTGTATCTAAGTCATAATCATGGATGACACTCCCAGGTCGAGGAGAAGTACCAACACATCAGAGCTTGCAATTGCAATGGAGGGTGGACCATCCTCACAGGCAGAAAAGAGTGATTATCATAACTCACAGACCAGAGTATGGATTAGGAGAATAGTAAACACACATCTCCTCAGATCATTCCACCTTGGAAGAATTTTAAAACTTACAGGTGCCTAGAAGTAACTTTGAAAACAGCTGCATAAAGCCCTGAAACTTGGGAAAATGCACATTCTGCCCTGAAAGTAGGGCCCTACTTTAACAAATAATTTATAGTTAAGCAATAGGTTGGGAAAATGAGAAGCCAATAGAAAATATTCTGTCCATAGGAAGATACGGTAATAATAAGAAAGATAAAAAAATTATAAATAAGAATGTAACAAAGTTAAAGCTCCTAAATTGAAAGCTTCCAAGAAAAAGCAAAAAGAACTTAAATAAAAGAAAAGTTCAAAATCTATTTTGAAAATCAAACAAGAGACTTAGAGGAAAAATTGAGAAGAAAACTGAGAGTTATGCAAGAAAATCATGAAAAACAGTCAATAGCTTGGTGACACACACACACACACGCGCGCACACACACACACACACACACACACACACACACACACACACACACACACACACAATAATGAAGAAAACAACACTTTAAAAACAGACTGAGCCGAAAGAGACAATGCAGAGAAGAATACCTTAAAGAGCTGAATTGACCAAATGGAGAAAAAAAATCATTGAAGAAAACATCTTTTTAAAAAATCAAATTTAAAAAAAATGTATATATAATGACATAAATTTCCAATAATTCCTGGGGTGGGGACAATCTTTTTTTTATTTATTCATTTTTCCAAATTATCCCCTCCCTCCCTCCACTCCCTCCCCCTGATGGCAGGTAATCCCATACATTTTACATGTGTTACAATATAACCTAGATACAATATATGTGTGTAAATACCATTTTCTTGTTGCACATTAATTATTAGCTTCCGAAGATATAAGTAACCTGGGTAGATAGTGCTAACAATTTACATTCGCTTCCCAGTGTTCCTTCTCTGGGTATAGTTATTTCTGTCCATCATTGATCAACTGGAAGTGAGTTGGATCTTCTTTATGTTGAAGATATCCACTTACATCAGAATACATCCTCATACAGTATTGTTGTTGAAGTGTACAGTGATCTTCTGATTGTGCTCATTTCACTCAGCATCAGTTGATGTAAGTCTCTCCAAGCCTCTCTGTATTCCTCCTGCTGGTCATTTCTTACAGAGCAATAATATTCATAACCAGAATTTATCCAACCATTCTCCAATTGATGGACATCCATTCATTTTCCAGTTTCTAGCCACTACAAAAAGAGCTGCCACAAACATTTTGGCACATACAGGTCCCTTTCCACTCTTTAGTATTTCTTTGGGATATAATCCCAATAACAGCAATGCTGGGTCAAAGGGTATGCACAGTTTGACAACTTTTTGGGCATAGTTCCAAATTGCTCTCCAGAATGGCCGGATTCTTTCACAACTCCACCAACAATGTATCAGTGGGGGACAAACATTTTGACCAAATGTACTTCATTAAAAAAATTAATTGAAAACATGGATAGAATGTATTTTGACAGAGAATTGATTAAAATGTGTTTGGATTAATTTTTTCAATAAAATAGATAATTGAAGCAATTCATAAAAAGCTAATTGGTAAACGATTTCCTTCGATATTATACAACTGATTTTTTACCAGCCAAAATTAGTTTTGTCAGTGAAGTGAAAAGATACTTAGCATAATGAATTTCCCTAGGAGTGAAATCAGCAGAATTTGGATAACATTATATATAGTATCAGCAACATTGTGTGGTGATCAACTATGAATGACTCAGATCCTCCTATAAAAAAAGCACAAAAACTCACTGAAGAAAATAATTCCTTAAAAAATACAATTAAGCAAATGTAAACTAATGGCTTTATGAGAAATAAAGAAATAATAAAAACAAAAAGATTGAAAAATAGAAGATTGTGTTAAATATTCCATTGGAAATATAATTGCCCTGGTAAATAGATCCTAGAAAGGTAATTGTAAAATTGTTTCACTACCTGAAAGCTGTGATAAAAAAGAGACCTTAGATATTATTTTTCAAAAATTGTTAAGGAAAACTCCTGATATTTGAGAAGCAGGGAAGTCTGGTGCAGTGTGATTAGAGCTACTAGAGATTATAGAGGTTTAGCAGTTTACCTGATGCCAAACTGGGGTCCTAGTGCTGGTGTATGATGTTTGCTGAGGCTGCTGAAGTGTTTATGAATTTCTTGGGGGTTACCATGAACACTGGGAGATGTGACTGCTGGTGGCTGCCTATATGCCTGGGACACTGTTGAAGTACTTGGGGGTCCTCAGAACTGGAGTATACCCATTCTTTGCAAAGTGCAGCAACCTCAATAAAACCAAGTACATGGAGGCTCCTTGTGTTAGTGTTTCCTTGCTTTAGCAACTAGAATTAAGCATTTCCCAGTGATTTTCTGAGTTGGTGCTTGCTGTTTGCTGGAATGCTTCCTGTCTTAAATTGCACTTCCTTTTTATATGAATGAGACTGATATTTTCTGCCAATCTTTTTAGTTTCTTGGACTAAAGAGTTGGTTCACTCCGTCTTTTTTCTGCTTCTGCTATTATATGATTTCTTTTATGGCGCTATTTATGGTTGTTTGGAAGTGAATATGAAGGAGTTATAGAGGTTTACTCTTTACTTCACCATCTTGCCTTCCAGAAGTCTCTCTCATGAAGTGAGTTTAAAATAGATATATATTTCGTGGAGTTCTAGTGCATTTTGCTAAGTTGGAAAGGACTAGTTAGGATTCTCTGTTATCTATTCAAAAACAAGTTTAATTCAGGTCATGGAGGCCCATCATCAGAAATATTGGTCAAAATAAAGTAAATATTTTTGGCCACAGATATTGATGAACACTCACCTCTGAGGCACAGTAGGATTATTAGGATTATGACCTACATTAAAATGTTGAATAGGGAGAAGAACTTACATTGATCAAAGCAAGGACTCATAAGAATACTTACATTGATCAAAGCAAGGACTCATAAAACACTGAAATAAGTGTTTTGTTTTGTTTTTGCTGAAATCTTTAAAGTTTATCACATACGTAAATAAATATGTGCACATTTATTTATAGGTGTAAAAAAGTGATATTGTGGATAGAGTTTTATAGGTATAGCAAAGTGATAAAGTGGATAGAGTGCTGGTCCTTGGAACATGAACACCTGAGTGTGTGTGAATATATAGATCTATCCACTTAAAGCTAAGTAGATATTTACCTGTCTATCTCTGTCTGTTGTAAAGTAAGAACTAGCTCCCTGGAAGCCTCAGGAACAGCCAGAGTCAGGATAAATAAAAGTCTTGGTCTTTATGAGGAGAAGTGAAGGAGACAGACAAACTGACAAGCTCGCCACCAACCTCCCTTCTCCTGGTCCTGCTGCAAAGTGAAATTCTCTGATCTCTCTCACCCCACCCCCTAATCCTTACCTACAATTCTCTTAACCCCAAACATTGAGCCAACATTAACTGTGAGAAGAACAATTCCAAACATGCTAACAGAGTGATTGTATTATTTCAAATAGTTAATTAGCCTTAAGTGCTTAGTTGCCTGATTCAAGTGCACCTATTCAGAGTTTAAGCCCTTTACAATCTGTAGCATCAAATCATTAAATTTTATATCTCTAATGATTAGCACAATTCCTGGCATATACTAAGTATATGCTTTCTTTTTTGTCAATAAGGGTTAATTCATCATATTCAACAAGTCATACAGAATTATGTATTTAAATCATGTTTATTTTAATTGGACTCAATAACTTCAAGGCTAGAAAATTAAGCATGGTGCTTTATTTAAACCCATAATACCTGTGGTGATCACCCAGTAGGCCTTAAGTAATGGGAAAACTCATGTAGTTCATAACATGAGTCTATTTTCTGGAAGTGTTCCAAGAAAAAGAAATATAGAATTCAATTAAAAGAAAACTGTGCATGAAGTAATTGGACTCAAATACATCAGGTCCACATCATCATGACAAAGAGAGCTCATGAAGTTAATGAAATGTTTTTGACAATACAAAGCCTATAAGGGACAAAATGTATGATGAGATTAATTTCCATCAGTTCCTGGGGGGGGGGGGTGGATAGGGGAACTATTTGACCAAGTGTATTTTGTCAAGAAAATGAATTGAAGGCATGGATAAAATACATTTTGACAGGAAAATTGATTAAAGCATGTTTGGATACAATTTTTCAGCAAAATAGATAATTGAAGCAATTGATCAAAAGCCAGTGGATAAACTATTTCCCTCTGTATAATACAATTGATTTTTTTTTCCAGTCAAAATTAGTTTTATCAGTGAACTGAAAGAAGGTAGTAGGCAGAATGCATTTTCTCAGAAATGGATGGAAATCTGGTTGAAAAGTAATAGATTAAAAAGATAATCAAGTTTTTTTTTTTTTTTTTTCAAAGTCTCTATACAGAAAAGTTTTAGTAACTGAAATTGAGCTTAATTCAGGCTAGAAATTAATTCAGGTAGAAGTTATATATCCCAACACTATATTGTGACTTTGTATATCAAATAGCCTCCCAATTTTCAAATATGTATCTGTATGTTTTATTTTCCTCTCTTTATTTGTTTCCTATTTAATTGATTAATGGCTGGAAAAGTTGAAAAGTAATGAGTATAGTTAGGGCAGTTTTACATAAAAGGAATAATCAAAGTTAATTAATACAGTATTAAATGCCTCCAGTTTATTCTATACAATTCTACAATTTATTGATTGCTCCCTAAAATTAAATTATTTTCAGTACTTTTTAGTACTTTTTGAGTTTAATTCCGAAAATTGTACACAAAGTACAAAAATGTAGCAAAATAAAATAAAAACAAAATTACCAAAATGTTTTATTCTTTGAATACAATCTAGAAGAGACAAAATTATTATGACTATAAAGCCTAAATAATATAATACTAGTTATGGTGAAAAGGAAATATTAAAAGAAAGAGTATACACTATAAAGTTTTGCTTTTTATTTAAAAAGATAAGTCCTATTTTTTTAACAATTTCTGTTTTGTTTTGCTTTGTTTTTGTTTTGTTTTTGTATCATTGAACCATTTCTTAATCTAGTGAAAACTATAAACTATTTTTCAAATTTTTTTCTAATTGAAGAAATTGCTAAATGTTATTAAGAATTGGGAAAAATATAGATGAAGTGTGTTTTGTCATTGGAGTTTAAATCATCCTATAGGCTATTTATAGACTTCTAAAGGGACCATGGACATCAGGTTAAGAACTCCTGGTGTAGTGGTATCCCCCCTAAAATGTAAGCCTAAGGAATTTTAGAGAATAAGATTAAGATAACCTCACCAGGCCAACAATACTTGTATTTCTACCTCAGTAAAGTGCCTAAATCATAATAAGTACCTAAGAAATATTTTTATTTTCTTTTTAAACTTGATTTTAAATATATATATATATATATATATATATATATATATATATATATATATATATACATTTATGACATACTTGTATGTTGTTTCAGTTTAATAAAATGCAATTCCATCCATTCATAATGGATCAATATGTAAAATATATTCAGTGATATATATTTCAAAGACTGTATAGAGAATAGGTATATTATAGAGGGAACATGTTAAAAGTAAATTCCTTAAACAACTAATTTCCCTTTTGACTCTTTATTATGGCACATCATTTTCTTCTGGAAACTAGCTTCTTTTCCAGACCTCTTTTTTGTGATGAAAAAATGAAAACAATCATTTATTAGGAATGTACTATGTATCAAATACTATAGAAAGTAATTTGTAGGTATTATCTCATCAAATTCTCATAATATTTTTGGGAAATTAATGTTAATATTTTCTCCAATTTGCAGTTGAGGTAACTCATTAAACAATTAAGGAGAAATGTCATGAGGTTCAGTATATAACAACCACCAGCATCTGGATTACATGATAAATTTCAGTAGAAAAAACATCTAAGAAGGTGAGATTAAGTGACTTAAGGTGAGATTGGAACTCAGATACTCCTAAATATAAGTTCAGTACTCTTTATAATATAACCCACAGCCTCTATTTTAGCTACTTCCATTTGCCTCTCATGTGTCAATTATATTCTGTAGATTAAATAATCTGATCTCAGACTGTCCTAAATCCTCATTTGCCATTGGTCCTTCTCTACCATGACTTCTATAGCCAACTTGATGGACATAATGCCATGATTGCCTCTGAGGTTAACTTACATTAAATTGACTGTTAATATGTTTCCTTGGCCTATTTATCATCAGTCAACCAATCCACATAATACTCAATGCACAGAATTAGATCCGCGGAGTATACAGCAATTTGTAAAACAAGAGACTAGAATGTAGTAGTTGAATAATTAGGATATGCATAGAAATTATTACAATAGAAGTAAAAATATACAGTTAACTAAATTATGTTAAGAGAATGGAAACAATAATTATTTTTTGAAAAATAGAATATTAAAAAGGAAAGGAATATATATATATATATACATATACATATATATATATTCCTTTCCTTTACACATATATAATATTTACTTTTCCTTCTCAAAAGCTAGCTTTTTTCCTTATTTGGAAATTCCTTTACAAAAGTTATGTTCCTTTCTTCATCATGAAACAGAATCAGCTGCAAATTCTCAATGTAAGAATTTGTCCAGCCCTAATACACTTCAAGAAGCAAAGTGGGAATCTACTATTTCAGAACAGTTTATCCTTGAAGGTTGGTCACTAGATAATGAATTGTGCTTTGGACACAGAGTAGCTTGGGAAAAAAAACAAAAAACAAAAAACAAAACAAAACAAAACAAAAAAATCTGTCTTCTGGGAAAGGCAAATTTGTATTTTAAGAAGAAATACGTTCACCCATGAGATCACAAATCATTTAAGTTAGAATAGCTGCAAGTTGAAGATATGTTAAAAGTTTGAACTCTTCAGTCACTATCTTTTTCTCTGAGAATTCCTATTCAAATTTCAACTTAAATGACACTTCCTCCATGAAAAATTTTCTAAACATCCAGGTTATGAGTGGTCTCCTCTCCAGATGCAAAATAACATTTGAATGTTCTGTAAATACTTTTAAAAGTTATTTTTCATGTAAGTGTTATTTTCCATCACTAGAATGTAAGCTCCTTGAGGATAGGAACTATTTTCGTTTTTGTCCTTATATATAAAGCACCTGGAATAGCACAAAACAAAAGAAGACATTTGATAAGGGATTGTCAAATTGAATTTATATAGTCATCTTTATTCAAAACCCAAATGATATAGAGTTAAGGCCATAAAAGTTTATGTGTTTTAAATCTATCTGAAAATTGTATAAGAGAAAGTCATTCATAAATCTTGATCCATTCAGGCATGTTTTTTTTTTTCTTTCTTGTTCCTCTATTTGCCCCCATAGTTCAAAAAAGAAAATTCCATATAAGAAATGCTAATTTTATATAAGACTCACAAAAGCATAAAGCATATTTCTATTTGCTCACACAAGATCTCATGGGGCAGAGGAAATGTAATAAGACTTTTTATGATGCAAAGAGTGGGATTGATCAGCAATGATTAGCTTACACTTTGGGCTTGATAAATCGTCCAGTCCCTATTATTTTAACTCATTTCCCCAGGCTCTACACAGAGAAGTGTTATGTGTTCTAATGTAAAAAGTAAAAACTGTAGATTTCAAATCTTACCCTGACAGATGTTGGATAGGTGACTTAACTTCCAGGCAGCTCTAAGGCTATAAGTTGCAAAGAAGGGACAGATTCCCATTGGAAGAGACTATTTTATTTTTCATTTGGGAATTCTCAAAACTAATAAAAATCACAAATATAGTTCCTCTATCACTATCATAAGCAGTATTGCCTCCTGTTCTCCACTAAGTATAATCTTTTAACCCTCAAAAACCATTAACATAGTGATCTTCAAGTCACAAATCAGTCACTGCTATATAAACCTGACCAACCCTCAGAAAGGTAGCAGCAAAAGGATATGATCCTTTTGATCCTATGATAAACAATTTTACTAAGGGCAAGTCTTTTATGTTTCCTGGCTTAATATTGGAATTTACAATTACTACCCTGTTAGGAAATACATATTCCTCCTGTTATAGCTGAGGAGTGATTCAGTCTCCCAAATATTGAAGACTATCAAATATTGTACAGTCCTTATAAGGTAGTAGAAAAATAACAAAAACAAAACAAAACAAAAACACGTTGAATTGAGCTCACTAGATAACCTCCTAAAAGAGATTCCAAAATGAAAACTCTAATGAATATTGTAGCTAAGTTTCAGAGTTATCAGATCTAGGAGAAAATATTACAAGCAGTCAGAAAGAAACAAGTCAAATGTTGAAGAGCCACAATCTGGATTACCCACTTCTACTTTAAATGATCAAAGGGCCTTAAATATAATATTTTGAAGGAAAAAGGAACTTGTATTACAGTCAGAAATCAACTATCAAACGAAATGAGCATTTTCTTTCAGGGAAAAAGATGGATATTTAATGAAACAGGTGAATTTCATTTATTTCTGAAGAATAAAGCTGAACAGAAAATGTGATCTTCAAATAAATAACTCAAGAGAACCATGAAAAGAACTGTTTCTTTTAAAAGTAAAAAAGTTCACATTCCAATATGGAAAAATGATATGTTTAACACTTAAGAACTGTTATCTCTGATATGTATATATTTATATATGTAGGCATAATTTGATTTTTTGGGGATGATATAAAAAAGAAACTAGAAATGAAAGGGGGATTATACAGGAAGAAAAGAAAAGATGATGTAAAATGAGGCAAATTACATTTCATGGAGAGATAAAAAAAGATATATTTTAATTGATGGAAAGAAGGGAAGGGGATGAGCATTATGTGAATCTTACTTTCATGGAATTTGAGAATATCATACTTTTCTAATTTACATACCAAAAAGATGATCTCATCATATAGGGAAGAGGAGAGGAAAGGGGAAAGGAAAGGGGGAGGCTAACAAAAATGAGAACAGAAATAGAAGGAGATGATGATGACAACAAAGAGGGAGAGTCTGTAAAAGGGGAGTTTAGTTGAGGGATTTGGTGGTCAGAAGCAAAACACTAGGGAAGAAGGAAAGGAGGAAAGCGAAGAGAAAAGTATAACTTGGGGAAACAAGATGGCAAGAAACACAAAGTAATTTTCACTATGAATGTGAATATGATGAATTTTCCCATAAAACAGAAGCAGGTAGCAAACTGGATAAAAAGCCAGAATCCTGCAATTTGTTGTTTACAAGAAACACATTTAAAGCACATTTAAATACATAGAAAATATACAGAAAATGTTGAAGCAGACATTATTATGCTTCAGCTTAAAAAAAAAAAAAAAAAAGCATGGATAGTGATCTTAATCTTAAAGACAAGCTAAAACAGCTCAAATTAAAAGAGATAAGAAAGGAAACTATACTTTGCTTAAGGTTACCATAGATAATGAAGTAATATCAATAATAAATACATATGCACCACATGGTTTTGATGAGGTCTAACAAATGTTGAGATCTAGATAAGGGATACCTAAATAAAATTAGCATTAATTGAAGTCTAGTGGCAGGTTTGGGGAACAGGGAGCTCCCCTGCAACCCCTTTGGATTCAGCGCAAGGATATAAAGTTAAGTGAGTTCTAGTGGCGGCTCAAGAGTCCCCTGTAAAGAAATTTACAGGCCCAAAAACCTAAATTGATTAAAAAAAAAAAAAAAAAAAAAAAAAAAAAAGGTTTATTGTAGGGTTTTGAACTAAGGTTAAAGTCTGGTTAGTAAAAGGAGTTAGATAGAGGAAGAAATACACCATAAGTGGCAGACAGAGTCTGTGATGCAAAGCATGGTGCTTGCATATTTCCACCCTCTGCTAAGAGAGGATTCCAGCTTGGCTCTTTTATTTGCTTGAAGGGGCCTATGGGTGGTGTCCCAGGTTGATTCCTCAAGGGCTAAAACCTGCCAGGTGGGGGTTGGGAAACCTGAGCAGATCATTAGAATGGGGGCTGGGTACAGCCCAAGTTAACTCAGATATGGATCTCTCCCCTTGGAATACAAAAGGGTGGTTTTGATCAGATCTTGTAAATCAAAGGTCAGTCCCAAAGGGGGTTGGAGATCAGAAAAGGAATCTTAAAGGGGCTACCTCTCGCATCAGTTTAGCATCCAGATTTCTAGAGGAGAATTTAAGAGAGCTACAAGAAGAAATAGACAACAAAACTATACTAGTGGGGGATCTCAACCTTGCTCTATCAGAACTAGATAAATGAAACCCCAAAATAAATAAGAAAGAAGCTATAGAAGTAACTAGAATTTTAGAAAAGTTAAGTATGATAGACCTTTGGGAAAAATATAATGGAGAAAGGAATGTACTTTTTTGGTGGTTCATGGAATATATATGTAACTCTACTGTGTATTAGGGTATAAAAATCTCAAAAGCAAATGCAGAAAGGCAGGAAAATGCATCTTTCTGATATCATGATGCAATAAAATTACAGGTAATAAAGGTTCAGAGAGAAATAAACCAAAAATTAATTATAAACCAAATAATCTAGATCTAAATAATGAGTGTTGAAACAACAAATCATAAACACAATCAATAATTTTATCCAAGAGGATGACAATAATGAGACAACATAACATTTATGGGTTTCAACCAAAGCAATTCATAGGGAAAGTTTCATATCTCTAGATGCTTACTTGTACAAAACATAGAAAGAGAAAATCAATGAATTGGGCTTGCAATTAAAAAAAGCTAGAAAAAGAATGAATTAAAAGCCCCAAATTAAATATTAAATTTGAAATTCTGAAAATAAAAGGGGAGATTAATAAAACTGAAAATAAGAAAACTATTGACCTAATAAATAAAACTCTCAATTGGTTTTATGGGAAAAAAATAAACCTTTAGTTGATTTGATTAGGAAAAGGAAAGAAAAAATCAAATTATTAGAATCAAAAAAATGAAAATGATGAAGTTTTCATCAATGAAGAGGAAATTAGAGCAATAATTAGGAGATATTTTACCCAACCATATGCCAATAAATCGGATGATCTCAGTGAAATGGAGAAATACTTACAAAAATATAGATTTTCCAGTTTAGCAGAGGAGGAAATAACTTACTTAAAGTCCTATTTTAGAAAAAGAAATTGAGCAAGCTATTAATCAACTCATTAAGGAAAAAAAAATTCCCAGGACCAGATGGATTTACATATGAATACTACCAAACATTTAAAGAACAATTAATTCTAATACTTTGCAAACTATTTAGAAAAAATAGAGAAAGCAGGACTCTTCCTAAATCCCTTGTATGAGACAGATATGGTGCTAATACCTAAACCAGGTAAGGTCAGAGAAATAAAATTATCAACCAATTCCTCTAATGAATATTGATGCAAAAATGTTAAATATTAGAAAAAAAGATTACAGCAAGTTATCCCAAGGATAATACATCATGACCCAACATGATCTATACCAGTAATGCAGAATTGATTCAGTGTAGGAAAACTATTAGCATAATTGGTTATATCAATGACCAAACTAACAAAATCATATGATTATCCCCCCAAAAAAAAATCAAAAGAAAAGATTTGACAAAATCCAATACCTTTTCCTATTGAAAATGCTAGAGAATATAGGAATAAATGGAATTTTCCTTAAAATGACCAGCAGTGAGACAGCCAGGTGGCATAGTAGATAGAACACCAGCCCTGAAGTCAAAAGGACCTGAGTTCAAAACTGGTCTCAGACACTTAATTCTTCCTACCTGTGTGACCCTGGGCAAGTCACTTAACCCCAATTGCCTCAGCCAATAATAATAATAATAATAATAATAATAATAATAATAATAATAATAGTAACAATCAGCAGCATCTATTTAAGTTTAGCATGTATCATATGTAATTGGAATAAACTAGGACCATTCCCACTATCACCATTATTATTCATTATTGTATTAGGAATGTTAACTTTAGCAATAAGAGAACAAAAACAAATTAAATGAATTAAAATAGGTAATGAAACAAATTATTATTCTTTGCAGATGATATGTTGGCATACATGGAGAATCCTAGAGAATTAACTAAAAAAAATTACTAGAAAGTTCTGACTTTAGCAAAGTTGCAGTATATAAAACAAATCCACAGAAATCATCAGCATTTTCCAAATATGAAATACTTGGAATTCTATCTGCCAAGACAAAGTCAGGAACTATATGAACACAACTACTACACTTTCCATACAAATAAAGTCAGCTTTAATCATTTGGGAAATTGCCAAATGCTCATGGGTAGGCTGAACAAATGTAATAAAAATGATAATATTACCTAAATTAATTTTCTTATTTAGTGCCATATCAATCAAACTCCCAAGAAATTATTTTACAGATCTAGAAAAAAATAATAACAAAGTTCAACTGAAAGAACAATCATCTTAACTGTTCCAACAATTGTGGAGAGCAATTTGGAATTATGGCCAAAGGGCTATGAAACTGTGCTTCTTTCACCCAGCAGCGTCTGAATTACACGAAGATCATAAAATGGCAAAAGGATCTCTGTGTACAAAAATGTTCATTTCAGCCTTTTTTATAGTGACAAGAAACTGGAAATTGAGTGAATGCCTACCATTTGGAGTATGGCTGAATAAGTTAAAGTACATGAATATTATGGAATATTATCTTATAAAATTATCAGTAAAATAGTTTCAGGGAGATCTGGAGAGACTTGCATGAATTGATGTTAAATGAAGTAAACAGAACCAGGAGAATATTGTACACAGCAACAAAAGAGATTATGTGATCAACAATTCTGTTGGACATGGCTCTTTTCAACAATGTGATTCAGGTCAGTTCCAATGGTCTTATGATGAAGAACACCTTTTGTAACCAGAGATGGGACAATGGGGTCTGAGTATTGATCTTTTTTTTTATGGTTGTTTGCTTGCATTTTTTTTCTTTTTCTTTTTCGTTTTTGCTTTGCTTTTTCTTGTGCATTATGTTAATTGTGAATAGATGAAAAAAAGAATTGCATGTGTTTAACATATTGGATCACTTGCTATGTAAGGGAGAGGGTTGGGGGAAGAGAAGGAAACGTTTTGGAATGCAAAATTTTGCAAGGGTGAATGTTGCGATTTTTCTATGCATATTTTGAAAATAAACAGCTTTATTAAAAAACAAAACAAAATTTAATAACCTTTATCTCTTATTTCTTATTTATTCTATATAGCTTGTTTTGTATATATTTGTTTGCATGTTGTTTTCCCATGTAGATTGCAAGCTCTTTGAGGACAGAAACTTCTTCTCTTTTTGTATACCCAGGCTTTAGCACAGTGTAGATATTAATGAATAATAGACACTTTATAAATATCTTTCCTCTCTTACTATATTTGAATACATTCTCTTTCAAAAGTTAAAGTAAAGCATGGTTTATTTGTGAAATTTCCTAAATATTGCCTATTCCACTGTGGCAGATGTTTACTTTAAGATTTTACTGAGCCCATAATATGCCTCTACATCACCATATCATATTATAGCATTGTGTTATTATTTTCTTACTTCTGTAATCTTAGCTCTCTGAATGTATGAACAGTGTCATTCATCTGTTTTTCTCGCACCCCACACAGAACTAGACAGTAGCTTCAATTAAAAGTTTTTCAGTATACTGTGATTGAATTCTTTTGAATTTCAAAATAAAAATGAATAACAATAAATAAATGAGGAAGCGAGGAGCATAGTAAACAGCTGTACAGCTTGTCTTCCTTTCCACGCTCCTACACTCTCTCCAGGGAAGAATCCTCATGGTTTGAGACCCAATGAAATCTGGCAAATGGATGTGACCCACTATAAATCTTTTGGTCATCTGTCTTTCATCCACGTGGTAGTAGATACCTTTTCAGGATTCACTTTTGCAGTGTTAACAGCAAAAGAGACAGCCCAAATGGTCACTGAATTCCTTATCCAAGCATTTGCAATTATGGTTGTGCCACAAGAAATAAAAAACGATAATGGACCTGCATATAGTTCTAAACATTTTGCGCACTTTTGTGCACAGTATAAGCTTTTACACACTACTGGGATACCTTTTAATCTGCTAGGTCAGGCAAAAGTAGAGAGAAGAAACAGAGACATCAAGACACTCCTCTAAAAACAAAAGAAAGGGGGAGCCACAGGTAGCCCTAAAGAACTTCTAAATTTAATTCTCTATACCATTAATTTTCTAATTTTTGACAAAGATGCACTGGCTCTGACAGACAGGTTTTATAATCCACCAGAAGGGCAGTGTCCACAGTGAGCAGCTCCACTTTCCTTAGATAATTGCCAGGTGATGTGGAGAGACCCAGAAAGTGGTGAATGGAAGGGACCAGATAGGTTAACTGCCTGGAGGAGAGGGTTTGCTTGGATTTTTTCAGATGTAGAAAGAAACCAAATGGGTGCCAACGAGTCGTATTTGCCTTGTCCATCACAGAGAGACAGAAAAAGAGAAAGACCTCAAAACAAAGGAAAAATCTAAGAAACATCTGACACTGAAAGAGCATGGCTAATAAGAAGACTGTTAAAGAACTTTAAAACCAGCAGGAATCATTGGATTTCCTAACACAAGATGAGACTAATGGACAATGGACTTATGGACATTTATAAATTCTCAATTTATGATTATTTGATCATGTTATTTGTTACATACTTCTAGCATGTATTATGTTACTATGTTACTATGTGTTTATGTAATCTATGTAATTATGTATAATGCCTCCCATATTGCTGGATTTATATTTCAAGGTCATGACCACCCTATGTTCTAAATCAAAAGAAAAGGGTGATGTTAGGTTCTTACTAAGTGCTAATGAGATAATGAGATATTAGGTTCTTACTAAGTGCTAAGTCGATACTTAACAATTCTCTAGTTCTGATCTTTACTAGGAGTTTAACCCCTTTGAACTCCTGGGGAGGAGCTTGCATGTTTAGAAGGAGCATTGGTTGAAGTATTTCTTCCCAGAAGCCCTTGCGTTATCTGACACCCATTCTCTGGGAGGATAAAAGAGGGCAGCACTCAAGAGATAGAGAGTCTTGTCTGGGCCAGACTTGAGGCAGCTCTCTGGAGGAAAAAGTCTCTCCTCTAGACCAGAGAGCAATCGGCAGTTTCTGGAAACAACAGCACATTACATATTGGCGTCCACAATGTGGGGCAAGGACTTTTGCTTATCCTAACAAGGACTTATTCTGAGCCCTTCAGAGGAGCTAGACCAGACCATGACAATTGATAACTAGACATGTTAACTGAATTTATAAATCATTGGAAAAGAAAACTATGAGGCAATATAATATACTTGCATTACTCAACATTGGACACTTGGCAAAAAAAAAAAAAAAAAAAAGAAAAGAAAATCTCTGACACCAAGTGATAATGTTGAATTTGGGAAGGGACCCTACTACAATGTTTGGGTCACAAACCAATGTCACAAGGTATCTCAAAATAATTTGCAGGCTTGAACCCATTTCCTGTTCAAGGGACAAAATTCATTTTAATTGTTACACCATTACAAGTGGATTAAGTTCCACCAGAATTTAGCAAAGACATAGAAGAAAGGAGATACATTTATCTAGTTCTTCATGGTATAGATATGCTAATTTTATGGCCCAGATATAAAACCAAAGAGTGGTCTCTACAATTTGGTTCTCACTGACCAACATATAGTAATGTTTGTTGACAGACAAATTTTTATTCTTAGATTGGGTGTGGTAATTTCCTGAGGCAGATTCCAAAACCAAAAAAATTTAGAATCACTGATTTACTGTTAGAAAAGAAGCCCTCTAAATTCAAGGGTCCTCAAAATCATTGCTGTCTTCCGTAGAAGCTATAATAAATCAGTAACATCTTTCTTCTTAAAGCCTATCAAATTTTCCCAATTCATTCTAGATAATAATTTATCAACAAAGTATGTCTGATATGCTTTATCTTTTTTTTTTAAATTGTAGATAGTGGGACAGTTGTTAGGTTCTTACTAAGTGCTAATGAGATAATGAGATATTAGGTTCTTACTAAGTGCTAAGTCAGTACTTACCATTTCTCTAGTTCTGGTCTTTACTAGGAGTTAAACCTCTTTGAATTCCTGGGGAAGAGCTTGCTTGCCTAGGAGGAGCAAGTGCATTGGTTGAAATAATTTTTCCCAGAATCCCCTTGCATTATCCCATACCCATTCTCTGGGAGGATAAAAGAGGGCAGTTCTGGAGGAAAAGGGAGTTTTGTCTGGAGGAGACTTGAGGCTGCTCTCTGAAGGAAGGGAAGTCGGCTCTCTACAGGAAGAAGAATCTGTCTGAGAGATTTGAGTTGACACAGCAGATCTCCTCCCAGAGAGTGGTTGGCAGCTTCTGGAGACAACAGCACATTACAAATTGGCACCCAATGTGGGGCAAGGACTCTTGCTTATTTTGACAAGGACTTATTCTGAGCCCTTCAGAGGAGATAGACTGGATCATTGCAATTTGACACCGAACAGGGACAGACAATCCTGATTCCAGTGGAAAAGCCTCTGATCCAGATCTCAGTCTCTCTGACCCAGAACCGTGAGTAATAAGGAAACTTTGTTAAAGATTAAGTGAGCGTTTTAATAGACAACTAAGGAACTTAACTTGTTAAGGGCTAAACCAACAATCTTTTATAGTGAAATGGGGCAAACACCTTCTGTTCAAGGAAAATGTTTAGAGAGCATCATCAAGGTTATGAAAAGCCAAGGATTGATTATAATTTTGGAGGAGATTACTGAACTTTTAAAAATTGTGAAGGTCATATGTCCTTGTTTTTCTCTGGAAGAAGAATTGGATCCAGATGAATGGGAATTAGTAGGAAAGCAATTAGGTGAACACTACAATTGCCTTTGTGACATTTTGCCATTTGGTTCTAGACCAAACTCAATTTCCAAAGATGCACTTCATACCTACAATTTAATTCAAATGGCTTTAAAAAATGTTATTCTAAAGGAAGAGAAGAAGGAGCAAAATGGGGAAGTGTCAACTAAACTAGGTGAAAAGGATTAATTATATAACAATGAAGTTAAGTACAATTCTGAGCGACAGAAGCATTTCCCATCTCCTCCCTCCATTAAACCTTCAGGGGTGGAGCAAGAAGGAGTAGGGGAAGAGGCAGAAACACAAACAGAATCGCCTGTGAAGCAGCCTAAGCCTATGACAAGATTAGAAAAAGCATTGGTTAAAACTAAAAGAGAAGGACAGGATATAAGTGATTTTATACATGAATATCCTGTGATTGAAGAGATTGATTCTGTAGGTCAAAAAAGGAGAAGATATGCACCTTTAGATTTGAATAAAATTAAAGATTTGTAAAAAGATTGTACCCTTTATGGGGCTACATCAGCTTATGTTAAAATGTTACTAGATGGTTTGTCTTATGAAGTCCTAACCCCGAATGATTGGAAATCCATAGCAAGGACATGCCTAGAACCTAGAGAAAATTTGTTATGGTTTGCGGAGTTTCATGAATTATGTAAAATCAAAATCAGATGCAATTTGGAAATAGGAGTTAACACACAATTCACTTTTGAGCACTTAGCTGGTAAAGGTTGTTTAGAAGAGAATTCAGAACAGATAAATTATACCATGACAATATAGGAGCAAATTGCTAAGGCTGCAATAAAAGCTTGGGGTGTCCTCCCTGGACAGAAAGATTGGGGAGAGGCTTTCACTAAAATAGAGCAAGGTCCCAATGAACCTTTTGCAGAATTTGTGGGACGATTGCAGTCAGTAAATTTTATACACCATAGAAAATTATTTTTGAAATTGTCACTAATAATTTTGACTATAGAAAAAAAACATGAGACTACCTATGAAAAGTATCATGGATTATTGATAGGATTATCAATTCATTAATCTAAGAATCATATTCCAAATATTTTGTAATATCAATAGCTTAATCATTTTATAATGTTTTTCTTTTTCTCTATTACATGAAAAAAGAATTTTTAGAATTCATTTTTAAAAAATATTTTTGAATTCCATATTCCCTCTCTTTCTTTCTTTTCCCTCATCCTTAAGGCAAGTTCTTTATTATGAAATAATAGCAAAGAACATGGTCTAGCATTTGTTAAATGAGAAAGTAAAATTATTCTTAAAGTTCATTAATGACATATTTTTGGCTAAAACTTCTTTAAATCATATTTTTATAAAAGCTCATTAATTTCCCCTTGTCATTACTCTAATACATCATGCAGTATATGAGTACATTAGTTACACTATGTCAAGTGACTGATATAGTCCACCTTGACATGACTGATGGTACAATTAAAATCTTGGAAAAGGAGGTTTTTATTTTATTTTTAAAGATCATTTCTCAAACTTTTTTAAAATAGAAAGCACCAATTATCTTTACAAATAAAATTGCAAAGAACATTAAAACAGCTGAAGTTTATCCTTTCCCATGAAATGTGAATTTATCTGTTATTTCTTCTGTGTGATTGTGAACGTATGTGTGAATTAGTTTATTTTATTTTAACTGTTTCAGGAGCTAGTCTTATGACTCATAATAGCAAGTGACATATCTTTCCTGCCTCAAATATTACTATTTTAGGGAAAATTTTGGCAAGTCTAATCAAATTGCTAATGCTTGGGATCTGGTTTTCCCTTTGTTTTTTGTAGTCCTAGGGCATGGAAAAAAATTAGTCCTTTAATTAAAAAAAAATGTTGGTTAATTAATTTTCATTTCTGAAATTCTTATTAAAAAGCTGTCTTTGTACAACAAATTATTTTCCTGTATTTTTATTGTGTTGATCTTTTAATTAACTGAAGTTTCTCTCTATGTGTCTCTTTGTCTCTCTTACTTTTGCAAGTTATTATTGATATTTACTGATTCCTAGATCATTATATTTACTTTAAATATATTTACCCCCCTTCCTACAGAACTATCCCATATGACAATTACTGTTTTAATGAATAAACAAATTACTACTTATAGATAAATTGAATATAAAAGTACAAAAATATGTAAAACATATAACATTTGTTGATGTCCCATATCCATGTAGGGGTAGATTGGGAGATTTTTTTCATCTTTTCATTCCAATACTGCTTGATATTTATTATTTTGATATATTTTATTTTGAAATTTTGGTGCTGTTCTTTCCATTTACATTAGTGTTGTTAGTGTGTAATATTGCTTTCTTGGCTCTGCTTATTTCACCCTGCATCAGTACATAAGATCTTTCCATGATGTGTTTTTTGAGACTAAGATCTAAGAAGTCTAGAAAGATAGAAAGGAGGCAGGTTATGAAGTTATTTAAAACCACATTAAATTTTTTATTTTTTTTTAACCGCAGATGTAATGAAGAATCACTGGGTGCAGGGAGTCATGATATAGATAGATCCGTACTTTTGGTAGATTAATCTATTAGTTGAGAGAAGTGTGAAGACACTAAGTCCTAAGCCACATCTCTAAAGCCTTTCCACTAGTACAGCATGGGAAAGTCCCTACAACTACCAAAAGACAAAAATCTTGATTCAACCACATGAATACTGAAATGTCATAGTTCCCACAATGACTTGTCTTGATCTTAAATTATTATCAGTTTTTTACGAGATTTCCTACCTGCTCCTGCCAGTCAGCAGCTGTCAGGAGTGCACAACAAGATGCTGAGGAAATGCATAGAACAAGGAAAAAGTTAGGGCTAGGTAAGTCAAGTTGTAGTACTTGACTAACTTAATCAAGCCAGTAAGGTCCTTATATCATAGAGAAAACTTGCCTTTTCTCATGGGAAAAGCAGTAATGGAAAGATAGAAAATTTTCTTATTCCCATGACATATTATTTTGACTTGTTCCTGTTTTTCCCAGTACTGGCAGTCACAATGTATGCATCTGTTTCTCTGAACTTTAGTTATTATTTATTACACATCTGGAAGAGAGCTCAAGGACTTATGGATGTGGAAAGAGACGTTGACTTTTCCTTATTCACCTTGAACTCAAGGATTTTCAGACATGGCCCTCCATACCTAACATTATGAAACCCTGAGAGAATACTACAATTAAAAAGTCTCATAATTTGGGGATAGCATTGGAGATAGGTGTCAGTACAAAAAGAAAAAGAAAAGAAGCAAATATTTAAAATGTTATTATTTTTAAAGAAAGCTAACAATGATGAAAGTGGGAATGGAAGATGACAGTTCTTAAAACTGAATTTAATGAATTTCAAAGAATTTTCACTACACAAAAGATCCATATGATCATGAAAAGTACTGAGTGCTTTTACAGAAGATAGTGGCAGATAGAGTACAAAGGCCATTGGACATGTTTATATAACAATATTCTCTTTTTTCTTTCTTAATTTTGTTTAATTTTAATTTTGGGAGTTTTATTACTTTTCCCCAGTTTAGTGCTTCCTTCTAATCTTATCTGCATTGGTTTTGATTGTACAAATTTTTTTTCACTTAATATAATCAAAATTTAAAAAAAAATTAAAATCTCTTTTGTATTCAATAACGTACTCTTCTTTGTCAACAAATTCCTTTTTTCTCCATAGATCTGAGAAGTAAACTAATCATTGTTTTTCCAATTTGCTTATATCACTTTTTTATATCTAAATCATGAACCCATTTAGACCTTATTTTGGAATATGGTGTTAGGTGTGCATCAATGCCTAGTTTTTTCCATACTAAATTTCAATTTTCCCAGCAGTTTTTGTTAAATACTGAGTTCTTATCCCAAAAAAGTGAGTTTCAGTTTGTCAAATACTAGATTACTATAGTCATTGAATGTTTTGTCTTGTAAACCTATTGTATTGAGCAACTGCTCTATTTCTTAACCAGTACTAAATGGTTTTGGTGACCACTGCTTTATAACATAATTTTAGATATGGCATAGCTAAGCTTTTTTCATTTACATGTTATTCATTAGTTCCCTTGAAATTCTTGACCTTTTTTTCTTCCAGATGAACTTTGTTATTTTTTCTATATCTGTAAAATAATTTCTTGGGAGTTTGATTGGTATGACACTGAATTAGTTAAGTATTATTGTCATTTTTATTGTATTCATTAAGCCTACCTGTGAGCACTTGATATTTTACCAATTGATTAGATCTGACTTAATTTGTATACAAAGTGCTTTGTAATTGTGTTCATATAATTCCTGACTTTGCCTTGGCAAGTAGACTCCCAAATATTTTATATTACCAACAGTTATTTTAAATGGAATTTCTCTTTGCATTACTTGCTTCTGGACTTTGATGGTAATATGTAAAAATGCTGATGATTTCTGTGGGTTTATTTTATTTCAATTTTGCTAATGATATCTATATTTTGCTTTTTAAAATAATTTTTAAAAGGTGGAAGTCTGCTCTTAGGGCAAAGGGGAAATTATCCCAAGCCTCCTCTACAGGTAGCAGCAGTTTTATGAGGCTTTTGGCCAGTACTGCTGACTTCCTTCCTATGCTGGGTGGGTATGGCCAAGTTGTGCATTGTTTGGGGTTCAGAGGCTCACTTTTTGCCTTTTGTATTTTCATTGGATGTCTCACAGCTAATCTGCTGAACTATTGGCTTCTAACCTGCACAGAATAGCCAACCCTGCTGTATTTTGACTAAAAGTTTCCCAATAGATTTCACCAGCATGTGGACACCATACCACCCTGGGTCCTTGAGTTGTACCTGCACTTTTTTGAAGTTTTCCAAAATACCTTCTGCTGAAAATTTGTTACACTCCAAATATTAGTGGGTTCTGTCAGTCCAAAATCAATTCAGAAGCTTGATCTAGTGTTGATCTGAGGGAAGCCAGGAAGAGCTCACATAAAGAGCAATCTACTTGCCATCTTGTTTCCCAGAACAATATTACTTTGTTACAAACCATTTCAATACAATGGAGAAGTCTTAGTTGAATAGTTCACAGCTAAATAATTTATGTTTGCTTTTTCTGTGAATTTGAACTCAACAAAATTAGGCATAATTCCAAAACCAAGGTAAAGAGAAATTCATTATTAGATTTTTTAAATATTAAATAAGAGTTAAAACTCAGTGTTAAGCCCTAGAAGATTTTTATCTGCTAGGTGACATGGTGAGTGGGCTAGAGAGGTATGAAACTTTCAGTCTTTCTGATGACCAAATAAGATTAAAATGTAATGCAGAAATATTTAACAACTTAAATGATAATACAATAAAACATAGATAACCATACATTTTAAAATTAATTCTATACAAGTCCTATAGGAATGCTCATCTACATATTAGTGCCTCTATTCATATTTGAGTTTGATATCACTCTGTCAGATCATTGGAAGATTTGTAAATCCTGCCACTGAAGCTAGGTTAAAGTTCAAAGTTCAATCTAGTGCTATTATTTTAAGCATTACATCAATATCAGCATTTTGAAATTATATATAAAGATCAAATTGTATAATGAGTAAAGAGGTGCATAAAATGTAACTTTAGGAAGTCTTTGAGCCTTTTTTTCCCCTCTGCAAAATGAAAATAATACTATCTATACTATTTGTTGAGAGCTTTAAAGAAGACAGCATTAAGGGAAAAAAAAGTTAGAAACCAATATTTAGATAGTATAGAAATAATATTTTTATTAACTAAACAATATCATAGTCTGCTGGGGTCTTCATTACTTTCTGCCTAACAAATGGGCACCAAGTTTATACTTAGAAACAAAGTAATCATGAAAGAGAAATTAAATAGAATCATATTTAGCCTGAGAGCATACTATCAGGCTTACCATTGCTCATTCACAACCCATTCCAGTACTAGCTATATCCTCATTTTTCCCCCTGGCTCTATTATGCCCCAGACAAGCCTCAGCCTTGTATTACAACTACCATTTGTTGTCTTTACTCTTACACATGTACAGCTGAATGAAAGAGAAAAAAAATATGCAACTCTTTTGACTGGGTACATTTCAAATTTATGTTATATAAACTTAACTGGGCCCTCACTGCTGCTAGGCAATCCTACTGAATCTCCACTATGAAATCACTAATCAACTCTCCTTACCAGCTCTCCTTAACAGCTTAACAGTTCCTTAGCAGCTTTTTATCCTTCCTCAAACTTACATTGGCTCCCCAGGCCCCAGCTCTTTTAGCTGAGAAACAGAAAAAAAAATGAGGCCATCTACTATGAACTCTTGCTTCTTTCCTCTTTCCCATCTCTTATTATTCAGGTGCTCTTTATCCTCCTTCATCCCTCACACAATAAAGTAGCTAAACTTGTTCAAATAATCCCATGTTATTCCATCACCTTCAATTTATTGTCTCCTCTATTATCCCCACTTTTTCATTATGTTCAATCTCTTCCTCTGTAACAACTCATTTCCTATGGCCTATAAATATACCTGTATCTTCACCATTCTGACAAAATCTTCAATTAATGACTTCATCCTTGATAACTATTGTTTTGTTTCCCTTCTGCTCTTGGTGGCTAAACTTGAACGCATCATTTATAATAGAGCCCTCTCCTTCCTTCCTTTCACTCTTTTCTTATCCCCAGACCATTTGACTTTCAAGTTTATTATTCATTCAAAACTGGTTTCTCCAAAGTCACTAATAATCTGTTAGTTGATGATCCTCATTTTTACCTATCCTGTCTCTAACTTTCTTCATTGATCTCCAGTCTCATGTTTCAAAGGGACTTTCAAACATCTTGAATTGGGTGTCTAGTAGACATATTAAATTTAAAATATTTAAAACAGAACACAGTATTACTCCCTACCATCCTCTGAAATTCCAGCACTATCTCATACATGCTTTTCATCTTATTATAGATGAGAAAAGTATTCTTCTAGTTCCACAGCCTCACAACATAGATTTAATCTGGGATTCCTATTTCTCACTCTTGGTATTCAAGGTGTTGCCAAGGCTTTTCAATTTCACCTCTGCAGCCTCTTTCCTATATATTATCTTCTTTCCATTGAGATTGATACCCTCCTGCTATAGACCCTCACTACCTTATGCCTGAATTAGAGTAAGAGTTTGCTGGTTTGTCTGCCTCCTTTATTTCCCCACCCCCTCTCCAATCCATCCTCCATTCAGTCACTAAAATGAAATGCATATCCAGTTATGTCTCTTTCTCACACATGTGCCCTGACCCTACTCAAAAATTCCAAGGGCTTTCAAAAAGTCAGACTAACAAAAACACCTTTGTTTGACTTTCAAAAACCTTCATAAGTACCCCCCTTACTACTTTTGCAAGTCTTTTTATATCTTATCCCTCAACAGTTATTCTTTGACTTAGTTACACTGATCTCTTGACTGTTCTACAAACAAGGCATTCCATCTCTTCTCTGACTATCCCTCATATCTGATATGTTCTCACTCCTTCATTCTAGCTTTCTTTAAATATCAATTAAAATAGTACCTTCTTCCTCATACAGTACTTAAAATCCCTTTCCTCAGATTCCATTGATTCCAATACCTTCCCTCTGTTAATTATTTCTTATATAACTTGTAAATTGCTTGTTTGGTATATACTTGTTTGAATATCATTTTCTCCATCAAATTGGAAAGTCTATGAGGGCAGGGACTTTTTCAGTATAACCAGCACTTAGTAGAGTATTTGGTAAAAGGTTTGTACTAAAATATTTTTATTAATTGTATCCATGAATATTTATTAACATTCATTTTTTAGCATATTACTATATATTTCAATTTTGTTGATTTTTGATTTCAGTAATATTCAGCAAGTTTAGTAAAGCCAGACTTCTTCTCTAAGTGTTAGGTTCTTACTAAGTGCTAATGAGATAATGAGATATTAGGTTTTTATTAGAACCCTTGGATGCAAAATTTCTCCCCAGTTTTCTGCTTCCCTTCTAATATTGTCTGCATTGATTTTGTTTGTACAAAAACTTTAAAAACTTAATATAATCAAAATTATCCATTTTGCATTCCATAATGTATTTTAGTTCTTCTTTAGTCACAAAATTCTTCCTTTAGAATAACAATTTTTAAAGCCATTTGGATTAAATTGTATGTATGAAGTGTATCTTTGGAAATTGAGTTTGGTCTGGATTTGTAGTGTTCACCTAATTGCTTTCCTGTTAATTCTCATTTATCTGGATCCAATTCTTCTTCCAGAGAAAAACAAGGACATATGACCTTCACAGTTTTTAAAAGTTTAGTAATCTCCAAAATTATAATCAATCCTTGGCTTTTCATAACCTTGATGATGCTCTCTAAACATTTTCCTTGAACAGAAGGTGTTTGCCCCATTTCACTATAAGAGATTGCTGGTTTAGCCCTTAACAAGTTAAGTTCCTTATTTGTCTATTAAAACGCTCACTTAATCTTTAACAAAATTTCCTTATTACTCACGGTTCTGGGTCAGAGAGACTGAGATCTGGATCAGAGGCTTTTCCACTTGGAATCAGGATTGTGTCTGTCCCTGTTCGGGCGCCAAATTGCAATGATCCAGTCTATCTCCTCTGAAGGGCTCAGAATAAGTCCTTGTCAGGATAAGCAAGAGTCCTTGCCCCACATTGGGTGCCAATTTGTAACGTGCTGTTGTTTCCAGAAGCTGCCAACCACTCTCTGGGAGGAGATCTGCTGTGTCAACTCAAATCTCTCAGACAGATTCTTCTTCCTGTAGAGAGCCATTGTCTCCAGACAGTTGCTGTCAACTCTGGTCCAAAGAAGTGATTTCCCTTCCTGCAGAGAGCTGCCTCAAGTCTGGTCTAGAGCAGAGACTCTCTTTTCCTCCAGAGCTGCCCTCTTTTATCCTCCCAGAGAATGGGGGGGGGGAATGCAAAGACTTCTGGGAAAAAATACTTCAACCAATGAACTTGCTCCTCCTAGGCATGCAAGCTCTTCCCCAGGAATTCACAAGTCAAACTCCCAGGAAAGGCCGGAACTAGAAAATTGTTAAGTACCGACAGCACTTAGTAAAAACCTAATATCTCATTATCTCATTAGCACTTAGTAAGAACCTAACATCTAAGGCCTTAGATAGAATATAAAACATCATCTTCATAACCCAAAAATAACAATGGATGATAATAAAAGAAATTCATTAGGGAAAATAGAAAAAAAAAAGATACTTGAAATAAAAATAAATATCATGAATTGGTAGTTAAAGAAAAAAGTCATTATAGATATTTAAATTTATGGTGCTACAGGCTTAATCCTTTTTTTATTAACTTAATGAGGGTACTTTCTACTCATTTTTGGGGGGTGTTGTCAAATGTACTTTACCCTCAATTCCAGGATTTTTAGCCACAGAAATAAAAAAAAATAATAATAACAAAAGTATGGATGATAACAATCTACCATTTTTCATAAATTCTACATAAGTATTAAGGTATGCATTTTGGAAAACTGCCAAGAGAGGAAAGAAAGATAATAGGGTTTGAAATATCCAGTAGTTAGAACTAATACTTTTTAAATGTCATAAAATGTGTTGTTAATAATTTGATATAATTTGAAATTTATGGATATATTGAATAACTAGGCATGTAAAAACATCTAAGAAGATAAGAAAATAACTTTTAATGAAATTAAATTTTTATGACAAATAAGTAAAACATTTTACTAAACAAAAATAAGGACACATTTATTTATAAAAAGACAACAAATGTAATTTTGGCAGTTGTGGTTGAGCATCTTTGTGCAATAGGCTTTGGAGATTGTCTTAACCACTTTAGTTTTGCAACCTCTAAATCCCATGGCATTTCTACAGATAATAAAACTTTACTTGAGAAACTATTAACCAATCAAATTAACTTAGATAAATTTAGATAGTGTGAAATTGAATATGTATAAGAGCTTTATATCTTTATAACCAAATATTTTACTTGAATTTTAACTTTACTTGTCTACTCAGGATACATTTTAAAAATCCCATAGCACTTCATTGTTAGATGAGCAACAGAACAGATTGTTCTATATTTCTATATATTCGAATACTACAGTAAAAGAAAAAGACAGAGAGACAGAGAGAGAGAAAGAGAGAGAGAGAGAGAGAGAGAGAGAGAGAGAGAGAGAGAGAGAGAGAGAGAGAGAGAGAGAGAGAGAAGCATAAAAGTTAAAAGTGAAAACCTTTAATTCTCAGGTGTTATACAAGGAAATAATTAAATTATTAATAATTATTTTTCATTATAATTTTCCCACTGTAGTTTGACTAGAACTATTATCACATCACAGTGTGCAAATGGGGTTTTGTATCTTGCCAACTTTTGTTTCTTTTGTATCTTGCCTGATATGTGAAGTTAAGAATTTGAATAAAAAGAGTACGTGTTTTAATGGCATTCTCCCTGGGGGTACATCAAGTCATTTTATACAATGACACACTAAGAAAGGCAATTGATGGTGTGTGACTGACTCTAATGCTACTTTTTCATCATTTCATTTGTTTTCCATTAGGCAGGAAGAAAGACATGTGAACTACATATAAATTCTTGCACTGTTCTCCATAGGGGGTTCTTTTCAAAATTAGAATTCTTGCTGAATACAATGTCTTTAGTGTACTCCAGTAATGTAAATGGAATAATGGGAAAGGTGGGGTTTTAGAATTTTTTATTCTTGATTTCAAAATTCATTCTTCTTTTTTCATATGAAATTTTGAAGTGCATCTGAAGGGTTTTTAGAACCCTTCTGAAATTAAAGGTGCAGGTTTTTTAAAGATAAAGTTCTTATTTTGAAGATACCAGTTTTTAAGGATAAAAATTTTTCAACAAATTATAATAATTATCTTAAGAACATTTGAAGTATATGTCAAAATGAAAGAAATAACATTTTGTTTTGGTTTTTGTTCTATTTCAGTAATATTACTCTCTTGTTTTATGCTCAGTTTCTACCCTACATTCAATGTTTTATATTGTTTGAAGTGAGCTATGGTACCTTCTCAAATAATTTGCATTTCCATTCCTTCTGGTAGTTTTGGGGGGTTCTAAATATAAAATAATCAGCAAATGGTAGACTGACCAATTAGATGTAGAGGAAAAAAAATAATGATTTTATAGATTCTGGTTAAAAGTGTGGATTCTTTAGAGAAGTTTTCTCCTATATTTTGGCTGGCATCCTTGCTTACTCATCACATTCCAGACTTATTTCCCATTCTATCCCTACAATTGATTTTGTCATGATTCCCTCAATTTTTATATCTGTTTCTTTAAGGTTTCATTTTCCAATGTTAAAGTTGTTCTGGGTAGATATTTGGAAACTAATTGGGTCCTACTTCCTAGGTAATAAATCTTAAGCCCTTTAAAACAGTAGTTCTTTTGTGTTAAACCCAGATAATAAAGAGATCATTTTATATTTGGGTTGGGGAAAGTTGATCAAAAACTTGTAAGTGAGATATTGTGGTACAATTCAAAAAGACTTGACTATAGAATAAATTTAAAACGTTCACATTCTGCCTCTGACATTTATTTTGTGATTTTAGACAAGTCATTTCACCCTCCCAGCCTCAGTTTTATGCTATGTAAAATGGGAATGCTGGACTATATGGCTATTGTGATCCCTTCCAACTCTGTCTATGCTCATGACTTTTAGGAAAGTTTTATAGCTCAAAAAAAAGTGAAATTGTAAAAATTAAAAATTAAGAATTTTTAAACAAAATTCACTTTAATACAAGAATCAGCTATTAAGCACCTATTTTGTTGATGTTAGGATTTTCATTCAGATTTAGTGGAGTGCTCTTAAGTTCCATACAGATTCCCCATTCCAGGCCTCTTTGTCTTACAGAACCTGATCTCTGTTATTGTGACAGCCTGAGGACATTTTTCAGTTAGGATTTCAATATTATATATGATGAAGGAGTAGAAAGAGTAATACAGTGTAGGGTGGGCAGAAGGAGTTTAGTATGGACTTAAGTTGTGTTGCAAAATAGTGTGTCTGTACATCCTTGTATAGAGATATAGGGTGAGAAAGGGACAGAATATTGAGTTAAACATTAAGGGTTTAAGAATCTTCTCTTGGTTCTAGTGATTTTTACCTTCTTTTTTTTTGTTGGCATCCAGATCATGGAGACTGCTAAAATTGCTTTATATTAAGTCCATAATTCCTATTTTAGAGAAGGGAGAAGTTATGAGGATAAGAGAGTGTCTAGTCTTTATTGTATTAGTCACATGATATAAAAATGCAGTGTCACAAATAGAATGGAATTAAATTAAAAACACAAGTCCTTAGAGGTCCTTTTGGAATTCCCCTCTTCCTCCTTATAAGAGCGGCATCACATAAGTGTTTTCCTAAGAAAAAAGATGCAGTGCTTCTTTCTCTAGTTACAAGAGAAGATTTATTGAAAGTTTGAACAGACTAATTCAGTAACCTGTCCTTTCCACCACATTTAGTCTAGTCTGACTACATATAATCGTCTCATTTTTACTTTAAAAAATTATAACTTTTATTTTCTCGGTTCCTCCCAAAGTTGAAGATAACCAAAATTTATACATTCTATGTTTTAGGCCAACCAAAGATCTAAAATTTGAAATCTTGATCCCTTTTAAAAAAAAGCATGTGACAGTTGAAATACACAAAACTACAACATTAAAACAAACAAACAGGATCTGAATATAAGCAAAACAGATTAATCTGTTACTGTTGAGAACTATACCATTTTCCTAGTGACTCACACTTAAAATCCAGAATTATCTTTGGCTTTTCACAATATCTAACCCCTTATTCTCAATATCCAATTTGTTATTAAAATCTAGAAATTCCATTTTTGCAGCAGATCTACAGTCTCTTTGGACACTTCTAAAAATCTAGCACAGGCTTTCATCAACTCATCTCATACATGGATTATAAAAAATAATCTGCCAGTGGGACTGTCTGCCTCAAGTCTCTGAGAACTCCAGTTTATCTACCATTTGGCCTATATAATGAGTTTTCTAAAGATCATGGCATTCTACTCCTACTCAATAAATTGAAAATTTAATAAACAGTCCCAGGATCAAATGAAAAGCACTATATCATTACACTGTTCATTACTTAGCTCTCTCTTTCTAATGCTCTCTCAAAGTCTTTTTGCTTCTGCTATGCATGCTTAGATCCAATGTTATTACCATAGCCAAAACATTCCACCTTAATCTCAGCCAAGGTATTCTCTCTAAATGTCCTGCCATGATTAGCATGTTCTCTCTGCCTTCTCTGAATATTGACCTCCTTAGTTTCATTTAAGTGCCAATTAAAATCCTATATTCTATAGAAATTCTTCTCCAGAATCTCTTAATTCTAGTATTCTCCCTCAGTTATTTTTTTCTAATTATCCTGAATTGCTTGGGATATATTTGTTTGCTTGTTTTTCCATTAACTTGTAAGTTCTCTGAGCACAGCAAGAGCATCATTTGCTACTTTTGTGTTCTCAGGGTTTAACACAGTGCAGACAATAAAATTTTATTTAGTTAGTTACATATTTGTTTTTTATTTGTACAATAAGCAGAACTAGATCATGTAAACATTAGCATTTTATTATATTAAAGCCAAAAGAAATAAGATATCTTAAATGAAAAAAATTTTACAGAAGTTCTCCGTAGAGAAGAAATAAGTTGACATTATTTAGAAATTAAAGGCAATGAGAAACATTGTTTCATGGAAATTGTGATCACATGTATGATGCAAAATATAATACATGGTGCAATATACCTATGCATAGCAAGAAATATGTACACACACACACACACACACACATACACACACATACACATACCCCTACAAATTTGTCCTATGTCTCATCATAGCTTAATTTTTAAGAAATAGAAACTAGATAAAGATAAACATAGATAGATAGACAGATAGGTAGATAGATGATAGATACACTTGTGTGTATATCCATATCTATCTATAATATAATATGGTTCAGGAATTGTAGATGAGAGAGAGAAAAAAATGTTAGGTTACACAAAAACCTCAGGTCTACATGTACTGAATATCTCTTTTAATAGTTATGTGGAGGGTTCAGGGAGGATTGAATCTCTGGTATGAGGAATTATAGACTCCTTTTCAGGGTTACATTTCTACATTTAATGTTCACTAGTCACCCAATTCTAATCTGTTATTCCAAGAATATGTAACATACATGGAGGCCAAATCCCAGTGAAATCATCTGGGCAGATCTAGTAAACTATGTTGAGATAACCAGCAGGCCTCAAAACTGGCACTGAGTTAGGTGCCTCAAGCATGTGAAGACTTCCCTTTGTGCTATTGAATGATAACAATCATCTATCCCAATGACCACAAAAGCAGAGAAAGCAGGCATTAGAGAGTGCTTAGAGTTTGGTCAAACATTAAAGATGCTGAGGTCATCCATTGCATTCTGGAACACCTATAGTCATCTTGATTTTTGCCCTGGCAGTGGATACCAATGACTTTGGAAAAAAGAGTTGACTAATTATTTTATACAACTCAATCTCACTTAAATGTACTGCACACACAAGTCAAGATATAACTCATTATGCACTATTTTATCCCAACATCAGGATGTCATTAATCTTAGAAAAGATAATATTATCAGTGATAATAGTTAGATAAATTAATGTAAATCCTTGCTCAACAATCTCATCACTTCATATCAGGGATCTGCAAATGGAAGAATATTTTTAGACTCATTGACCTTGCATCATAAACACACAAATACCTAATACAATGTAGAAAAAAAATCCCAGTTTCTTGTTTATTAATTTTAAGAAAATGATCAAATTTGATAGATCAAAGTTCAATTTTGAAAGTCCCACTGTTTGTGGCATGTAAGTATGTATTTTATATAAATAAATGGTTCTTTGCTGTATTTGATGAAAATATGATATAAATATGATATTTATATGCCTTGAAAGAAGAGAGGGACTTTATAAGATATAGGTAAAGAGAGAATATATTGCAGATATTGGGAAAGCCAATACAATGATAAAGTAGTAAGAAATGGAGCATTTTACGTGAAAGACAAAGAAAAGAACATTTTGTGTGTATCAGAGAATACAGTAAGAGAAATGATGCCCTAAAAACCTGTAAAATGGCTGAGGACAAGATATTCAGAGCTTTAAAAGAGATACTGAGGATGCTTCTCCTTCTTATGTAGCATGTTGCTTGTCATTTCCACTTTATAAATAAGAAAATGCAAGCCTTACCAATATGATATTACTAATCATTGGAACAGGGAGCATTTGATTCCAATTCTGACTGCATGTATGGTATTCAATCTACTATGAAACTGATAAAATGTCAGAATTTGAAAATCACAATTAATTCGATCCTCAGCTTCTAGAAATGTTTAACTATTTCCATTTTGGTATATATATATATTTTTACTTGACACCATGGATCAGTTTATTGGATGCTGAGACAACTTTATCCAAATATATGCAAGTCACAAATGATAGTTTGTTAGAAAATTAAGTAGTGATTCAGCAATGCTTCATCTGTAAGCAGTGAGGCATAACTATAACCGAAATCAGCATCTGGAGTACATGTAAGTCATTTGATCTAAATAAATTTGAAGAGCTCTGTTCAGAGTGTGAATGAGAAAACAGATAGCTGCTGTCTTCAAATGGAAATGAATCTGCAGTAACTGGAAATCAGTTCTCTTCAGAGAGACATATGAAGGCTAGAACTGATACAAGTAGCCTCTGAAAAAAAGTGAGTTCCAACAAATTTGAAAATAAGAGTTTTCACGTATAGATTTATTGATAGCTCCAAAAATTCCAACTGTAAGGAGACAATGGATGTGTTTAGGAATGGAGACCCAACCAACGATGCAAAGGTTTAAATTTTTTAATTTAACTTTAGAATTTATTTCAACTGCAATGAATACAATATCTCTCTTAAGTGTATGTTTTCTTCCTCAAGCTTTCTAAGTAATATCTTTCCCTTTCTCTCTAAATTAAGGACCTTGCTTCTTGTTACAAAAAAAAAATTATACCTTTCATTGAGTTCTCTCATCTATTTCTTTGCATTTCTTATGTCTTAGATTACTTTCTACAATTTCTCCTTTATTTATTTTTATTTCCTATTTGTTCTTATGTAAAAGATCTTTCTTGCTAAGGCAAAATCTTTATATAGACACCTTATCTCATTAAACTCTATCATCTTAGTATTAGTATTTTTGCCCCCTCTATCATTCTTTTTCTCTCTTATTTTCAATCTCTCCCTGCTTCTGCACTGCCCATGTCTTCCTAAACCAATAAATAAAAAGAACAACTCACTATATCTAACAATATCCACCAGTTATTTGTCTATATATTTCTTCCTTTTTTGTCAATAAGCTTTTCAAGAAAACTATCTTCACTTTCTCTTTGCTTTTGTTCTGCTCCAGTAATCCTCTTAAATTCTTTGTGATCTAGGTTCCAAACTCATCATTCAACTGAAATCACCCTCTCCAAAGTGAGGAATGATTATTTTTTGGGCCTAATCTAATGGCATTTTCTCAACCAATATCCTTTAGCTTTCTATAACCTAAAAGTACTAATACCTCTTTTTTCCTGAATTTTTTTTTCTTCTCTATCATTTCAGAACATCATTACCTGCTGATTATTCACCTTTCTGTATGGTTGTTCCTCTATTTATTTTGTTGGATCTCCATTTGGTCATGATCAATAACTACCAGTGACCTCCAAGCCTCTCTCCTGGGACCTTTTCTCCTCTTGACCCATGTTTTAATATATTGATAATTTCCTTAGGGTCTATGGCTGAAATAATCATATGTATACATATAATATCCAGAATTATATATTCAAACTTGTTCTCTTATCTCAGGCTCATATATTTAATTGCCTTTTTAATATGTCAAAATGGGTCCCTCACAGTCATCAGAAATGAAAAATATTCAAAACAAAGATCATTATCTTTTGTTTTCTTTCTTTCTTTTCTTTTTTTTATTAAGCATTTTTTATTAATTTTTATAATTATAACATTTTCTTTGGCAGTACATATGCACAGGTAATTTTTTTTTACAACATTATCCCTTGTATTCCCTTCTGTTCCGAGTTTTTCCCCTCCTTCCTTCTACCCCCTCCCCTGGATGGCGGGCATTCCCATACATATTAAATATCTTATAGTATATAAAGATCATTATCTTATCCACCAAGGTTTCCTTGTTTCCTAATGTTCCTGTTCTTCTTTCTAGTCACTCAGGTTGATAACATTGATGTCATCCTTAAATTCTCATCATCATTTTCCTTCTAATCTTCTAATTTGTTGCCAAATCTGTAACATCAAGCAATATATATCAGATGTATGTTTCTTTCTCACCTGATAAAGCCTGATGTAAGCTGTCATCACCTGCACTATTGAAGTTGCCTTCTGCCTGATATTCTTTCAAGTGCTTCCCTTCCCTCAAATCCATCTTTTATTGAACTGTCAAAGTAACTTGTCTAAAGATTATGCAACGTGCCCCCCAAATAATAAAGTCCATGAGAACCTCCATGATTAAATGTATACATTTTTCTACAGTTTAAATATATAAATCTTACTTGGCATCTGTTTACTCATTTTCTCCTTTCTCTCATTCTTGTCTTGATTTCTCCTTAGGTGCTCTACATTTCAGGAGTACTAGCATTCTTGTTTTTCATTCAATCCACTTCCTAACTACAAGCCTTTTCACTTGTTCCTCATTCTTAGGATGCTCCGTATCCTTACCACACTCTGTGGATTGCATGGTTTTCATTAAATCCTAGCTCAAAACTTACCTTTATCTGAAGATTAGCTTTATTTATTAAAGCTTTCTCTCTGAGATTACTTTCCATTTTCACTGTATATATTTCACATAGATTGTTTTTTGTATCATGGAATCTCTATTAGAATAGGAGCACATTAAAAGCAGGGACTACACTTTCATGTATCTTTGTCTCCTTAACACTTGCTTAATATAGCACTGATTAACTGTCAGACTCCTACTTTTAAGCCTCTAATTATATCCATTAATTCATAACTGCACTAGTCAGTTCTTTCTGGTGGTACACTCTGAAAGTTACATTAAGCATGGATCATGATTTTCATAAATTTATCCCAAAGAATACTTGTGTAAATAAAAAAGTCTGATTTGTTGTTATTTGGAAAAATCTATTCACTAACTTCGATAATAAAAAAAAAATAAAATTGTTATTCACTTTGTCTTCAATGAAGAAGTTGTGTGATATATTTGGGACTAATTTCATTTGAGAAAAGTTGATGTTTTCCTTAATAATCTATAAGATCCCTAATAAAACTTATCATTATAAAACACAGGAATGATTATAAAAATATAAATGTTTGTTATCAATAAATCTCCAAGATTAACATTCTGTACAGCTTTTCTAACTACTTGGCCTTTGTGGATGTAGCTAACCCTTCCCTCCTTCTACCCTCAGCTCAACTATTTTTGTTTTTTTGTTTTTTTTCCCATAAAATATTTTACTGTCCTTTGAACCAAATTATTCTTCTCTTACCATTTTTCCCCTTTGCATGTTGTGTACACTGGATAGAATATAAGTTCTTGGAACACAAGAATTTTCTTAGCATTTGTCTATTTATCCCTAAAATTATCACAGGGCTTGACAACTAGTAAATTATTTGTCAAGTTATTGAGTGTTTTTTATTCCCTTTATTTATTTAGGGTGTTTACAAAACAAAAAGCAATGTGTAAAGTCCATTAACAAAAATGCATTACCAGTGAAAGAAATATCATTCATTAAAATAATATTGCATAAAGAAGTTATAATTAGACCCTAATTATAACAAACCCAATGAAGGGTTAATAACATAGCATGCTGCCATTGCAACTCATTGATGCTAGTTTCTAAAAATGCCAGAAACAAATTAGGTAATAATGGATTACTAATTTTAAATGTCAATGTTACTTATATATTTCTTGTAATTCTATTTCAAAAACCATAGTTTTCATAATTTCATTTATGATAATGTATATTTGAATTATTTTTGTAAAGTAATTGCAAAAGAACTATTAGGCATTTTGAAATAGTAAAAGGGAGCCATTCACAAGGACAACATGACCAAATCTGGATGATTTCTTTTGGCAACATTTCGCAAATAACTATGTAGAGGAATTATGAATTGAAGAGATCTCTATTGGCTTCTGCATGCCTCGAGGGCTACATGAAAAGCATAACTTCAATACTTGACGCTGACTTTGATATGACCTATAGTGTTTCCATAATAGTTATATGTAAATGCATTTACTGGAGTTTCACACTTTATTATACATAGCATAGCAGGAATAAGAAAAGGCATTTCTCTATTACATATGTGTGGTGTGCTGGCAATTTCTTCTTAAATACCCCAAGGGAATATTTATAATAGCATTTCTCCTCACTAGAGTTTTTTTTTTTTATGTTTTATTCTCTTTGTTCCAAACTTCTACTTTATATCAGCATCAGACTGCCTCTATTGTCTCCATTGTGCATTGTTTTTTGTCAATATAATGGAGGTAGAGAATTGTAGCTCATAGAAAAGTATAGCAGAGCTATTATGAAATCATGAATAGTGTATCACATCAGCCTCTATATCAAAACACATCTTCATTTTTTGAGTTTGAGACAATGCTATAAAGAGAAAGTTCATGAGGCTTTATTCCTTTTAGTCCATACAACCAGGTAGGAGGGTCTTGGACCTTGCCCTGTGTATTTGTATTTTTTTCTCTTGTAGGTATTTTGTCAGAGCCTTTGTGACCTTGTGCATTTAAAAAGTTAAGAGGGTATCTTGACATCAGCCATAGTTTTGCATCATCTGCTTTGTGTGGATCAAGGAATCATATTCAGCAGCAACACATGAGACTTAGGCTAATTGCAACAGAGATGAGAATCAAGAATATAAAGGAACTAAGCTGATCATTACTCCATTTTACAAAAGAAGATGTAGAGGAGGCAATATGCCCCTAAAATGTTAGGAAGACTTTTTATTGCTATATCTCTTTACAGTAAATATCCCTTTGTAAGAGCAATGGAAAGAGTGTTGAATCTGGAGTTAAACATATCTGAGTTTAAAAAAAATACTTCAGAAACGTATTACCTAGATAATTCTGGGGGAAGACTTAATATTCATCTGCCTCAGTTTTCTGGTCTGTAAAATGGGGATAATAATAAACTATCTCTCCCATGGTTGATGTAAAATGAGATAACATTTATAAAATGATTTGCAGACCTTATTACAGTAGAGAATAAAAATGAGGAAGATGACCATTATTTCAACCTTAATCTTATTAGATTTTATTTAAAGAGGTATATACACACTTAGTTTGGTATAGAAATTTGTCTCATCCTTTCAGGAAATAGGAGGAAAAGGGGGAATGAAAGAGAATGGAGAGGAAAAGTAGAAGGACAAAGGAATAAAAAAAGTGGAGTGATAAAAAGGAGGGAAGACTGAGGGATATAGGAATCAGAACTAAAACACTGGAGAGGAGGGAGAGGGTGAAAGCAGAGAGAAAAAGTTTTTTTAATTTTTTTTTATTATACTTCTTTATTTACAAGATATATGCATAGGTAATTTTTCAGCATTGACAATTGCAAAATCTTTTGTTTCAACTTTTCCCCTCCTTCCCTCCACCCCTCCAGATGGCAGGTTGACCAATACATGTTAAATATGTTAAAGTACAAGTTAAATATAATATATGTATATATGTCCAAACACTTATTTTGCTGTACAAAAAGTATCAGACATTGAAATAGTGCACAATTAGTCTGTGAAGGAAATAAAAAATGCAGGCAGACAAAATTAGAGGGATTGGGAATTCTATGTAGTGGTTCATAGTTATCTCCCACAATTCTTTCACTGAGTGTAGCTGGTTCAATTCATTACTGTTCTATTGGAACTGATTTGTTTCATCTCATTGTTGAAGAGTGCCACATCCATCGCTATTGATCATCATATATTATTCTTGTTGAAGTATATAATGATCTTCTGGTCCTGCTCATTTCACTCAGCATCAGTTCATGTAAGTCTCTTCAGGCCTTTCTAAAATCATCCTGATTGTCATTTCTTACAGAACAATAATATTCCATAATATTTTATAACACAATCTATTCAGCCATTCTCCAATTGATGGGCATCCAATCAGTTTCCAATTTCTGGCCACTACAAAGAGGGCTGCCAGAAATATTCTTACACATACAGGTCCCTTTCCCTTCTTTAAAATCTCTTTGGGATATAAGCCTAATAGTAACACTGCTGAACCAAAGGGAATGCACAATTTAATAACTTATGCCTTAATCCACAGTGAGTCTTTATAGTCCTCTCAATAGATGTTGATGATATCCAAGTCCTTAACTATTCTTTAGTTTTTATTATCTTTGCCAATTTATTGAGTTGGAAATGAAACGGTGTAGTTATTATGATTTACATTTCTGTTGACAAAACTTATAATTGACAATGAATTTTTTTCAGAGTAAAAATGTAAAATAATATATGACAGGGGGAAGATTTTGACAGCTTATGAATGATGGAAAGCTTGAAAAATACCATTTTCTATGGACAAAATTTTATAACAGTGTCAACATCACATACATAGATATATTATTAAATAGCCATATAATTTTTCTCTTGGGATAGACCAACATATTGCACTTACATATGTTTATAGTTGGTTATATGAATATGTGAACATGTTCACCTATATATAAATTATTCTGAAAAACATTTATGCTACCTTAAAACCTTTTCTCACATGTCAGCTAGATATAAACTGCTAATATATTTCACATTTAGTTTCATTAAGTGTTTACTATTTCTCATTAGAAATTCTGAGTGCATAACATTGTGACAAGATGAATTATGTTTCATAAGGTATTAGAGCCTTAATAAATCTTGCAAATGATTCAAACATTTTGCACTAACTGATGTGATAAAAAAAATTAGCTTTCATCTTAAAAGTAAGACAGTTTAGATCATCATTCCCACTATTCCACAAATTGATCTTTGATCTTTATCTTTTTTTTTTTTTTTTTAATTATGAGCAATACAGCCAAAGATGTGGTTCACTTCTGTACAGAACCTTAGGCTCCTGAAACACAAATTGTCAGTCAGGATGGCGGAAAATTGTTCATTGCCACAAATAATCTTGTTTGTTTTTTTTTTTTTTAATTTGTTCCCCGTAGAAATCTGTGAATTAAAAAATAACAACAAAAGCAGTTTCGTTCTAACAACTTAGAATCTTTTTGGTATGTCAATTTTCACTACATTGTTTCTATATATCTATCTTGCCCTTCACAATAACCAAAACAAAAGTAAACACACATACCCCTCTATATTTAATAAAATACTTAGTATTTGATTTCTCACTGAAGTAGATTTCATGTTTTACCTCGTTTCATTCTGATCAGATATTCCCCAGAAACATCTTTTTGCTGTTATAAACATACTCCAGTACACACAGAACAAGCTTGAAGTGAGAAATAAGATAAGAATTTATTATTTAAACTCTTTTTCTTTTTGGAAGGAAATTGCATTATGCCAATACTTTTTAAAATGCAATTAACACTGTTTATTAATGCAGATTGTCACAATTTTCACCTCCTTAGCAATTTTGAGAATTTTAAACTCCCAGCTCTCAGTTTTCCCCCAGGAGGGGGAGTGCTGATGATATATCTGTGAACAGCTCTTACTATAGTTCAAAGTTATAAAATCTCAAAGTCAAATTATTCTATACTATTTAAGGTTTCTTTTCTAAACAAAAAAAGATTATAAATATCTTTTTAATAACTTAGTTCTCTTAAGTGTTTACAAGTAATATTCTAATTTTGTTAATAATTTCCTTTATGCATTTGCTTTCATCTATATACTACATAATATCATATGTGAGTATTTTAGTGAAATGAACCTTTTCAACAGAAAGAGAGAGAGAGAGAGAGAGAGAGAGAGAGAGAGAGAGAGAGAGAGAGAGAGAGAGAGAGAGAAGAGAGAGAGAGAGGAGAGAGAGAGAGAGAGAGAGAGAGAGAGAGAGAGAGAGAGAGAGAGAGAAGAGAGAGAGAGAGAGAGAGAGAGAGAGAGAGAGAGAGAGAGAGAGAGAGAGAGAGAGAGAGAGAGAGAGAGAGAGAGAGAGAGAGAGAATATGAGAATATACAGGTATATCTCCCAAAAATGTTACCTTCTTTAATTTCAGAATGCTTTGGTTTAACAAAAAACTGAAATAAAATAATGAACAATTTATTGAATAGCTGTGAATTAGCTATACGATTCAAAATAAGTCATTTTAATATCCCTGAGCCTCAGTTTCTTCATCTGTGAATTAGAAGGCTTAAAGGGGATTACATCAAAAGTTCTACCCCCTTAGATCTAAAATCAAATGAGCCTGAATGAGTCTGTGCTGTCTTTATACAGAATCTCAGTATTTACAAGATATTTTCCCCAGCAAGCATAACTCATGTTGTTATTTCCTCTTTCCAATTAAGATTGTACATGAGATTGGTAAATTTTAAGATCTAATGATCTTGTTATGAATGTTCATTTTAAATCAGATGGTCTTAGATAATGATTTATATGACAATTGTGTTTACTTTGCATTCTTGGACATTAAAATAGTGCATAGTATTCAAAAGATAGAAATTTAGTAGCTTCTTATCAGAGTAACATAAAACAACAGCTTGGCAAACCATAGGTGCATTACCCAAACAGCTCCTGCATTATAGGGGTACTAAAAAAGAAATGCAGCTGTCTCTGTTAGAGATCTGTTTGCATCAGGAAGATCCTTTTAATATTCTTTATTTGGCAGCTCACAATGAAAATTTAGGACCATGATAATGTTGACTAAAGAAGGGTTTAAAAAAAAATATATATATATATATATATATTCAAAGCACAGCATGCCAAGAAGGAAGCTGATTTATGAAGTCTTATGTTTATCATCACTAATATCATTTATGGCTCAAAACCTAGATAATTGCTGGGAGTTAGGAAATTTAAAATGGATACATATATGATAAAATGATATAATGATTGACTGCTACAGAGTACCATAAATGTGATGACTTCTAAAATTTAAAATGTTTTTTACAAGGATATTCATACCATTAATATTTTTTAATTTTCAAAAATAATTTTATAATTATAATATTCTTTGACAATGACAATATTTTTGACAACATTATCCCTTGTACTCCCTTCTGTTCCAAATTTTTCCCCTCCTTCCCTCCACCCCCTCCTCTAGATAAAAGGCATTCCCATACATATTAAATATGTTATAGTAGGTACAATATATATGTGCAGAACCGAATTTTGTTATTGTTGTTGCAAAGGAAGAATTAGATTTAGAAGGTAAAAATAAACTGGGGAGAAAAACAAAGAATGTTAACAGTTTGCACTCATTTCCCAGTGTTCCTTCTCTAGGTGCAGCTGATTCTGTCTATCATTGATCAATTAGAATTGGATTAGCTCTTCTCTATGTTGAAGATATCCACTTCCATCAGAATACATCCACATACAGTATCATTGTTGCAGTGTATAATGATTTCCTAGTTCTGCTCGTTTCAATCAGCATCAGTTGATGTAAGTCTCTCCAAGCCTCTCTGTATTCCTCCTGCTGGTCATTTCTTACAGAGCAATAATATTACATAACATTCATATACCATAATTTACTCAACCATTCTCCAACTGATGGGCATCCATTCATTTTCCAGTTTCTAGCTACTACATAAAGAGCTGCCACAAACATTCTGGCACATACAGGTCCCTTTTCTTTCTTTAGTATTTCCTTGGGATATAAGCCCAATAGTATCACTGCTGGATCAAAGGGTATGCACAGTTTGATAACTTTTGGGGCATAATTCCAAATTGCTCTCCAGAATGGTTGGATTCTTTCACAACTCCACCAACAATGCGTCAGTGTCCCAGTTTTCCCAAATCCCCTCCAAAATTCATCATTATTTGTTCCTGTTATCTTAGCAAATCTGACAGGTGTGTAGTGGTATCTCAGAGTTCTCTTAATTTGCATTTCTCTGATCAATAGTGATTTGGAACACTCTTTCATATGAGTGGAAATAGTTTCAATTTCATCATCTGAAAATTGTCTTTTCATACCCTTTGGCCATTTATCAATTGGAGAATGGCTTGATTTCTTTAAATTAAAGTCAGTTCTCTGTATATTTTGGAGATGAGGCCTTTATTAGAACTTTTAACTTTAAAAATGTTTTCCCAGTTTCTTACTTCCCTTCTAATCTTGTTTGCATTTGTTTTGTTTGTACAAAAACTTTTTAATTTGATGTAATCATTTTTTTAAATTTTGTGATAAATAATGATCTCTAGTTCTCATTTGGACAAAAATTCCTTCCTCTTCCACAAGTATTAGAGGTAAACTACGCAGTATTCCTCTAATTTATTTATGATCTTGTTCTTTATGCCTAAATCATGGACCCATTTTGATCTTATATTAGTATGTGGTGTTAAGTGCGGGTCCATGCCTAGTTTCTGCCATTCTAATTTCCAGTTTTCTCAGCAGTTTTTGTCAAATAATGAATTCTTATCCCAAAAGTTGGGATCTTTGGGTTTGTCAAACACTAGATTGCTATTTTTATTCATTATCTTGTCCTGTGAACCTAACCTATTCCACTGATCAACTAATCAATTTCTTAGCCAATACCAAATGGTTTTGGTGACTGCTGCTTTATAATATAGTTCTAAATCAGGTACAGCTAGGCCACCTTCACTTGATTTTTTTTCATTACTTCCCTTGAAATTCTTGACCTTTTGTTCTTCCATATGAATTTTGTTGTTATTTTTTCTAGGTCATTATAATAATTTCCTGGGAGTCTGATTGGTATAGCACTAAATAAATAGATTACTTTAGGGAATATTGTCATCTTGATTATATTCACTTGGCCTATCAAAGAGCACTTAATGTCTTTCCAATTATTTAATTCTGACTTTATTTTTGTGTCAAGTGTATTGTAATTTTGCTCATATAATTCCTGACTTTCCTCTGGTAGATATATTCCCAAATATTTTATACTATTGACTGTTATTTTGAATGAGATTTCTCTTTGTATTTCTTGCTGTTGGATTGTGTTGGTAATGTATAAAAATGATGAGGATTTATGTGAATTTATTTTGTATCCTGAAACTGCTAAAGTTCTGAATTATTTCTAATAGTTTTTTAGCAGAATCTTTGTGGTTTTCTAAGTATACCATCATATCATCTGCAAAGAGTGATAGTTTGATTTCCTCATTTCCTACTCTAATTCCTTGAATCTCTTTCTCGGCTCTTATTGCCAAGGCTAGCGTTTCTAGTACCATATTGAATAGTAATGGTGATAGTGGGTAACCTTGTTTTACTCCTGATCTTACTGGGAAAGGTTCCAGTTTATCACCATTACATATGATGGTTTTAAATATATGCTCCTTATTATTTTAAGAAATAGTCCATTTATTCCTTTACTCTCAAGTGTTTTTAGTAGGAATAGATGTTGGATTTCATCAAATGCTTTTTCTGCATCTATTGAGATGATCATATGGTTTTTGTTATTGATATAGTCGATTAGGCTAATAGTTTTCCTAATATTGAACCAGCTCTGCATTCCTGGTATAAATCCCACTTGGTCATAGTGTATTATCCTGGGGATGATTTTCTGTAGTCTTTTTGCTAATATTTTATTTAAGATTTTAGCATCAATATTCATTAGGGAGATTGGTCTATAATTTTCTTTCTCTGTTTTCAGCCTATTTGGTTTTGTTATCAGTACCATGTCTGTGTCATAAAAGGAATTTGGTAGGACTCATTCAATCCCTATTTTTTCAAATAGTTTATATAGCATTGGAGTAAGTTGTTCTTTAAATGTTTGGTAGAATTCACATGTAAATCAATCTGGTCCTGGGGATTTTTTCTTAGGTAGTTGGTTAATAGCTTGTTCTATTTCTTTTTCTGAAATGGGACTATTTAGACTATTTACTTCTTCCTCTGTTAATCTGGGCAAGCTATATTTTTGAAGGTATTCTTCCATTTCATTTAAGTTATCGAATTTATTGGCATAAAGTTGGGCAAAGTAGCTCCTAACTATTGTTCTAATTTCCTCTTCATTAGTGGCGAGTTCTCCTGCAATTGTCAATGCTGGAAAATTACCTACGCATAAATTTTTTGTAATAATAATAAAGAAAACTATCTATGCCTGTGTTTTGAAAAAAAATCTTTATAAAAATTAAGCTACATTTTTCTGTTCACCAATCCCCCCTTTACCCACACACTAAGCAATTTAAAATAGATTATACATGTGTGATATTTTACATGTCTTTCCATACTAATAATGTTGTAAAAGAAAAATCAAAACAAAACAAAAAAGAGAGAGAGAAAGAAAAAGCAAACAAACAAAAAAGCTTAACACAGTGTGTTTCAATCTGCATTCAGTCTCCATCGTTCTGTTTCTAGATGTGGATGACATTTTCTTTCCCAAGTCTATTTGAATTGTCTGGAATCACTGTATTGTTGGAAAGAACCAAATCTCTCACAGTTGATTGTTACATAGTCTTCTTGTTCCTCTGTACAAAGTTCTCCTGCTTCTGATCATTTCACTCAGCATCAGTTCATGTAAGCCTTTCCAGGCCTTTGTGAAGTCAGCCTGCTTATCATTTCTTATAGAATTATAATATTTTGTCATGTTCATATACTACAACTTATTCAAATATTCCCCAATTGATCCACTTAATTCCCATATGCCTGAGACCACAAAAAGATTATCCCGAGGTTTTTTTTTTAATTTATTTAGAAATTCTTGAAAGACATCTATTTCATTAAATATCTCTCTTTACTACAACCCCCAAAAGATTATATTCAATTTTGTTAGGAAGATGATTTTTGTTTTTAATCCTCAGTTCTTTACTTTCTAGTTTAATATATTCCAAGTTCTGTAATTATTTAATGTGGAACCTGCCAAAGCCTGCACAATCCTTCCTAATTGTAGCTCCTCAATATTTGAATTATTTATTTCTGGCTATTTGCAATATTTTTTCTTCATCTGGGAACTCTGGAATTTTATTGGGATTTTTATTTTAGGATCTCTTTCAGGGGGTGATCAGTAGATTATTGGAATTTCTATTTTACCTTATGCCTGATATATCCAGGCAGGTTTCTTTGAGAATTTCTTCAAAGCTGATATCCAAGGTTTGTTGTTGTTGTTTTAGTTTTTATTTTCCTCTGCTTTAATCATACTATAGGCTTTCAGATAGTCAAAGAAATATTATAGTATCTCTCCTGAATATATTTTCTAGGTCATTTGTTTTTCCAATAAAAATTTCACATTTTCTTCCTCTTTTTTTTTTTTTTTAATTTTGTGAATTGTCACTCGATGCCTCATTGAGTCATTAGTTTCCATTTCTTCAGTTCAAAGTTTTAAAAATTATTTTCTTCAGTGAGATTTTATACTTCTGTTTCCATTTGGGCACTTCTATTTTTTAGATTTTTTTCCCTTGGTGAATTTTTGTTTATCTTTTCCCATACAATGGACTATTTTTTTTCATGATCCTTTTTTATTACTCTTATTTCTTTTCCTAATTTTTTCTTCTATTACTTAAAATTGATTTTTAAAACCCTTTTAAAGTTATTCCAAGAATTATTTTTATGCTTGAGACCAAATTGCATTTTTCTTGTGGCTTCACAATTAGATATTTTGAATTTTAAAATTTATGCCTTGAACCTCCTTAACACCAAAGTAATTTCTATATTAGACTCTTTCTTTCTCTCTCTCTCTCTCTCTTTCTCTCTCTCTCTTTCTCTTTCTCTATCTCTATCTCTCTTAATTTTGTTTCTTTTTTGATCTTTTGTTCTGCTTATTTTTGTGACTTGGTGTTTTTATGTAATCAATAAACTCTAGTCTGGCATTATCCTCCCAGGCTTTTTATACTCAGGCTTTGGGTCTTACTGCTGGCTTTCACTTGGTTTGGAGAGTTAGCTTCTTGCTTTGTTCTGCAGAGGAGACTTTTTTTTTTCTGACTTGCTTTGTAGGGGTTAGATCTCTTTGGTCTCCTCTGGGTATAGGATTCAGCAGGTAGAGTGCTTCAGAAGTGGGGATTTCCTGCTGGATTGGAAATAGGGTCTTTCTGCTAGCACGCCCTAAAAGAGTAAAAATTCCATGTGAGTGTATCCAATATTGGATCACTTTCTTTTGTTTTGCCATATTTCTTCCTAAATTCTTGAAGTAATTATTGTATCTGGAGGACATATTTCTTTCTACTATTAATGTTTGTTTCTATTAATTTATTTGTTGTTGTATCTGCTTGTTTTTTTTTCTTTTCTTTTTTTTTTTTTTTTGTTTGTTTGTTTTGTTTTGTTTTTAATTATCTTCCTCCTGACTTCTTTGGAAATTTTATTCATCCTTCTATACTGTTTTCCTGTCTTTCTCACTTTCTGATTTTCTTCTCTCTGACAGAGATTTCCTTGAGTTTTGGATATCAAAGCATCTTAGACTCCTCATACACTGAACAATTCATAGTTTACCAACATAGATTTATGTTTCCAAATGACTTTTTAAAGGATTGAACTGACCCATTGGAAGATTGATACTTTTCCTCTAACTTGTTGGATTGCCACATAACTGTTCCTCAACAGTAAAATACACTGTTCAGTTCCATCTATTTCTCAATTATCTTTCCTAAAAAATTAAAATTACTATCATAGTGTTGTTACCATATCCATTGATTTCTATTGTTTAGGAGTTTGGGTCACCTAAGTCTTTGAAAAAAGTGATGGAGTAGAATGTTGGCTTAAAATGTATTTCAAGCCTACATATGATTTTTCCCTCTTTCCCTCAGTTTCTCTGCTCTCCTATAGATGTCTTTTGCAGTACAAGGCACTATGGAGAGAAAAAGCCAAGAGCTTTCGCTGCCTGGAGCACTATTTCATGATGGCTGACTGTAATATCTAAAGCAAACTTCCACTATGTGGAAATGGCTGGGATCTCCACAATGAATAAGGAGGATAAAGGACCAGTGTATAGGGTTAGATTTTGTTGTGAGCCCTTATCTAGTCCTTGAGTTAGATAGTGCAAACTCATAGGTAATAGGTAGCATGGAGGCAGGGGGAGAGGGTGTAAGGAGTCAGTTCAAGACAGGCCATCAATTTTTACACTTTTGGATTCCAAGTTTCTTAGGACTCAGATTTAATTGAAGTTGCTTTGTTTTTGTTTCATCATTTGACTTTTGGGGAGATTTTAAAAATTATAGGAATCAAAGAAAATGTTCACTCCTCTTTTAGCTTGTCCTGCAACATCACATTTCATCTCTTTATGAATTTATAAAATTTAGTTGCCCGAACAGAAATGCAGTCCCTTTTCATTTCTACAAAAACCTGTTGTTTCCTTCTAATCTCTGTTTATATGTCACCTCCTATAGGAAGCCCATACTTAACCCCTTGTTAGGGGCCAATGCCATACTTGGTAATGTCTTATCCAGAACATTTTATATATTTTTTAAATTAACTTTCAATTACATGCATTTTCTCCAATACAATATAATCATCAGGGGGCGGAGCCAAGATGGCAGAGAAGAAACACACGACTCTGTGAACGTCCTTAATCCCTCACAACCAATTAGCTAAATCAGCCTCAGAAATAGTGCTGGACTGATAGATACCACAAGGACTGGAAGCACGACTTACCAGCTGAACAGAATCAGGAGTTTCAACAGAAAAGGTCAGTTCCCAGGGGAGGAAGAAGAGAGGCCAGCACAGACAGCTGTTTGCTAGCATACTGTGCCGATTGCACTGGGAAGGGCTCTGGGATCAGAGAAGACATTGAGATAAAGGAATCTGGCACAGGCTGTTAGCTCTTCTCTGCTTATAATATAGCAGTTCAGAAGAGAAATCTAAACTACTTTTTAAAATTCAGATAGATTAGATTTTCCCAGATCCTGGGTGTGACTCAGCAGATCTCAGCACCAGGGGGTGTGGCCTCAGCTCCCACCTGAGACTAGTTAAAGAGATTGACAAGTGGGCAGATACGGCCCAAGGCAACACACACTGACTAGCTTAGCTGGAGGGTGTGGAACTCAGCTCCATAAGTCCCAGAGAAGCGGAAACTTTGAACTAGGGACCACGGTTTCTGGCAGACACTTCCAGTTTGAGCACAAGGGCTTTTCACGTCACCTGCTGTAGACATCCACGCCCCACCAGGAAGCTTAGGCTGGGCTTTGTGCCTTCTTTATTGTTCAATCTCAAACCTCAGGGAAGCAGCTAGAATACAACCTCCTCAAGGCACAGCAGTGCTAGTCACCTCTGAGGCACTTCCAGGGAGGGGATAGGGAACTCTCTCCCAGAGCTCTCTCTTAGCTCAGGCGCAAGAGCCACTGCATCCATCTGGTCTGGAAGGAAGCTGGTAAAGAAGTAAATAAATAATTTCCTACCCCAGGGACAGACCCCAAAAGATTTTTTAAGTATGAACAAAAAAGCCAGAAAAACTATAGATTCCTTCTACACAGAGAAAGAGCGGGTATCCAACCCCAAGGAAGTTAACAGCAGAGAGTCAACAGATAACAACCTAAAGGGGAACGATTCCTGCCCCCCATCACATAACTCTCTCCTAGAAGAGACTATTAGAAAGTTAAGAGAGTTTGAAGAAAAATGGGGAATGGAAAGGGAAGCTATGATAGACAATAACAATGTTCTGAAATTAGAGTTGGAAAAAATAAAGAATTCACAGGAGATGCAGGGAAACAAAATTTGTGAATTAGAAAAGGTTAAAAATCACAGGAAAGCAGGATTTCTGAATTGGAAAAGAATAAAAAGTCTCAAGAAAATAGAATTTCTGAATTGGAAAAAGAAAGTAGTTCTCAAAAAAATCAGGGAAATGGAAAAAAAATTCAATAGAGCAAAATAATTCATTTAAAAACGAAATTGGGCATTTACAAAAAGAACTAAAAACTGTGAAAGAAGAAAATAACTCGATGACATGATGGTATACTTAGAGAACCCCAAAGACTCTGCTAAAAAGCTATTAGAAATAATTCAGAATTTTAGCAAAGTCGCAGGATACAAAATAAATCCACATAAATCCTCAGGATTTTTATACATTACCAACACAATCCAACAGCAAGAGATACAAAGAGAAATTCCATTCAAAATAACAGTCGATAGTATCAAATATTTGGGAATATATCTACCAAAGGAGAGTCAGGAATTATATGAGCAAAATTACAAAACACTTGCCACAAAAATAAAGTCAGATTTAAATAATTGGAAAGACATTCAATGTTCTTGGATAGGCCGAGCGAATATAATAAAGATGACAATACTCCCCAAACTAATCTATTTATTTAGTGCTATACCACTCAGACTCCCAAGAAACTATTTTAATGACCTAGAAAAAATAACAACAAAATTCATATGGAAGAATAAAAGGTCGAGAATTGCAAGGGAACTAATGAAAAAAAAGTCAGAGGAAGGTGGTCTAAGTGTACCTGATTTAAAGCTATATTATAAAGCAACAGTCACCAAAACCATTTGGTATTGGCTAAGAAATAGACTAGTTGATCAGTGGCATAGGTTAGGTTCACAGGACAAGATAGTGAATAAAAATAGCAATCTAATCTTTGACAAACCCAAAGATCCCAAATTTTGGGATAAGAATTCATTATTTAACAAAAACTGCTGGGAAAACTGGAAATTAGTATGGCAGAAACTAGGCATGGACCCACATTTAACACCACATACTAAGATTAGATCAAAATGGGTCCAAGATTTAGGCATAAAGAACGAAATCATAAATAAATTGGAGGAACATGGGATGGTTTACCTCTCAGACTTGTGGAGGAGGAAGGAGTTTGTGTCCAAGGGAGAACTAGAGTCCATTATTGATCACAAAATAGAACATTTTGATTACACCAAATTAAAAAGTTTCTGCACAAACAAAACTAATGCAAACAAGATTAGAAGGGAAGTAACAAATTGGGAAAAAATTTTTACAGTTAAAGGTTCTGATAAAGGCCTCATCTCCAAAATATACAGAGAATTGACTTTAATTTATAAGAAATCAAGCCATTCTCCAATTGATAAATGGTCAAAGGATATGAACAGACAATTTTCAGATGATGAAATTAAAACTATTTCCACTCATATGAAAGAGTGTTCCAAATCACTATTGATCAGAGAAATGCAAATTAAGACAACTCTGAGGTATCATTACACACCTGTCAGATTGGCTAAAATGACAGGAACAAATAACGATGAATGTTGGAGGGGCTGTGGGAAAACTGGGACACTGATGCATTGTTGGTGGAATTGTGAAAGAATCCAACCATTCTGGAGAGCAGTCTGGAATTATGCCCAAAAAGTTATCAAAATGTGCATACCCTTTGACCCAGCCATACTACTACTGGGCTTATACCCCAAGGAACTACTAGAGAAGGGAAAGGGTCCTGTGTGTGCCAAAATGTTTGTGGCAGCCCTTTTCATAGTGGCTAGAAGCTGGAAGATGAATGGATGTCCATCAATTGGAGAATGGTTGGGTAAACTATGGTATATGAATGTTATGGAATATTACTGTTCTATAAGAAATGACCAACAGGAGAAATACAGAGAGGCTTGGAGAGACTTACATCAATTGATGCTGAGTGAAACGAGCAGAACCAGAAGGATCATTATACACTTCAACAATGATACTGTACGAGGATGTATGCTGATGGAAGTGGATTTCTTCAACATAGAGAAGAGCTAATCCAATTCCAATTGATTAATGATGGACAGAACCAGCTACATCCAGAAAAGGACTGGGAAATGAATGTAAACTGTTATTTTTACCTTCTGAATCCAATTCTTCCTGTGCAACAAAAAATTCGGTTCTACACACATATATTGTATCTAAATTATACTGTAATATATTTAACATATATAAGACTGCTTGCCATCAGGGGGAGGGGGTTGGGGGAGGAAGGGAAAAAATCTGAATAGAAGTAAGTGCAAGGGATAATGTTGTAAAAAATTACCCATGCATATGTACTGTCAAAAAATGTTATAATTATAAAATAAAATAAAAAAAATAATAATAATAAAAAAAAAAAAAAAAAAAGAATATAACTCAAAAAAAAAAAAAAAAAAAAGAAGAAAATAACTCCTTAAAAGTCAGGATGGAACAAATAGAAATGAATGATTCACAGATAACCCAAGAATCACTCAAACAAAACAAAAACAAAAAAAAAAAAATGAGAAGCTGGAGAACAACGTCAAATACTTACTGGGAAAATCTATAGACCTGGAAAATAGATCTAGGAGAGATAATCTGCGGATCATTGGACTTCCCGAAAACTATGACCAAAAAAATAGCCTAGATTCTATTTTACAGGAAATTATTAAAGAGAACTGTCCAGAGATAATATAAACAGAAGAAAAAGTAGATGTGGAAAGAATTCATCGAACTCCTTCTGAAATAGACCCTAAAAAAAGAACACCACGGAATATTGTGGCTAAGCTGCAGAATTACCACACAAAGGAGAAAATCCTGCAAGCAGCTAGAAAAAAACAATTTAAATACCAAGGTGCCACAATAAGGGTCACTCAAGATCTGGCTGCCTCCACATTAAAAGATAGAAGGGCCTGGAACCTGATATTCCATAAGGCAAAAGATCAAGGACTGCAACCAAGAATGAACTACCCAGCTAAGTTTAGCATCTTTTTCCATGGAAGAAAATGGTCATTCAATGAAATAGAGGAATTTTCTATATGTTTCTAAGAAAAAAAAAACAGACTTAAACAAAAAATTTGATCTACATCCACAAGACTGAAGAGAAACAGAAAAAGGTACACAGAACCCTTGAGAACTGTAACTCTGTTGTGGGTATATAAAAAGTACTCAAGGATAATTTGATTTTACTGATATAAAAGAAAAAAAGGGGGGTGTAGTAAAGGGAAGGAGGTTGTTTCAGAAAAAGGGGAAGGAATGATAAAAAGAGGGAAACTACATCCCAGGAAGAGGCATAGAAAATACACCATATCTGAGGGAACTTAGTGAGGGGGAGAATCATTGTGTGAATCTTACTCTCATCAGGAGAGGCTCAAAGAGTAAATAATTAACATAATTGTTTTTCAGAGAATTTTCTCTCACCTCATTAAAAGGAGGGAGAGGAAAAGGGAAAAGGAAAAGGAGAATAAGTGAAGGGACTTGGAGGGAGGGGGGAGGGATACTAAAAAAAAGGGAGGGTTGCACGTCAGAAGGGGCGTCTGTAAATTAAATATTGGGGAGGGGGATCAGGGTGGTCAAGGGAAAAAGCATAATCTGGGGATAATATGATGGCAGGAAATACAGAATTAGTAATTTTAACTGTAAATGTGAATGGAATGAACGCTCCCACCAAACGGAGAAGGATAGCAGACTGGATCAAAAATCATAACCCTACAATATGTTGTCTGCAGGAAACACACTTAAAGCAGGGAGATACATACAGAGTAAAGATAAAAGGTTGGAACAGAATTTATTATGCTTCAGGAAAAGCCAAAAAAGCAGGGGTAGCTATCCTTATCTCAGATCAAGCAAAAGCAGAAGTAGATCTAGTTAAAAAAGATAAGGAAGGAAACTATATCCTGCTGAAAGGTAGCATAAATAATGAAGCCATATCAATACTAAACATATATGCACCAAGTGGTATAGCATCTAACTTTCTAAAGGAAAAGTTAAGAGAATTGCAAGAAAAAATAGACAGCAAAACTATAATAGTGGGAGATCTCAACCTTGCACTCTCAGATTTAGACAAATCAAACCACAAAACAAATAAGAATGAAATGAAAAAAGTAAATAGAACATGAGAAAAACTAGGTATGATAGACCTTTGGAGAAAACTGAATGGCAATAGAAAGGAATATACTTTCTTCTCAGCAGTTCATGGATCCTATATAAAAAATAGATCATATATTAGGACATAAAGATCTCAAAATTAAATGTAGGAAGGCAGAAATAATAAATGCCTTCTTCTCAGATCACAATGCAATAAAAGCTACATTCAGTAAGAAGTTAGGTGTAAATAGACCAAAAAGTAATTGGAAACTGAATAATCTCATCTTAAAGAATGACTGGGTGAAACAGCAAATTATAGAAACAATTAATAATTTCACCCAAGATAATGACAATGATGAGACATCATACCAAAATCTGTGGGATGCAGCCAAAGCAGTAATAAGGGGAAATTTTATATCTTTAGAGGCTTATTTGAAGAAAATAGAGAAAGAGAAGATTAACGAATTGGGCTTACAACTTAAAAGGCTAGAAAAAGACCAAATTATAAACCCCCAACCAAAAATTAAACTTGAAATACAAAAATTAAAAGGAGAAATCAATAATATTGAAAGTAAAAAAAAAAAAAAACAATTGAATTAATAAATAAAACCAAGAGAGTTGGTTTTATGAAAAAGCCAATAAAATAGATAAATCTTTGGTAAATTTTATCAGAAAAAAGAAAGGAAAATCAAATTGTTAGTCTTACAAATGAAAAGGGGGATCTTTCCACCAATGAAGAGGAAATTAGAGAAATAATAAGGAGTTACTTTGCCCAACTTTATGCCAATAAATTTCATAACTTAAGTGAAATGGATGACTTTCTCCAAAAATATAGGCTCCCTAGATTAACAGAGGCGGAGATAAATTGCTTAAATAGTACCATTTCAGAAAAAGAAATAGAACAAGCTATTAATCAACTCCCCAGGAAAAAATCCCCAGGACCAGATGGATTCACAAGTGAATTCTACCAAACATTTAAAGAACAATTAGCCCCAATGTTATATAAATTATTTGAAAAAATAGGGCATGAAGGAGTCCTACCAAACTCCTTTTATGACACAGACATGGTACTGATACCTAAACCAGGTCGATCGAAAACTGAGAAAGAAAATTATAGACCAATTTCCTTAATGAATATTGATGCTAAAATCTTAAATAAGATATTAGCAAAAAGACTTCAGAAAATCATCTCCAGGATAATACACTATAATCAAGTAGGATTTATACCAGGAAGGCAGGGCTGGTTTAATATTAGGAAAACTATTAATATAATTGACCATATTAATAATCAAATTAATAAAAACCTTATGATCATCTCAATAGATGCAGAAAAAGCATTTGACAAAATCCAACATCCATTCCTATTAAAAACTCTTGAGAGTATAGGAATAAATGGACTATTCCTTAGAATAATCAGGAGCATATATTTAAGACCGTCAGTAAGCACAATCGGCAATAGAAATAAACTGCAACCTTTCCCAGTAAGATCAGGAGTGAAACAAGGTTGCCCATTATCAACATTACTATTCAATATAGTACTAGAAACGCTAGCCTCGGCAATAAGAGCCGAGAAAGAGATTCAAGGAATTAGAGTAGGAAATGAGGAAATCAAACTATCACTTTTTGCAGATGACATGATGGTATACTTAGAGAACCCCAAAGACTCTGCTAAAAAGCTACTAGAAATAATTCAAAATTTCAGCAAAGTGGCAGGATACAAAATAAATCCACATAAATCCTCGGCATTTTTATATATCACTAACAAAATGCAACAGCAAGAGATACAAAGAGAAATTCCATTCCAAACAAATGTTGAGAGTATAAAGTATTTGGGAATCCATCTACCAAAGAATAGTCAGGAATTATATGAGAAAAATTACAAAACACTTGCCACAAAAATAAAGTCAGATTGAAATAATTGGAAAGACATTCAGTGTTCTTGGATAGGCCGAGCGAATATAATAAAGATGACAATACTCCCCAATCTAATCTATTTATTTAGTGCTATACCAATCAGACTCCCAAGAAACTATTTCAATGACCTAGAAAAAATAACAACAAAATTCATATGGAAGAATAAAAGGTCGAGAATTGCAAGGGAACTAATGAAAAAAAAAACTCAGAGGAAGGTGGTCTAAGTGTACCTGATCTAAAGCTATATTATATAGCAGCAGTCACCAAAACCATTTGATATTGGCTAAGAAATAGAACGGTAGATCAGTGGAACAGATTAGATACAAAGACAAAAAAGGGTACATCTATAGCAATCTAATCTTTGACAAACCCAAAGATACCAACATTAGGGATAAAAATTCATTATTTGGAAAAAATTGTTGGGAAAACTGGAAACTAATATGGCAGAAATTAGATATGGATCCACACTTAACACCATATACCAAGATAAGATCAAAATAGGTCCATGATTTAGGCATAAAGAATGAAATCATAAACAGATTAGAGGAACAGAGGATAGTCTACCTCTCAGACCTGTGGAGGAGGAAGGAATTTATGACCAGAGGAGAACTAGAGATCATTATTGATTACAAAATAGAAGATTTTGATTACATCAAACTAAAAAGTTTCTGTACAAATAATACTAATGCAAACAAGATTAGAAGGAAAGTAACAAATTGGGAAAATATTTTTAAAAGCAAAGGTTCTGACAAAGGTCTCATTTCCAAAATATATACCGAACTGACTCTAATTTATAAGAAACCGAACCATTCTCCAATTGATAAATGGTCAAAGTCTATGAACAAGCAATTCTCAGAGGAAGAAATTGAAACTATATCCACTCACATGAAAGAGTGTTCCAACACTACTGATCAGAGAAATGCAAATTAAGACAACTCTGAGATACCACTACACACCTGTCAGATTGGCTAAGATGACAGGAACAAATAATGATGAATGTTGGAGGGGATGTGGGAAAACTGGGACACTAATACATTGCTGGTGGAGTTGTGAAAGAATCCAGCCATTCTGGAGAGCAATTTGGAACTATGCCCAAAAAGTTATCAAACTGTGCATACCCTTTTACCCAGAAGTACTACTACTGGGCTTATATCCCAAAGAAATACTAAAGAGTGGAAAGAGACCTATATGTGCCAAAATGTTTGTGGCAGCTCTTTTTGTTGTAGCTAGAAACTGGAAGATGAATGGATGTCCATCAGTTGGAGAATGGTTGGGTAAATTATGGTATATGAAGGTTATGGAATATTATTGCTCTGTAAGAAATGACCAGCAGGAGGAATACAGAGAGGCTTGGAGAGACTTACATCAACTGATGCTGAGTGAAATGAGCAGAACCACAAGATCACTGTACACTTCAACAACAATACTGTATGAGGATGTATTCTGATGGAGGTGGAAATCTTCAACATAAAGAAGATCCAACTCACTTCCAGTTGATCAATGATGGACAGAGGTAGCTACACCCAGAGAAGAAACACTGGGAAGTGAATGTAAATTGTTAGCACTAATATCTGTCTGCCCAGGTTACATGTACCTTTGGAATCTAATGCTTATTGTGCAACAAGAAAATGGTATTTACACACATGTATTGTATCTAGGTTATATTGTAACACATGTAAAATGTATCGGATTGCCTGTCATCGGTGGGAGGGAGTAGAGGGGGATAATTTGGAAAAATGAATACAAGGGATAACATTATTAAAAAATATATAATAAAAATTATTAAAAAAACAATATAATCATCATTAAGTTAGGAATTCATTTTAATTTTTTATATCCAAAGTGTCAAGCACAGGGACAAGGCCATGAAGACCCTTAATGAATGTATTGTTGAATTCAAATGCTTTTTGAAGCTTATTTTTTTCTTTTAAATCTCAAGTAACTTAAATTTTTCTTCTTTTGTGAATTTCAAAATAAAATTCTCTCCTATTATCCAAAGGAATAGCCTTGTGGTCAGTATTGCCCTTTTTCATTTTGTTACAGTGAACAAATTGTGTGAACCATTTGATTATCACTTAATAATGAGAGCGTTGGAGGCAGCAATTGAAACCAGCTGCATTGGACTGTCTGGACCCATCATTATTTCTGCTTCATGGAATTAGCCATTGTTAGGGTTCACATTGACTCATTTTCGGGCTTTCAACACTTGAGCGGTCCACCTGGGATACCTAATGAAAAAAAGTCTATGTTAATAAAAATAGCTTTTGCAGAAAAGTCAGTCTCATATAAATGAGACTTAAAGGATCTGGGATAATCAAATTCTCCTCTTCATCCACTTATAAACACTATATGAATATGTGCTCAAATAATTCTGGTGAAGGGATTTGGAAATCAGAAAAACACAGTCCCTTCAGCAAAGCCAAGCACTGCATGTTGACTGTCATATTCACTTTATTAAATAATTGATGTTCATTCTTCATTTATTTGAGTAGGTGGGTCAAGATGTGACATCTTAAAACTTTACACTTGACATGTTTTCAAGGTTTTTGATACTATAAAAGATATTCTATTATTTTACTTCATTTTAGAGCTACTATATAAGAAAAGTGAACAATGACAATTGGTAAACATTCAGTGCTTTAAAAAATACTTTTCAGTGATGGTATTTTATTTTCTCCATTTTTCCCTTGCCAAATAAATTCAAAGCTTAGAAAATAAATGCACTCTACTAGAAATCAATTTTAGTTTGTATGCTATATTAGCAATTTTACATATTTTATGAACAATTCAGGCATTGTTTTTCTAATGCTTTCAAAAATAAAATTCATTGTCAGATTCAAGAAAGAGCACTTAAAATCAGATCTCCAGCTGTAAAACATTTCATTGTCTCTTTTCCCAAAAGATGTGATCTACATTTCTAAGCCTTAAAGACTGGAAATGATCTCTAGACCCTCACTACCCATTAACTTTAGGGAGTCTCTCTCTCTCTCTCTCTCTCTCTCTCTCTCTCTCTCTCTCTCTCTCTCTCTCTCTCTGTCTCTCTGTCTCTCTCTCTATCTATTCTCTCTCTCTTTTTCTCTCTCTCTCTTCTGTTTCTCTCTCTCTTTTGCTCTCTCTCTCTGTTTCTCTTTCTCTTTCTCTCTCTCTTTGTTTTTTATCTGCCTTTGTCTCTGTGAGTGTGTGTGTAGGTGTGTGTGTGCTTGTGCATGTGTATCTGGTAGGTGGAAGAATGGATACAATGCTAGACCTGGATGAGTTTTTACTGACTCATTTTTCTGTTTTCAAATCTGGCCTCAGCTAACTTATTAGATTTGTGACATTGGACAAGTCAGTTTTTGCTGGAGTTTCCACATCTCTTAAATGAGCTGGAGAAGTATATGGCACACCACTCCAGCATCTTTGTCAAGAAAAGTCCAAATGAGTCCTGAAGAGTCAGACATAGCTCCAATGACTGAACAACAATAAGCATTTATTGAATTGATTTTGATTCTCTCCCTATATTCCACAATATATGCTTTAAACAAATTACTTATCCTTTCTCACTTCCATCCATCATCTCATCCATTACTTTTAACCTAGTATACTCTCAGTTAGTAAAATTTACTGCCTAGTGGCATTCCACATAATCAGCAGGATATACTGTGTTACTTTTTCCCCCTTTAGACGCCTCTTTTTTTTTTTAATTGTTCTGCACATTTTATTTTCTGTAATCATTTATATAATGCTTCTTAATGACTACCTTGTTTTCTAGCAGGATTATCACCAGCTTAACCAGAGGGTAATTGCATTTTTTCACACAGTTCTATAAGATCTTGAAAGCTTTTGTACTATTGAAGAGAATATTCACAATGCCAAATATGCAAATACTTAAAGTATTATTTTTAATTATATTTGTTTATGTTTCTGAAGATAGTTTCAAATAGTTCACATAATATTAGAAAAAAAAACCAATGTGCTATTTAGTATTTTTTCTAAAATGCTTTGATTTTCCTTTTTAAAAAATGTTAGCTATAAGATTTTGCACTATAATAGAATTGTGTGTGTATTAAGGAATTATTTTAATATAAAATGTAAAATAAAAGCCTTCAGACACTACATTCTAAAAGAGAAAATAAAGTCAATCTAAATGAAGAAGACATTAGAAGCTGAATCACAAAATATATGAAAGATTACTGTTCAGTAAGTGATGCTGTGAAGATAGCTTGGTGCCAAGTTGTAAAAAGCTTTTAAAACACAGAGGAACTTAGATTGTATTCTAGATGCCAAATGGAGACAGTGAAGTCTATTGAGTGAAAAAGAAACTTTGTTAATTCTGTGAAGGATGTTTCTGAGAGAGTAGAGACTTGAGAGAGGGAAATTCTTAAGAAACCATTACATTTTTGTTGAAGAGTGGTAAAGAGGGCCTAATCTACAATCATGATTGTGTAAATAGAGAAATAGGATCAGATATGAGAAATGTGATAGAAACAGAATTATAGGATGTGGTAATTGTTCTGATACAGAACGAGAATGATAATGAGTAATAAACAATAATATTTATGAAAAGGGCCTAAAAGATTGGAAAAATGGTGATGCCCTGAAAAAAAAAAAGTAGGGGAATTCAGCAGAGAAGAGACTTTGTGTGAGAAGATTCTGTGTTTGCTTTTATACATATTGAATCTATAATGTCTCGGAAATAATCAATTATAGACTAATCAAATATAGTAGGAATGTGGAACTACAAATGGGAGTTCAGGATAAAGATCGGGATTAAGTATAAGTTATCTACACAAATATGAACATTAAATGCATAAGAGCTAAAGAGATACCCCAGAAAGAGAAAAGGACTCAGTAGAAAGTCAAGTAGTATATGTCAAAGAGCTAGAATATGAAGAGGATGATCAAGTAACTGAAGATTTAGAAGGACCAAGTAAAAGAAAAGTATTATCATAAAAACATAGAGGTGCAAAAATATCTAGACAATAGGCAAACTGATAGCATCATAAGCAGAGGAGTAATGAGTAAGAAAGAAAGTTTAGAGAAGACCACAATAAAAGATTAAGGGCAAATCAGAATGCAAAAGGTTAATTGGTTAATATGAGGTGGGAAAGTGAAGACGTTGAATATAGATAATTTTTTAACAGGATTTTGTCTGAAAAAGGATGATAATGGTTAGTGATTTTTTTTCTTTGTAGTTTTCTCTTTTTTAAGGGAAAAGTTAATAGTAAAATAAATGGTATGGTAATTATAATTACATACATTCCAGCTTCATTTTTTATTTTTAATTTATGTTTTAATTATATTGTATATTTTGTTTTTTCTTCTAATAGCATTCTACAATATAAATTTTCCTACACTTCTCTAAATTCTTTAAATGTATTTTGTCTTATGGCATAATGCTACTCCTTCAGATTCACATGCAACCTGTAATGGATATCTATTTTTTTACATTTATTTTAGTCTTATTTTCTCAATATGATTTTAAATTGTTTTATAGAACGATAGATTCAATTCATAGTTTCCCAAAATTTGCATTTATGTATGTGTCTTTCAACTTTCTTTTCAATATTGACTAAGTTTTTCTTTTCAATTTGCTGAATATAAGGAAAAATGTCAATTATTTATAAATACCTTTCCCTTATTGATTTCAGGTAATTTGTCAGTCATCTGTTATTAGCTTTCAAGTCTTCTTCTGAAAGTTAATTGATTATGTATTTCTAGCACTTCCTTATTGGAGAATTATTTTTTATCTAAGATGGAACAAACTTGCACATATATAAACAAAGTACCCCAAAACTTCCATCCTGATCAGCAATGAGTTTTGCAGAATGACCACTACACTTGTAACCTGGGTAATAAGACAGAAAGATTCAGGGAGACAGACAGAGACAAAGAGACAAGGACAGAAGAAGATAGAAAGAAAGAGAGAGGGAGGAATGGAGTAAGGATAAAGAAAGTTCCCACTCACATGCTCCCTGAAAGCCATCTTCAATTCTTTCTTACTCCACATTTTCAACCAATTGCTATCTTTTGTTCATTCTACATCTATATTCTATATCACAAGCATTCATTTTTCTATCCTCATGATGTGGGTTAAGTTTCCTTTCTGATTCCCAACCCCCATGAATTCCAATGGGAGCTTATTTGGGCTCTCCCAGCCCCCATCAGATCTGAGCCAATTTGGGTTGTCCCAGCCCTCATTCCAATGATCTGCTCAGGTTCCCAACCCCCATCCCAAGCACAAACAGCTTCTTTCTTATCTAAAAACCCATTGAATTCTATTCAAATTATAACTCTGGCAGAAGCCTAAACCAGAGGTCAACATGGGACTCCACCCACAAGCCCCCTCAGATTACCAAAAGCCCCCTATTATAAAAAGGGCAACACTGGAATCCACTCTTTGCAGAAGTACAAACATGACATCCTTACACCTGTCATGTCAAGAGTTTCTGCCCACTGAACCTATTCCAGTGCCCTTTTATCTCTACTCTCAACTTTACTAACTAAAATTTGCCTCCAAACTCTGCAATAAACCTCTTTTTATCCATCTAGGTTTTCGGGTCTGTATATTCCTTCACAGAGGACTCTTGCAACACTACTAGACCTCATTTAACTTTGTATCTTTGCACCGAATCCAAAACGGTTGCAGGGGAGGTTTATTTGACTCCCTATACCCCGAACCTGCCACTAGACCTCAATTAAACCTAATTTCATTTAGATACTCCTTATCTAATTCTCATCACTCATATACAATGCAACACGTTATCCCTTTCTCAAGTTTTTTACTTTTCCCATGTAATTTATCTTTCATATAACTCCTGCAATGATATTTCTAAGGCATAAGTATGATCTTGTCATTCCACAGGTCAGGAAATTTTGTTGATTCTCTACAAACTTTGGGTTCAAACACAAATTCCTAATAGTATTGCTGGATTAAAGCAAAGATGAAGAATATGGCAATGGCTTCTGTGAATACATTAGGTCAGAGATATTGAGTTTCAGAAATAACTAGTAACCCTATTTGGCTTGAGATAGCATTCGTAAGAGTATAGATAAAAAAATAGTATGAAATATAGGTAGAAATGTAGCTAGAAACCAAATTGTAAAGACACTTAAATTTTAGGTCAATGCTTTATTTTATTTTACATGAAACAGGGAATCACTTTAGATGTTTTCTTTGTTTTTGTTTGTTTTATTGGTTTTTATTTTGTTTTTGTTTCTTTTGCTTTTTTTAAAGCAAGGGAGTGATGTGTATTAGCTCTGTATGTTAGGAAGATTGACTTTGTTAACTGTGTGAGAAATGGATAGAAGAAGGGCAAAAAGAGAAGCAGGAAGTTAAGCAATAATTGTACTTCAGAGAAGAGGTGATAAAGATCAGAACTCATGCTCACATTCCTTTTTTTTTAGTTAGCCCTGTGTTAAGTTGCTTTTAACCCACTGAATTCTGTGGTCTGAATATGATAAGCAAAATTTGAGGTAATATTCTCAATGAAGAGGAACTTAGGTTTTTATGAGAGTATATTACTATCTCATGCATGAGTAACAGTATTTGATTATTCTAGGCATAACAAGGACAACCATTAACAGGAATAAATTTAAATGATATTAAGTTAGCTTACTTATTTTGAGAAAAGATAATTTGTCTTTTTAGTTTTCATACATATGTATACACACATATATATAATGTATATATATATATATATATAATATGTGTGTATATACAGATGTATATATGCATGTACATACATATACATATATATGTATTCATATATAAAAATAAAATGTGTGTTTGTGTATTAGCTCATGATAACCAATGCAGCAAATTTGAATAGTTCTCTCTCTTTTCTCCAAAAGAATTGGTCTCTATTCACTAGTACTTTATATTAAGTAAGTGACCAAAGTATGATTGCAATCCCTGATTTGGATGGCACTTGAACAGCTCTTTGTGAGCCTAATGAAGCTTGAGAATATTCATAACCTTTCACAAGAAGTCCCATGACTCCATTTACAGTACTTATGTGATACAAATTGTTAAAAAGGAGGATTTTGTTTCAGGTTGTTGGCAATCCTTCTGTTCCAATGGGACTTTAATGAAGGATACACTTAGTAGGGGAGTGAATTTGCTGTTTATGAGCATTCTATATTGAGACATATCTTTAAAAATCCAATTAGACAAATAGAAAGTTGTTTTCTGTTAACTACTTCATGAAAATTTAAGATCAAGTCTACTTATTCTACTCTATATCTAAATTTTTTCAGCTCATGCATTTAAATTAATTTAGTATTTTATTTTCCCTGATTACATGTAAAACCAATTTTAACAACCCTTTAAAAAATTGAGTTTCAAATTGTCCTCCCTCTCAACTCCCATCACTGAGGAGACAAGTAATTCAATATAGGTTATACATGTGAGATCATAACATTTCCATAATTGTCATGTTGTGAAAGAAACATAGACCAAAAAAATGAAAAAACCCTTTAAAAATAAAAATTTAATGAACAAAAAAGATAAATTTCAATCTATATTTATATACATATACACCACACACACACACATATGTATTTTTTCTCCCTTTTTGTTTTCTATCTCTTTGGGGATGCAGACCAAGTAATGGTATTGCTAAGTCAAAGGGTATGCATGGTTTTATAGTTTTGGGGTCATTGTTCCAAATTGCTCTATAGAATAGTTAAACCATTTCACAACTCTACCAAAAATGCATTAGTATCTTTATTTTCCCATATCCCTTCCATCATTTTCCATTTTCTTTTTCTATTCTATTAGCCAATCTAAAACTATGAGATAGGACTTCAGAATTGTTTTAATTCACGTTTCTCCAGTCAATAGTGTTAGAACATTTTTTCCACATGGTTACAGGTAGCTTTGATTACTTTATCTTGATCATATTTTTGGTCATTTATAAATTGAGAAACAGCTCTTATTTTTATAAGTTTGACTCAGTTCTCTATATGTTTGAGAAATGATGCCTTTATTAGAGAAGCTTGCTTCAATTTTTTTCATAATTACTATTACTGACTGTATTGCCTTCTATCCTACCCACCCATTAATCCTATTCCCCCTTTTTCATTCTGTTCCTACTCAAAAATGTTTTGTTTCTATACACTCTCTTCTTTGATCTATCCTTCTATCACTAGTCCCTCCCCATTTGTGTAATCCTTCTCTGCTCCTACTTCTCTGTATGGCAAGATTGACTTCCATGCTCAATTGAGTGTGTGTTATTCTTTTTTAAAGACAATTCTTATGAGTATAGGGTTCACTCATTCCCCTTTAACCCTCCTTCTCCTCCATTGTAAAAGATTTTTTAAACCTTTTCCTCTCTATTGTAAAAAGCTTTTTTTTTTTTTTTTTTGGTCTGTTTTATGTGAGATAAATTGCCTCATTCTACTTCTCCTTCCCTTTTATTTCAGTACATTCCTCTCTCACCCCTTAATTTAATTTAATTTTATATCATTTCATCATATTTAACTCATACTTGTGCCCTCAGCCTATATATTTTCCACCTAATTGCCCTAATAATGAGAAAGTTCTTATGAGTTGCAAGTGTCACCTTCCTATGTAGGAATGTAAACTGGTTAACTTAATTATGTCACATTTCCCTTTCCTATTTACCTTTTTGTGAATTTCTTGAGTTTTGTGTCTGAAAGTCAAATTTTCAATTCAGCTCTATTATTTTCATCAAGAATACTTGAAAACCCTCTATTTCAATAAATAACTATTTTCCCCTAAATAGTTATAATTGGTTTTACTGATTAATTGATTCTTGGTTACAATGCTAGCTTCTTTGTCCTACAGAAAACCATATTCCAAGATCTCTGACTTTTTATTTTACAAGTTGTTAAATCTTGTGTTATTCTGAATATATCTCCATACTCGAATGAAGTGGCTTGCATATTTTCTTCTTGATTTAGGAGTTTGGGAATTTGACTGTAATAATTCTAAGAGGTTTTTTTTTTTTTGGGGGGGGAGGGATATATTTCATGAAATGATCAGTAGATTGTTTTAATTTATATTTTACCCTTTGGTTCTAGAATATCAAAGCATTTTTCCTTGATAATTTCTTGAAAGATATTGTCTAGGTTATTTTTTATTATGGCTTTCAGGTGGTCCAATGATTTTTAAATTATTTTCTATAAGATCTATTTTCCAGGTCAATTGTTTTGTTTGTTTGTTTGTTTGTTTGTTTTTCCAGTGAGGTATTGCACAAGGCCTTCTCTTCCTCATTCTTTTTTATTTTGTTTCCTTGTTTCATTATTTCTCACAAAATCATTAGCTTGCATTTCATTAATTCTAATTTTTTAAGGAATCATTTTCTTCACTGAACTTTGAAACTCCTTTTCCATTTGGGATTTCTATTTCTTAAGGAGTTTATTTCTTAAGTGAATATTTGTGCTTCTCTTTCCATTTGTTCAACTTTGCTTTTGAAGACATTCTTTTCCTCATTGACTTTTTGGGCCTCATTTACCAAATGGCTTAGGATCTGGTTTTAAAGATATAACTTTCTTCAGTTTCTTTTGTTTGTCTCTCTTTTATCAAGCTGTTAGCTTGTTTTTGATTATTTTCTTGCATCATTCTCATTTCTTTTCTCAATTTTTCTATTATTTCTCTTACTTGATTTGCAAAAAAAAAAAAAAAAAAAAAATTAGCTTTTCCATAATCTGAAACCAATTTTTCTTGGTGACTTTGGATATAGGAACTTTGACTTTGTTATCTTCTTCTGAGTATATGTTTTAATATTTCCTGTCATCATAGTAATTGTCTACAGTCAGGAATTTTTTCTGTTTTTTGCTTATTTCCTCAGATTGTTCTTGATCTTTAAATCTTTGTTAAAATAGGACTCTGCTTTCAGGGTGGAAGGTTCACTGACCCAAGACTTGGGAGTGTTGTTCTGTAGTTTTTGGAGAAGCTTTTAAAGACTTGGAAGTTTTCACAGTTCTTCCAAGGCAACATGACTAAGGAAAGGTATTTACTTATTTCCTGGCCTGTGCTCTCCTCTGTGAGTGAACACAAGTGTTCTTTTCTACACTAGAACTGTGAAGAGAATTCCCAAAAGACACCACTGCATTCGCCCTCTGAGCAATAATCAACTCCCTTACCTTCTGTGATCTGAGTGATCCTGAAGTTGCTGCTGCTCTCAACATTTCTGGTTTGGTAGGGCTAAAAGTGTGCTGGAATGGCCTGAAGTACATTGTGTTCCACTCTCACCCCAGTAGGACAGATCTTTCCTGGTAACTTCCTAAGGTATCTGTAGGTTGAGACACCTGAAACTTTTTTTGCTGTCACTATTTCAATTGCTCCAAGGCTTGCTTCTGGTTGCTGGAGGCTGATCTGCTTTGGCACAATCTGTCCTGGATTTCCCTTGGGGCATCAGACCTTTCCTGCCAACCTTCTAAGTTGTCTTGCACTGGAAAATACTTTTAGTCTATCTTTTGGTGGGTTCCTCTCTCTAGAATTCGTTTAGAGTCATTATTTAAAAGCATTTAGAGGGGTTTGGTGGAGATCTCAGAGAAGTCCCTAACTTTACTCTGCTGTCTTGGCTCCCTCTTCTTTAAAATAATTAATAATAATTAAATAAGAAATCGAAAGGAAACAATAATATCCCATTCTTTTCTCCTCTGGAGCTCAATTATTTTTTTAACAAAATGTTTATTTACAATAGATATTACCCTTGTTTATATATATATATATATATGTATATGTATATATATATGTATATGTATATGTATATATACACACACACACATATATATATATGTATATGTATATGTATATGTATATACACACACACACACACACACACACACACACATATATATATATATATACATATATATATATATATATATATATATATATACATATATATATATATATATATATATATATATATATATATATTATAAATCCATTTGCAGTAGAGATGCAGGCAATATTCACTTAGTAGAAATGAGAGAAAAGGCAACAATATCTCATAAATATTGGGTGAGATTGAGTGACTAATATAATGGTAAAGCCACCAACAGAAATCAGAATTTTAGGGGAAAAGACATGTTATGGGGAAAGTCAATAGTAAGGTGGGAATCTTAAGTCATATAGAAACTGAAGGTCTGGATGGCACTATGGAACAGACAATTAAAAATCCAGAAATAGTATTCAAGTGAAAGATTAGGGCTAGAGAACAGGTATCTAGATTATAGTCAGCAACATTGTGGTGATGCTGAAAACAGGGGATGGATTATATTGACTATGTTAAGACCATAAAGCATAAGAACAACTTAGTGAAGTCAAAGTTTTGAAAGTGACTCCCTAAATGATAAAAAAGGGGTGCGAGATGAAATTGAAAAGTGTTGATATTTGTAAATGATTTACAAACTTTTTTTTTTACAAATTTTACATTTTTGGTGAGCATTATTGATAGTAGTGATAATGATAGTGATGTTGATGATGAATAGATGAAATTCTAAGTGATGATAATAGAACGAGAATGGCCAGAGATCTTTTATGGTTATTTCTAATCATAACAGTTTCCAAGAAAAAAAGTCACAAATAAATTCTAAAGCATTCTATCTTGTGTCTAGGTATAGTAAGAAATATGTATTTAAAAACAAATATTTAAGGAAGGACTTAGCATACCATGTAAACTTTGAATGATTCTTAGTTGGTATATGAAAATATTTTAGATGCATAATCACAGATTATAAATAACTGAAAGGGACCTGAAACAACAATAGTTGCACTCCATTATTTCAGAGGCAAAGGACTAAAACTCAAAAAACCTCAAAGGTAACAAAACTAGACTCAGATAGAAGTTTTGTCTACTAATTAAAATATTTTTTCTTTTACTTAACATTTCTATGAACTGTATCTTTCAATTTTGAGCCAATATGCTGTGTCAGAATGGTAAGACATTAGAAAGTGAAAGAAAATTTACATTAAAAATGCAGGTTTTTAACATCAGACTTGTAGTTTATCACTGACGTTATAATATATTCTAAAATAAAATATAGAAACTGAAAATTTCTCACTCAATTCTCCTCTGGAGACTAATGATTTTCTATTTTTTTATTTTTTTATAATACATAATTTTTATTGTAATTTCACTGTTAAAGTGTATTTCCCAAAGAAGAAACACCTTCTACCAATTCAGAAAGACAATCTGAAATCTAAGAGAATTTGCCCAGGACCCTAACTTGTCTTGAGTCACATAATTAATAATATTAAAGTGGAATTTAAACCCAAAGATTCCTGATTCCAAGCTCTCTCTGCTTGACTTCTCAACATGATGAGCACAACAAAGAAATACAAAATAATTCATAAAATTCAAAGGGAAAAAGTATTGTTTGTACTAATAATCTAAAAATGTTTCATATAAGAAAGGACAATTGAATTAGGCTTTAATTTTTTATTATTATTTATAATTTTTTTCACATCATAAATGAATGAGTAATTTTTTATAATATTATCCCTTGTATTCATTTTTCCAAATTATCCCTTCCCTCCCTCTACTCCCTCCCCTTGACGACAGGCAATCCCATTAATTTTAAATATGTTACAATATAACCTAGATACAATATATGTGTGTAAATACCATTTTCTTGTTGCACATAAAGTATTAAATTTTGCAGGTATAAGTAACCTGGGTAGATAGACAGTAGTGCTAACAATTTATATTCATGTCCCAGTGTTCCTTCTTTGGGTGTAGTTATTTCTGTCAATCAGTGATCAACTGGAAGTGCGTTGGATCTTCTTTATGCTGAAGATATCCACTTCCATCAGAACACATCTTCATACAACATTGAAGTGTACAGCGATCTTCTGGTTCTATTCATTTTACTCAGCATCAGTTGATGTAAGTCTCTCCAAGCCTCTCTGTATTCCTCCTGCTGGTCATTTCTTACAGAGCAATAATATTCCATAACATTCATATACCATAATTTATCAAACCATTCTCCAATGGATGGACATCCATTCATCTTCCAGTTTCTAGCTACTACAAAAAGAGCTGCCACAAACATTTTGGCACATACAGGTCCCTTTCCCCTCTTTAGTATTTCTTTGGGATATAAGCCCAATAGCAGCAATGCTGGATCAAAGGGTATGCACAGTTTGATAACTTTTTGGGCATAGTTCCAAATTGCTCTCCAGAATGACTGGATTCTTTCACAACTCCACCAATAAAGTATCAGTGTCCCAGTTTTCCCACATCCCCTCCAACATTCATCATTATTTGTTCCTGTCATTTTAGCCAATCTGACAGGTATATAGTGGTATCTCAGAGTGGTCTTAATTTGCATTTCTCTGATCAGTAGTGATTTGGAACACTCTTTCATATGAGTGGATATAATTTCAATTTCATCATCTGAGAATTATCTATTCATATCCTTTGACCATTTATCAATTGAAGAATGGTTTGATTTCTTATGAATTAGGGTCAATTCTCTATATATTTTGGAAATGACACCTTTGTCAGAACCTTTAACTTTAAAATTATTTTCCCAGTTTGTTACTTCCCTTCTAATCTTGTTTGCATTAGTATTGTTTGTACAGAAACTTTTTAGTTTGATGTAATCAAAATCTTCTATTTTGTGATCAATAATGATCTCTAGTTCTCCTCTGGTCATAAATTCCTTCCTCCTCCACAAGTCTGAGAGGTGGATTATCCTCTGTTCCTCTAATCTATTTATTATCTCCTTCTTTATGCCTAAATCATGGACCCATTTTGATCTTATCTTGGTATATGGTGTTAAGTGTGGATCCATATCTAATTTCTGCCATACTAATTTCCAGTTTTCCCAACAGTTTCTTCCGAATAATGAATTTTTATCCCTAATGTTGGTATCTTTGGGTTTGTCAAAGATTAGATTGCTATAGATGTACCCTTTTTTGTCCTTGTAGCTAATCTGTACCACTGATCTACCCTTCTATTTCTTAGCCAGTACCAAATGGTTTTGGTGACTGCTGCTATATAATATAGCTTTAGATCAGGTACACTTAGACCACCTTCCTCTGACTTTTTTTTTCATTAGTTCCCTTGCAATTCTCCACCTTTTATTCTTCCATATGGATTTTGTTGTTATTTTTTCTAGGTCATTAAAATAGTTTCTTGGGAGTCTGATTGGTATAGCACTAAATAAATAGATTAGTTTGGGGAGTATTGTCATCTTTATTATATTTGCTCTGCCTATCCAAGAGCACTGAATGTCTTTCCAATTATTTCAATCTGACTTTATTTTTGTGGCAAGTGTTTTGTAATTTTTCTCATATAATTCCTGACTATTCTTTGGTAGATGGATTCCCAAATACTTTATACTCTCAACATTTGTTTGGAATGGAATTTCTCTTTGTATCTCTTGCTGTTGCATTTGTTGGTGATATATAAAAATGCTGAGGATTTATGTGGATTTATTTCGTATCCTGCCACTTTGCTAAAATTCTGAATTATTTCTAATAGCTTTTTAGCAGAGTCTTTGGGGTTCTCTAAGTATACCATCATGTCATCTGCAAAGAGTGATAGTTTGATTTCCTCATTTCCTACTCTAATTCCTTGAATCTCTTTCTCGGCTCTTATTGCCGAGGCTAGTGTTTCTAGTACTATATTGAATAGTAATGGTGATAGTGGGCAACCTTGTTTCACTCCTGATCTTACTGGGAAAGGTTGCAGTTTATTTCTATTGCCTATTATGCTTACTGACAGTCTTAAATATATGCTCCTGATTATTCTAAGGAATAGTCCATTTATTCCTATACTCTCAAGAGTTTTTAGTAGGAATGGATGTTGGATTTTGTCAAATGCTTTTTCTGCATCTATTGAGATGATCATAAGGTTTTTATTAATTTGATTATTAATATGGTCAATTATACTAATAGTTTTCCTAATATTAAACCAGCCCTGCCTTCCTGGTATAAATCCTACTTGATCATAGTGTATTATCCTGGGGATGATTTTATGAAGTCTTTTTGCTAATATCTTATTTAAGATATTAGCATCAATATTCATTAAGGAAATTTGTCTATAATTTTCTTTCTCAGTTTTCGATCTATCTGGTGTAGGTATCACTACCATGTCTGTGTCATAAAAGGAGTTTGGTAGGACTCCTTCATCCCCTATTTTTTCAAATAATTTATATAGCATCGGGGCTAATTGTTCTTTAAATGTTTGGTAGAATTCACATGTAATTCCATCTGGTCCTGGGGATTTTTTCTTGGGGAGTTGATTAATAGCTTGTTCTATTTCTTTTTCTGAAATGGGACTATTTAAGCAATTTGTCTCCTCCTCTGTTAATCTAGGAAGCCTATATTTTTGGACAAAGTCATCCATTTCACTTAAGTTATCAAATTTATTGGCATAAAGTTGGGCAAAGTAACTCCTTAATATTTCTCTAATTTCTTCTTCATTGGTGGAAAGATCCCCCGTTTCATTTGTAAGACTGACAATTTGATTTTCCTCTTTCGTTTTTCTGATCAGATTTGACCAAAGGTTTATCTATTTTATTGGCTTTTTCATAAAACCAACTCTTGGTTTTATTTATTAATTCAATAGTTTTTTTTTATTTCCAATATTATTGATTTATCCTTTTAATTTTTGTATTTCAAGTTTGATTTTTGGTTGGGGTTTTTAATTTGGTCTTTTTTTCTAGCTTTTTAAGTTGCTGGCCCAATTCGTTAATCTTCTCTTTCTCTATTTTGTTCAAATAAGCCTCTAAAGATATAAAATTTCCCCTTATTACTGCTTTAGCTGCATCCCACAGATTTTGGTATGATGTCTCATCATTGCCATTATTTTGGGTGAAATTATTAATTTTTTCTATAATTTGCTATTTCACCCAGTCATTCTTTAAGATGAGATTATTCAGTTTCCAATTACTTTTTGGTCTATTTACCCCTAACTTATACTGAATGTAGCTTTTATTGCATTGTGATCTGAGAAGAAGGCATTTATTATTTTTGCCTCCCTACATGTAATTTTGAGATCTTCATGTCCCAATATATGGTCTATTTTTGTGTAGGATCCATGAACTGCTGAGAATAAAGTATATTCCTTTCTATTGCCATTCAGTTTTCTCCAAAGGTCTATCATACCTAGTTTTTCTAATGTTCTATTTACTTTTTTCATTTCATTCTTATTTGTTTTGTGGTTTGATTTGTCTAAATCTGAGAGTGCAAGGTTGAGATCTCCCACTATTATAGTTTTGCTGTCTATTTTTTCTTGCAATTCTCTTAACTTTTCCTTTAGAAAGTTAGATGCTATACCACTTGGTGCATATATGTTTAGTATTGATATGGCTTCATTATTTATGCTACCTTTCAGCAGGATATAGTTTCCTTCCTTATCTTTTTTAACTAGATCTACTTCTGCTTTTGCTTGATCTGAGATAAGAATAGCTACCCCTGCTTTTTTGGCTTTTCCTAAAGCATAATAAATTCTGTTCCAACCTTTTACCTTTACTTTGTATGTATCTCCTTGCTTTAAGTGTGTTTCCTGTAAACAACATATTGTAGGGTTCTTATTTTTGATCCAGTCTGCTATCTGTCTCTGTTTGATGGGAGTGTTCATCCCATTCACATTTACAGTTAAAATTACTAATTCTGTATTTGCTGCCATCATATTATCCCCAGATTATGCTTTTTCCCTTGACCCCACTGAATCCCTTCCCCGATATTATATTTTTTCTTTAATAAATATAGAGTTATAATAAATGTCACCTTCGTTTGTTTGTGCATTTCTCAAGAAACCCTCCAAACATTTACTATTCAATCTTTCATAACCTTTGACAATTTCTAGGGGATATGGTGAAAGGTGAAATTAGTTTAGATTAAATTTGTTTTTTTTTTATTAGAAATTTAGTGTCTTGCATATGAATTCTTTAATTTTTGAGATAATGTCTTTGAATATAATTTGGTAATCCTTTGGCCACTTATTGAACAGAGAATGATTTTTTTTGTCTTTTGTGTTTGTGTTAGTTCTTTATTACAAAAACTTTTAAGTCAGTTTGATTCAATTTCACTCAGCAAGTATTTATGAGGTATTCAGTTAATTATTAAGGTAAGACATGTTACAACAAGAACAAAATTGTGTCTATTTATAAGGAGCTTTTAATTTCCTGAAAAATACAAAATATGCTTAGATGAATAAAAATAAGTTAATTTGATCATGGAAAGAATACTAACGATGAAGGGAACTGAGGAAACTCATTGAAATGGCAACACCAAAACCAAACATTGAAGGAAGTGATTAATTTCAAGACAAAATTATATTTCCAAGTTTTAATTTCTCTATCTAGTAAGCCACTGTGGCTCTATGTACTTTTAAAATTTTGAATATAGGAGGTGGGAATTTTTCTTTTCCATCACCTTCAATGAGGGCATGGTCCAAAAATATCTGATTCAGAATCTTAAGAATCTTTGAAAGCAAGTATACCTTTCACCTTTCTCCTCCCCTTCCTTTAAGTGGGTTATACATAGAGAGTTACATAAGAACTGCAATTATTTCCTTATTTTTTAACTGTATTCCTAGCCAAATATCCTGGGATTGGACTGACTCATAGAAGCGATACCAGATGTTGGAGTAGCACAGAATGAGAAGTGAAAGGAAGAAGAAAAGAATGGATGTTGCAATCTAAATAGACTCTCTCTTACTGACATTTCTTGACATAGGATTTATAACAGGTAGGTGGTGATCTATTAAATTAGTAATTTTGGGGGACATTTGAGCAGTTCTGCAGTTTCACAATTGAACATGTACATAAGTGAGAAATAATTTTCAGAATCTAAGAGTGATAGGGCCAAGAAGACAGAGATCTAGGTATCTAGTCATGGACATATTTCAAACAAAAATTACTGACAACTTTGTGTTATGTGCCAGAACTCTGAACTTGAAACAAAGAATTCTTTCAAGGTACTAAGTCAGTGGAATTGATAGAGACAATAGTTATCTAATTTAGCATGGTTCAGTATGATTGATTTAATCCTGCAAAGAAATGTTATGGGACAGAACTTGAAACAAGGTAATAAGTGGCATTGAGGAGACAATGGTTAAATCTAGTTTAGCATTTAAATAAAACGAGCAGAACCAGAAGATCATTATACACTTCAACAATGATACTGTAAGAGGATGCATTCTGATGGAAGTGGATATCTTCAACATAGAGAAGAGCTAATCCAATTCCAATTGATCAATGATGGACAGAATCAGCTACATCCAGAAAAGGAACACAGGGAAATGAATGTAAACTGTTATTTTTACCTTCTGAATCCAATTCTTCCTGTGCAACAAAAAATTCGGTTCTACTCACATATATTGTATCTAGAATATATTGTAATATATTTAACATGTATAAGACTGCCTGCCATCTGGGGGAGTGGGTTGGGGGAGGAAGAGAAAAAATCTGAACAGAAGTAAGTGCAAGGGATAATGTTGTAAAAAATTACCCATGCATATGTACTGTCAAAAAAAAAGTTATAATTATAAAATAAAAAAATTTAAAAAAATCTAGTTTAGCATTGATTTAATCCTACAACAAATAATGGTTTCCTAGTGATATAATTATTGGTGTATACTCAGTGTGGAGCATATAAGAGAGAAGCTTTCAGGGCCAGGAGGAGCAAATGCACCAGAAGCTCCCAGAGGCAGAGACAGATTCATTCCATTGTCCACCTTTGTGGTGGCTTCAGGCTGAAGCACAAATCTTTGGATTCAAAGATATTCAGAGGCCTGAGAAGGAGGCAGGAACTCAAGCCTCCAGAAAAAAACTAGCCAAAGTTTTGAAAAGAGACAAGATTTTTAAAGAGATAATAAACAATTTGGACTTTAACCCCTGGCTACTCCTGTGGTGATTACTGAACTGAAAAGGTTTCCTTCAGAGATCCCAAGAAAACCTTAACAGAGAACATTACATTTTAGAGAGTATATTACAGCTTTGAGCAAACTTCTCAATAGTCATGTGAATAAAGTAAAAAATAAAAAGTTAAGTTTTTTTGTTTCCTGGGCATACTTTTTTTTTAAATTTTTTTTAATACATGAGTGAAAGTTTAATATAAGCCACTGTACTTTGACATTTTCTCTCCTGAACTGTTTATTGGTTATTCCAGAATCTCATGAGCTTCCTTATTTTTACATCATATTTATATTTGCAAATATTTTTTTAGCTTGCTTCTCTTCCATAATGCTTAAGTAGGAATAAATTGCAATCTGCTCACACTCATTATGTTCCTTTTGGATGACCCTATCTTTAATTCATCAGATCATGTTATTCCAAGATAAATGAATATAAAGACATACATCATGTCATAACTCATTAAACCATTAAACAAAACCACCATTATCATCTAATTATCATTTAAAACATCAAGCCTATCTAAATAACTCTGGACTTCATAGAAAGCAGTGCTTGCTTAAATTGGCATTTTAATTAAATAAAATGTGATTCATTGATTTTATAATTTTATTCCATAATAGGAAATTACTAACTATATAGAAGCAAACATTTATAGAAACTTATAGATGCAAAATAAAAGTTGAGTCAGAAGAAAATAATAATAGTTGAAAAGTCAATAGCCTACATAAATAGAACAGTTCCATTTTTAAATAAATGTTTCTTTCAATTCAAATGATCCACCAACAATAAACGTTAATGAAAGCAATAAACATATCTTAATAGTAAATAGTCTATTCTAAATCAAATCACTAAAATCAAAAATAGCATTTATATATTTGTCTATAATTCAAATAAATTCAATATTTTTTTACTTCAGGATGAAGGCTCAGATTTTTTTTTAAGGGAAATGAATCAGAGTAGCAAATATTCCTTACTTTTGCCCTAATAATTCTTACCATTTATTTTCAATAAAATTAGTGACATTTATTCCATCTGCCTTATTCTTCCAAATAATTGATTTTTATTACTCAGAATTTTAAAAGAAAAAAATGAGGAGAAAAATCAATAAAAATATTCAATAGATAGAAATAATTTAACATCATAAGTAATCTCTAATATATAAAGTTTTCATTCCCTGCAAAAAAAAAGGTGAGAGATATAATTTTATATGTATATATTTAATAAGTTCATTTCTATCTTTTTGTGCTTACTCTTTATATTTACGTTTTTATAGTGAATATGTTTTTTGCTTAACTCTGGTGATCTCATTTACCTTCAGCTCATTTATGTCTTCCCATGCTTCTCTGTATTTCTCATATTCATAGCTTTTGTCTGCATATCAATACCCTGTTACATTCGTGTACCATCATTGTTTAATCATTTTCTGATAAGGGAACTTTTTTTCCTACAAGAAAATAATTCTGCTACCCCTATTTTAGTGTAATATTTAGTGCATAGTATAATTTTTAAAAGTTTACTTTTTAAAATTTCCTTTTTAAAAAACTTCCTTATTTCCATCTTTCTTTCTTTCTTTTTTTTCCTTTTTACTCCTTTACTTCCTCCTTTTCCTCTCTTCCTTTATTATTTTTCTTCTTCTTTCCCTTTCCCTTGCCTTTGTTTCCCTTTCCCTTGTCTTTGTTTCCCTTTGCCTTCCTTTAATTTCCCTTCCCCTTTCCTTTCCTTCCCTCCTTCCCCACTTCCTTCCTATCTTTTTGTTTTCCTTCTAGTATCTGATTAATAATGGAATCTATACATCAAATAATATGAGAATTTTAATTACTTCATTTGCATAATTTCAAAATGATTTTCAGAAAAAAAACATATGATCTTACTACTATAAGAAAAATGTATTTTTGTGTCTACTTCTACAGAACTACTGCAAAAAGTATTATCGTATTTGTTGATTTTTTTAAATTTTTGAGTATTAGATGAAACTCCAGGATAGCATTTCTTTGATTATTAGTTGATTTGGAACAATTTTTTTAAAATAATAGTTAATAATATGCATTTTTGTTTAATTTTTTAAAAAATCTATAAGATCACTTATTTATTAGAAGAGGAATTGCATTCAATTTTATATGTTTCTGTTAAGCTGTTTATATATGTGAAATAGCAAGGACCTTTCTGAAAATCTGATACAAACACTGGTTATTTTCCATAAATATCATTTCACTTTTTATTCTAAATAGATTAATTTTTATGCAAAAACTTTATAAGTTGGAATAAATAGAATATCTATTTTATTTCTTATAAATTGCCTTTATTCTTTTCACTCAATTTTTTTTGTTGTTGCTTATGTATTAACTAGTACTTTCTCTTTGAATGTTGTGAATCTTTCATCTATCTGCAGAAGATAAAAGGAATTTTTAAGTATAAGGGATTTATATTTATTGGTTCAATTTGACATCTTCATTTAAACTTAAATATTTTCTATCTCTCTTTGGTTCTATGTTTATCACTGTCTCATAAATTAATAATTGTATACTTATTGAACCCAAGAACAATTTTAATATGTTGGAAAACATTTAATGAAATTAAGAAAGCATTTAAACAAATAATTAAGTTAGAACTGATTTAAAGTCATTTTATTTTGTTTTTTATCCTCGGGTCTTAGCATGGTGTCAATAACATGGGTTCAATAAATATTTATTTATATTTTGAGTATGATTTTTATGATTCTTTTAGAAAAATAGGAAAATTCATGCTTCCAAGGGACAGAAAATGCTTCCAACTTTCTCTTAGAGAGAAAATAAACTCAAAATACATTTTATATTTGTGGACATGGCCAAAATTATAATTTGTATTATTTGCACATTTATTATGACTTTTCTTCCCCCCTTTTGTTTAAAAGGAAAGAAAGGGAATTGATGAGTAGAGAACATAAATGTTTGCAAAAAAAATTAAAATTTCATTTTTGAAAATATGCTAGATGGCATGTTAATTATTTATTTAGGTGATATGTTCATTAAGCTTTCTTACGAGTGTAACAAAAAATATAGTTATAATTTCCCAGTGTCTTTAAGAAACTTCTTAACCTCCTACTATCATGATTCTGGCCTCAAACAGTAAGAGAATCTCTTGTCCATAACAAATTATTTTCTATGTTTATTATCTCTAATTTCACCATATATGTAGTAGTACATAGGATTTAAGATATTTTTATAGTTTCTATAAAATATCGAGGGAAAAGTTTGTGTTTATGACTTTGTAGCAATGTTCATTTGTAATTACTCCATTTTGATGTATTTGATTTTCTAGTTGGATTTGTGCAGTCAAGGTTAAAAATATTTTGATATTCTATTCTGAGTATGCAAATAACTCTTTTTAAACAGCTAATAAGTCATTTAATTATTATGCATAATTTCTGAAAATTTCAAGTAAAGTAAATAGTGACCAGGGTATTTACTTTCTTCAGATGTTAATAATTTTTTGTTTTGCTCTTCACTTGTTTCAGGTTATGATGAAAATACTTCCTAAACTTGTCTTTAATTGTATTGAAATACAATATAACTTGGAGCTCACTGTTTAATTGACAAAAATCCCTGAATATTCCTTTACTCTAACTGGTAGCATTTGTTTGGGATTTTGTTATGTAGTGGTTATTAGTGTACATTGAATATTTTTTCTCTTTTTATTATTATTGCTTTTTACTTACAAGATATATGAATGGGTAATTTTTCAGCATTGACAATTCCAAAACCTTTTTTCAAACTTGTCCTTTCCCTCTCCCCACCCCTTCCCCCAGATGGCAGGTTGATCAATAAATGTTAGATATGTTAAAGTATAAGTTAAATACAATATATTTATACATGTCCATACATACATATTTTGCTGTACAAAAAAAAATCAGACTTTGAAATAGCATACACTTAGCCTGTGAAATAAATAAAAAATGCAGGTGGGAAAAAAAAGGGATTGAGAATTCTATGTAGTGGTTCATAGTCATCTTCCACAGTTCTTTTGCTGGGTGTAGCTAGTTCAATTCATTACTGTTCTATTGGAACTGATTTGACTCATCTCATTGTTGAAAAGGGCCACATCCATCAGAATTGATCATCATATAGTATTGTTATTGAAGTATATAATTATCTCCTGGCCCTGCTCATTTTGCTCAGCATCAGTTCATATCAGTCTCTCCAAGCTTTCCTGTAATCATCTTGTTGCTCATTTCTTACATAAAAATAATATTCCATAATATTCATATACCACAGTTTATTCAGCCATTCTCTAATTGATGGGCATTCCAATCAGTTTCCAGTTTCTGAACACTACAAAGAAGGTTACCATAAGCATTCTTGCACATACAGGTCCCTTTACCTTTTTTAAAAATCTCTTTGCAATATAAGCCCATTAGGAACAGTGCTGAATCAAAGGAAATGCACAGTTTCATGACTCTTTGAGCATAGTTCCAAATTGTTCTCCAAAATGGCTGGATGTGTTCACAATTTACCAACAATGTATCAGTGTCCCAGTGTTCCCACATCCCCTCCAATATTCTGCATTATCTTTCCCTGTCATTCTAACCAATCTGACAGGTGTGTAGTAGTATCTCAGGGTTGTCTTAATTTGCATTTTTCTGATTAATAATCACTTGAAACATCTTTTCATATGTCTAGAAATAGTTTCAATTTCTTCATCTGAGAATTGTCTGTTCATATCCTTTGACCATTTATTAATTGGAGAATGGCTTGATTCTTAAAAATTAGGTCAACTCTATATATTTTGAAATTGAGGCCTTTATCAGAACCTTTGACTATAAAAATGTTTTCCGAGTTTATTGCTTCCCTTCTAATCTTGCCTGCATTAGTTTTGCTTGTACAAAAACTTTTCAATTTTATATAATCACAATTTTCTATTTTGTGAACAATAGTGATCTCTAGTTCTTCTTTGGTCATAAATTCCTTCCTCTTCCACAGCTCTGAGAGGTAAACTATCCTTTGTTCCTCTAATTTATTTATAATCTCATTCTTTAGCCTAGGTCATGAACCCATTTTGACCTGATCTTGGTTTATGGTGTGAAGTGTGGGTCAATGCCTACTTTCTGCCATACTAATTTCCAATTATCCGAGCAATTTTTGTCAAACAGTGAGTTCTTATACCAAAAGCTGGGGTCATTGAGTTTGTCAAACACTAGATTATTAAAGTTATTATTTTGTTCTTTGGACCTAACCTATTCCACTGATAAACTAGTCTTTTTCTTCGCCAATACCAAATGGTTTTGGTAACCACTGCTTTATAATATGATATTAGAACTGGTACAGCTAGGCCACCTTCATTTTTTTTTTCATTAATTCTCTTGAAATTCTTGACCTTTTCTTTTTCCATAAAAATGTTATTGTTATTTTTGTAGGTCATTAAAATAGTTTTTCAGGAGTCTGATTGGTATAGCGCTAAATAAATAGATTGGATAGTATTGTCATCTTTATTATATTTGCTCACCCTATCCAAGAGCATTTAATATTTTTTCCAATTGGTATATCTGACTTTATTTTTGTGGCAAGTGTTTTGTAGATTTGCTGATATAGTTCCTGATTTTCCCTTGGCAGATAGATTCCTAAATATCTTATACTACCGGTAGTTACTTTAAATGAAATTTCTCTTTGTAACTCTAACTGTTGGATTTTGTTGGTGATATATAAGAATGCTGATGACTGATGTGGGTTTATTTTGTATCCTGCAACTTTGCTAAAGGAGTGTATTATTAGTAGCTTTTTAGTAGAATCTCTGGTTCTCTAAGTATACCATCATATCATCAGCAAAGAGTGATAATTTGGTTTCCTCATTACCTACTCTAATTCCTTTCATCACTTTCTTGACTCTTATTGCCAAAACTAGAATTTCTTTTTTTTTTTTTTCTTTTTTAATAATTTTTTTATTATATATATATATATATATTTTATAATATTATCCCTTGTATTCATTTTTCCAAATTACCCCCCCTCCCTTATTCCCTCCCCCCGACGACAGGCAATACCATACATTTTACATGTGTTACAATATAGTCTAAGTACAATACATGTGTGTGAATATCATTTTCTTGTTGCACAATAAACATTAGAATCCGAAGGTACATGCAACCTGGGCAGACAGATATTAGTGCTAACAATTTACATTCCCCTCCCAGTGTTTCTTCTCTGGGTGTAGCTACCTCTGTCCATCATTGATCAACTGAAGTGAGTTGGATCTTCTTTATGTTGAAGATTTCCACTTCCATCAGAATACATCCTCATACAGTATTGTTGTTGAAGTGTACAGTGATCTTCTGGTTCTGCTCATTTCACTCAGCATCAGTTGATTTAAGTCTCTCCAGGCCTCTTTATATTCCTCCTGCTGGTCATTTCTTACCGAGCAATAATATTCCATAACCTTCATATACCACAATTTACCCAACCATTCTCCAACTGATGGACATCCATTCATCTTCCAGTTTCTAGCTACAACAAAAAGAGCTGCCACAAACATTTTGGCACATATATGTCTCTTTCCGCTCTTTAGTATTTCTTTGGGATATAATCCCAGTAGTAGCGCTGCTGGGTCAAAGGGTATGCACAGTTTGATAACTTTTTGGGCATAATTCCAGATTGCTCTCCAGAATGGCTGGATTCTTTCACAACTCCACCAGCAATGTATTAGTGTCCCAATTTCCCCACATCCCCTCCAACATTTGTCATTATTTGTTCCTGTCATCTTAGCCAATCTGACAGGTGTGTAGTGGTATCTCAGAGTGGTCTTAATTTGCATTTCTCTGATCAGTAGTGATTTGGAACACTCTTTCATGTGAGTGGATATAGTTTCAATTTCTTCCTCTGAGAATTGTCTGTTCATATCCTTTGACCATTTATCAATTGGAGAATGGTTCGGTTTCTTATAAATTAGGGTCAGTTCTCTATATATTTTGGAAATGAGACCTTTGTCAGAACCTTTGTTTTTAAAAATATTTTCCCAATTTGTTACTTCCCTTCTAATCTTGTTTGCATTAGTATTATTTGTACAGAAACTTTTTAGTTTGATGTAATCAAAATCTTCTATTTTGTGATCAATAATGATCTCTAGTTCTCCTCTGGTCATAAATTCCTTCCTCCTCCACAAGTCTGAGAGGTAGATTATCCTCTGTTCCTCTAATCTATTTATTATCTCCCTCTTTATGCCTAAATCATGGACCCATTTTGATCTTATCTTGGTATATGGTGTTAAGTGTGGCAACCTTGTTTCATTCCTGATCTTATTGGGAATATATCTCCATTACATATGATGCTTACTGATGGTTTTAAATAGATGCTACTATTTTGCTACTAATTATTTTAAGGAAAAGTCCATTTATTCCTATACTCTCAATTTTTTTAATAGGAATGGATATTGGATTTTATCAAATTTTTTCTGCATCTATTTAGATGATCATATGTTTTTTTTTGTTAATTTAGTTATTAATATGGTCAATTATACTAATAAATTTCCTAATATAGAACCAGCCCTATATTCCTGTATAAATCCTACTTGATCATGATGTATTATCCTAGGGATGATTTTCTGTAGTCTTTTGCTAATATCTTATTTAAGATGTTAGCATCAATATCCATTAGGAAGATTTTCTTTCTCTGTTTTCAACCTGCCTAGTTTAGGTATCAGTACCATGCCTGTGTCATAAAAAGAATTTGGTAGGATTCTTTCATTCCCTATTTTTAAAAATAGTTTATATAGCACTGGGGCTAATTGTTTTTTTTAAATGTTTGGTAGAATTTAGATGCAAAGTCATTTGGTCCTGGGGATTTTTTTTAAGGAGTAGATTAATATCTTGTTCTATTTCTTTTTTTTTTTTTTTTTTTTTTTTTTTTTTTTTTCTGAAATGGGACTATTTAAGTAATTTACTTCCTTCTCTGTTAATCTGGGAAGCTTATATTTTTGGAGGTAGTCATCCATTTCACTTAGGTTATCAAATTTATTGGTATAAGGTTAGGCAAAGTAACTCCTTATTATTTATCTAATTTCCTCTTCATTGGTGGAAAGCTCTCCCTTGTCATTTTTAACAGGGAGTTAAAGTTAAAGTTAAAATTTAACAATTTGATTTTCCCCTTTCCCTTTTCTAATCAGATTTACCAGAGGTTTATCTATTTTATTGGGTTTTTTCATAAAACCAATGATTAGTTTTATTTATTAATTCAATAGTTTTTTTTTTTTTTACTTTAAAATTAATTTCTCCTTTTAATGTTAGAATTTCAAGTTTAGTATTTGATTGGAGGTTTTTAATTTGGTCTTTTTGTAGATTTTAAAGTTGCAAGCCTACTTCATTGATCTTCTCTTTCTCTATTTTATTCAAGTAAGCCTCTAAAGATATAAATTTTCCCTTTATTACTGCTTTGGCTGTATCCCACAAATTTTGGTATGATGTCTCATCATTGTCATTATCTTGAGTGAAATTATTAATTGTGTCAATAATTTGCTGTTTCACCCAATCTTTCTTTAAGATGAGATTATTTAGTGTCCAATTACTTATTGGTCTATTTACCCCTTACTTTGTGTTTAATGTAGTTTTTATTGCATCATGGTATGAAAAGAAAGCATTTACAATTTCTATCTTCCTGCACTTAATTTTGAGGTCTTTATGTCCTAAGATATGGTCAATTTTTGTATTGGTTTCATGAACTGTTGAGAAGAAAGTATACTCTTTTTTATCACCATTCAGTTTTCTTTAAATATCTATTACACCTATTTTTCTAATATTCAATTTACCTCTTAATTTTGTTCTTATTTGTTTTGTTGTTTGGTTTATCTTATTCTGACAGTGCAAGATTGAGATCACCCACTATTATAACTTTGCTGTCTATTTCTTCTTGCAACTCTTTTAACTTCTCCTAGACAAAGTTAGATGCTATATCACTTGGTGCATATACATTTAGTATTGATATAGCTTCATTGTATATACTACCCTTTAGCAAGATATAGTTTCCTTCCTTATCTCTTTTGATTAGATCAATTTTTTGCTTTTGCTTGATCTGAGATAAGGATGGCTACCCCTGTTTTTTTTGTTTTTGTTTTTTTACTTCATCTGAAGCATAATAAATTCTACTCCAGCCCTTTACCTTTTCTCTGTATGTATCTCCCTGCTTTAAATGTGTTTCCTGTCAACAACATATTGTAGGGTTCTGACTTTTGATCCAGTCTGCTATCTGTCTCTGTTTAATGGGAGAGTTCATTCCATTCACATTTATAGTTAAAATTACTAATTCTGTATTTCCTGCCATCATATTATCCCCAGATTATGCTTTTCTTTTTCTTGCCCCTCCTTACCCACTTTCCCAGTATTAAACTTATGACACCACTTATGTCACACAGCTCTCCCTCTTTAGGATCCCTCCCTTCCTCCTTTGAATCCCTTCCCTTTTCTTGGACCCTTCCCTTATTATTATTTTATTTTTACCTTTTTCTCTCCCACTTTTTAATGGGGTGAGAGAAGTTTCTCTGTAAAACAAATATGTCAATTATTTTCTCTTTGAGCCAACGATGATGAGAGTAAGATTTACACAATGTTCCTCCCCCTCTCTAAATTCCTTCAGATATGATAGGTTTCATTTGCCTCTTCATGGGATATACTTTCCCTCTTTTATCTCCCCTTTCCCCTTTTTCTGATGCTATCACCTTTCCATTCCTATTTCTCTTTTTTATGTTATATCAGTAAAATCAAATTATACATATAGTCTTTATGTGTATCCACAACAGAATTACAGTTCTCAATAATTCTTTTTACCTTTTTCTGCTTCTCTTGAGTTCTGTAGTTGGAGATCAAATTTTTTTATTTATATCTGCTTTTTTTCCTCCGAAACAAATGGAATTCATCTGTTTCATTAACTGTTCATCTTCTTCCATTGAAGAAAATGCTCAGTTTAGCTAGGTATTTTATTTTTGGCTGCATTCCAAATTATTTTGCCTTTTGGAATATCAGATTCTAGGCCCTTTGATCCTTTAATGTGGAAGCAACCAGATCTTGAGTGATCTTTATTTTGGCACCTCGATATTTTTTTTCTGGTTGCTTGAAATAGTTTTCCTTAGTTGTATAGTTCTGAAATTTAACCACAATATTTTTTGGAGTTTTTATTTGAAGATCTTTTCCAGAAGGTCTTCAATGAATTCTTTCAATGCCTATTTTGCCTTCTGATTCTATTACATCTGGGCAGTTCTCTTTGATGATTTCTTGTAAAATAGTATCTAGGCTCTTTTTTCATCATAATTTTTGGGAAGCCCAATAATCCTCAGATTATCTCACTTAGATCTATTTTCCAGGTCAGTTATTTTTTCCAAGTAGACATTTAACCTTTTTTTTCTATTTTTTCATTTTTTTATTTTTTTTTTGGTTTTGCTTGACTTGTTCTTGATGTCTCAATGAATTATTCATTTCTATTTTTTCAGTTCTGATTTTTAATGAGTTATTTTCTTCATTAGCTTTTTTTTTTTTTTTTTTTTTTTTTTACTTCTGTTTGTATATGTCCAATTGAGTTTTTAAATCAGTGGTTTTGCTCTATGGAATTTTTCCCCATTTGATTATTATTCTTTTTTGCTGAGTTATTTTCTTTTTCCAATTCACAAATCCTACTTTCTTGGGAGTTCTTTACCTTTTCCAATTCAAAAATTCTGTTTCCTTGAACTTCCTGGGAGTTCTTTAGCTTTTCCAATTCACATTTCAGGAAGTTTTTACTTTCTTGCATTGTTTCTCTTTCCTTTTCCCATTTTTCTTCTAGCTCTCTTTTGAGATTTTTTTATAGTTTTTTTTTTTTTTTTTTTTTTTAAGAGCCTTTCATTTTGATGATCATATTGCATCCTCCTTTGGGGTGTTGTCTGGTGACTGTCTGCTATTAGTCTCCTCATGGTTGAAAACCTGCTCTCTTTCTGTATGGGAGCTATCAATTATCCTTTTGATTTTTTTTTTTAATAATTATTTTTTTAAAGCATGTAGGGTCTACCTTCAATGCAAGGAGGTTACTAGCTTCCTCTGCAGAGCAGGGATAAGTATATGGATAGCAATTGTCCTGAAAACAGGCTGCAAAGAGTGTCTGAATTGAGGGGGTGCACTGGGAAAATCTTTACACTGGAAGCTTCTAGGCCTAGGTATCATAGAACTGCCCTTGCAGGAGCCCTGGTGTGAGGATTAGTGACTGCCTTGGGGCTAGAGGCTGAGCAGTGAAAGTATCGCTGCCCCCCACCCCAAAGGCCCACTTTGGGTATTAGCAGTTGCCCTATCCCTCAGGGCACCAAAAATGTCTCTGCCTGGGGAGTATAGTGGAGTTGGGGAAATTCCACTGCCCCAGGTTCAACCCCCCCTGTGCAGATTAGAGGCTTCTCCTGGTAATGGCTGCTGCCATGCAGATTTGTTACTGCCCCCCATGAAAGCCCTTAGCTGCAGAATGCCACTGCAGAACTGTGTTATGGTCTGCACTGAGTCACTTCTGGTCCTGAGTGTGTAAATCCAGATCCAGTCAGGTTCTTGTGTCCTTCAGAGTACCATCTACCCTAGGGTCTAATTTCTCTGCTGGTCCACTACTCCACAACAAAAGCAAAACAGTAAGTCTATGGCAGAGAGCTCTCTGTAAACCGTCCAACCATAGAGGTTGCCCCCACTCCTGGTTCTGTCCAAATGCTAGATGCTGGTTCTATCCCTGTCTGTGCTGCACTCAGGACAAACCTTTTCTGGCAATCTTCCAGATTATCTTTGGCTAGTGAGTTATTGCACTTCTGATCTTTGTGAATTTTATCAGTTAAGGGCTATTTTTGAGGATTAATTTTATAATTGGTAGTGAGGGTATGAGAGAGGCTCAGAAAGTCTTGTGTGCCTTTTCCATCATCTTGGCTCCACATTGAATATCTTTATATCCAGGATACAATAGTAAGTAGTGTCCAATATTGCAGAGAGGATAAAAAATGAGGACTAAGAAAAGGCCAATAATTACTTAAGTCCAGTGTTTTAGTAATAAAGTTTATTTATGACCATGGCAATACTTTTAATATAGTGGTACAGATGGAAGTCACATTGTAAGGATTTGAGAAGTGAATGGGAAGTGGGAAAATTGACACATTAGATGTGGACATTTTCTCTCAAAATCATCATAGAGGGGATAGATTGATGCACTAATAAGGCAGGTGAATATTTTTTTAAGGATGGAGGGATCGAGTTCTGCCTATTTTTGCAAGTGTCAGAATGAGCCAGTTCATTAGTGGGAAAAGGACATATGATCAAACAGCCAAGGTTAAAAAGATAATTTGGTGTTGACGAGGAGGACTTCTTCATATTTGGTCCTCTTTGCAAGCAAAAGAAAAATAATAATCTTTCTATACTACTATCTGTCCCACTGGGCATCCAGCTGATCAGTTTTAATTGAGCAATACTCAATTAGAATTTTTTTCTTCTCTATTTATTCTATCATTTACAAAGAAAACACCAACTAATGTTTTGGCCAGAAAATCTGGGGATATTCCTCTCCCAGTTTGCTTTTTTATTTTATTTTTTTTTAGCAAACTAGTCAATCTTCTGCCTCATTTCTTTCCTAACCATAAATCACTGTATCAGTATTGCCTCAGACAAACTGAGACTTGGGAAACACTTTAGTTTTAAAAGGCAAGGTCTCCCATCTGGAATCATCTCCAATCCTCATGAGGAGGAAGAGAATTAGGCTGATGATTTTGCACAGTCCTGCCTCACTTGAATACAATTCATTTGCAAATAAAGACATCACCACTCATAATGTCATTGGTCCTCTTGAGAATGAAGGACACATGATAGAACAAATGACAACAACAGCAACAGCAACAAGAATAACAACAACAAAAAGATCTTTAGCCAATGTAAGGGTCACAAGAAGAGTAGGAGTCATGCACGCTGCAGTTAGGAAGTAAACAGAGGCTTTGAAGCCCTGAGATCCCTGGATGTGATTCGCTGTGAGCAAACTGGTACTGCCAGTGTGCAGGAACTTTGGACACATTGAGATCACATCATTAATGGAAAGTGTCTTCTTCTCTGATTAGCTGTGCATGTGACCTCATAGACCCTATTTAAGAAGTGGGATGAGGAAGCATGTTCTCTTTGACCTGGTGTTCATTTGGGAGTTAGCAGGAGGTCAGGTAGGCAGGATGATTAATATACAAAATAAAGCAGGATGGTTAGGTTATAAGACCTTAAAATTATATTTAAAATATTTCTTTATTATTAACAAGCTAAATTTATAGATCAAAGTACTTGAGCTATAAGAAATGAAGTGACTTGTTTAAGGTCATATACATAGCCAAAGAACTTTGATGTAAATTCAAGTCCTCAAATTCTGAATCCATTTTTTTAAATAATTATGTTTTGTTGTTATTGCAGTGGTTTTCCTCTCCTATCACCCACACTATAGATTTTTGAAATTTGCTAAGGTAAATTTTTAATCATATGTAATATGTCTGTCTATATTGTGTATATGTAAATATAGATATATAGATATAAGTATATAGACATATTCTAGTAAGAGGAGAAAATAAAGCTATGAGTCATATCCTGAGCTCAATAAAAAACACAGGAGAGTGACCTGGAATTTGGTAGATAATAACTACTAGAATCTCAACTGAGAGATGAAGATGTATTAAATGAACCTCCAAAGAAGGAGATTATAAGGTAATAGAAATATAACAGAATGGAAATTACAAAGTGGAGCAAGGGGGATTCCAACTCTTCTACCATTATTAAGCATTGAAGCTATGGGTGAAAGTACAACCAGTAGTTGAAAGGTTGGACAAAAAAAATCTTTTGACATTGGGTGCATATTTTTTAAATGTCACTGTTCTGCTGTTTATTGTTTATTTAAGCACATCATATGGTAATTCCAAATAACTCAATGGCATTGACATGATTTTATATTATTGCATAATTATATTCAGTACAAATGGGATTAAAAAGTCTGGTTGGTAGTAGCCACTATATGGCTAAGTCAATAACTAGTTTATATAGCCTCTTGTGTTCAGTAAGCTCAGACAGTTTGTATTTACTTAAAATAACAAATACAAATTCCAATGTGTTTCTTTTAAAAGTCCTTTTAAAACCTTCATAAGATTGCACCCATGGATCTTACCAAATTTATATATCACTGTCTGCCCATACACTGTAGGCTCACCAAAATGGCTTCCTTTTCGTCCCTCTCAAGAAGTATTCCATTTCTAGTCTCCATGCCCTTGTACATGTCTTTCCCTCCATACCTGACTCAGTTTCTAGAATTCAAGGCTTCTTTATCTATTGCTCTTAGAATATCTAGTTGTAATAAAAGCTTGACTCAAAAATTTTCCATCATAATACGTTGTTTAATCTCTCTCTCTCTCTCTCTCTCTCTCTCTCTCTCTCTCTCTCTCTCTCTCTCTCTTTTAAAATTTTCTCTTTCTCTCTCTCTTTTTTCTTATATCCATAAAACACAAATATGTTTGTGTGTGGGTTTCCTTGTTTTTTTATTGGCATACAAATGCATACTGTTAAGCAGAATTTAATTACATATTTTCTTTTTTTTCTATAAATAACTTTATGCAGTTTGAGATATTAGATAAATGCTGAAATTGAGTTATTTTCAGCATATCTGTAACTGCTTTTGTTTGCAGAGAAGAAACAAAATAAGCCATTTGTTATTTACATTATTCTAAAAGTGAAACCATGAAGGAAGAAAAATAATTAGAAAAAGGAGAAACAAAAACTTTAAAATAGATTAAATTCAACCAACCAGCAAAGTGTGTTTGTCTCAGAAAGAGCTGAGATCAGGACTGATTTGAGGTTGTGTTAAGGATAAAGAGAAGTTAGGGGATGTAAGGAAAAGAGAGAAGTTAGATAATGAATTTGGTTAGATAAATGAATTTTATAAACTTTATGAACATTGAAATGGGACATTTGAAGGTGATTGCAAGAACAAAACTATGAATGTTTGACTGAGGTGTGGTGAAGAAGACCATGATATATAAATAAACTGAGGGAGTGGATATAAAAAAATATATAATAGGTGAGAGAGAAAGAAAGAGAGAGAGAGAGAGAGAAAGAGAGAGAGAGAGAGAGAGAGAGAGAGAGAGAGAGCTTTAGATCCCTCTGTAAATAGAAATAGATATCTACATGTCTATATACAAGTTGATATAAATATATAGATATCTCCTAACAAGAAGAGGAATGAAAGACAATTAGTCATAACCTGAGCTTATTAGATGAGGAAAGAGAGCAATCTAGAATTTGGTAGACAACTACTAGATCTTGATTGGGAGATACATAAGGATTAAATGAACTTCTAAAGAAGGAGATTGTTAATGTGATGAAGTTATAGGAACAGAATGGAAGTAGCAATAAGGAGCAAAGAGTATTCTATCTGTACCAATGATTTGGAGCTGTGAGTGAAAGTACAATCAGTGGTTTAAAGATTGGCTAGGAAAACTGTGTCATCAGTAGTAATCCAGTACTCATTGAGTGTGGGAGTATTGGTGAAAATATGATATTAAAAAGTTTATGTTCATTGTGTTCATGATACTCTCGGTCTCAACTTCTGTCAGTCTCTTTTCCTTTTGCTTTCAATTTTTGAAAACATTATGTTTTTTTTTTTCTAATGAATCCAAATTTCTCATTATGTGGCTAGAATATTTAATCTTTAGTGTCAGAATTTGACCTTTCAGTGAATAGCCTGAATTGATTTACTTTAAGTATTGACTGAACTGGCACCCTTGCTATACCAAGTACTTTCAAAAGTTCTTTCCCACACTACATAGATCAATATTCTATAAGAACCTGGAATGTAAGATCTATGAAACAAAGTAAAATGGATATGGTCAAAGAGGAAAAAGAAGATTAAACATCAAGTTTCTGAGTGCTAGTGAACTCAAATGATGGAATAAGTGAATTTAATTCATACAATCACAATATATATTATGGACAAGAATCCCTTAGAATAAATGAATTAGCTCTGATATTTAATAAAGAAGTTAGAAAATCAGTATTGGAACATTATCTCCAAAATGACTAAATGATATAAATGCAAATTAATGTTCCAACCACTAATGCCACAATGTTCAAAGTGATTCTGTGAAGGCTTACACAATCTTTTAGAAATAACACCCAAAAATTAAAGGAAGAAAAAAAAGATTTCATTTTCATCATGATGAATTGAAATACTAAAATAGGAAATCAAAAGATAGAATAATGTATCCTTTTGACCTATAAGTAAAAAAAAATGAATTAGGATAGTGATTAAAATAATTTTGTCGGGGTAATTCACTGGTCATAACAAATTCTATTTTTCAATAACCCAAAAGTAAATCTACATATGGACATCAGGTAGTCATTACTGAAATCAGATTAATTATATAATTTGCTGACAAAGATGAAGAAGCTTTAAATGGTGAATTAAAACAGGACCTGAAACAGAAAGAAAACAAAATTAAATTGAAGAAAATAGGGACAAAATCTGATCATATAAGTATGACCCATATGCATAATACCACTTATGAATAATCATCTTCAAAATAAAAAAGGAAGAAAGAAAGAAAGAGCAAAGACAAAGTCTTCAAACCCAAATGTCTTTTCTGCTGAGTATTTTAAGGCTAGATGTGCTTCCTAAGAGAGTAAACTTGAAGAAATTGCTATGTTCCCAAAGACAGTGTCTCCAAGCACCAGTTTTGATGTGCCTCGTCAGAGAGTAAGCTTATATTAACTGGCATGTTCTCATAGAGTCTTTTTCTCTCTTTAAATAGTTGTGTTGAATTTTCCTTTTAAGTATTATTTTGGGCCTTGTATTTGAAGGTCACATTTTCTATTCAGCACTTGTATTTTCATCAGAAATGTTTCACAAGCCTCTATTTCCTTAAATATTTTTTTTTCCTTTTTCTTTTTGTTTTGGCTTATTTTGTTCCTCTGGAGAACAAGACTATAGTAAGTGAAATGTTATCAGAAAGAGCGTCTCCATCCACAAGTATCTTTCACTCTGAGTGTTCAGAGACTAAATGCATTTCTCTAGAAAGTAAGCATATAGGAAGTGGAATGTTCTAAGAGTGTCTTCAGTGCCAAATGTTTTGTATTCTTTTTTTTTTCTTCATCTTTTTATTTTATATATTTTTTTAATTTTACTTTTCTATTGAAAGAATATGTGCATGGGAAGTTTTTCAATATTTTCCCTTGCAATTACTTCTATTCCAACTTTTTCCTTCCTTCCCTCCACCCCCATCCCTAGATGGCAGGAAGTCTCATACTTGTTAAATATGTTAAAATATATCTTAAATACAATATACGTGTACATATTTATACAGTTCTCTTATTGCACAAGAAAATTAGATTTAGAAAGGTAAAAATAATCTGGGAAGAAAAGCAAAAATGAAAGCAGTCCACATACATTTCCCAGTGTTTTTTCTCTGGGTGTAGCTGGTTCTGTTTATCACTGATCAGTTGGAACTGAATCCCATCTTCTCATTGCTGAAGATATGTACTTCCATTTGAATTGATCCTCATATAGTATTGTTGTATATAGTATATAATGTATAATTTATATTGTATATAGCATAGTGTATAATGACGTCCTGGTCCTGCTCATTTCTTTTTTTTTTCTTTTTTTTATGTACATGCACATACATTTATTTTTGAGGAAATGTGCATACCATTTCTCAATTGTAATATAAGCATAGTTTAATGTAATCTTGGGCAATGTTAAACTTTAATCTCCATGAGTTTTAAGATTCTACCCAGAATCTTCTTCTATTAAATTTCTAACAAGACAACTAGACAACCATAAAATTGTAATATGTCTTGAGCTCATAATATAGTCCAGGTATTGTTTGTCATGCAAGAAAAAGTAACATGTAAGAAAACATTATGATTTATTCACTGATTGCAAAGGAGCCAGATAAACAATGAGAAATCTGCCCACAGTTAGTCATTAATGATATATGATCACAGTCTAAAACTATTCTTTTGTGGTAGGGTATGTTTAATGTCATCTATGGAGAAAGTAATATTGAAAAGAAAACAACTGTTTTTGCATTCAAAATCTGATACTTCATATGCACTTAGCAGTTGCAAGACAAGATTCCCACATTCTAAAGAGAGGTGTTTCTTTTTTAATATTCAATATTTTTAAGTTTGAAAGTATCTTTCTTGTTTCAACTATTTGTTTCTTTTTTTTTTCTTTTTCCTTTTTTTATTAACTTTTATAATTATAACATTTTCTTTTCTTTTTTTTTTGTGAATCAAAAGTCCTAGCTTCTTTTTTTTTTAATTTTTTATTATATATATATTTTTATAATATTATCCCTTGTATTCATTTTTCCAAATTATCCCCCCTTCCCTCTATTCCCTTCCCCCGATGACAGGCAATCTCATACATTTTACATGTGTTACAATATAGTCTAGGTACAATACATGTGTGTGAATATCATTTTCTTGTTGCACAATAAACATTAGAATCCGAAGGTACATGCAACCTGGGCAGACAGATATTAGTGCTAACAATTTACATTCCCCTCCCAGTGTTTCTTCTCTGGGTGTATCTACCTCTGTCCATCATTGATCAACTGGAAGTGAGTTGGATCTTCTTTATGTTGAAGATTTCCACCTCCATCAGAATACATCCTCATACAGTATTGTTGTTGAAGTGTACAGTGATCTTCTGGTTCTGCTCATTTCACTCAGCATCAGTTGATTTAAGTCTCTCCAAGCATCTCTGTATTCCTCCTGCTGGTCATTTCTTTCAGAGCAATAATATTCCATAACCTTCATATACCATAATTTACCCAACCATTCTCCAAATGATGGACATCCATTCATCTTCCAGTTTCTAGCTACTACAAAAAGAGCTGCCACAAACATTTTGGTACATATATGTCTCTTTCCGCTCTTTAGAATTTCTTTGGGATATAATCCCAGTAGTAGCGTTGCTGGGTCAAAGGGTATACACAGTTTGATAACTTTTTGGGCATAATTCCAGATTGCTCTCCAGAATGGCTGGATTCTTTCGCAACTCCACCAGCAATGTATTAGTGTCCCAGTTTCCCCACATCCGCTCCAACATTCATCATTATTTGTTCCTGTCATCTTAGCCAATCTGACAGGTGTGTAGTGGTATCTCAGAGTGGTCTTAATTTGCATTTCTCTGATCAGTAGTGATTTGGAACACTCTTTCATGTGAGTGGATATAGTTTCAATTTCTTCCTCTGAGAATTGTCTGTTCATATCCTTTGACCATTTATCAATTGGAGAATGGTTCGGATTCCTATAAATTAGGGTCAGTTCTCTATATATTTTGGAAATGAGACCTTTGTCAGAACCTTTGTTTTTAAAAATATTTTCCCAATTTGTTACTTCCCTTCTAATCTTGTTTGCATTAGTATTATTTGTACAGAAACTTTTTAGTTTGATGTAATCAAAATCTTCTATTTTGTGATCAATAATGATCTCTAGTTCTCCTCTGGTAATAAATTCCTTCCTCTTCCACAAGTCTGAGAGGTAGATTATCCTCTGTTCCTCTAATCTATTTATTATCTCCCTCTTTATGCCTAAATCATGGACCCATTTTGATTTTATCTTGGTATATGGTGTTAAGTGTGGATCCATATCTAATTTCTGCCATACTAATTTCCAGTTTTCCCAACAGTTTTTTTCCGAATAATGAATTTTTATCCCTAATGTTGGTATCTTTGGGTTTGTCAAAGATTAGATTGCTATTTATGTATCCTTTTTTTGTCCTTTGTATCTAATCTCTTCCACTGATCTACCGATCTATTTCTTAGCCAATACCAAATGGTTTTGGTGACTGCTGCTATATAATATAGCTTTAGATCAGGTACACTTAGACCACCTTCCTCTGAGTTTTTTTTCATTAGTTCCCTTGCAATTCTCGACCTTTTATTCTTCCATATGAATTTTGTTGTTATTTTTTCTAGGTCATTGAAATAGTTTCTTGGGAGTCTGATTGGTATAGCACTAAATAAATAAATTAGTTTGGGGAGTATTGTCATCTTTATTATATTCGCTCAGCCTATCCAAGAGCACTGAATGTCTTTCCAATTATTTCAATCTGACTTTATTTTTGTGGCAAGTGCTTTGTAATTTTTCTCATATAATTCCTGATTTTTCTTTGGTATATGGATTCCCAAATACTTTATACTCTCAATATTTGTTTGGAATGGAATTTCTCTTTTTATCTCTTGCTGTTGCATTTTGTTAGTGATATATAAAAATGCCGAGGATTTATGTGGATTTATTTTGTATCCTGCCACTTTGCTGAAATTTTGAATTATTTCTAGTAGCTTTTTAGCAGAGTCTTTGGGGTTCTCTAAGTATACCATCATGTCATCTGCAAAAAGTGACAGTTTAATTTCCTCATTTCCTACTCTAATTCCTTGGATCTCTTTCTCGGCTCTTATTGCCGAGGCTAGCGTTTCTAGTACTATATTGAATAGTAATGGTGATAGTGGGCAACCTTGTTTCACTCCTGATCTTACTGGGAAAGGTTGTAGTTTATCGCTATTACATATGATCTTTACTGAAGGTTTTAAATATATGTTCCTGATTATTCTAAGGAATAGTCCATTTATTCCTATACTCTCAAGACTTTTTAGTAGGAATGGATGTTGGATTTTGTGAAATGCTTTTTCTGCATCTATTGAGATGATCATATGGTTTTTATTAATTTGATTATTAATATGGTCAATTATACTAATAGTTTTCCTAATATTAAACCAGCCCTGCATTCCTGGTATAAATCCTACTTGATCATAGTGTATTATCCTGGGGATGATTTTCTGAAGTCTTTTTGCTAATAGCTTATTTAAAATTTTAGCATCAATATTCATTAAGGAAATTGGTCTATAATTTTCTTTCTCAGTTTTCGATCGACCTGCTTTAGGTATCAGTACCATGTCTGTGTCATAAAAGGAGTTTGGTAGGACTCCTTCATGCCCTATTTTTTCAAATAATTTATATAACATTGGGGCTAATTGTTCTTTAAATGTTTGGTAGAATTCACATGTAAATCCATCTGGTCCTGGGGATTTTTTCCTGGGGAATTGATTAATAGCTTGTTCTATTTCTTTTTCTGAAATGGGACTATTTAAGCAATTTATCTCCTCCTCTGTTAATCTAGGAAGCCTATATTTTTGGAGGAAGTCATCCATTTCACTTAAATTATCAAATTTATTGGCATAAAGTTGGACAAAGTAACTCATTATTTCTCTAATTTCCTTTTCATTGGTGGAAAGATCCCCCTTTTCCTTTGTAAGACTAACAATTTGATTTTCCTCTTTCTTTTTTCTGATCCGATTTACCAAAGGTTTATCTATTTTATTGGCTTTTTCATAAAACCAACTCTTGGTTTTATTTATTAATTCAAAAAAAATGTTTTTTTTACTTTCAATATTATTGATTTCTCCTTTTAATTTTTGTATTTCAAGTTTAATTTTTGGTTGGGGTTTTTTAATTTGGTCTTTTTCTATCTTTTTAAGTTGCAAGGCCAATTCATTAATCTTCTCTTTCTCTATTTTCTTCAAATAAGCCTCTAAAGATATAAAATTTCCCCTTATTGCCTCTTTAGCTGTATCCCACAGATTTTGGTATGATGTCTCATCATTGTCATTATCTTGGGTGAAATTGTTAATTGTTTCCATAATTTGCTGTTTCACCCAGTCATTCTTTAAGATGAGATTATTCAGTTTCCAATTACTTTTTGGTCTATTTACCCCTAACTTCTTAGTGAATGTAGCTTTTATTGCATTGTGGTCTGAGAAGAAGGCATTTATTATTTTTGCCTCCCTACATTTAATTTTGAGATCTTTATGTCCTAATATATGGTCAATTTTTGTATAGGCTCTATGAACTGCTGAGAAGAAATTATATTCCTTTCTATTGCCATTCAGTTTTCTCCAAAGGTCTATCATACTTAGTTTTTCTAATATTCTATTTACTTTTTTCATTTCATTCTTATTTGTTTCGTGGTTTGATTTGTCCAAAACTGAGAGTGCAAGGTTGAGATCTCCCACTATTATAGTTTTGCTGTCTATTTCTTCTTGCAATTCTATCGTTGCAGTGTGCCAGCACCCAACAGTGCTGGCCTCTTTTTTTCCTCCCCTGTGAACCGACCTTTTCTGTTGAAACTCCAGATTCTCTTCAGCTGGTAAGCCATGCTTCCAGTCCTTGTGGTTTCTATCAGTCCAGCACTATTTTTCAGGCTGATTTAACTAATTGGTAGTGAGGGAAGAAGGGAGCTCACAAAATCGCTTGTATCTTCTCCGCCATCTTCGTGTATTGATTATTTCTACAGAAGCTTTTCAGTTTAATCTAATCAAAGTTATATATTTTGTAATTGTCTTTATCCCTTGCTTCTTGAGTGAACCTTGTCTTTATATATTCAGATTTTTATATCCTTTCAATCAGTTCTGCTGTAAAGGTTATGAACTCTGTGTTCATTATTATTATTATTTCTCTTTTTAAACAATTCAATAATAGAATTTTATGGTTGTACTATTGAGAATCTACAGAGTCCTCATCCTCATTAACTATTTTTTTTCACTGTCCTTTTGTTTCAAATATTTTTTCACATGTATCTGGAATCATTTAGGTATTGTAGAAGCCATATTAACTTTTATGAAGTTTTTTTTTTCTTTTGATTTATATGCTTAACATTATTATTTAATTTTTTCTAGTAAATTGAATAAAAAATAAGAAAAAGACTGAAAAAGAAAACAAAAACATTGTCATGTGCCCAGTAGAACATCAGTATTCAAAACATATAACACTTTCCATTTCAAGAAAGCATATATAATAATAGAAGAGATTATATTTATTAGTTTCCATCTTTTATTTGTTTCCTTTTAGATTATTCTTTTGTTCTCTGCTGCATATTGTTTTTACTTTATTCTTTTTTGTCCCCTATAATCCTCCCACTTCCTCCAAGCAATTAAGCACACATATGCACATATGTATTATAGATATAGACATATACATATACTATATGTATATATATTAAGACACACATTTACACATGTTTTTACTCATATGTAACATGCATATAAAATATTAGTATGATTGATATATAATGTAGATTTATCTCTTGGTTGAATCTTATAAATTTTATTTTGTCTAAGATCAATGATTACTAGTTGTACTTATTTTTCTGATAAATTCTAGTCTTGATCATTGTTTTAGAATTTCTCTGACTGTTATACTTTAATTCTGCCCTATAACTTGCATTGCTATTACTTAATCCCCTCACACATGTATCCCTCCTTTATCTTCTCCCCTCACCATTTCCTCCTTCCTTTTTTTTTCCCTTTTCCATTAATCTACACATCTTATCCCACTGTCATAAATCTACATATAAATCTACACTGTCAGGCATTATTGGTGCAAGTCCTTGGTTAATGAGCACTCCATCTATTGACAGTTTTTATTTTTTTTTTAATTTAGTTATTCTGATTCCTTCCCTCACTACACAAAAGTAATAGTTAAGTGTCTAATGGTTTGATGGAAGGAGATGTAGAGAGAACTATATCCCAATAACTGTAATATCTACCATGATGGCCACAAATGCTCTTGATGATTATATGCTTTACGTTATTTCCTTTGGTATAATCATATATTTAATTCTAGAGAGATCCCATTTGACATTTTCATTTTAGTTTTCAAAATGTTGATGAACATTCTCTTGTAGTTTTTATTTCTGATCTATTTTACTTTTTGTTGTACATGTTGTTTTGGAGGTAAAGGGAGAGAGAACCTATTAGCTATATCTTTTTGCTTGACTTGCTTCCTAGTATTCCTATGATTTTTATAACAATTTTTGGCATATTTAACATATTTAAAACATTAAAAAAATAATTAACATTAAAACCCATCACAAACTTTAGAGTGCTATATAAATGATAGATTTTAGGAATTATTTACTCCCTTGTTGTATTCCAAAAACATATCCAAGCAAGAGCATATAATATGTATGAAGGCAGAATTATGGTCTTGAAGGCATTACTTCAAGGTTTTGCTGCGACTCTCACTAGCTATATAACTATTGGAAAGTTATTTAAATGCTAAACCTCAGGCTCATTATATTTATAGAATGGTAAAAATGATATATGAACTATATACCTTATACATTTGGTCTAAAGAAAATAGTAAATTGTGATGTCCTATATAAATATATAATTAATAATTTTTATTTTAAAAATATTTGTACATGAATAGTAAGCCGAAATAGATAACTATTTTAGTGTTATATTTGAATTAAATTTATTTTCATACTTTAGGAATCTGATAAAGGAGTTAGAAAAAACAGATAATAATAAATGTAATGCTTATCAGATGACAATATAGGGGATCATAGTCACCATAAATGTGTGCTTTTACATACTTAAGCACAACTTTATTAGAATAAAACCCAATCACAGATTTATAAGACTTAGCATGCTGATACATGGTTGTAAAAATGATTTGGTATGTGATCAAAGAGGAGAAAAAATAATTTTAACATGAATGTAATTATAATAATTGTAAATTTTGAGTTGGGGGAGTTATGATGCAATTTAATTGATTAATATGATGCAAGTTTAATACTTAGAAAGCTAGAATTTAACTCAGCCCAAGCTTCTATTATTGAAAAACAATCCAAGGTAATTATAGAATAATATGTAAAGGAATAAATTCTATAGTCTAGTCTGAAATTTTCAGGATTCTTGAAAGATTGTTTTTGATATTACATTTATATTTCCTTCAAAAATAATATCTCTATTATCCTCATGTTGGTGATTCAGTTTTATGGTCTGATCTTAAGGTTTTTGTTTGTTTGTTTGTTTTGTTTTGTTTTGTTTTTTTAATCTTACTAAGTTGAAATGGAAAAAAAATAAAAATCACTTAAATTTTAACATACTGGGAAAATATGAAATAATCTTAGAGAAAAATTATGATCTTCTGTTATTTTACTTATTTATAAAGTGTATATTTTATCTAACAAGTAATAAAATTGCTCTATTTGTTTTTGTTTCACTGTGACATCTTATCTCTATATTGTATCACATCTTAAAAAAAAAAAAATATATATATATATATATATATATATATATATATATATATATATATATATATATATATATATATATGTCACCATTATAACCCACCAATTCCCCTCACCCTCTATTTGAATTTAAATATACATAATGGAACAAAAGTAAAATATTAACTGCATGTTAAAATACATTATTCTTTTATATTTTCTAGTCTAGCAACTTCCTGTCAAGAAAGAGGAAGAAGGGCAGCTAGGTGGCGCAGTGGATAGAGCACCAGCCTTGAATTCAGAAGGACTGAGTTCAAATCTATCTCAGACACTTAACAATCCTAGCTGTGTGACCCTGAGCAAGTCACTTAACCCCAGCCTCAGAAAAAAAAAAAAAAAAAAAAAAAAAAAAGAAAGAGGAAGAATATTTCATCATTAGCCCAATGAAATCATTACTGGTCACTGTTTTTGTTAAGACTTTGAAATCTTTTTGTCTTTTTGCATCTGCTTATTATTATGCTCTTTGTGTAAATTAATATGTATAATAGAACTAAAATATAGGAAGTAAAACTGAATTTTAAGTCCGAAAACTGCCCCAATGCCATTTCTAGTATTTACTACTTTTGAGACTTTAGTTAAGCCCTTTGACTTTTTAATCTCTCAATTTCCTTTCTAAATTGTGAATTTTGTGTAAAATGATATTTCAAGTCCCTTTTAACTTTAAATTTGGTATCTTCTGTTGCATGAAATTGTAATCATTATGTTTTATCAATTTATATAAGTTCCTACAAATTACTTTGAATTCATTTTTTCATTTTATTGCACAATAACATTTCATGAAATTAATATAAAACAATTTTTCAATAATTCCTAAATCAATAGAAACAATTTTCCTCTTCCTTTTGCTACAATAATTTGTATATATGTATGTATATATATATACATACATATAATTTAATATATACATATACCATTATAACTTTATATGTGAACATATATAAACACACATATAGTAGCACAAGCTTTATATATAAATATATGTGCACATATACATACATTTATTCAGTAGCACAAATTTATATGTATGTATATGCATATTGATTTATGCTACTAAATGTGTGCATGTATATATATATATATATATATATACATATATATATATATATATATATCAACTTGTGCTAGATACATATATATTTACATATATATGCATTTACATGCTCCTCTGCTTTACTTTTACCTCTTCCCTTGGTTTGCTACCCTACCTCCAAGAATTCCTCCCTTATCCTCTACCTCTACCCTTTCCCTCCCTGCTTATCTCATTCCCACTAATCTATATATCATTTCATATTGTCCCCTTATCCTATTCGCTCCTCTCTTATTTCTTTATAAATTTAGAAGATTTTTTATACCCTTCTGCATATATGTGTATTGTTTACTCTTTAATGCATTACCAATGAGAATAGAGTTTCAGAACTACCAGGCCTCCTCCCCCATCTAATTCCTCTTTATTGTTCTTCTTCTCAAATCTTATTTATATAACCTAATTTTTCTTTTAACTTTTTCCTACATGATATCATTGATTTTTAGATATGTCATATGCAACTCTACCCCAAACCTTCTTTTTAACTACCCAATTATTAATGATAATCTTAGATATATGGTTGACATTTCCATGTATAAAACAAACTGTCTTTATTCAGTCCCTTGGAATTAATCTCTGATGTTTACTTATATTTCTTGTGGAGATTATATGTCCAATTTTCTATTAAGCTCAGATCTTTTTGCAACAAAATCCTATAAGTATGGCAAAATTAATTGAGCATCAATTTTTGTTTTGTTTTGTTTTGTTTTTCTTGTTTTATTTTTTGTTTGTTTGTTTGTTTGCTTGCTTTGTTTTGTTTTCATTCAGAATTATTCTTTACTGTGATACTTTGGGCCACAACTCTAGTTCTTTTTTCTTTGACATGTGATGTTCTAAAACTGTGATGATCTAGTTTTCAAGAAGTCATTTTCTTCATTAAGATTCTGGATCTACTGATTCAAACCAGTTGCAATTATTCAGTGGTGAAGAGAGCCATTTACACATTTATAAGAGAGAGGACTGTGGGAACTGAGTGTGTACCATAACATAGCAGTTTCATTCATTCTGTTGTTATTTGCTTGCATTTTATTTTCTTTCTTATTTTTTCCTTCTTGATCTGATTTTCCTTTTGTATCAAGATACCTGTAGAAATGTGCATACATATACTGGATTTAATATATGTTTTAATATATCTAACATGTATTGGAGTACCTCCCATCTAAGGGAGGGGTTGGGAGGGTAAAGAAGGGAAAATTTGGAACAGAAGGTTTTGCAAAGATCAATGTTAAAAAATTACCCATGCAAATGTTTTGTAAATAAAAAGCTTTAATTAATTAAAAAAAAAAGAAAAGAAAAAAAAGATACTGTATCTCTTTTCCTAGTCTGGTTGACTTTCTTTTCAAAATTTTCTTGTGTTTTTTTTCTTGAAGTTTTTTAAGTATTTTTGTTTCTTTTGTTTTTTCCTCAGTTTCAATTATTTTTTTTCTTGATCTTTTTTTGAGTTCTTCTATAAAGTCGTTGGTTTGGTCATACAAAATTACTCTGGGTTAGAAGAGGCTTTTTTTTTTCTTCAGTAAACTTTCTCTAAAAATAAACCCTGCTCTATTTTGTTTCCATAACAACTATCTATAGTAATGTTCTTTCTCTTTTGCTGGTTTATTTTTTTTATATATATTTATTTATAATATATATATATATATATACATATTTATAGCAGAGTTTTGGTATAAGAATTTCTAATCCTAAAGTACGGAGAATAGCATCTCTGCCCTCAAATCCTCTTATAGTTCTCCCCTCTTTACTGGAACCCCAAATCAAGAACTCTATCCTCACCTAAGTGCCCACAATCAGCAGCATCCCTGCCCCACTGCTTCTGTACTCATTAGACATGGGATGGTTCTTTCTCACCCAGAGCAGCTTATTCATACCACAACTTAACCTATTGTTCCTTATCTGCAGAGGTTCCCTCAATCTCTCCTACTGTGATGTTATTTCTCACATTGTCCAGGAGGTAAAAATTCCTATGGTTGGGACCAAGACTACCTCTCAACTCAGCTAGTACCAGGGCTTACTGATTGTTCTTTCAGTGAAACTAGCCTGGAGGTTACTTACACTTGACAAGGGCCAAACTTCCATCCTGCATCTTTATTCATGTCTTCTCAAGTTCTCCCAGGAGGATCACTGTTCTGGCACATCTCTTGTGTGTTTTTATTGCTATATGTTTGCCTTGAGGCAGTTTTTTTTTTTTTTTTGTCTTGTGACAGAAAGCTGGAGAGCTTGTAATTTTCTGATCTACTCTGTCATCTTTCAGAATTCTCTCTTCTTATATTTCTTTAAAGCCTTGGTTCATTGAATGTGTTCCACAGGGGAAAAATCTAATTCCCATTAATCTTTATGTACTATAAATTCCTCATCTCTAAAAGGGGAAAATAATGCTTCAATCACATATACAAAATTACTATTTTAAAAAGTGCTCCAGAAATGTGGTTGCTGGGAGTTTGTAAAATGTTACATATACTTAATATCATCATTAATACCTTATTATTTTTATAATTCTTATATTTAATATGATGATTACTATATAAGTCTCAATGTGCTGGTGACCCTTGATATTCAAAGATGAGATAAAAATTATTCCTTTTCAGATTCTAAGAAGTTGGAAAGATCTTATTCTAAATATATGTCTTATCCAAAGATAATCAGTCTAGCTAAGATTTATGAGGCTCATTATGAGAATTGTGGACAACATTGGATTCTTTTCCCCCAAACTAACTCATAAAGAGAAAGTGTAATCAGCATTAGTTGAAGAAATACTCACACCACTGAAATCAAGTATTATTGAATGAGCTTTCTTGCTCCTCATCTGCTAATGACATTGGAGTTCTATTTTTTAACTTAAAAATAGTTGATTTTAGGGACCAAACACTGAAATAAATAAAAATAAAAAGAATGAACACACTTTTCCCCTCTTTTAAGGCTAAGATCAGCTGTTAATTTATTTAAACTGATTTCTTGTCTAAAGAATATGATTGTGACATTATTTGAATTGCATGTATTTAGATCATGTTTTGAAAGCACATCTAATGTTTATAAGACAAATCAAAGAAAATAGAAAAAGGAAATATAATTGAGTTTGAAAACATAAGTTTTAATTTCATATCTTAGTAAGATAAGAACTTTTATATTGTTAGTCGTCTCACTTAGTACTTATGAAAAAATTCAGCTTACAGGTTTTTACTTTACCTGCAAGTCTGTCTTAACCTAATTAATAATTTCTGGTACTAGAGAAGAAAACTGGAAGATAAAGGAATGAATGAGAACAAAAAAAATCATTCACACTTTTTTTCCTATCATTATGACAATAGTGTATCAGAATTATTTTTAAGGGCAATTAATTTTATTCCTCTTGAGGCACCCCACTTCCCTTCAGATGATATCTGTATGGACATTTCAGAAACACTATTATGTTCTGGCAAGCTTGTCACATATAACACAGTCTGTGGAAATTCATTTTGCATTTTATAATCATAACAATATGCTACTCTAAGTCCTGAGTTGCGATTATATTTTCATCATATTCTCACATAATCCCTCCATGGAGACCATGCATATTTCACATAAAGAGAAAGGTTTTATATTTATTAACTTAAATCTTTTGAGCTTCATACTGTCAATTTCATAGATTTAGTTAAAGATTCTCCTATTTGATGTTGAAGTAACAATGTATATTTCTTTATCACTGACACTTTTATGGGATTTGAGGTAAGAAAGAAGCTGTATATTTCATCTATCACAAACTTGAATACAAATGTTTCTTAACAGGGTTTTCTATAAGGATAACTACAAAGGAGAAAATCTTCAACTCCTCCACATCCTTTGGAAGATCTCTTACCATAAGGCTCATTTCTCCTCCTATATGAATGAATCTCCAGGAACTCAGTGCTCTTTTGTTCATCTTCTCTCCCTTCCAACAAAACTTATTCCCAAGAGATGATATGTAACATTTTTCCTGATATTTACATTTTAAGTCTCTTGTAAGTGTGGGAATGCCCATTCCAGATTCAAACTCCATAAGAAATTAGATGTGAGACATTTGAATTGTAGATATCAGTGACAGATGTGGGTGTCAATATCTACATAAAGCTGAAGAATGATGTATACTGAGAGGAGGCAATAAGATTTGGGAATTAGAGATCATTGGAAATAATGGGGAAAAAATAGTTGAATAATGAGATATGAAACCAGATTTTACAGAAAATTAAGATGGTAAGTGGAAGGGAAGTGGAAATAGACATCCTTCTCAAGGAGGTTAACCAAAAAAGGAAGAAAAGATATGGGAAAAAATGTTAGCAAGGGAGGAAGGATTAATTGAGGGTATTTTGAGGACGAGGGAGACATGAACATGTTTTTAAAAATTAAAAAAAAAGCAGTCAGTACACAGAGAAAAAATTAATGAGAAGATAGCATGGTATATCATCACCTATTAAAGTAGAGGGGTTGACCTTAGCAAAGAGATTTGCCATTCATTTCATCTTAGTTTAAAACTGTGCTTGATGGGGTAGGTAGGTGACTTAGTAGATATAGCACCAGCCTTGGAGTCCAAAGAAGCTGAGTTTAAATCCAATCTCACACACTTCATACTGGCTATCTGATCTTGGAGAATTGGACAAATCCCTCAAATCCCTACAGCCTCATGACCCTCTCCACCAAAACAAACAAACAAACAAACAAACAAGCAAATAAAAACAAAAGCAAAAATAGTCAAACAAATAAACTATATTCTATTACAAAGCAAAAAATGAGTAAGTAGATCTTGGAAATAACAAATCTACACACATACACACTTATGGATGAATTTAGACTTATGTAGATACATCAAGGGAACTTGGAACATTACAAAGAGTAACCAGAATTTTATGATGAAAAATTTTCCCCATTGACTAAGTTGAGGGAAATAGAAAGGTGGAAATTCAGATATTTGATCATAAAATAATATTTTAAATGTTTATAAAGGAATCAAATCTCTTTGGTTTAATCTTTTGACTACTTTCCCCATGATATCTCTGCTCTCTTTCAAATCTGTCTAATCTAATGACTCTCAAAACTTATCTCTGACACAGTGATCTCCTGCTGGCAATGACGCCATCATGATATTCCCCTCTTCCTCTTGATGGAGTTCTTCTCTACAGCTCAATTTGAGAAAGTTCCCAAACAATCATGCTTTCTTATATCCAGCCTTAACACTAGAACATGCAGAATACTTTTTCATCCATCCTTTAGATCCCTATAATGTATTATGTTTTCTGATTACAATGTTAGGTAAAGTACTTGAAGACATGCTTATATTTGTGATACTATTCTCTTTAGCTCAATTCCTATTACAGAATAAGCACTCAATAAATTATAAATATATTCTCTATCTCTATCTATCTCTCTTTGTCTTTTTCTGCCTGTCTGCTTGTCTCTGTCTCTCTACCTCGATCTCTTTGATTACTTTTTTCAAGGATAGAATCAAACACTGATAAGTGTTCTTATGTTTGTCCATTATATTATCTATTTTTGTTGTTTGTTTGCAAGTGGGATACCCACTTGCTGTATTATGAAACAAAACAAAACAAACATATTGTTACATTCTACAGTGCAGAGTGACATTGCCCACCCAAAAATTACTTGTTTATACATTGTTTTTATATCAAATATAAATGTAGTACAAAGAAAAAATGAAATATTTTTCAATTCCTAGTTTCTGGATAAAATATTCTCCTTAGGGGAATATATCAGATATTTTACATCAGATATTAGAAATTGCCTAACATCTTATGATTTCTGTGAAACGACTCTCTCATTTCAGCTCCAACATATGAAACTTATAGTCATAAAGAATTAGGGGGGAGTGCTTGCCACTAAAAATAATTTTAAAATCTATATTTGTTTTTATAATGATGATGTTTGTGATAGCTATATCATTGTATAAGAGAAAATATTGCCAATGTTGTTAGTATATGGGAAACATCCTATTAGAAATGTAAATTTTCCATGACTCACAAAAAATATTGTTTTATTAGCTAGTCAGGAAATAGAAAATCATCCACTGACATACAAATAGTCTAATGATGAGAGACATGTAAAGTAAAATGGTGTAATTCTCATGCAAATAAACATTTTGAATAACAATTTTTTTTAAATTCTTGAAGGTAAATTTTATAAGAAATTATTAATTTCACATTGTGTTGATAGAAATAGTTTATAATATTTCAAAATCAGCTTCATTAATCTATGTTTTGTACCAAAAGGATGGTTGGATAAAGCAGACTCTTTTAAATTAATGCTGCTGAGGGGCAGAGCCAAGTTTGTGGAGAAGATACATGCAATTTAGTGAGCCCCCTTCTTTCCTCATTACCAATTAGCTAAATCAGCCTCAAAAATAAGGCTGGACAGATAGAAACCACAAGGACTGGAAGCAGGACTTACCAGCTGAAGAGAATCTGGAGTTTCAACAGAAAAGGTTGGTTCCCAGGGGAGGAAAAAAAAAAAAAAGGCCAGCACAGACAGGGTAAGGTGCTAGCATACTGCACTGATGGAGCTGTGGAGAGTTCTGGGATCAGAGAAGCTACTGAGATAGAAGAATCTGGCACAGGCTGTTAGCTATTTATTCTCTGCTTAGAAAACAGCAGCTCAGAAGAGAAATCAAGTCACTTTAAAATATAAAGCCAGATACTAGAACCAACCCAATTTGGACGTGACCAAACAGATCTCGGCAAGGTTGTGAAGCTGCCTTCTGCTGTTCGGGGCTTCACCTTGGGGTAGTTAAGACCTTGAAAAGCAGGGGCACAGCCCAAGGCAATATATAATTCACATAGTGCCTGTCTTGGCTGGAGGCTGTGGAACTCAGCGGCGGAAGTCCCAGAGAAGTGGAACCTTTGAAATAGGGACCGCAGTTTCTGGGCAGACACTTCTAGTTTGAGCACAGGGGCTTTTCACTTCAGCTGCTGATATCCACGCCCCACAGGATGCATTGTCTGGGCTTTGTGTCGCCTTTACTGTTCAGTCTTAAATCTGAGGGAAGTCTCTAGGAAACACAGCAGGGTCCTTCACTGGGCAACCCTCACAGTGCACAGTCATACTTATCACCCCTGAGGCATTTCCAGGGAGGGGAAGGGGAACTCTCTCCCAGAGCTCTCTCTTAGCTCAGGTGCAGGAGCCGCTACATCCATCTGGTCTGGGAGGAAGCTGGTAAATAAATAAATAAATAATTTCTTACCCTAAGAACTGACCCCCCAAAAATTTTTAAATATGAGTGAAAAACTAAAGAGAACTATTGATTTCTTCTACAAAGAGAAAGAGCAGGTATACAATCACAAGGAAGTTAATAGCAGAGAGTCAGCAGATAACAGCTTGAAGGGGAACGATAACGGCCCAGACCACATAACTCTCTCCTAGAAGAGACTATTAAAAAGTTAAGAGACTTTGAAGAAAAATGGGGAAAGGAAAGAGAAGCTAGGATAGAGAATAACAATATCTAGAAATTTGAGTTGGAAAAAATAAAGTATTCAGGGGAGATTCAGGGAAACAACATTTGTGAATTAGAAAAGATAAAAATTTCTCAAGAAAGTAGGATTTCTGAATTGGAAAAGATAAAAAATTCTCAAGAAAGTAGGATTTCTGAATTGGAAAAGATAAAAATGTCTCAAGAAAGTAGGATTTCTGAAATGGAAAAAGAAAATAATTCTCCAAAAAAAAATTAAGGAAATGGAAAAAAATTCAATAGAGCAAAATAATTCATTTAAAAATTCAATTGGGCATATACAAAAAGAACAAAAAATGTGAATGAAGAAAATAACTCATTAAAAATCAGGATGGAACAAATAGAAATGAATGATTCATTGACAACCCAAATATCAGTCAAACAAAACAAACAACAACAACAAAAAAAAAATGAAAAGCTAGAGAATATCTTCAAATACTTACTGGGAAAATCTATAGACCTGGAAAATAGATCTAGGAGAGATAATCTGAGGATCACTGGACTTCCCAAAAATTATGACCTTGATTCTATTTTACAGGAAATCATCAAAGAGAACTATCCAGAGATAATAGAAACAGAAGTGAAATAGGCGTAGAAAGAATTCATAGAACACTTTCTAAAAGAGACCTAAAAAAAGAACTCCATGGAATATTGTGGCTAAACTGCAGAATTACCAAACAAAGGAAAGAATATTGAAAGCAGAAAGAAAAAACAATTCAAATAACAAGGGGTCACTCAAGATCTGACTGCCTCCACATTAAAACAGCAAATGGCCTGGAACTTCATATTCCTAAAGGAAAAAGTTCAAGTATTGCAACCAAGAACAAACTACCCAGCTAAATTTAGCATTTTCTTCCATGGAAAAAGATGGTCATTAAAGGAAACAGAGGAATTCCATTTGTTTCTAAGAAAAAAACCAGACTTAAACAAAAAAATTTGATCTATATCCACAAGACTAAAGAGAAACAGAAAAAGGTAAACAGAAATCTTGAGAACTGTATTGCTGTTATAAATATAAAGAAAGTACACATGGATAATTTGATTTTCCTGATGTAAAAAAAGGGGGGGGGAGTAGTAAAGGGAAGGGGGTAGTATCAGAAAAAGGGGAAGGAGTGATAAAAAGAGGGAACTACATCCCAGGAAAAAGCATAGAAAATATACCATATCTGAGAGAATTTAGAGAGGGGGAGAAACATTGTGTGAATCTTACTCTCATCAGAAGAGGATCAAAGAGTAAATAACTGACATATTTGTTTTTCAGAGAATTCTCTCTAACCTCATTAAAAGGGGGGGGAGAGGAAAAGGGAAAAGGAAAAGGGGAATAAGAGAAGGGACTTGGAAGGAGGGAAGAGGAATACTAAAAAACGGAGGACTGTGCATCACAAGTGGGGTATATAAATTAAATATTGGGGAAGAAGTTCGGGGGTTCAAGGGAAAAAGCATAATGTGGGGATAATATGATGGCAGGAAATGCAGAATTAGTAATTTTAACTGTAAATGTGAATGGGATGAACACTCCTATCAAACGGAGACGGATAGCAGACTGGATCAAAGTCAGAACCCTACAATATGTTGTTTACAGGAAACACACTTAAAGCAGGGAGATACATACAGAGTAAAGGTAAAAGGTTGGAGCAGAATCTATTATGCTTCAGGTAAAGCCAAAAAAGCAGGGGTAGCCATCCTTATCTCAGATCAAGCAAAAGCAGAAGTAGATCTAATTAAAAGAGATAAGGAAGGAAACTATATCCTACTAAAAGGTAGCATAAACAATGAAGCCATATCAATAAAAAAACATATATGCACCAAGTGGTTTAGCATATAACTTTCTAAAGGAAAAGTTAAGAGAGTTGCAAGAAGAAATAGACAGTAAAACTATAATACTGGGAGATCTCAACCTTGCACTCTCAGATTTAGACAAATGAAACCACAAAACAAATAAGAAAGAAATTTAAAAAGTATATGGAACATTAGAAAAACTAGGTATGATAGACCTTTGGAGAAAACTGAATGGCGATAGAAAGGAATATCCTTTCTTCTCAGCAGTTCATAGAGCCTATACAATAATTGACCATATATTAGGACATAAAGATCTTAAAATTAAATGTAGAAAGGCAGAAATAATAAATGCCTTCTTCTCAGATCACTATGCAATAAAAGCTACAGTCAGTAAGAAGTTAGGGGTAAATAGGCCAAAAAGTCATTGGAAACTGAATAATCTCATCTTAAAGAATGACTGGGTGAAACAGCAATTTATAGAAACAATTAATAATTTCACCCAAGTTAATGACAATGATGAGACTGCACACCAAAATCTCTAGGATGCAGCTAAAGTGGTAATAAGGGGAAATTTTATATCTTTAGAGGCTTATTTGAAGAAAATAGAGAAAGAGAAGATTAATGAATTGGGCCTGCAACTTAAAAAGCTAGAAAAAGACCAAATTAAAAAACCCAACCAAAAATCAAACTTGAAATACAAAAATTAAAAGGAGAAATCAATAATATTGAAAGTAAAAAAAACATTTTTTTTGAATTAATAAATAAAACCAAGAGTTGGTTTTATGAAAAAGTCAATAAAATACATAAACATTTGGTAAATCTGATCAGAAAAAGGAAAACAGAAAATCAAATTGTTAGTCTTACAAATGAAAAGGGGCATATTTGCACCAATGAAGAGGAAATTAGAGAAATAATGAGTTACTTGGCCCAACTTCATGCCTATAAATTTGATAACTTAAGTGAAATGGATGACTTTCTCCAAAAATATAGGCTTCCTATATTAACAGAGGAGGAGATAAATTGCTTAAATAGTCCCATTTCAGAAAAAGAAATAGAAAAAGCTATTAATCACCTCTCCAAGAAAAAATCTCCAGGACCAGATGGATTTACATGTGAATTCTACCAAACATTTAAAGAAGAATTAGCCCCAATGTTATATAAACTATTTGAAAAAATAGGGGATGAAGGAGTCCTACCAAACTCCTTTTATGACACAGACATGGTACTGATACTTAAACCAGGTAGATTGAAAACTGAGAAAGCAAACTATAGACCAATTTCCTTAATGAATATTGATGCTAAAATGTTAAATAAGATATTAGCAAATAGACTTCAGAAAATCATCCCCAGGATAATACATTATGATCAAGTAGGATTTATACCAGGAATTCAGGGCTGATTTAATATTAGGAAAAATATTAGTATAATTAACCATATTAATAGTAAAATTAATAAAAACCATATGATCATCTCAATAGATGCGGAAAAAGCATTTGATAAAAATCCAGCATCCATTCCTACTAAAAACTCTTGAGAGTATAGGAATAAATGGACTATTCCTTAGAATAATCAGGAGCATATATTACAACCGTCAGTAAGCATAATATGAAATGGAAATAAAGTGGAACTTTTCCCAGTAAGATCAGGAGTGAAACAAGTTTGCCTACTATAACCATTACCATTCAATATAGTACTATAAATGCTAGCATGGGCAATAAGAGCCGAGAAAGACATTCAAGGAATTAGAGTAGGAAATGAGGAAATCAAAGTATAACTCTTTGCAGATGACATGATGGTATACTTAGAAAACCCCAAAGACTCTGCTAAAAAGCTATTAGAAATAATTCAGAATTTTTGCAAAGTGGCAGGATACAAAATAAATCCACATAAATCCTCAGCATTCCTATATATCACCAAAAAAATGCAACAGCAAGAGATACAAAGAGAAATTCCATTCCAAAGAAATGTTGAGAGTATAAAGTATTTGGGAATCCATCTACCAAAGAATAGTCAGGAATTATATTAGAAAAAATTACATAACACTTGCCACAAAAATAAAGTCAGATTTAAATAATTGGAAAGACATTCAGTGCTCTTGGATGACAATACTCCCCAAGCTAATCTATTTATTTAGTGCTATACCAATCAGACTCCCAAGAAACTATTTTAATGACCTAGAAAAAATAACAACAAAATTCATATGGAAGAATAAAAGGTCGAGAATTGCAAGGGAACTAATGAAAAAAAAGTCAGAAGAAGGTGGTCTAAGTGTACCAGATCTAAAGCTATATTATATAGCAGCAGTCACCAAAACCATTTGATATTGGCTAAGAAATAGACCAGTCGATCAGTGGAACAGATTAGATACAGAGGACAAAAACGGTACATCTATAGCAATCTAGTCTTTGACAAACCCAAAGACACCAACATTAGGGATAAAAATTCATTATTTGGAAAAAACTGTTGGGAAAACTAGAAATTAGTATGGCAGAAATTAGATATGGATCCACACTTAACACCATATACCAAGATAAGATCAAAATGGGTCCATGATTTAGGCATAAAAAATGAGATCATAAATAGATTAGAGGAATAGAGAATAGTCTACCTCTGAGACCTGTGGAGGAGGAAGGAATTTATGACCAGAGGAGAACTAGAGATCATTATTGATCACAAAATAGAAGATTTGATTACATCAAACTAAAAAGTTTCTGTACAAATAATACTAATGCAACCAATATTAGAAGGGAAGTAACAAATTGGGAAAATATTTTTATAGTTAAAGGTTCTGATAAAGGTTTCATTTCCAAAATATATAGAGAACTGACCTTAATTTATAAGAAATCAAACCATTCTCCATTTGATAAATGGTCAAAGGATATGAACAGACAATTCTCATGTGATCCACTCATATGAAAGCGTGTTCCAAATCACTACTGATCAGAGAAATGCAAATTAAGACAACTCTGAGATACCACTACACACCTGTCAGATTGTGCTAAGATGACAGGAACAAATAATGATGAATGCTGGAGGGGATGTGGGAAAACTGGGACACTAATACATTGTTGGTGGAGTTGTGAAAGAATCAGACCATTCTGGAGAGCAATTTGGAACTATGCCCTAAAAGTTATCAAAATGTGCATACCCTTTGATCCAGCATTGCTGCTATTGGGCTTATATCCCAAAGAAATACTGAGGAGGGGAAAGGGACCTGTATGTGACAAAATTTTTGTGGCAGCTCTTTTTGTAGTAGCTAGAAACTGAAAGATGAATGGATGTCCATCAATTGGAGAATTGTTGGGTAAATTATGGTATATGAAGTTTATGGTATGTGAAGTTTATTGCTCTGTAAGAAATGACCAACAGGAGCAATACACAGAGACTTGGAGAGACTTCCATGAACTGATGCTGAGTAAAATGATCAGAACTAGAAGATCGTTGTACACTTCAACAACAATATTGTATGAAGATATATTCTGATGGAAGTGGATATCTTCAACATAAAGAAGATCCAACTCACTTCCAGTTGATCAATGATGGACAGAAACAACTACACCCAGAGAAGGAACACTGGGAAGTGAATGTAAATTGTTAGCATTACTGTCTATCTACCCAGGTTACTTATACCTTCAGAATTTAATACTTAATGTGCAACAAAAAAAATGGTATTTACACACATATATTGTATCTAGCTTATATTGTAACCCAGGTAAAATGTATGGCATTGCCTGTCATGAAGGGGAGGGAGTAGAGCGAGGGAGGGGATTATATGGAAAACTGAATAAAAGGGATAATGTTATTTTTTTAAAAATTGCTCATGCATATATACTATCCAAAAAAATGTATAAATAAATTTTTAAAAAGATATAAAAAATAAAAATAAATTAATTTTATATTTTATTTATTATTTATAATTTTATATAATTATAATAATTATAATTATAATTAATTTTATATTTTAATTTCTCTCATCTGAACTTACAGACAGTTAGAGAAATTCATTTTTTATGCTTTGCATTTAATTTACATAAGTATAAATTCCACTGCTATTTTCTGACTATATTAATTGCTATTTTACAAACACCAACTTTTCATATTTTTTAACCATGAAAAGTATTTCAATTACCTGTGGATTTTTAGGATCTTCTTTTATAAAATACAGGCAGCCAAATGGCCTGAGTCTGGAGTCAGAAAGACTCAAGTGCAAATCCTGCCTTACACACTTGCTAGCTGTGTGATCCTGTAAAAGTCATTTAACTCTTTCTTCCTCAGTTTCTTCATCTGTAAAGGAGGAATTATAATAGAACCTACCACACGTGGTTTTTGTGAAGCTTAAATGAGATATTTGTAAAGCATTTAGTCTAGTTCAGTGTTCATTGTAGAAATTTATTTAATATTTGTTTCCCTGCCTTAATAGGAAAAGTAATTTTTTTAATTTTTTAAAAAATTTAATTTTTCTCTTTATTGTAGCAAGTTTATTTTTTAATTTGTATTTATTTTTTTTAATTTTTACAAAAAATTTATGCATATGTAATTTTCCAGCATTGACAGTTACAAAACCCTTTGTTTCAACTTTTCCCCTCCTTCCCCTCACCCCTTCCACCATGAGGTTAACCAATACATATTAAATATGTGAAAGTATAAATTAAATACAATATAAGTTTATATGTCCAAACAGTTATTTTTCTGTACAAAAACAATCCAACTTTGAAACTGTATAATTAGCCTGTGAAGGAAGTCAAAATGTAGGCAGACAAAAATATAGGGATTGGGAATTCTATGTAGTTGCTCATAGTCAACTCCCAGAGTTCTTTTGCTGGTTATAGTTGGTTCAGTTTTTTACTGCTCTATTGGAACTTATTTGGCTTATCTCATTGTTGGAGAGGGTTTCGTCCATCAGAATTGATCACCATATAGCATTGTTCTTGAAGTATATAATGATCTCCTGGTTCCGCTCATTGCACTCAGCATCAGTTCATGTAAGTCTCTCCAGGCCTTTCTGAAATCATCCTGTTGGTCATTTCTTACAGAACAATTACAGAAAAATAATAATCTGTAATATTCATATAACACAATTTATTCAGCCATTCTCCAATTTATGGGCATCCACTCAGTTTCTAGTTTCTGGCCACTACAAAGAGGGCTGCCACAAGCATTCAGCAAGTTTATTTTTAATATATTGCTTTATGTTAGAGAAAAATCTGAGCAAAAAGGAAAAACCATTGGAGAAATTAAAAAAAAAAAACAGAAAAAAGTAGTAAACATAAAATGTGTTGATTTGAATTAAGTCTTCTTAGATCTTTTTTCTGAAAACAGATGGCATTTGTTGTCCAAAGTCTATTAGGATTTCTTCTGAAGTGCTGAGAAAAATCAAGCCTTTCATAGCTGATCATAACACATTCTTGCTGTTATTACATGTAATGCATTACTGGTTCTATTTGTTTTGCTCAGTATCAGTTCATATAAATCTTTCCAGGACTTTCTATAATCAGTTTGTTCAGCCAATCTCCAATTGATGGGCATCTACTCCTTTTTCAATTCTGTGTTCCCAAAAAGAACTGCTACAAATATTTTTTTTTTTTTTGTACATGCGGGACTTTTCCCCTCCTTTTTGATTTCCTTGGGATACAGACCCAATAATGGCACTTCTGGGTTAAAGATATTTTTTAGGAACCAATATAATTATAATCTAAATTTATAAATGAAATTCTTATTGACATTCATGTTAACATCTGCTAAGTTAAAGAAAATAATTTATTGTCATTTGAAGAATTAATATTTTGTCCTAATATTTTTCCTTGTCAGACAATATAGTTAATCAGGTAGCACAATGGAATATAAATAAGGAGAACTTGGATTTGGAATCTTATTCCCTTAATATTAAAATCTTGTGTAACCTTGGGTAAATAACTTACTACTTGTGTTTCTTATTTTCCTTATCTTGAAAAAGCAGGTAACAATAAAAATGACATCACATCACTATTGAGAAGACCAGGTGACTCCAAATTATATAGTTGTCAACTATTATAGTGATAAAATTATTATAAGGTACTAATATTTATGTTGTCTGATTTTAGCCTCAGCATCTTTGTATAGGTGACAGTTCTGCATATCTACCTTTCTCAGGACCCACCACATCTTCACACTTATAGATGTGCATACAGCTCCACCCTTCTCCCTCTTGTTCTAGGGACAGTAATCAAATAAGCACCATCCTTCTTAGAAAGGAAATCCACTGCACATTGATTCAATTAACAACTTTTGTGACTTTCCAGAATAAAACACCTATCTCTGATTACCAACTCTCCAATATTTTGTCTTTCCCTCTAAAAATGTAAACTCCTTGAGGGTAAAAATTTTCTTGCTTTTTAAAGTTTGTGGATAGAGCACTTTTTATGCCTGTCATAATAAATACTTAATGATTTTTGTTTATTATTATGATGATTACTATTAAATCAGCTATTCATAAATATTCAGAAAAATATTTTGTATACTCTGGAATCTAAAGTGTAAAGAGATATTGAGATGTAGTAAAATAAATAAATAAATAAAAGGCCTTTATTTTGTAGTCAGAAGACCTTGTATTAGTGAATCATGTTACTACTTAACTACCTATGTGACTCAGCATTTCATTTAACCACTATCATAATCAATTCATTCATCTGTAATAAAGTAATAAGTCCTTTGATATACACCTAGAGTATCTCATATATTGATTTTGAGAAAAGCACTTGGTAAGAATTTATGTTTTTAATGGAATTCCATCTCCCGATTTAACATTTTCATTGGCAACTCCTATTCCTAGAATGTCCTCTCTTCTAATATCTGACTCCTTGATTCCTTTGAATCTCACTGAAAATCCAACTTTTTGAAGAGGAAGGGAAAAGAAAAGCAAGACATTTTTCCAGTCTTCAGTTTTTTTTTAACTCTTTTTAAAATTATTTAATGTAGTTCATATTTTCCGCAGTTACATTCAAAACATTTTTTACATTTATTTTTCAGATTTTTGAGTTCTAGGTTTCCTCTAATTAAGAAAGAATTAAGAAATCACATGTGAAGTTAAGCAAAACATTTCCATAAAAGTCAATTAGTAAAGAAAACATAGATCTCCCACCCAAATGAAAATACAAGATTAGTTAAAAATAAAAAGGGAAACAGAGGAAGTAATAGAGAATACTTCAACTTACATACAGACTGAATCAGTTCTATCTATGGAATGAATAGGATTTTTATCCTAAGTCAGAGTAGATGTGTATTATTGTAATACTGAGAAGAACTAAGTCATTTACAGCTAGTTATCCTAGAATAGTGGTCCTCAAACTTTTTAAATAGGGGGCCAGTTCACTGTCCCTCAGAATGTTGGAGGGCCAGACTGTAGTAAAAACAAAAACTATGAACGAATTCCTGTGCACATTGCATATGTCTTATTTTGAAGTGAAAAAACAAAACGGGGACAAATACAATATTTAAAATGAAATAAAGTTAAATCAACAAACTTACCAGTATTTCAATGGGAACTATGGGCCTGCTTTTGGCTAATGAGATGGTCAATGTCTGGTTCCATATTTGTCACTGCTAGTTGCAACAAGTGATGTAAGTGTGCATCTGTTAATCTTAATCTGGTTGGAGATTTCAAATGTTTCATTCTAGAAAAAGTCTGTTCACAGATATGTACTGCCAAAGATGGTTGCCATTTTGAGTGCATGGTTCCTGAGATGGCGATATGCCTCAGAGGGGAGAGATGCATAGACATTATGAAGGCTGCTTGACTTGAATGTGTATTTCAGAGAGTAACAATTCTGCAGTTCAGCCAGTACCATTTAATAAATTGTATCCACATTTTCAATTTCAATAGAAAATGGGTTATGGAAAAGCTGTATGTCCCGTTCGTGGAGATGAAGCTCTTTAAATCTAAATTGGAACTCCTTTTGCAATTTCTCCAATGAATACACACATATTTTGTTTGGGAATGTAATCAGTGGTTTTTCTGCTAACAGATTTTGAGTTATGGGGAGATGGCAGAAGTTTTCCTCCTTCACTTGTTTGATGAGGAGGGCTAATTTTACTTCAAATGCTTTGACATGTGATTGAATATCACAGATGAGCTTCCCCTTTCCTTGATGTTGCATATTGAATTTGTTGAGTAGCTCTGTTACATCTATCAGAAAGGCAAGGTGCCATTCCCATTCTGCATCATTGAGCTCTGGTACTTTGTTTTCTGAAAGCAGAAAGTTGTAATCTATGAAAGTAAGACATAGAAACATTTCAAAACTCTACCTTGACTCAGCCAACGGACTTCTGTGTGATATAGAACATCTTCATATTCAACATATAGCTCAGACAGAAATTCCTGAAATTGTCTGTGATTTATTGCATTAGCTCTAATGAAGTTAACACAAAATACCACAATTTTCATAACCACTTCAGTGATTTACTACACAGTGCTTGTTGGTGGATGAGGCATTGTATGGCTATTGGATGAGAATGATTATGTTTGCCCATCTCTTGATTAATGCGAACAATTACTCCTTTCTTAGGCTCCACCATGCTAGGGGCACCATGAGTTGTCATGCTAGGTAGTTTAGGCCAGTCCACCTCCAAACCATTCATAGTTTGGCAAACCTTTTCATAGATATCCTCTCCTGTAGTTGTTCCTTTGATGCTTTGCAGTGCAGTAAGCTCTTCTATGACTTCAAAATAATCATTTGTCCCATTAATAAAAATTAGAAGTTGTGCAAAATCATGAACATCATTTATTTCATCGCGTGTCAAAGGAAAATATGAATTTTTTTTTTTGTGGAGTTTTGCAAATGCTGATGCAGATTGTCTCCAATTTCTTCAATCCTATCCATCGATTTTAAGGCCACTCTTTCTAGCTGTTTGACAGGTCATTCATATACCTATCTCTGTTCTGCAGAGGAAGCTGGTAACCTCCTGGCCTTAAAGGAAGATCCTACAGGCTTTGAAAAATGAGTAAAAAAATTTAAAAGGATGATTGATAGCTTCTATACAGAAAGAAAGCAGGTTTTCAACCCCAAGGAGACTAATAGCAGACAATCTCCAGACAATTGTTGGTTACCAACACAAAAGGGTGTCCTAGAAGAGACTATTTAAAAATCTTAAAAGAGAGCTAGAGGAAAAATGAGGACAGGAAAGAGAAGCTATGCCAGAGAGTAACAACTTCCTGAAAGGTGAAATAGAAAAGGTAAAACATTCCCAGGAAGTGCACAGAAACAGAATTTGTGAATTGGAAAAGGTAAAGAACTCCCAGAAAAGCAGGATTTGTGAATTAGAAAAAGAAAATAACTCACTAAAAAAATAAAATTAGTGAAATGGAAAAAAAATTCTATAGAGCAAAAACAAGTCATTTAAAAACATATACAAAAAAAGTTTAAAAAACTAATACAGAAAATTACTCATTAAAAATCAGAACTGAACAAATAGAAATGAATGATTCCCTGAGAGAACAAGAATCAGTCAAGCAAAACCAAAAAAATGAAAAAATAGAAATATTTCATATCTACTTGGAAAAACAACAGAAATGGAAAATAGATCTAGGAGAAATTCCAGAAAATTATAATGAAAAAAAGAGCCTAGATACTATTTTACAGGAAATCATCAAAGAGAACTGCCCAGCAGTAACAGAATCAGAAGAGAAAATAGGCATTGAGAGAATTCATCGAACACATTCTGGAAAAGAATAAAAAAAAAAAAAAAAAAAAAAAAACTCCATGAAATATTGTGGCCAAACTTCAGAACTATCAGACTAAGGAAAAAATATTACAAGCAGCCAGGAAAATACAATTCAAATACTGAGGTGCAACAATAAGGGTCACTCAAGCTCTGGCTGCATTCACCCTAAAGGATCGCAGGACCTGGAATCTGATATTCCAAAAAGGCAAAAGAACTTGGAATGCAACCAAGAATAAATTACCCAGCTAAACTGAGCATTTTCTTCCATGGAAGAAGATGGACATTTAATGAAACAGCTGAATTTCATTTGTTTCTAAGGAAAACATCAAATCTTTTTTTTTTTTTTAGTAATTTTTTTTCACAGTATATATGCATGAGTAATTTTTTTTAATAATATTATCCCTTGTATTCATTTTTCCAAATTATCCCCCTCTCCTTCCACTCCCTTCCCCCCGATGACAGGCAATCCCATACATTTTACATGTGTTACAGTAAAACCTAGATACAAGATATGTGTGTAAATATCATTTTCTTGTTGCACATTAAGTATTAGATTCTGAAGGTATAAGTAACCTGGGTAGATAGACAGTAGTGCTAACAATTTACATTCACTTCCCAGTGTTCCTTCTCTGGGTGTAGTTATTGCTGTCCATCATTGATCAACTGGAAGTGAGTTGGATCTTCATTATGTTGAAGATATCCACTTCCCTCAGAATACCTCTTCATACAGCATTGAAGTGTACAGAGATCTTCTGGTTCTATTCATTTCACTCAGCATCAGTTGATGTAAGTCTCTCCAAACCTCTCTGTATTCCTCCTGCTGGTCATTTCTTACAGAACAATAGTATTCCATAACCTTCATATAACATAATTTACCCAACCATTCTCCAATTGATGGGCATCCATTCAACTTCCAGTTTCCAGCTACAACAAAAAGCTGCCACAAACATTTTGGCACATACAGGTCCCTTTCCCTTCTTTAGTATTTCTTTGGGATATAAGCCCAGTAGTAGTATGGCTGGGTCAAAGGGTATGCACAGTTTGATAACTTTTTGGGCATAGTTCCAAATTGCTCTCCAGAATGGTTGGATTCTTTCACAACTCCACTAACAATGTATCAGTGTCCCAGGGAACACATCAAATCTAATGAAAAAGTTTGATCTCCAACCATAGAACTCAAGAGAAGCAGAAAAAGGTAAAAAGAACTCTTGAGAACTGTATTTCAGTTGTGGATATGCATAAAGTATTTTTGGGATAAGAATTTATTATTTGACAAAAATTGCTGGGGAAACTGGAAATTAGTATGGCAGAATTTAGGCATGGACCCACACTTAACACCACATACCAAGATAAGATCAAAATGGGTCTGTGATTTTAGGCATAAAGAAACGAGATCATAAATACATTAGAGGAACATAGGATAGTTTTACCTCTCAGACTTGCGGAGGAGGAAGGAATTTGTGACCAAAGTAGAACTAGAGATCATGATTGATCACAAAATAGAAAATTTTGATTATATCAAATTAAAAAAAAGAAAAAAACTTTTAGTACAAAACAAAAACTAATGCAGATAAGATTAGAAGGGAAACACTAAACTGGGAAAAAATTTTTTATAGTTAAGTTTTCTGATAAAGGCCCTCATTTCTAAAATATACAAGGAAACTGCCCTCTAATTTATAAGAAATCAAGATATTCTCCAATTGATAAATGGTCAAAAAGTTATGAACAGACAATTTTTCAGATAATGAAAATTGAAAACTATATCTACTCATATGAAAGAGTGTTCCAACTCACTATTGATCAGAGAAATGCAAATGAAGGCAACTCTGAGATACAACTACAAAACTGTCCAGATTGGCTAAGATGAGAGGAAAAAATTAATGATGAATTTTGGAAGGGCTGTGGGGAAAAAACTGGGGGACACTGATACATTTTTTGGTAGAGTTTGTGAAAGAATCCAAACCATTCTGAAGAGCAATCTGGGAATTATGCCCCAAAAAGTCCATCAAAACTGTGCATACTCTTTGATCCAGCAGTGTTACTACTGTGCTTATATTCCAAAGAAATATTAAAGAAGGGAAAGGATCCTGTAGTGCCAAAAATGTTTTGTGGACAGCCCCTTTTTTGTAGTGGCTAGAAAACTGGAAAAACAAATGGATGACCATCAATTGGAGAATGGCTGGGCAAATTATGGTATATGAATGTTAGGGAATATTATTTTTCTGTAAGAAATGACCAGCATGATGAATACAGAGAGGCTTGGAGAGACTTATACGAACTGATGCTGAGTGAAATGAGCAGAACCCGGAGATCATTATACACTTCAACAACAACACTGTATGAGGATACATTCTGATAGAAGTGGATATCTTCAACAAAGAGAAGATCTAATTCAGTTGCAATTGATCAATGATGGACAGAATCAGCTACACCCAGAGAAGGAACACTTGTTTAATGAGTGTAAACTGTTTGCATTTTTGTTTTTCTTCCCAGGTTATTTTTATCTTCTGAATCCAATTCTTCCTGTGCAAAAAGAAATTCGGTTCTGCACACATATATTGTATCTAGGATATACCGTAACACATTTAACATATATGGGACTACCTGCCATCTATGTGAGGGGGTAGAAGGAAGGAGGGGAAAATTTGGAATAGCATTGAGTGCAAGGGTTAATATTGTAAAAACTTACCTATGCATATATACTGTCAAAAAAAGTCATAATAATAAAATTAATTTTAAAAAAATTTGGAACACAAAAAAAATGTCACAAGAACTCTGTGAATTAATTATTGTTATTTTATTTGAGTCAGGGAAATTGAACTTCATAGAGTTTGTAATATGCCAGGATTATACAGGTAGTCATTTGATGTTTGATTTGAATTAAAGTCTTCCTGTTTCTAAGCCAAGTCTTCTAATCACTGCATCACAATGCTTGTATGTATGTTTATTTGTTGTTTTTATGATCTATAACATACCTAATGTACTTTTAAAAATATAAATAAAATATCATAAAACGAAAAGAAACAGCTAAATTTAAGTGTTCTTTTCCTTATAAACCTTTTTCATTTTCAAAACATATATACAGATAGTATCCAGTATTCACCCTTGCCAAACTTTGTGTTCCAATTTTTTTCTTCCTTTTTTTTTCCTCTACTCCTTCCCTAAATGGCAGGTAATCCAAAATACGTTAAGAATGTGAAATTTTTCTATACATATTTTCACAATTATCTCACTATACAAGAAAAAACAGATCAAAAAGGGAAAAAAGTGAGAAAAAATGCAAGCAAACAACAAAAAAGTGAAAATATTATGTTACGACCCACGCTCAGTTCCCATATTCTTCTCTCTGGGTGAAGATGGCTCTGTCCCTCTTACAACCCTTGGATCTGGTCTAAATCACTTCGCTGTTGACAAGAGCCACATCCACCAGAATTGATCATACAATTTTGTTGTTGCTTTGCTCAATGTTCTCTTGGTTCTATTCACTTCATCTAGCATCAGTTCATGTAAGTCTCTCTAGGCTTTTCTGAAATCATCCTACTAATCATTTGTTATAGAACAATAATTATTCATGACATTCATATGCTGTTAGGGGCAATGAAACCCTTCTCTCTCTTTGAAATGTACCATGGAGCCTGTATACCATGTCAGCTGGTAGGGTAGGCCCAGGAAGTAAAAAGGGGCTTGGCCTCTGAGGCAGGAGGCTGTGTTTGGCAGGAGTTAAAAGAACTGAAGGAAAGTTAGCATAAATAGATAGCCTTGAGCAGAACTTGCTCTCTTCCTTTTGAGCTCTTGCTTTAGTGCTCCTTAGCTCTTGTGCTCCTGCACTCCTGTGTTCTTGTGCTTTTGCTTCCTGGTACCTCCACTGAAAGGATGACTGAATAAAGACAGAAGGGTTGCAAAAATAAATAAATAAAAAAATAAACAAACAAACAAACAAACAAACAAATAAATAAATAGATAGCTAAATAAATAAATAAATAGATGGATAAATAGATAAATGGACAAATAAATAAATAAATAAATAAGTAAGTAAGTAAATAAATAAATAAATAGAAAGTTGTTAGGGGCAATGAAACATTGCTTTGTCTTTGAGATGTGCCATGGAGCCTGTATAGCATGTCAGCTGTAGGGTGGGCCCAGGAGGTAAAAAGGGGCTTGGACTCTGAGGCAGGAGACACAATGTCTGGCAGAAGTTAAAAGAACTGCTATAGGTTTTTTGAGATGGCAAGGGGCATGTCCTCTTGCTAGATCTCCTCCTAGGATGCAGCACTAACTCCACAAGCCTCCCTTTTGAGGGCTCTGACTACTCAGTACTGAGTGGGCTGGGCAACGGGCAAAGCCCAGAAGAGAGGGCAGGCAATTGACAGTCCCTTGAAACAGAAACTCTAGTTTCTTGCTTTTTAAGCTCTTGCTCTTGTGCCCCTATGCCTCTTGCACTCTTCCCTCCTGCTACCCCCACTAAGAGGATGACAGAAATAAAGGACAGAATATTTTGTACCTCTTTGGTTGGCCTGTCCCCTTGGTGTGATTTTGGCTTGGGAGCCTGAAGGGCAGGTGAGATGGCGTAGCCTTAGCCACTTATGGGTAGGCAGATAGAGTAGCCTTAAGGGATGCTACAAGAAGTGACCAAACAGGTACCATGCAGCGAGGATCTCACCTTGTAACAGGTGAACAGAGTGGGAAGGGAGACAGAACTCCACTCTAATGAGTAGAATGTTCAGAATGGAACAAACTATAGTGAGAGTCCCAAATCAGGAGGTGCTATGGAAAGAAGTTTGTAGAATAGTCAAGCAAACAGGATTGGAAATTGATTTTAAAAAGTGGAAGGTAGTAGGTAGTCAGATAGCCAGGATCTATCCTACAGCAGCATCATCTCTTTTATCAAGTGATTAGAAGCCCTTTAAGAGGTGCAAGTGGCATGCATTAAAAGTGGATAATGAAGTGAAAATAGAGAGTCATAAAACAAATGAAGGTCTTAAACTGACATTCACCAGACCAGCCATGCCCATAAAATGGAGCCTGGGGGGAAAGTGGCTATGAGAAAGAATCAGGAAGTAAAGGAGAAGATGAAGTAGGTAGATGTGATGAAAAAAGGAAGGGGTAGTGAGGAAGAAGCAGGAAGTGGATATGAGGGAACAGGAGGAGACAGGAATAAGATGAAGAATGAGGAAGTAAACAGAGGGAAATATGACCTTGAGAAAAATGATGGTGATATGTAATGTTCTTCTCTAAAATATAATTTTCTCTGGGAGCAGGTTTCTTGGGGGGCTTCTGGGAGCATGCTTAGTTTCAGTTCAGTGTAATAATCACCTCAAATTCAGTCAGGAGTTAAAGTCCAGATCTTTATTGTCTCTTTCCAAGTCTTATCTCCTTCACTTAGTTCTCAGCTAGTTTTCTGGAGGCCTTCAGGATCTTGGTTTCAGTGTTCTCCATAGCCTGCCACCACTTCTCTGTCTTCCTTCTTTCTGCCCAACTGAATCCTGGCTTCTCAATCTCCAGAGTCCCTAGCCAGCACAAAGGTGTAAATTGGAATGAATCTGATCTGATTCTCTTAAATCAATGCTAATGTTATGGGCCAGAACTTGAAACAAGGTACTAAGTGGAATTGAAGAGACAATGGTTAAATCTAATTTAGCATTGATTTAATCCTATAACAAATAATGGTTTCCTAGTGATGTAATGATTGGAGTATGCTCAGTGTATATCATATAAGCAAGAAGTTCTCAGGGCCAGACGCACTCTTGGAGGCAGAATCAGATTCATTCCAATTTACACCTTTGTGCTGGCTAGGGAATCATACTGAACCATGCTAAATTAGATAATTATTGTCTTTATCAATCCCATTGTCCTTGTACCTTGTAAGAATCATAACAATGATCAGACAAGGGGAGGAGAAAGAGAATAAAGAGGTCACCTCCATCTCCAAGGCATGGCCTTCTTCCCCATTTCCCTGAGGAGATGTCTCCCATCTGCTCCCTCTCAGCATCCTTGAGGAGGCTCTGGAAATTCTCAGACAAGTTTAATTCCCTCAATAAACAATGCAGGACTTTATCTGTATTATCAATGGAGAGTTCTCCCCCAAAGGATATGTTGTAGCCCCACATTGCATCAGGTGTATGTTGCACAAGTGCTAGGACCAATTAGGAAGGTGTGGCTTCATGCCAAGATACTGCATTTTATGGATGATATAAAGTTATCAAGGAGCAATGGGAAAGATCTCTGTGCCCTGCTTAAAGAGACCATAAACGTACTTGCTCAATATGGACTAGTTGTAGCCCCAGAAAAGATCCAACATAACTATCCAATCATATACCTGGGATTTTGCATGGGGACTTCTGCAGTTGCTAATCAGATAACTAACTTACAATTAGATAAGGTGAATAATATGTACCTATTTCAGAAACTAGTTGGACAAATTCAGTGGTTAAGGGCTCGTGCCCCCATTCATAGTTCTTTGATTCAGCCTTTATATGACATCTTGAAAAGAGAGTCTGATTTAAATTCTCCTTATAAATGACCTCCTCAGTGAAGGACACAATTTATAATATCATTTCTCTCACTTCTAAATCTGGAACAGTGAGGTGGGACATCATGTGTCCTGTAGAGGTCTCTTTAGTTGACCAAAATGTCCTTTCTCAGTATTATATCAAGGTAGTAAAATTTTGTAATATGTGTACATGAAAAGACCACAGAAAGTATTACCAAACCATATTGAAATGCTGGGAGAACTTGCCCTTGAGGCAGTAAAAAGAGCTTTTCATCTAACATGGAAAAGACCCTTACTATATTTACCCTTTGAACTGGGAGCTAGAGAAGTCATGATGCAAACTGTGCTCAATGGTCTACACTAAGCCCCCATTCTACATACTTACTCCTTCCCTTGTTGTCCCATATTCTGGTACAGCTTTCTTGTAAGACAATTGTTGATTAGCCTGTACAAGGTACAAATGTCTTTACTGATGCCACTAAAAACTGTGAGGTCTCAATTGAACATGAGCACTCAAAAGAGATTCTGGTGTTAGTATTAGAGATCCCTTATGATTCCACCCAGAAAAAATGAGCTTTTCCCTCTCTTCCAGGCCTGGAAAAGATACTCTGAGCCCATTAGCATCATATCAGACAGTTTATATGCTGCCCAAGTACTCAGAGACATTGATAATGCTATCCTACAACCTCAAAATTCTTCAATTGCTAACCTTCTTGCTGAATTGCAGCTGATTTTACAAACTAGGAAATATCCCATTTATTTCCTGCATGCATACTCTCACCAGTGCTGTTCAGGAGGCATATTTGCAGGCAATGAGATGATGGACCATGCTTTACAAAGCTCCCTTCTCATAGTTGCCACACCCCCTGAACGTGCCTATGACTTTCTTCATTTACCCACTAATTCTCTATGTCATCTTTATGGCCTCATCTGGGAACAAGCAGGACATATTCACCAAAGTTTATTCCCCAATGATTTGTGGCAAATGGATGCGACACACGTGGGCCATGTAGCCATCCACATTTGTATTAACACCTTTTCTAAATTCCTTTGTTCCACAGTGACTTCCCATGAGAATATTCCTTCTGTCATTAAATAGTTGTATAGTTGTTTCTCCTCTCATAGAGTTCCTAATACCATAAAGACTGACAATGATCCAGCTTATATCTCTAAGCAGATGGCCACTTCCCTCACCATGTTCCAAATTAAAGACGTTATAGGGATTCCCTATAATCCACAGGGTCAGGCCTTAGTGGAACAGGTCCATTGCACTCTGAAGGCCACCCTTGTTAAATAGAAAGGGGGAGGAAGTAGACAGAATCTCCAATGGCCCACACAGACAAATGTGGATAAGGCCTAACAATTTTTTGTGTTTGGATAGGGATACTGGCCTCTCTCTAGGAATATGGATTTGGTACAATCTTATAGACAGGACAGAAAACTAGTCCCCATGAAAAATAGCGCTTCAATTACTGGAGAATATTGAAAAGGTCCTTTGCAAGACAGAAGGACATTGGCAACATCCATCCTTAGTACTTTAAAGAGGGCCAGGACAAATATGTCTTGCAGGTCCTGATGGGGAAGACCATTGGATTCCAAAAGAAAAAGGAGAGTTGCCTTTATTAAAACAGGGGCCAAAGAAGAAGAGAAGGAGATGACCCAGGAAAAACCTGAAACAGCACCATAGCAGAAGGATGACTATCTTTGCAGAACCAGATTAGTAATTGGATCCAGCACACTTCCTTTCCCATCCTCTTCTATTGTATCCCAGGGGTTCTATGTAGTCATTGTTGTATTATTGCTTCTTTTGCTTTTATCTACTTTGCTAGGATGCTTTATATGTATTGTTAAAAATTTCCAGAGAGTTGCTTATGGAAGAATTTTTTGTTCATCAATATGAGAACATTCAGTCTCAGTAATAAAAAAGAGGAATTGTTAGGAGCAATGAGACACTATTCTCTCTTTGAACTGTGCCATTGAGACTGAACACTATGTCAACCTTGAGTAGAACTCACTCTTTTGCTTTTGAGCTCTTGAGTTCTTGCTCTACTGTGCTCTTGCATTCTTGCTTCCTGCTACTGACACTGAGAGGATGACTAAAAAAGACAGACTGTTTGCTATTCCTGGTCGGTCTGTCTCTGTGTGATTTAAGTTGGAGCCCAAAGACTGGTGAGTTGGCTTTGCCCTGCCACTGACTGTTGGGCAGATAGAGTAGCCTTAAGGGATGCTACTATACCATAACTTATTCAGCTATTTTTCAACTGATAAGCATCTACTCAGGTTCCAGTTCCTTGCCATTACAAAAAAAGCTAATACAAACCTTTTTTCACATGTGAATCCTTTTCCCTTTTTTATGATCTCTTTGGGAGATAGACACAGTAGTGACACTATTGGATCAAAAAGTATCCACAATTTGATAGCTCTTTTGGCATAGCTCCATATTGCTCTCCAGAATGGTTGTATCATTTCACAACTCCACAAAAAATGTATTAATGTCCAAGTTTTCCCATATCACCACCAACAATTATTGTGATTTTTTTACTATCATCTTAGCAAATCTCAGAGTATCTCAGAGTTGTCTCTATTTGCATTTCTCTGATCAATAGTATCTTAGAGTATTTTTTCATGTGACTAGAAATAGTTTTAATTTCTTCATCTGAATATTGTCTGATTATATTCGTTGACCATTTTTCAATTGGAGAATTGCTTCTATTGCTATAAATTTGAGTTAATTCTCTCTATATTTTGGAAATGAGACATTTATCAGAAAAAGTTCTTTGTTATAGCAGTAATTAATAGAATTAATAGAATTCTCTATAAATATACTGATTGATAGTACATAATCAATGCTTGTTTCAATTGTCTGATTATACAAGTCTTTAAGTCAAAGCAACTTTCATTTTTAGATAATATGCTCAGTTATATGCAAGCATTAACAAATTGTGGATCCAAAGAAAAGCTATTTTTTACACATGTGCTCTGTCTCAATGTGGGACTCCATTCAATGGATTTTTTTGTAACCTATAAGATCATGGGCACTAGGAAGACATCCAAAGCCAATTTGATGCAAACAGGTGTGTTTTTGTATGTATATAATTATACTATACGTTTATGTGAATGCACACACCAATATGAAGAGAGGGAAAGAATAAGTATTTATATATAGAACCTTCTATATTGCTGATATTCTTGCAAACTGAGTACTCCATTTTGCACTTGAGAAAACAGAAGTAAACAGAAGAATAGTGATTTTCCTGGGATCACAGAGCTAGTTAAGAACTGGATGAATTTGAATTTGAATTCACACATTCTTGATTTCAAGCTCAGAGCTTTATCCACTCTACCATCTAGCTTCCTATACATGTAAATTGTATTGTGTATACACACATATACGTATATATGCAATACTATATATGCATTGATAAGTTTTGTGTACTCATATATTTATAATTATGAAGGTTATATATATATGTCCATATATGTAAATATATGCATAATATTATACATCAAGGACCTATATATAAATATATAATGCATATATGTATATGCATGCATATATAAATTTATGCATGTTTAATTATATCTGCATTTTTATATACATACATATACTTGTGCATGTTACACTAAATGTATGCACACATATACACTTTATTAATTCATTTCATTTCTCAGAACGAATTTGCTTTGCATTAAATAAAAGAGTTGCAGTAATTGAATCACAAAGTACAGAAATTTTTCAGCGAATGAGGCCTCAAGAGGAGTATGACAGAGAGAAGGAAGGAACTTCCCTAACCTCTCCCCAAACTTCTCCAAATTCCTTTAAATAATGACTACATTCAAATTTTAGAACATCATAAGACCCCAAAAGACAGAGTCAAACATTTTCCAGCTGTAGGCAAGTTAGAAGATCAGCAGAAAATATCTGTGACACTAGGATGCCAATCCAGTGTACAGTTCTGTTGTGACCCTGCCAGCACAGCCCTGGTCCCAGTCCCAGACTTGGTCATGGTATCAGCTAAATAGGACCTTTGACTCAGTGGCAGTATTGGTGGCTTCCAGACCATTCAGCCCAGACACCAAAGAGAACTTGGAAGGTCAGAAAAAAAAGTCTATGTGTGGCAATAGAGTGGAAGCCCAGTACAAAATCCAGCACAGGGAATGTCAGCCCAAACCCAACTTGGACATCAGCATCAGCAAGGCAGGACTTCTGAATCACTAGCAGTGCTGGAGGTTTGAGGACCTATCAGTCCTAAGATATCAGAGAGGATTTAGAAGGTCAGCAGAGAGGATTTGTGTAGTCTCAGACTATGTTGTCTTTTAGAATTTGACTTTTATAGAAATGTTTTGCTTAACTTCACATGCAGTTTCTTAAATTTGGGGATAAGTTAATGATCTAGAACTCAAAAAATTTAAAAACAAATGTAAAAATTATTTTGAACTGGGGGAAAATATTAAATAAATTTTAAAAAGAAAAAAAAAAGAATCCTCAGTATCCATATATTCCAAATAATACTTCACATCATCATACTCTCAAAATTCTTCTTTCTCCCTCCTTCTCTTCTCTCTCTCTCTCTTCCTTTCTGTTTCTGTCAAGCTCCAGAAAGTTCCATTAATTCCTGAGCCAGCCCATTCCTCATTTTTTGTTTGTTTGTTTGTTTTTTTCTGTTTTCATTTTCAGTGAATTTTGTTTTTAATATGCCAAGCCTAAATTTTTATTTTTGTAACTTTGATAAGTTGGCATATTTCTGCCTTCTGCAGTCAAACATAAAAGGTCTTCTACCTATGCCAGAAAATAAATCTCTAAATACTTGGAAATAGGTACCTGACTTCATTCCTTCACATTGAGTCTCCTCTTCTCCAGTTTAACCATCTGCAGTTCCCTCATCCATGCACAAATGTTATGAATTTGAGTCCTTTTATACTCCTGGTCACCTACCTTTGTATATTCTCCAGGTTATAAATTCCCTTTCTAAGATGACAGTGAAATTATAACTTCCCTTTTCTTGGTATTTATGTCTCTTAGTGATTCTCAGTTATCTTTTTCTTTCTTTAGGCTATCATCACAATCTTGAAATAGATTTCATTTGAGATCTAAGTTGAAATATAAAATTTAACACATCACAATTAAATTTAACCTGATTATATTTAGAGCAGTATTATAGCCTGTCAAAAGTCCCTTTGGATTTTAATTCTGCCACCCTGTGTGTTAGCTGTTTCTCCTATTTTTTTTTTGTATAGCATCTTTTTTCAGATTTCCTGAGGATGCCAATCAGTCCTTTATTTAAGATATTCACAAAAATATTGAATTATATGGGACCAAGCAAAGATAGCATTGGAAATTGTGGTCCAATTTGACATTATGCTGTTACCTTCCTGATTACAACCATTGAATGACTTCTCAATTCACCCAACTGCAATATTATTTATCCAATATTTTTCATTTTCCCCAAGAAGAACAACATGAGACTATCGAATATAATCCAGCAAACATTTATTAAGTGTTCATTTTGTGTAAAGTCTTTCCCAATTTAATAATCAATGACTTTGACGTCAACAGATACACTGCACATCCATAGGAAATCCTGATTCAGTCACAACACTATGAAATTCAGTGAAGGGGTAGCTGGGATGAAACCATAGTCTTTGTTACTATCTATCTGTTTGTTAAAAAATTGTGAATACTCCCTATGTGGAAATGTTCTTCTAGACATTGTCAAGCCACATGATACTAAAATATCCAGTTTTCCTCTCAGATAAATTGTTAAAACTATTGTTTGTATCTTGATAAATGAAAATGTGGAATATTAAAGTATTACAAATCTACTATCAGATTTAGATTAATAAAAGCATATTCAAGGAAAAATATGTATAATTTCAGAATTTCTCTGATAAGGAATCAAAGAGTACAAATTGAAACATTCAAACATAACCTTCATAGTTAATGTAGAATTAAGAGGATGCCAGAATTTTAACAAAGGAAGAAAATAAATGGTCACTAGTGGAAAAAGTCATTCTTTTAATTTAAACCAAAGGTTAACTATTAAGGGCCTCATTTATTCTGTAGGCACTTTAGAGTTTTCACTTCATAAGACTGTCAAATGCTGAATGTTTTCTTTTTCTCTCCTAATATACAACACTGGAGTGACTCCAATGGACCACAAATTAAAAGATGTGCTCTTTATGTTTAACTTTTAATTGCTCTAGTGGTAGCTGTTCAGGAAAAGTTTCTGTCATTATAAGACCATATCTATATAATACAAAGTCATTTCTTAGCTAAATGGGAAAGAACATTTTTTTTTTCTATTCTTTTAACAAGTTTTTTTTTTTTCTTGAGAAGATATTGGAACAAATTATTTTTGCAATGTAAAAGGATCACAGCAATTTTTTTAAAGAAAAGGATGATTTCTCTGGAAGGACAATAACAATGTTATAATATATTCAATCTTACACTTGGTTAGACCTCTTAATTTCTCTAGGCCTCAGTCTTACTATCTATAAAATGAAGATTTGGACTAGATCAATCCTCTTTAAAGTCTGTTTCAGTTTTAAATTACATGAACAATGAACACTGAAGCATTTTTATATTTATATAAGGACAAAGTACTCCTTAAAATTAATACTTATCATCTTACATATCTAGGAAGTTCAGTTTTAGTAAAGGGAAGATATAATTAAGATCCTTGTTTTTCAAATGAGAAAACAAAGATTCAAAATGATGGCTTGATTTGCCTAAGATCACCCTATGATAAATGGCAAAGTAAGTTATTCCAATTTTTTCTCAAACCATGAACTTGAAGACTTTCTAATCTGGATGAGTAGAAGATACAATATTAAATACTATCACTAATTTATGAAATGATATCGATTTGACCATTAACAAATATTTATTAAGTGTCTTTTGTTTTTTAGCCCCAATATTATGTAATAGATTGGTTGGTTGGTTGGTTGGTTGTTGTCCTTTATCATCATAGAGGACCAAAATGACATCAATGTTAGAATCAAATTACAGTGCATCTAATTGAGACTGATCAGGATGTTCTGGCACAGGGCAGATACAAATAGTCTCTAATATTTGGAGTTGTTTCTCTAACTTTTTGAACCTCACATTTCTTCTGAGCTAATTCAATTCTGCTTTGCTCATAGACTACATGTCTTCTCTGATAAGAGTATTATATGATTGGTGGTCCTGTGCCAGTTTTTCCTAGATCATGTAATCAGTTCTAAAGTTCTTATGAGAAACCTTGAGAGTATCCTTGTATCACGTTTTCTGACAATCTTGTGAGCACTTGTCCTATGTCATAAAATAATGTTTTGGGCCACCATGCACTTGATATTCAAACAATGTGCCTGCCCCAAAGGAGTTGTGATCTCTACAGCAAAGTTGGAATGATTAGCAGTTTAATTTGAGAAAGGACCTCAATGTCTGGTATCTTATCCTGTCAGGTTATCTTAAGAATTTTCCTAAGACTATTCAAACATTTACTGGATATAAAATGATAAAAATGAAACAAACCCAATTGAAATAGCTTAATTTAAGTTGTGAGGAAGGGATATATAACATAATTAAATGCAAAATATACACAAATAACTATGATCTTATTGAGATTTATTTCTAGCAATGCACATAATGCCTTTCTATGTTTGCCTATCATGTGAGACTTTTGTTCCTATGCCTCAAAGAGTATGACACAGGCTTCATTCAACATGTTGAAAGCCTCCATAATTTGTTTTCAAAATCAAGGAGTACCAGTGAAATACCAAAAATAATCTGTACCAGTGGACCTCACCATCTACAGGGAAATCTTCCTTTCTTTTCATTCTATACTAGATCTTATTCATCATAGTGATGAATACTTCTGGCATGCACATATCTCTGGTATATGGCCAAATTGATATTTAGCATAAGATCATTGAAATGAGTTATTTTTATTGTTATATATTCCAAAAATATTGAATAATCCTAATATTGTGATTAAGAGATACCATGAAATTAAAATAGTCTGTAAGGTAGTATTAATAAAAATAAATCATGAACACAAATTAATTGTGATTCAATTGGTGGTATGAGGAAATGTTTCACATAGGAGTTGGTATGTCTGTTGAGCTTTAAATGAAGCTATGGATTTTGGAAAGCATAAATGAAGAAGGAATGCATTTCAGGAATGAAAGAGAGAGACAGATTAAATGTAAAAAATGATACTAATGTAATATCTTGAATGAGAAACAAGTTGGGCATTTGACTGTACTACAATAGTTTGAGACAAGCAGAGTCTATATGGCATAGAGGACTTTACCTAATTTCTTTTTGGCTTCCCTAAGAACAATATCATATCAAGACTCTGGACTGGTTTTGGAGTGACAGAACCCACAAATATTTGAAGTATCACAAATTTCCAGCAGAAGATATTTTGGAAAACCTGTCTTGATTGGGCGGGGGGGGGGAAAGAATGGGAGGATGAGGAGGTTGCCCAATGCAGATGAATTGCAGCAACCCAGGGCAGAGTAGATTTTATGTACATTGGGCACCCCAGTAGATTCCCTAGAAGGAATTTAGCGAAAATACAGCTGCAGTTTTGAATTGAAGGAAAGGATGCATGTCTATCCCATGGTATCATCTGTGAAAAGGGGAAGATATTTAGGAATTGAGGGTCCTTTATATAAAAGTCCATTGGAATAGAACTCCTGAGTTACAGCTCCTTCTATGTTCCCTAAGACTTGGTAGATGAGCTAGCAGATTTGTTCTGCTGTCCAGTCCACTTAAAACTAAGGTTTGAAAATACTCTAGGAGGAAGACATTGGTTTATTCTGTGTCATCTTGGTCCCCATCAAAGTAGTCCCTAAACATTCTTCCTTTCCCTTCTTCCAAACACATATTAGATGTCAAAAGCTGTAACTCTTGTCTATGTTCTCACTTATGGGCAAGTTAGCTGGGTCTAGCAACTTCACTCCATCTTGGACAGGGGAAGTTAAAGCAACACCAGAAAGTGGGAGTTGGAATGTCCTCTTACCCATATTCAGTTGTTGGTGCTTTTAAAATAAGTAAGACCTGAATGTGGAAAAAATGGAATTTCATCAAATCCATTAGCTCATCCACTAAGGTTTAGGGAACATAGAAAGAGGTGTGATGCAGGAATCCTACTCCAATGGCCTTTTATATCAAGAACCTCAACACCTAAAATATCTTCCTCTTTTTATAAATGGTATTATGGGATAGACATAGTTCCCTTCCTCTATGTAACTACTATGAAACTGAATGAAACAATATAGGGATGCAGTGAAGAGCATGATCTGAAGAGCATAAGTCTGACCCACAGAGCATCCACAGCTAAGGTTATATAGTTTCAGTATTACCAACTCCTTTGGCCTTTTTACAATAGGATGAAAGCTGATTTTATTGGTTGCAAAAATAGTTCAGATTTTTAACTTTAATTTTTTTCTCTCTCTCTTCCTCTCCTGTCCCCTTCCCAAGACAGACAATAACATATTTGTAATATTTGGCAAGGGGATAATGAAAGCAGCCTCTTGGAAGGATACAATGACATTATAAGAAGAGCTGAGCTTATTTTCAGTATCAAAGGCATGAACTGCCTCTATACAAATAGGAGTTGGTCACATATGTTCATACCTCTAGGTATACATCTTTGCCACACAAGTGCCCTATGTATATATCCCTCCATGTGTTATTACTCACTGCATTGATGTTCTCTATCATAATTCTTTTTATCCTCAAAAGAAAATCTGCAGATGATTGCAGAATCTAAAGAATTTCTTTAAGGCATTGAAATTTTTTTCCAGCTACATTTGATTCCATTCAAAAATTTGATGGCCACAGGATTAATCTTTCAAAAGAAAAATGACAAATTCCTGAGGTTTTCCTATTTGGATAAATAAATTTGTATAGCTTCTTTTGACTAAAAGGAAAAAAAAAGTGTTGGCCAAATAGAAAGATCACTTATAAGTCATGAGAGAAGTAAACAAAGTAATTTCTATTACAATTTTTTTAAATTCATTTTTCCAAATTATCCCCTCCCTCCCTGCACTCCCTCCCCCCGATGGCAGGTAATCCCATAAATTTTACATGTGTTACAATATAGCCTAGATACAATATATGTGTGTAAATACCTTTTTCTTGTTGCACATTAATTATTAGCTTCCGAAGGTATAAGTAACCTGGGTAGATAAACATTAGTGCTAACAATTTACATTCGCTTCCCAGTGTTCCTTCTCTGGGTATAGTTATTTCTGTCCATCATTGATCAACTGGAAGTGAGTTGGATCTTCTTTATGTTGAAGATTTCCACTTCCATCATAATACAGTCTCATACAGTATTGTTGTTGAAGTGTATAGTGATCTTCTGGTTCTGCTCATTTCACTCAGCGACAGTTGATTTAAGTCTCTCCAAGCCTCTCTGTATTCCTCCTGCTGGTCATTTCTTACAGAGCAATAATATTCCATAACCTTCATATACCACAATTTATCCAACCAATCTCCAATTGATGGACATCATTCAACTTCCAGTTTCTAGCTACAACAAAAAGAGCTGCCACAAACATTTTGGCACATACAGGTCCCTTTCCGCTCTTTAGTATTTCTTTAGGATATAAGCCCAGTAGTAGTACTGCTGGGTCAAAGGGTATGCACAGTTTGACAACTTTTTGGGCATAGTTCCAAATTGCTCTCCAGAATGGCTGGATTATTTCACAACTCCACCAACAATGTATCAGTGTCCCAGTTTTCCCACATCCCCTCCAACATTCATCATTATGTGTTCCTGTCATTTTAGCCAATCTGACAGGTGTGTACTGGTATCTCAGAGGTTGTCTTAATTTGCATTTCTATGATCAGTAGTGATTTGGAACACTCTTTCATATGAGTGGAAATAGTTTCAATTTCATCATCTGAGAATTGTCTGTTCATATCCCTTGACCATTTATCAATTGGAGAATGGTTTGTTTCCTATAAATCAGGGTCAGTTCTCTATATATTTTGGAAATGAGACCTTTGTAAGAACCTTTCCTTTTAAAAATATTTTCCCAATTTGTTACTTCCCTTCTAATCTTGTTTACATTAGTATTGTTTATAAAGAAACTTTTTAGTTTGATGTAATCAAAATCTTCTATTTTGTGATCAATAATGATCTCTAGTTCTCCTCTGGTCATAAATTCCTTTCTCCTCCACAGGTATGAGAGGTAGACTATTCTCTGTTGCTCTAATCTATTTATGATCTCATTCTTTATGCCTAAATCATGGACCCATTTTGATTTTATCTTGGTATGTGGTGTTAAGTGTGGGTCCATATGTAATTTCTGCCATACTAATTTCCAGTTTTCCCAACAGTTTCTTCCGAATAATGAATTTTTGTCCCTAATGTTGGTATCGTTGGGTTTGTCAAAGATTAGATTGCTATAGATGTACCCTTTTTTGTCCTTTGTATCTAATCTGTTCCACTGATCTACCGTTCTATTTCTTAGCCAGTACCAAATGGTTTTGGTGACAGCTGCTATATAATATAGCTTTAGATCAGGTACACTTAGACCACCTTCCTCTGACTTTTTTTTTCATTAGTTCCCTTGCAATTCTCAACCTTTTATTCTTCCATATGAATTTTGTTGTTATTTTTTCTAGGTCATTAAAATAGTTTCTTGGGAGTCTGATTGGTATAGCACTATATAAATAGATTAGTTTGGGGAGTATTGTCATCTTTATTATATTAGCTCGGCCTATCCAAGAGCACTGAATGTCTTTCCAATTATTTCAATCTGACTTTATTTTTGTGGCAAGTGTTTTGTAATTTTTCTCATATAATTCCTGTCTATCCTTTGGTAGATGGATTCCCAAATACTTTATACTCTCAACATTTGTTTGGAATGGAATTTCTCTTTGTATCTCTTGCTGTTGCATTTTGTTGGTGATATATAGGAATGCTGAGGATTTATGTGGATTTATTTTGTATCCTGCCTCTTTGCTAAAATTCTCAATTATTTCTAATAGCTTTTTAGCAGAGTCTTTGGGGTTCTCTAAATATACCATCATGTCATCTGCAAAGAGTGATAGTTTGATTTCCTCATTTCCTACTCTAATTCCTTGAATCTCTTTCTCGGCTCTTATTGCCGAGGCTAGTGTTTCTAGTACTATATTGAATAGTAATGGTGATAGTGGGCAAACTTGTTTCACTCCTGATCTTACTGGGAAAGGTTGCAGTTTATTTCTATTGCATATTATGCTTACTGAAGGTCTTAAATATATGCTCCTTATTATTCTAAGGAATAATCCATTTATTCCTATACTGTCAAGAGTTTTTTGTAGGAATGGATGTTGGATTTTTATCAAATGCTTTTTCTGCATCTATTGAGATGATCATATGGTTTTTATTAATTTGATTATTAATATGGTCAACTAAACTAATAGTTTTCCTAATATTAAACCAGCCCTGCATTCCTGATATGAATCCTACTTGATCATAGTGTATTATCCTGGAGATGATTTTCTGAAGTCTTTTTGCTAATATCTTATTTAAGATTTTAGCATCAATATTCATTAAGGAAATTGGTCTATAATTTTTTTTCTCAGTTTTCGCTCTACCTGATTTAGGTATCAGTACCATGTCTGTGTCATAAAAGGAGTTTGGTAGGACTCCTTCATCCCCTATTTTTTCAAATAATTTATATAACATTGGGGCTAATTGTTCTTTAAATGTTTGGTAAGATTCACATGTGAATCCATCTGGTCCAGGGGATTTTTTCCTGGGGAGTTGATTGATAGCTTGTTCTATTTCTTTTTCTGAAATGGGACTATTTAAGCAATTTATTTCCTCCTCTGTTAATCTAGGAAGCCTATATTTTTGGAGGAAGTCATCCATTTCACTTAAGTTATCAAATTTATTGGCATAAAGTTGGGCAAAGTAACTCCTTATTATTTCTCTAATTTCATCTTCATTGGTGGAAAGATCCCCCTTTTCATTTGTAAGACTAACAATTTGATTTTCCTCTTTCTTTTTTCTGATCAGATTTACCAAAGGTTTATCTATTTTATTGGCGTTTTCATAAAACCAACTCTTGGTTTTATTTATTAATTCAATAGTTTTTTTTTTTTTTTACTTTCAATATTTTTGATTTCTCCTTTTAATTTTTGTATTTCAAGTTTAATTTTTGGTTGGGGGTTTTTAATTTGGTCTTTTTCTAGCCTTTTAAGTTGCAAGCCCAATTCGTTAATCTTCTCTTTCTCTATTTTCTTCAAATAAGCCTCTAAAGATATAAAATTTCCCTTTATTACTGCTTTAGCTGCATCCCACAGATTTTGGTATGATGTCTCATCATTGTCATTATCTTGGGTGAAATTATTAATTGTTTCTATAATTTGCTCTTTCACCCAGTCATTCTTTAAGATGAGATTATTCAGTTTCCAATTACTTTTTGGTATATTTATCCCTAACTTTTTACTGAATGTAGCTTTTATTGAATTGTGGTCTGAGAAGAAGGCATTTATTATTTCTGCCTTCCTAAATTTAAATTTGAGATCTTTATGTCCTAATATATGGTCAATTTTTGTATAGGATCCATGAACTGCTGAGAAGAAAGTATATTCCTTTCTATTGCCATTCAGTTTTCTCCAAAGTTCTATCATACCTAGTTTTTCTAATGTTCTATTTACTTTTTAAATTTCTTTCTTTTTTGTTTTGTACTTTGATTTGTCTAAATCTGAGAGTGCAAGGTTGAGATCTCCCACTATTATACTTTTAGTGTCTATTTCTTCTTGCACCTCTCTTAACTTTTCCTTTAGAAAGTTAGATGCTATACCACTTGGTGCATATATGTTTAGTATCGATATGGCTTCATTATTTATTCTACATTTCAGCAGGATATAGTTTCCTTCCTTATCTCTTTTAATTAGATCAACTTCTGGTTTTCTTGATCTGAGATAAGGATAGCTACCCCTGCTTTTTTGGCTTTATCTGAAGCATAATAGATTCTGCTCCAACCTTTTACCTTTACTCTATATGTATCTCCCTACGTTAAGTGTGTTTCCTGTAAACAACATATTGTAGGGTTCTGATTTTTAATCCAGTCTTCTATCCATCTCCATTTGATGGGAGCGTTCATCCCATTCATATTTACAGTTAAAATTACTAATTCTGTATTTCCTGCCATCTTATTATCCCCAGACTATGCTTTTTTCCCTTGACCCTCCTGAACCCCTTCCCCAATATTTAATTTATAGACCCCCCTTGTGACGCACAGCCCTCCCTTTTTTTTTAGTATCCCTCCCCCCTCCCTCCATGTACCTTCCCTTATTCTTCTTTTCCTTTTCCCTTTTCCTCTCCCCCCTTTTAATGGGGTGAGAGAGAATTCTCTGAAAAACAAATATGACAATTATTTATTCTTTGAGCCTGTTCTGATGAGAGTAAGATTTACACAATGATTCTCCCCCTCTCTAAATTCCCTCAGATATGGTGTATTTTCTATGCCTCTTCCTGGGATGTAGTTTCCCTCTTTTTATCACACCCTCCCCTTTTTCTGATACTACCCCCTTCCCTTTACTACACCCCCTCCTTTTTTTTTTCTTTTATATCAGTAAAATCAAATTATCCATGCGTACTTTCTATATACCCACAACAGAGTTACAGTTCTCAAGGGTTCTGTGTACCTTTTTTTGTTTCTCTTCAGTCTTGTGGATGTAGATCAAATTTTTTGTTTAACTCTGTTTTTTTTTTTCTTAGAAACATATGGAATTCCTCTATTTCATTGAATGACCATCTTCTTCCATGGAAAAAGATGCTAAACTTAGCTGGGTAGTTTATTCTTGGTTGCAATCCTTGATCTTTTGCCTTTCACAATATCAGGTTCCAGGCCCTTCTATCTTTTAATGTGGAGGCATCCAGATCTTGTGTGACCCTTATTGTGGCCCCTTGGTATTTAAATTGTTTTTTTTTAGCAGCTTGCAGGATTTTCTCCTTTGTGTGGTAATTCTGCAGCTTAGCCACAATATTCCGTGGTGTTCTTTTTTTAGGGTCTATTTCAGAAGGAGTTCAATGAATTCTTTCAACATCTACTTTCCCTTCTGTTTCTATTATCTCTGGACAGTTCTCTTTGATAATTTCCTGTAAAATAGAATCTAGGCTCTTTTTTTGGTCATAGTTTTCTGGAAGTCCAATGATCCGCAGATTATCTCTCCTAGATCTATTTTCTAGGTCTATAGATTTTCCCAGTAAGTATTTGACGTTGTTCTCCAACTTCTCATTTTTTTTGTTTTGTTTGACTGATTCTTGGGTTCTCTGTGAATCATTCATTTCTATTTGTTCCATCCTGACTTTTAAGGAGTTATTTTCTTCTTTCACAGTTTTTAGTTCTTTTTGTTAATGCCCAATTTCATTTTTAAATGAATTGTTTTGCTCTATTGAATTTTTTTCCATTTCCCTAATTTTTTTTGAGAATTATTTTCTTTTTCCAATTCAAAAATCTTATTTTCTTGGGACTTTTTTATCTTCTCCAATTCAGAAATCATACTTTCCTGTGATTTTTTAACCTTTTCTAATTCATAAATTTTGTTTCCCTGCATCTCCTGTGAATTTTTTATTTTTTCCAACTCCAATTTCAGGATGTTTTTATTCTCTATCAAAGCTTCCCTTTCCTTTCCCCATTTTTCTTCAAACTCTTTTAACTTTTTAATAGTGTCTTCTAGGAGAGAGTTATGTGATGGGGGACAGGAATCGTTCCTCTTTAGGTTGTTATCTGCTGACTCTCTGCTGTTAACTTCCTCAGGGTTGGATACCCGCTTTTTCTCTGTGTAGAAGGAATCTATGGTTCTTTTGGACTTCTTGCTCATACTTAAAAAATCTTTTGGGGTCTGTCCCTGGGGTAGGAAATTATTTATTTATTTCTTTACCAGCTTCCTTCCAAACTGGATGGATGCAGTGGCCCCCGTGCCTGAGCTAAGAGAGAGCTCTGGTAAAGAGTTCCCCACCCCCTCCCTGGAATTGCCTCAGTGGTGACCAGCACTGCTGTGCCCTGAGGCCGCTGTGTTTTAGCGGCTTCCCCTAGGTTGAGAATGAACAGCAAAGGCGACTCAAAGCCTAGCCTATGTGTCCCGGTAGGGTGTGGATGTCAATAGCAGGTGATCTGAAAAGCCCCTGAACTCAAACTGGAAGTGTCTGCCAGAAACCTCGGTCCCTAGTTCAAAGGTTCCGCTTCTCTGGGACTTCCGGGGCTGAGTTCCACAGCCTCCAGCCGAGCCAGGCACTATGAATTACCGCCCCGCCCACTCTTCAATCTCTTAACTACCCCGTGGCGAAAGCCTGGATTGCCTATGTCCCTGTGCCGAGATCTGCTGAGTCACCCCTGGGATCTGGGAAGATCCAATCTAGTTTTAAATTTTAAAGTGACTTATATTTCTCCTCTGAACTGCTGTTTTATAAGCAGAGAAGAGCTAACAGCCTGTGCCAGATTCTTTTATGTCAGTGGATTCTCTGATCCCAGAGCCCTCCCCAGCGCAATTGGTGCAGTCTGCCACTACCCCACCGTCTGCGCTGGCCTCTCTTCTTCCTCCCCTGGGAGCTGACCTTTCCTGCTGAAACTCCAGATTCTCTTCAGCTGGTAAGTCGTGCTTCCAGTCCTTGTGGATTCTATCAGTCCAGCGCTATTTCTGAGTCTGATTAAATCTAGTTGGTTGTGAGGGAAGAAAGGAGCTTAAACAGTTGCCTGTATCTTATCCGTCATCTTGGCTCCACCCGCCTCATTTCTATTACAATTAATACTGTTAAAATATTATTCTGTGCAAAGTTACACAAAATTTTGTTTTTCTTAAAATATTTTTCTTATTATATATTAGAGCTTTAAAGAACTAGTTGTCTTTTCATTAGCTCTGAACCAATTTTCCCTTCCATTCTCATTAATCTTTTTAATTTTTTTCATTTGATCAGTAAATTATATTACCTTTAGAAATGGTTATTCATGATACTTATGCTTGTGAACCTATTAGACAACAATATGTAATAACTAGGGAACCAAAACTTAATAAATGCAACTCAGCATTCAAGTTAGACTAGAGAAATTAGAGAAAATAGTTTTAAGGAAAAATATTTTAAATAAATTTGAAGAAAAAATAAAAACACAAAGATGGGGAAAGTATCAGGGATAAACTATAGCTATGCAGCCAGAAAAATTACAAAAAAGTTTCTCCCAGCAGACTGAAATTTTGAAAAATGAAAATGAATTGGTGTTTTAATATAGAACACTGTCAAAAATTGCTAATTCCCAAATGATTCAGATTGTTTTTATAAAAGTCCTATTTCAGGGAAGAATCTTGTCATTTTGGTTCATCTTGCTGGTTCAGGAAAAGATAGTAGAAAAAAATCAGGAAGCCATTTTACATAAGGTACTTAAATAATAAGATAAAGAAGAAATGGAGCTAAATAATAGTTTCCTTTAGTTTGTCATAAAATTAAAATTGTCAGAGACTTCTACCTCTATTAAAATATAAAATAATAAATAATTTATAATAAATGTTCATTTTTCTACTCTAATGGCAGGATAATTATGAATTAAAATAATTATTTTCATTGCTACAATTAGATTGGAGCATTTCATTTTATTAAAGCACAAAATTAAGAACATTGTTTCACCATACTTAAACAGAAGTGCCTGAGAAGCCAGGGAGAATAGAGCAGAAAATGGAGAGTTTATACCAGGCGAAAAAGTAGCCTAGGTACAATTCAACAGTGACTGAATTAATTTGTTATTTTATGTTAAAAGAGAATATTATAGGCAAGCATAGAAGACAGTGAGAGATGCCTGTAATCAAAAGATGTAGTACCTTATTAATGAAAGCTATAAAGATCTGTAATCAATTTTTATTTCTAATAGACTCTAATATGATCCTGGGTAAAGCACTTATCAATATTCTATGTAATTCTATGTAATACAATAAGTTATACAGAAACTGTTCACCTATTTTGATAGAAGAAATTTCTTCGCCAAGGAGTTCCTTATATCTATGTTTGCATTGCATGTACAAAAAAAATGTGATTCTGTAGTTGTGGTTGATGTTACTTATTCTTCATATTCAAAGAAACCCAATGACATCACAATGTTGGGATTGAGATAAGAATGAACTCAATTGTGGCTGATCACTACAATATGAGTTCAGCACAAACACTTGCAATAGACAGATATCTCTAGATTTGTTCATCTTGTGTTTCTTTTGTGCTACTGCAATTCTGCTTTGCTCATTGGGTACAGTGCCTTCATTGATGTGGGCATGCTGTGCTAGGATATCCTGTGATAGTATCTCCTGTATTTTACAATGGATACTAAAGTTCTTCAGAAAGGTTTTTTATTGCTTCTTTTAACCACCATGTCAGAGTTTGTCTTATGATTGATCTCTGAAAAATCATCTTTCAGATAAAAGTATATTTGGACTACAGTCAGTCTATCAGAGTTGTACTTTCTGCAGTAAAGTTTGAATATTTGGCAGTTCATCTCAAGAGAGCACCTCATTGTCCTTTATCTTACCATGACAGGTGATCTTCATAATGTTCCTAAAATAATTCAAAAGGAAGTGACTCAATTTTCTGATAGATTATAGAGGTTTCTCATGCATACAATAATGATGTCAGCATGATAGCTTTCTGAACCTCCAATTTGGAATGCATTCTAAAACCTATATTCTTCCACACTTTCTTTTGTAGCTTCTCAAATGCTGGGGATATATGGGATTTTCAAGGAAAACTAGTGCCTCTTGTATAAGAGCCTATCAACACTTTTTCAGGCTTTCTTATTTATGTTTGTGAACCCAACTCTCACCTGTGGTTCTAAGTAGCTAAGGATGTACAATGGCATACTCTGTAGTGGATAATTGATCAAAAGATTTTTAATGTAGTTAAAAGGAACTGTATACAATCACATGAAAATGTTTTCATTTTCCAAAACTAATAAAAATACATATTAAAATAATTCTGAATTTCTAACCTCAAATTCATTATAGTTTGAAAAAAGAATGAAAATAGAAAATTATGAAGATTATAAGAATAGTGGGACAACAGGGTTCCCAACACAGAATAAATGTGATCCTGACATAGGCAATGTGAAACTTAAAATTAGTTCAGTCCTTCTGGAAAACAATTTGGAATTAGACCTAAAAATCCATTAAGCCTTAAGGTTTACGATACTTCTAGTATGCTATAAATACCAAAGAACTTTAAAACAGAAAAAAAAAAAAAGATTGTTAAGTACATAACAATTTATGGTAACACTCTTTATCATAGCAGAGAACTAGAATCAAGGTAGATGGACATCAAAGGTAGGATGACTAAATGAATTATGATACACAAATGTAATGAAATTTCTCAAAAAGAAATCATATGAAAAATGATGAATCCAGAGAAACTTAGGAAGGATAGTATGAAATGATGAAGAGTTCAATAAGTGCAATCAAGAGAACAATTTGTTTAAGTATTGCAATAATATAATGAAAGTAGTTGTGAAAGATAAGAAGTCTGTTCAATTCAAAAGATAACAATGGCTTTATTCAAAGAGAAATAAAACATGTTTGCCATAAGGTTAATGGACTAGAGGTATAAAATAACACATTCATTTTCAAAAATGTTCAAATATATAAATTTGTGAGTTTTTAGTCTCAGTTATTTGTTATAAGAATAAATTCTCAGAGTTGAAATATTATGGGAAAAGGATAGAGTCAGGAACAAAAAGGATAATGATATCTAAGAAAAGAAAGAAAATTTTAAAAAATCAATGAAACAGTTATAATATACAAAAGAAAACAGTAGGAAATTCAGAAGGAAACAGTGATTTTGTTACTATGATATTAAATTCACTGTAACTTTAAAGAACCAACATGTAAAGAAAATTGTTTTCATACACTTTTTAATGTTATAAAATGGTCATTCAATATCTACCTCCAGCAGGGGGTAAAATGAAAAGGACAATAACAACAAAAACAACAACAACAACAGTCCATCCTGAGACAGCACACAATGCTTTTAGATATCTTTGTCAAGAATTTATTTGATTTATATTTGGGTTTTTTGTTGTTGTTGATTTATTTTGTTTTCAATTTTAGGGCAATTTCCTTATCAAATACAATTGGAATAGATAGTCTTGGCACTTTTCTAACAAAACAACTGTCCTATGATAACCTTGTTTGTTTAAATTTTAACATCTCTCAATGAGTTATAAATTAACATTGTGATCTGTTGATGAAGAAGTTAATATCTATTCTATATTATTCTTGCCCTTCTACATTTGTCCCTTCATTTCTTCTAAAGAATAACTGATTTTGTATGCAAACAGCGTTGAATGAAGAAAGCTGATTAGAATTATTGACATTTTACAATCTATATTTCAATTTTATAGTAGATGACTGGTATGAACACATTGTAAATATTTGACAACCTTTTAGTAATGATTTTTTTTATTAATTTAGGAATTGCAGATTAGCCATTGAATTAAAAGAGATGCTTCCTTATAGAGTATGAAATTATTGCACAGAATTCTTTACTATTTATTCCAAAGATTTGATAATATAATTTCTCACATGAACTAATCTAAGTTTTGGAGCATTATTTATAAATATGACAAAATAATGCTACAAAAAGCATAATTGTTTTGATATTCTTGTTCAGTGTTATGCTTTTTGTAATCTTTTTGTGCTGCTCAACACTGTAAAGTTTCTTATTGTTTCTGCCTTCCTATACTTTTCTAATTCAGTCTAAATCATGGATATTTGAAAGTCTTTACCACAGAAAAAGACTATGTTGGGCAGAAGCCAATGAAATTACAGCTGGCTCAGACAGAATCCACATTAGTTCTATTTATACAATGTGTGAATTTTACTAACCTTTTACTTCTGCTTCTTAAATCTGGTTTGCTGAATTGAAATAAAGACTGAACCTCCATGGTGATAATTTGAGTAATGCATATAGGAGATCTTCATCCTAAGAATTCTAGTCCAAGTAGAAATTGTGACTCATTAAAAATATAGCTAGTTGAGTAGAATCAAGAGAATATTGTACACAGTAACAGCAAGATTGTGCATTTATCAACTGTGATGGATTTGGTTCTCCTCAGTAATGCAGTGATTTAAGGTAATTTCAACCAATTTAGGATGATAATTGTTATCCCCATCCAGATAGAGTATTATGGACACTGAATGTGGATAAAAGCATAATATTTTCAAATTTTTGATTTTCATTTTTCTTTCTTTCTCATCTTTTTTTACCTTTGTGATCTGAGTTTTTCTTGCCCAACCTGACAGATATAGGAATATGTTTAAAAGAATTACACATATTTAATTTATATCAAATTACTTACTGTCTTGGGGATGAAGGACTTAAGGAAGGAAAAAGGCAAATTTTGGAACACAAAGTCTTTTAAAAAATGAATGTTGAAAACTATTATTACATAAATTTGTGAAAATAAAATTGAAATGTTTTTATTAAGCAACTAAGTTTATTATAATTCCTTTTTTAATTAAAACTTTTTATTATCAAAACATATGCATGGATAATTTTTCAGCATTGACACTTGCAAAACTTTGTGTTTTAAAATTTTTGCCACTTTCCCCTTATCTCCTCCCCTAGATAGAAAGTAATCCTATTTATGTTAAACATGTGTAATTCTGCTATACATATTTCTACAATTATCCTGCTGCACAAGACAAATCAGATCAAAAAGGAACAAAAATGAAACAGAAAACTAAATGCAAGCAAATAACAACAAAAAGAGTGAAAATGCTATATTGTGATCCACACTCAGTTCTTACAGTCCTCTTTCTGGGTGTAGATGGCTCTCTTCATGACTGAACAATTGGGATTGATTTAAATCATCTCATTGTTGAAAAGAGTCACTTCCATCAAAACTGATCACTGTATATTCTTGCTACTGCTGTATACAATGATCTCCTTCTTCTACTCACTTCACTTAGCAAAAGTTCATATAAATCTCCCCCAGCCTTTACAAAATCATCCTGCTGATTGTTTCTTATAGGAAAATAATATTCTATAATATAAATACACCATAAGTTATTTAATGATTTTCTTATTGATGGCATCCCCTCAGTTTCCAGTTTTTTTGCCACTACATACAGAGCTGTCACTAACATTTTTGCATATGTGGGTCCCTTTCCCTTTTTTTATGATCTCTTTGGGATACAAGCACAGTAAAAACACTGCTTGATCAAAGAGTATGCACAGTTTGATAACCTTTTGTGCATAATTCCAAATTGCACTCCAGAATGGATGAATAAGTTCTCCACTCCACCAACAAACAATGTATTAGTGTCTCAGTTTTTCCACAATCCCTCCAATATTCATCATTATCTTTTCCTGTCATCTTAGCCAATCTGAGAAGTAGGGAGTCATACCTCAGAGTTGTCTTAATTTGTATTTCTCTTATGAAGTGATTTATAGCACCATTTCATAACACTAAGAATGGTTTTAATTTCTTCCTCAGATTTATCAATTTGAGAATGGTTTGAATTCTTATAAATCTCAGTCAATTCTCTATATATTTTAGAAATGATGCCTCTATCAGAACCCTTGGATGTAATTTCCTACCCAGTTTATGGCTTCCCTTATAATCTTGGCTACATTGGTTTTGTTTGTATTTTTTAACATAATATAATCAAAAGTATCTATTTTGCATTCAATAATGTACTTCAGTTCTTTGGCCACACTTCCTTTTCTACAGATCTGACAGGTAAACTATCCTTTTTTTTTTTTTTTTTTTTTTTCCTAATTTGCTTATAATATCACTCTTTATGTCTAAATCATGAATCCATTTTGATGTTATCTTGGTATGCAGTATTAATTATGGTTCAGTGCCTAGTTTCTGCCGTACTACTTTCCAATTTTCCAGCATTTTTTGTCAAATAGTAAATTCTTATCCCCAGAACTCAGGTCTTTGGTTTTGTTAAATACTAGATTACTGTAATCATTAACAATTTTGAAAGATATCTATTCATATATGTAAAGGGCTAGAACTGAGCAATGCACTTGGATAATGAAGCATGTGAGACTAATCGCCAATTGGACAGTTCCCTATTAACTTGTTTGAAGGTTGACCCTCCCCAACTGTTCTATGCTGACTTGATTGGTGGGACAAAGAGGAGGAAGTGACGTGTGTGGGAGGAGTACAAGGAGGAAGAGGAATTGAGACGCAGAAGCTGACTCAGTCTTTCTGGGCATTTGAGGGAAGAAGGTGTGTGTGAGGTAGCGAGGCCTAACCCCCTGACCTTGACTGTAAAAGATCAAGAATAAAGATGTTTAGTGATCCTGACTCCAGCTGATTTCTGGGAAGACAGAGTTCCAGCATATAGGTAATGAGTATGCTCTAGCCCCCTCTTGTAGAGGCAATTGTTCACTCTTCATGATATCAGGTTATGCTGAAGATTTTGTGAGGTGCATCCTTATTGACATCATCATGATTCCCTATCAACTATATTTTCTCCATATATTAAAGACCTGGGATTAGTATTCTGAGTCTATTAAACCACTTAAAACTTTTATAGCTTAATACCTTAACCACTTACTAGTTTTTCCAAAATGATATTTTCTGTAAAGTTATAAAAAGGAACAAATACAAATATTTTCCTCAAAACTTCTGGTAAAAAGTATCACTTACTATACCATTTTAGTTGTTAGGGAAGGAAAGGGAGCCCATTGAAATTACATCTGGCTCAGACAGAATCCACATTAGTTCTCATTGTACAATGTGTGTATTCAGTTAACTTTAATCTTTTTAAGCTTCTTAAATTTGGTTTGCTGAATTTAAGTAAAAACTGAACCTCTGGTGGTGATATCTTTGAAATCAATGTTCCCTGGGTAATCTGAGACGAAATTCAATTCAGTTCAGCTCATAATTCAGCTCAGTTTCTCCATAATATACAACATGTTTCCTTGCAAAAGTAATACAATTAGAGATAAGTCCTCATTTCAAGATTTTGTTATATGGTTGGAGAAAATTATACTGTTGAAAAGTATGGCCTACAAGATGGCGGAGAAGAAACACACTACTCTGTGAACGTCCTTACTCCCTCACAACCAATTAGATAAATAGCCACAGAAATAGCTCTGGACTGATAGATACCACAAGAACTGGAAGCATGACTTACCAGCTGAACAAAATCTGGAGTTTCAACAGAAAAGGGAGAGACCCCAAAAGATTTTTCAAGTATGGGTAAGAAGCCCAGAAAAACCATAGATTCCTTCTACACAGAGAAAGAGTGGGTATCCAACCCCGAGGAAGTTAACAGCAGAGAGACAGCAGATAACAACCTAAAGGGGAACGATTCCTGCCCCCCATCACATAACTCTCTCCTAGAAGACACTAATAAAAAGTTAAGGGAGTTTGAAGAAAAATGGGGAAAGGAAAGGGAAGCTATGAAAGAGAATAACAACGTCCTGAAATTGGAGTTGGAAAAAATAAAGAATTCACAGGAGATGCAGGGAAACAAAATTAGTGAATTAGAAAAAATTAAAAAATCACAGGAAAGTAGGATTTCTGAATTGGATAAGATAAAAAAGTCTCAAGAAAATAGAATTTCTGAATTGGAAAAAGAAAATAATTCTCAAAAAAAAAAATTAGGGAAATGGAAAAAAATTCAATAGAGCAAAATAATTCATTTAAAAATGAAATTGGGCATTTACAAAAAGAACTAAAAACTGTGAAAGAAGAAAATAACTCCTTAAAAGTCAGGATGGAACAAATAGAAATGAATGATTCACAGAGAACCCAAGAATCAGTCAAACAAAACAAAAAAAAAAAGAGAAGATGGAGAACAACATCAAATACTTACTGGGAAAATCTATAGACCTGGAAAATAGATCTAGGAGAGATAATCTGCGGATCATTTGACTTCCAGAAAACTATGACCAAAAAAAGAGCCTAGATTCAATTTTACAGGAAATTATCAAAGAGAACTGTCCAGCGATAATAGAAACAGAAGGGAAAGTAGATGTGGAAAGAATTCATCGAAGTCCTTCTGAAATAGACCCTAAAAAAAGAACACCACGGAATATTGTGGCTAAGCTGCAGAATTACCACACAAAGGAGAAAATCCTGCAAGCAGCTAGAAAAAAACAATTTAAATACCAAGGGGCCACAATAAGGGTCACTCAAGATCTGGCTGCCTCCACATTAAAAGACAGAAGGGCCTGGAACCTGATATTCCGTAAGGCAAAAGATCAAGGACTGCAACCAAGAATGAACTACCCAGCTAAGTTTAGCATCTTTTTCCATGGAAGAAGATGGTCATTCAATGAAATAGAGGAATTCTATATGTTTCTAAGAAAAAAACCAGACTTAAACAAAAAATTTGATCTACATCCACAAGACTGAAGAGAAACAGAAAAAGGTACACAGAACCCTTGAGAACTGTAACTCTGTTGTGGGTATATAAAAAGTACTCAAGGATAATTTGATTTTACTGATATAAAAGAAAAAAAGGGGGGTGTAGTAAAGGGAAGGAGGCCGTTTCAGAAAAAGGGGAAGGAAAGATAAAAAGAGGGAAAATACATCCCAGGAAGAGGCATAGAAAATACACCATATCTGAGGGAATTTAGTAAGGGGGAGAATCATTGTGTGAATCTTACTCTCATCAGGAGAGGCTCAAAGAGTAAATAATTAACATATTTGTTTTTCAGAGAATTTTCTCTCACCTCATTAAAAGGGGGGAGAGAAAAAGGGAAAAGGAAAAGGAGAAAAAGTGAAGGGACTTGGAGGGAGGGGGGAGGGATACTAAAAAAAAAAGGAAGGGTTGCGCGTCACAAGGGGGGTCTGTAAATTAAATATTGGGGAGGGGGATAAGGGAGGTCAAGGGAAAAAGCATAATCTGGGGATAATATGATGACAGGAAATACAGAATTAGTAATTTCAACTGGAAATGTGAATGGGATGAACGCTCCCATCAAATGGAGATGGATAGCAGACTGGATCAAAAATCAGAATCCTACAATATGTTGTTTACAGGAAACACACTTAAAGCAGGGAGATACATATAGACTAAAGGTAAAAGGTTGGAGCAGAAATTATTATGCTTCAGGTAAAGCCAAAAAAGCAGGGGTAGCTATCCTTATCTCAGATCAAGCAAAAGCAGAAGCTGATCTAATTAAAAGAGATAAGGAAGGAAACTATATACTGCTGAAAGGTAGCATAAATAATGAAGCCGTATCGATACTAAACATATATGCACCAAGTGGTATAGCATCTAACTTTCTAAAGGAAAAGTTAAGAGAGTTGCAAGAAGAAATAGACAGTAAAACTATAATAGTGGGAGATCTCAACCTTGCACTCTCAGATTTAAACAAATCAAAGTACAAAACAAACAAGAAAAAAATTTAAAAAGTAAATAGAACATTAGAAAAACTAGGTATGATAGACCTTTGGAGAAAACTGAATGGCAATAGAAAGGAATATACTTTCTTCTCAGCAGTTCATGGATCCTATACAAAAATTGACCATATATTAGGACATAAAGATCTCAAATTTAAATGTAGGAAGGCAGAAATAATAAATGCCTTCTTCTCAGACCACAATGCAATAAAAGTTACATTCAGTAAAAAGTTAAGGATAAATAGACCAAAAAGTCATTGGAAACTGAATAATATCGTCTTAAAGAATGACTGGGTGAAAGAGCAAATTATAGAAACAATTAATAATTTCACCCAAGATAATGACAATGATGAGACATCATACCAAAATCTGTGGGATGCAGCCAAAGCAGTAATAAGGGGAAATTTTACATCTTTAGAGGTTTATTTGAAGAAAATAGAGAAAGAGAAGATTAACAAATTGGCCTTGCAACATAAAAGGCTAGAAAAAGACCAAATTAAACCCCCCAACCAAATACTAAACTTAAAATACAAAAATTAAAAGGAGAAATCAATAATATTGAAAGTAAAAAAAAATATTGAATTAATAAATGAAACCAAGAGTTGGTTTTATGAAAAAGTCAATAAAATAGATAAACCTTTGGTAAATCTGATCAGAAATAAGAAAGAGGAAAATCAAATTATTAGTCTTACAAATGAAAAGGGGGATCTTTCCACCAATGAAGAAGAAATTAGAGAAATAATAAGGAGTTACTTTGCCCAACTTTATGCCAATAAATTTGATAACTTAAGTGAAATGGATGACTTCCTCCAAAAATATAGGCTCCCGAGATTAACAGAGGAAGAAATAAATTGCTTAAATAGTCCCATTTCAGAAAAAGAAATAGAACAAGCTATTAATCAACTCCCCAGGAAAAAAAACCCAGGACCAGATGGATTCACATGTGAATTCTACCAAACATTTAAAGAACAATTAGCCCCAATGTTATATAAATTATTTGAAAAAATAGGGGATGAAGGAGTCCTACCAAACTCCTTTTATGACACAGACATTGTACTGATACCTAAACCAGGTAGAGCGAAAACTGAGAAAAAAAAATTATAGACCAATTTCCTTAATGAATATTGATGCTAAAATCTTAAATAAGATATTAGCAAAAAGACTTCAGAAAATCATCTCCAGGATAATACACTATGATCAAGTAGGATTTATTCCAGGAATGCAGGGCTGGTTTAATATTAGGAAAACTATTAGTGTAGTTGACCATATTAATAATCAAATTAATAAGAACCATATGATCATCTCAATAGATGCAGAGAAAGCATTTGACAAAATCCAACATCCATTCCTACTAAAAACTCTTGAGAGTATAGGAATAAATGGACTATTCCTTAGAATAATCAGGAGCATATATTTAAGACAATCAGTAAGCATAATATCCAATAGAAATAAACTACAACCTTTCCCAGTAAGATCAGGAGTGAAACAAGATTGCCCACTATCACCATTACTATTCAACATAGTACTAGAAACGCTAGCCTCGGCAATAAGAGCCGAGAAAGAGATTCAAGGAATTAGAGTAGGAAATGAGGAAATTAAACTATCACTTTTTGCAGATGACATGATGGTATACTTAGAGAACCCCAAAGACTCTGCTAAAAAGCTACTAGAAATATTTCAAAATTTCAGCAAAGTGGCAGGATACAAAATAAATCCACATAAATCCTCGGCATTTTTATATATCACTAACAAAATGCAACAGCAAGAAATACAAAGAGAAATTCCATTCCAAACAAATGCTGAGAGTATAAAGTATTTGGGAATCCATCTACCAAAGAAAAGCCAGGAATTATATGAGAAAAATTACAAAACACTTGCCACAAAAATAAAGTCACACTTAAATATTTGGAAAGACATTCAGTGCTCGTGGATAGGCTGAGCGAATATAATAAAGATGACAATACTCCTCAAACTAATCTATTTATTTAGTGCTATACCAATCAGACTCCCAAGAAACTATTTCAATGACCTAGAAAAAATAACAACAAAATTCATATGGAAGAATAAAAGGTCGAGAATTACAAGGGATCAAATGAAAAAAAAAAACTCAGAGGAAAGGGGTCTAAGTGTACCTGATCTAAGGCTATATTATATAGCATCAGTCACCAAAACCATTTGGTATTGGCTAAGAAATAGAACGGTAGATCAGTGGAACAGATTAGATACAAAGGACAAAAAAGGGTACATCTATAGCAATCTAATCTTTGACAAACCCAACGATACCAACATTAGGGATAAAAATTCATTATTCCGAAAAAACTGTTGGGAAAACTGGAAACTATTATGGCAGACATTAGATATGGATCCACACTTAACACCATATACCAAGATAAGATCAAAATGGGTCCATGATTTAGGCAAAAAGAGGGAGATAATAAATAGATTAGAGGAACAGAGGATAGTCTATCTCTCAGACCTGTGGAGGAGGAAGGAATTTATGACCAGAGGAGAACTAGAGATCATTATTGATCACAAAATAAAAGATTTCGATTACATCAAACTAAAAAGTTTCTGTACAAATAATACTAATGCAAACAAGATTAGAAGGGAAGTAACAAATTGGGAAAATATTTTTAAAAGTAAAGGTTCTGACAAAGGTCTCATTTCCAAAATATATAGAGAACTGACCCTAATTTATAAGAAACCAAACCATTCTCCAATTGATAAATGGTCAAAGGATATGAACATACATTTCTCAGATGAAGAAATTGAAACTATATCCACTCACATGAAAGAGTGTTCTAAATCACTACTGATTAGAGAAATGCAAATTAAGACAACTCTGAGATACCACTATACACCTGTCAGATTGGCTAAGATGACAGGAACAAATAATAATGAATGTTGGAGGGGATGTGGGAAAACTGGGACACTGCTACATTGCTGGTGGAGTTGTGAAAGAATCCAGCCATTCTGGAGAGCAATTTGGAACTATGCCCAAAAAGTTATCAAACTGTGCATACCCTTTGACCCAGTAGTGCTACTACTGGGCTTTTATCCCAAAGAAATACTAAAGAGCGGAAAGAGACATATATGTGCCAAAATGTTTGTGGCAGCTCTTTTTGTTGTAGCTAGAAACTGGAAGATGAATGGATATCCATCAGTTGGAGAATGGTTGGGTAAATTATGGTATATGAAGGTTATGGAATATTATTGCTCTGTAAGAAATGACCAGCAGGAGGAATACAGAGAGGCTTGGAGAGACTTACATCAACTGTTGCTGAGTGAAATGAGCAGAACCAGAAGATAACTCTCACTTCAACAACAATGCTGTAGGAGGATGTATTCTGATGGAAGGGGAAATCTTCAACATAAAGAAAAGCCAACTCACTTCCAGTTGATCAATGATGGACAGATGTAGCTACACCCAGAGAAGAAACACTGGGAAATGAATGTAAATTGTTAGCACTACTGTCTATCTACCCATGTTACATGTACCTTCGGAATCTAATGCTTATTGTACAACAAAAAAATGGTATTTACACACTTGTATTGTATCTAGGTTATATTGTAACACAAGTAAAATGTATGGGATAGCCTGTCATCGGGGGGAGGGAGTAGAGAGAGGGGGGGATAATTTAGAATAAGGAATACAAGGGATAAAATTATAAAAAAATATATAATAAAAAAAAAGAATAGGATTGATTGGGTAAATCATCAAGTCATACCATTCCATTTAAAATAAATAATAGAATTCCTTCAAAAAAAAAAAAAAAAAAAAGAAAAGTATGGCCTAGATTTGGATTCCCCAGATTTCCATAGTTCACTCTTTTAACTAAGAAATAAAAAAAAAAACAAAAATAAAAACAAAAACTAAAACAAAACTCTGCTCCCTTCACTTATAGTGGAATAGAATAAATGGAATATCAGAAGAACTAATTCCATCCTTTTGAGGGTACAAGGCCTCAGAAAGGGAAAATTACCTAAGGCTATACCCCTCAACATATGTTCTCTTTCCAGACACAGTGAATGGAAAAAAAAAATTACCAAACTTCCCCAGAGGCAAATTATTCAAAGAGATGAAAGAGCTGACTCAGGCTTTTTTTTGAAGATACCTATATTTCTGATTATATAGGCAATGGAAAAAATAAAGTTCCTCCCAGTCAGATGGATACTTGATCAAACCAGTATCAGAATATCTATGCATCTATGCACAATATCTCTGTCACTTCCTTTATCCATCATGATTTTCCCAGAAGAAAGCTATTTCATTTTGTAGTAAATGGTTCTTTTTATGCACTGATTTCCAATAGACTAATGTGAACCCTATATTGAAGTCCCATTTCCAGAAACAACTTAGGAATTGATTAAGATTTTTAAAAACTGGGGGGCGGAACCAAGATGGTGGAGAAGATACATGCGACTGTGTAAGCTCCTTTCTTCCCTCACAACCAACTAGATATAATCAGCCTCAGAAATAGCGCTGGACTGATAGAATCCACAAGGACTAGAAGCACGACTTACCAGCTGAAGAGAATCTGGAGTTTCAATAGGAAAGGTCAGCTCCCAGGGGAGGAAGAAGAAAGGCCAGCATAGACAGTGGGGTGGTGGCACACTACACCAATTGCGCTGGGGAGGGCTCTGGGATCAGAGAAGCCACTGAGATAGAGGAATCTGGCACAGGCTGTTAGCTCTTCTCTGCTTATAATACAGCAGTTCATAAGAAAAATCAAGCCAACTTAAAATTTAAAACTAGATTAGATCTTCCCCGAATCCCAGGGGTGACTCAGCAGATCTCAGCACTCTGGGTGTGGCCGACATAGGCAATCCAGGCTTTCACCTGTGGGTAGTTAAGAGATTGAAAAGTGGGTGGGGCAGTAACTCATATTGCCTGGCTTGTCTGAAGGCTGTGGAACTCAACACCTGAAGTCCCAGAGAAGCAGAACCTTTGAACTAGGGACCGAGGTTTCTGGCAGACACTTCCAGTTTGAGTGCAGGGGCTTTTCATGTCACCTGCTGCTGACATCCACGCCCTACCGGGACACATAGGCTAGGCTTTGAGTCGTCTTTACTATTCAGTCTCAAAACTCAGGGAAGCCGCTAGAACACAGCGCCCTCAAAGCACAGCAGTGCTGATCACTTGTGAGGCACATCCAGGGAGGGGATGGGGAACTCTCTCCCAGAGCTCTCTCTTAGCTCAGGCACAGGGACGTAGAAAAAATAACCACAAAATTCATATGGAAGAATAAAAGGTCGAGAATTGCAAGGGAACTAATGAAAAAAAAAAGTCAGAGGAAGGTGGTCTAAGTGTACCTGATCTAAAGCTATATTATATAGTAGCAGTCACCAAAACCATTTGGTACTGGCTAAGAAATAGCCAGTATCTAATCTGTTCCACTGATCTACCATTCTAAGAAATAGAACGGTAGATCAGTGGAACAGATTAGATACAAAGGACAAAAAAGGGTACATCTATAGCAATCTAATCTTTGACAAAGCCAAAGATAACAACATTAGGGACAAAATTTCATTATTTGGAAAAAAACTGTTGGGAAAACTGGAAATTAGTATGGCAGACATTAGATATGGATCCACACTTAACACCATATACCAAGATAAGATCAAAATGGGTCCATGATTTAGGCATAAAGAATGAGATCATAAATAGATTAGAGGAACAGAGAATAGTCTACCTCTCAGACCTGTGGAGGAGGAAGGAATTTATGACCAGAGGAGAACTAGAGATCATTATTGATCACAAAATAGAAGATTTTGATTACATCAAACTAAAAAGTTTCTGTACAAACAATACTAATGCAAACAAGATTAGAAGGGAAGTAACAAATTGGGAAAATATTTTTAAAAGGAAAGGTTCTGACAAAGGTCTCATTTCCAAAATATATAGAGAACTGACCCTGATTTATAGGAAACCAAACCATTCTCCAATTGATAAATGGTCAAGGGATATGAACAGACAATTCTCAGATGATGAAATTGAAACTATTTCCACTCATATGAAAAAGTGTTCCAAATCACTACTGATCATAGAAATGCAAATTAAGACAACTCTGAGATACCAGTACACACCTGTCAGATTGGCTAAAATGACAGGAACAAATAATGATGAATGTTGGAGGGGATGTGGGAAAACTGGGACACTGATACATTGTTGGTGGAGTTGTGAAATAATCCAGCCATTCTGGAGAGCAATTTGGAACTATGCCCAAAAAGTTGTCCAACTGTGCATACCCTTTGACCCAGCATTGCTGTTATTGAGATTATATCCCAAAGAAATACTAAAGAGCGGAAAGGGACCTGTATGTGCCAAAATGTTTGTGGCAGCTCTTTTTGTTGTAGCTAGAAACTGGAAGTTGAATGATGTCCATCAATTGGAGAATGGTTGGATAAATTGTAGTATATGAAGGTTATGGAATATTATTGCTCTGTAAGAAATGACCAGCAGGAGGAATACAGAGAGGCTTGGAGAGACTTAAATCAACTATTGCTGAGTGAAATGAGCAGAACCAGAAGATCACTATACACTTCAACAACAATACTGTATGAGGATGTATTCTGATGGAAGTGGAAATCTTCAACATAAAGAAGATCCAACTCATTTCCAGTTGATCAATGATGGACAGAAATAACTACACCCAGAGAAGGAACACTGGGAAGTGAATGTAAATTGTTAGCACTACTGTCTATCTACCCAGGTTACTTATACCTTCGGAAGCTAATAATTAATGTGCAACAAGAAAATGGTATTTACACACATATATTGTATCTAGGTTATATTGTAACACATGTAAAATGTATGGGATTACCTGCCATTGGGGGGAGGGAGTGGAGGGAGGAAGGGGATAATTTGGAAAAATGAATAAAAAATAAATAAAATAAATAATAAAATAAAAAAAAAAATTTTAAATTTACTCATCACTTCTCCCATTGCAAAATCTACAGATACAGAGTTATAATAGAAAAACTAAAGGAAAATCTCAAAAATACCATAAATGAAAATAGTACTGTAAGTCTTGATTTGTTCAACAGACAGATTCCTAAGAACAGAAACTTTATCTATCATCTATCGATCTATTGGTTTATCTGTCTGTCTATCTATCTATCTATCTATCTATCTATCTATCTATCATCTATGTGGTTTTGTTGATTTCTTTATTTAGAATCTTTTTTTGTACACAGCAAGCACTGAGTGCATAGTAAGTATTTAATAATTGCTTGTCAATAATTTAATTTGATTTATTACTTGGAAAATATATTTGTCTCTTGTACACTAAATATATAGAAAGCTGTAAAATTCTCTCAAAATCTCAGTTTTTGCATCAATAAAAATAGATATACTTCATAACTTATATCAATAAATATATGGCACATTTTCTCCATTGCACACTTCTGAAATACAAAATTATGCTGAAGCATAAAATCATGCTGAATGTAAATAAAATTTTTTCTTATCAGAATTCTTCCAGAAAGGGTTGTCTCTCATAGTATAGGGTTACTGTTCACTTAAGTCAAAGACTAGATGCAACATATCCAGTATATTCTGGAAATCATTTTTTCAAATATGGATTAAATGAGTGTTTACAAAAAAAAAATCAATTTTCATGTCCTGTGCTACTGTGAAACTAAATTGAGACTACTTTCCACTCTGCTATAGTCTTTTCTCTATTAAATTAAACTGAATGTTCCACCCTATCTCCTGTGCATATCATAAGTTTACTTTAAATATAAGTGAAAATGTATGGGAACATCTCCAAGATCCATATAAGAATGCCACATATATATATATATATATATATATATATATATATATATATATATATATATATATATATATATATATACATATATATATATATATATACATATATATATATGTATATATATATATATACATATATATATATGTATATATGTATGTACTGGTAAGAGTTGTGTAGAAAGGGTGAGTAAAGTAATTAGAAAATCTAATAAACAGCTTCCTTTAAGACCTAGAGAATTGTTATGACAAGGAGGGGAAGGAATTTGGAAGGGAATTGAATGAAACATGAGGCAGGCAAATTGGGATAAAGCATCAATATGACATATTTACTACAACTGTTTTTACCTAAAACAAAAAATCCAACTTCTTGGAAGTGATGATTAAATAAAGGGGAAAAAACATATTTTTGTAGATATAACATTAAGGAAACTAGCAAATAATTTATCAGGCATGGATAGGGGTAATTAAATAAAATGTTCTCCCAGCAAAGAAAGAAAAGATTTGCAGATTTAGAGCTCCAGGGATTTGAATGAGAATGTAAAATTAACAGTCTAAAAATGAAAGGAAGATTGTGAATACACATAGCTTTCATTTATAAACTATAATTTCATGATATTTATAGTAACATTAATAATAGCTCCTTTGGCTATATCATTTCAACTACTTTAATCATCTCTGTTTTTCCTGTTCTTCTCAATTCAGCCCTATAAAAGACTGATAAAACTTTAGTTCTTCTAAACTAAACTAAAAAGGAGGTTACAAAGTTAATACATGGAAATGACAGTCCCTCTTTTAATACACATTATTGAAAGCAACTGCATTATCAAAATAAGAGCATTCTGAGTTTTATTACCTACTTTAGAATTATGTTAGAAATGAAAGTATACGAAGTCAAGTTAAAAGGAAAGGGAAAAAAAATTAAAACTCACATTTTGCCTCCAGGGGAAAAGACAGAAAAAGAATTTGTTTAGTTACTTCATTTTAGTTCTTTATTTAGAGAGTTGGTGTCTGCATTCTACAAAGTATATTCCTAGAACAAATTTTAAAAATACTTTTTTTGTTTTTGTTTTTCTTTTGTTTGTTTCTTGGTTTCTTTTTTGGTATCAGAGATCTTTTTAGCAGTTTGGTGAACTCTTTGGATCCATTCTTAAAATAAGATTTTAAATGTATAAAACTCACAGGATTTTTAAAGGAAACTATTTTTATTGAATCACTGGCATCAAAATATCTATCTAATTTTTTAACCCAGATCAAGAATCTTGTGATCTAGGATTTGAAAATTTAGCACAGATCATACATGTAGAGGAAATAGGGTCTAGGGTAGCCACCATCCATTTCAACAGAAGCCCTAAATAAAAGTCTTATTGTCAATCACTTGCTTAATATTAATATATTAGGGTCTGCTTTTTGATAGACACTATGGTAAGTGTTGTAGATACAAAGATGTTTCCAACTGTTGATCTAATGGAGAATGCTACACAAAAACAACTATGTGCATATTTGTGTGTATACATCTACAGATATGTGTATATGTATATATGCCTATTTTGGGAGATGATCAATAGAGGGAAGGTCCTGGTAATTAAGAGAAAGGAGAAAAAGCTTTTCTTAGAAAGTGAAATTTTAACTAGGACTTAAAGGAAACCAGAGAGTTTGTAGTGCTGAGTGGTAGAAAAGAAAGCACTGAGATATCCTGCAAAAGAGAATGGAGGCAGCATGTGCTAGATAAGTCAAAGCACTAACACTTTAACTACTGTCTCCCAACAGATCCTGAGTGAGACAACCAAATGCCATCAATCCAAGAAAACATTATAAGTAGAACTGGGAGACAATTGGGCCTAAAATTGTATCTATGGTCTCAAACATTATTCTAGGAAGGAGCCGAAGTGGAGATGTACCAACATTTACTCCTGAAAGTCTTATATCCACAGCCTCTGAAAATCTAGAAAAGGAACTTTTTGCCACCAAAATCTTTAGCACTGTGAAATATTTCTACATCAGAAATATCATTTTATCAGAGGAATTGACATTACAGAATAGGACATTTCTTATGTTTAATTGTTATATCCTAAGGATTGAGGTATATGTATTTACTTAGGACCGAATCCTTCCAAATGTTTTGCCTTATCCATTAGAATGATAACTCCTTGAAAGCAGATACTTTTTCTGTCTTTTTTTCTTTATTTTCCTTTTGTTTCCCTGGTACTTAAAGTATAGTAGGAAAGCACCTCAGAGGCCATAAAGTTCATTTCAGAATTTTGAAATAACTCATTTTACAATATTCTAAATTGATCATGCAGTCTTTCCTTCAAGACCTCTAGAGATAGAGAATGCATTAGCAACTGAGGAAGCTTATTCTACTTGTAAAAGTTACAAACATTGCTTTTTTCTTAAAATAAAACTGTCACAGCTCTTCAAATAGACTTTTTCAGAAAATTCAATAATGTTAAAAAAAATGGAAAATGTTACTCAAAGAAGAGTAAAACCATATATATGTATGTATATATATACATATATATACATATATATATACATACACCATATATAAACCATATAGTATATATATATATATATATATATATATATATATATATATATATATATATGCATATATATATGCATACTATCACTATTTCCTACACATGTTAAATCCATATAGAGCAACTGCTCAGAAATTGTCTAATCCTGACAACCTTGTCAAGTTTATGTGTTTGAAAATTAAGGGGAAAATTATAATCTAAACACAGTTACACAATTTTATGAAGGATATTAGTAGAAAATTGTGAACATCATTGATTCATAAAACAGTGAAGGGCAGTTGAAGGAAAAATAAATTTGTGAAAAGATTGTTGTGAGATGAAATTAAGCTGAATATTCCCAGGAGCATTTAACTATGAAACTGAAAATAGGACAACAGATGGAAAGTGCAACAATTCTGTCAGCATTTTTCTGGCAAACAGTTTTAATAATTTATGAAATGAAACCACTGCATTTGTACTTTTGACCATCTCATAGACTGATGTTACAGTGGAACACTTATGTGCTCTAAGAAGATAAAGATGAGAGGTTGCACCCAATAGACATAAAAGAGTTTCTTATTGGAGATCTCACAATTTTGTACATTTTGATCAAATGTTATCAAATATTTGAAAGACAGGCAGGTAATAAGCATTCAGGGTAAAAATAGACTGTATTACTTAACCAAACTATAATGAAAAGGACACCAACATCTCTCAAGCTATATGTCTACTTTTCTCTTACTTATAAAATATTTGTTCAGATGTTCTAGCTACACATTAAATGTGTTTAAAATGAAAATATACAGATAGTTACTCAAGGAAGTACCCTTATTTGTGGGAAATGTAGAGGTCTCTGAAGTGAACTTAAAAGAAAGGGATTACATTAGAGTGGCAAAAGTTCAGTCTTAAGTCTCATTCAGTAAGATGTACCTTACTTGAAGTATCTTCTCTGAACTATACTGTGTAAATAGAAAACGCTTTATATTTGAAATCATTCCCAACTACTAAGAGAAATGACAGAAACTTAAAGCTTTTCATTTCTTCTGGACAACAGAGAAATATTTATCAAATAACTATTATATGGCAGGTACTGCTCTAAGCATTGAATTGTAGGAGGATGTCAAATAAGTGAGAGTCCCCCAGAATTTCTGGATTCCTTCATATCAGGAACGAACCTTTGAAAAATTTCTGTGTGTATATTTCATACAAATGAATTAATTGTCAATGTGTAATAGGTTGTAAAGTTGAGTACATTGAAAGTTAATTTTGGGATCAGAAAGCCATCAGTTTAAGTCCCATCTCTAACACATATTAGCTATGTGAATCTGGGCAAGTCCTTTAACCTCAGTGTCCTTAATAATTGTCAAAGTCTGTAAATTGTAAATAGAGTGTTAACCTGCATTGACAGAACAATCTTACTCCCCCAAGAGGTTTTTTTACATCAATTGATTCTGATTCTTAACTTATATGCTTTAAATATCCAAACTTCAAATAAACAAGTTAATACATAACAGCACAGGGGGAAAATGCAAGTAAAGAAAACAGATTAAAAAACTGTGCAATTTAAAAAAAAAACAATTTTCCTTCCAGTCAAATTCAAATTTCATCTGGATCATTATGATATGTGTTAATTGGCAGTTCCCTAGTTATTTAATGCACTTGGCCTTTTAATTAAGTAACAAAAATACAAGAAAATAGACTGAAAATAATGGTCAATTTATCAAAGACAAACAAACAAACAAAACCCTCATTTTTATCAAGAAAAACAATGTCATTTTGATTTATTCCTTTTTAAGAAGAAAATATGATTTGATAGGCTCTCAAAGGGGGAGGGCATTCTTTTGACAGTAGCAAACTTCACTGTCTCAGAATATTAAGAAAATACTAAAAGTATAAGATCCAACCTAATTTTTTTTTCTTTTTATGTTTGCTTATATTCTTGGCAAGCAGATACACATCCATATGCCAGCCATAGAGCTTCCATGTAACATCTTTTCCATTTCTTAGTCGAATCTTCTAGAAACGAGTGGCTGACACTAAAGCCTTTCCAACAAGTTTAGACTCTCAAGTGGGATTTGTGTACCACCATACTCTTGTCATTATAATTGAAAATGTGCTTTAATGCTATATTTCTAAAGCTAGAGAGGTCCTTTACAAAAAATAATGTAATAGCAATTCCTGAGTTTATCCTGTTTCAATATTTTTTAAAAAGAGACTTGAATGAATCATGCAAGAGAGTTCAGAATCACAAATAATATTGCAAGTTATATCTTTTCTACACTTATTTTAAATATATAAGTTTGAACAAACATATGGTAAAATTGTTGTATTAGCTTAACAGTTAAATGTGAAATCAGAAATTTATGTTATTCAGAAAAAAAAAACCACTTATTTATAAAGTATATACTAGATATAAGGCATATTTTTCCCTAATGGGGTTACAGTAGAGTGAATGAATCTCTCTTTCTCTCTGAGTCTTTTAGGGAATCATTAATACTTATAGGGAGAGGTTATCAGATAACTGTCATATCCACTCTCTAGTGTCATTTTTATTTTGATGAAATGTTATATAAAAAAATTGCACTTAAATATTGCTTTAATCAACTTGAACCTCTGGACTCTATGTCATGGTTCATTTTTGCTGTTGTTTGTTCTAAATATGTTTTAACTGAAATTAGAAAAAAAAAGAAAAAGAAAGTGGAAGCACAAATAGTAAACAGTATTTTTGTTCAAAGTATATTGTGTTAGAAATGACTTCCTAAAACAGGCATACAAGATTGAAAAGGTTTATAGAAGGGCAAATAGAAACACGTAGAAATCAATACCTCTTTGTTCCATTTCTAGTAACCCTAACATGTGAGACTCATTCAGCATTACCAAACACATGCTTACTTTTTTGATGCCCATTATTACTGAAGGGAAGGTACCCATAAGAACAATAGCAAGTGGTATATATCAATTTCATCACAATTGACCACTTTTTAAATGGCATCTATCCTGAGTTTCACCCTTTATTAATACATGAAATGATCCTAAATGTAGTGATTCTTTTGTTCTGGGTAGCTACATGAAGTGTGTATTACACACACACACGCACACACACACACACACACACACACACACACACACACACACACACATATATATATATATATATATATATATATATATATATATATATATATATATATATATATATATATATATATACACACATACACATACAGATAATATGACAAAATAAGAAAATGTTGTTTCTATCAGTTAAAGAAAAGCAACTTATGTCAAGCTATCTATTATATCCCAACAAGTCATTCAAGTATGGGTACTAATAAAACTGTTTCAAATCAAAGTACATGATTTCTTTCTCTAAAGTTGACCATTATACATTAGAATTGTCAAATTGAATTCTGCTGTGCACCTGAATCAGATTTAAATATAAGTGGGAAATGTTTAACAAAATAAATAAACTAGAATACAGCATGCATAATGTTAGTTTGGGATATTCTAAATCAATATGGCATTGTTAAGAATGTATTACTATTTGTTTGATACCATTTATGAATAAAATATCTTTAAAATTCAAATACTAGAATAAACAGACTGCAGGGAATTATCTCTGGGAAAAAAAAAGTATAGTTAAGGGAGTAAAAACCAGTGAAAATGGTACCTGAGGGGGGAAAAAAAAGAATTAAAAAGAATAAAACATGCATAGATGTCTATCTACTAGGTAGGCAAAGGAAATAACTGTCACACTTTTTTCTGTATAATTATCTTTGATCATGTTTGCTTTAAAAAGTCTTTCTATTTAACATGCACTAGAAGTTACCTTATATAACTAATATCTTTACAATTTTGAAGCAAATTCTACTTACCAGAAAAATAAGCTAACATTTAAGGCTGTGTAAGTTTTCTAATATTAAGAAAGAAGTTGACTGAGATGAATATGTATGAGTTTGTTCTTTAATAATCAACTTACATTTTCTAGAATTCATTTCTTTATTAATGGAATGATGAGCAAGCCAAGGATGTTGTGGTCCATTTTTATATTCAAATACTGAATTCCTATTCAAATATATGACTCATTTTAAAAGTTTGGGAGAAGGAGGATAATGCTAGTGAAGAAGAAGAAGAAGAAGAAGAAGAAGAAGAAGAAGAAGAAGAAGAAGAAGAAGAAGAAGAAGAAGAAGAAGAAGAAGAAGAAGAAGAAGAAGAAGAAGAAGAAGAAGAAGAAGAAGAAGAAGAAGAAGAAGAAGAAGAAAGAGGAGGAGGAGGAGGAGGAGGAGGAGGAGGAGGAGGAGGAGGAGGAGGAGGAGGAGGAGAAAGGGAGCAAAGGAGGGAGACAGGAAAGGAAGGGAGAAATGAAGGAAGGGAGGGAGAAAAGAAGGAAGGGAAGGAGAAAGGAAGGAAGGAATGAGGAAAAGAAGTTATTTAATAAGTCATTAGTACTACTTTACATCACTAAATTTCTGTTTAGTTTGAATTTACCTTGATATATTGTCAGTCATTTGACATTTTTAAAAAATGGACAATTTTTAGTGGTTTTTTAATCCACCAAACAATTTCATTCCCTTATTCAATAATTTTCTTCTGCTCCCTTATGATGCTACTCTTCAAAGTCATTGTCCATTTGTTAAAATAGATACATTTTATTTAGGCTAATAGCCAGTTCCATTATTATGGAAAGATTTAAATTGCCAATGCCTTTTTATCTACAAATGTTCCTACAATAAGGACAATAGTAATTCTTATTATGAGAATTTCCTCTGTACTTCCTATCCTCTCCCTACCCTTTTGCTAGCATTTTTAGCTAAAGTACGGACTCCAAATTTTTTTGTGACTTTTACATGAGGCATCACAGAGGATTTCTGAATCTAACTTTTAGGTATCAGAGAATCCTAGAATTGCAATGCTGAAAAGTAATTTAATAATCAAGTTCAAATGAGGGCACAAATCCCATATACATCGAATTGGAAAGGAGCATACTTTGCTTGGAGTTATGAAGACCTGACTCCAAATATGACTCAGAAAATTCTAGCTATATAACCTTGGTCAAGGCACCATTTTAGCAACAGTTTCTTCAAAGATGATATTTTTTCCTTTTTTCTTTTCTTCTTCCTGAGGTCCCAGTTCTAGTTCTTTTCTCTATCCATTTCCTCCTTCACTCTCTTTTTTTTTTTTTTCTTCATTTCACTGCTTCTGATTCTTTCCTCCAGGTCAAGCAGAAATACATATAACTATTTGCCAGGATTAAAATATATCATTTTATTTTGTTTTATTTCTTTGTAGATGCAGATAATTTAAAGTCATTTGATTGTCCCCAGTACCATGCTTCCTAATAGCACATACAAAAAACAAAACAAAACAAAACAAAAAACAAACAAACAAAAACAAAAAAACAAACAAACAAACAAACAAAAAAAAACCCCACAAAGCAGTGGATTTTGTCTCTGTTTTGTAAATTGATGTTACTGGTAGCATGAGTATCACTTTTGTATCTAGTTCTGGAATCAGCCTGTCTCTTGGATTATCCCTTCTCCACTAAAAAGTTTCCCTGGTTCATTGCATATATGCTTAGAAAGGTGTGTGATGAAGCATGTTGTTTTTTTCTCTGAAGATCATTTGATCTTTAGTATGTTTTATTAATATTAGGCTAATTATTGATTTATGTTGCCTCTCTTTCAAGCCAAGTGATTATTAAAGAAAGCATGTCTAGCGTATGTGTACATATTTTGAGTATACATTACTAACAGAGCTTGAGAGTATTTAATTTTTAAAATTTTATTATGATTTCTGGAAGACTGCCATTATTTGTCATATAATGTCAATTCATATTATTCTTATGTGAAATTGTGACCCTATTTAGAACTCCCAAAGAAATACCAATATGTGTGCAGGACATTCATTGTCAGCCAAAGAATAAATCAGTCAACAAGCATTTAAGTATAAAAACTAACTAAACTTCCTGCTAGAAACCAGATATTGTCCATAGTATAGCAATTGTTTACTAATGACTAGTGTAACTTACTCTAATAAGTAATTCAGTAAGTTAACATCGACTAAAACAAAATATGACAGTCCAGTCTTCTAAAAAAAATTAAACTATCATTGCAAATAATTTGATTGTTATTTTTTCTTCATTCATGACTGGATAACTACAAAACCTTGTGCAAAGTTTCATTCCTGATTGACTTAGGATTTTCTATCTGTAAAATGCCAATAATACTATCAGCCCTTCTTATGAAGTACACTAGACACATGATGAATGAGATAATTTTTCACAAGCTCCTTTTTTTCATATCTCAGAATAAGGAATGAGATAACATAAATAATGCAAATTTGTGAGTGAGTGATGGCTAATTTCCCAAAATAGTATGCATTTTAATCAAATGAAGAAATCCTGATAATTATGACTAACTGTATATTTTCTCTTGCCCTCATAATTAGATCATAACTGTATTCACTTTGTAATTATTTCTTCCTCTCTTAACTGAAGGGATTCTAATCAAGAGGTCCAGTAAACAGGATGAGGCTCTTAAAATTAGAATAGTTAAGATATTTCCTGCATTGATAAGTGTAACTTGTTTGGTTATCTGGGATCCCCTAATAGTGTTGAGAATTATAACTTATTAAATTATAGTTATTGGTGCTGGTACATTCTTGAAAACTTTTCAGAAACATGATAAAATTGGTCTTTGCAGGAAAAAAATCCCTTAGAAAATAGAGGGTTAGACATTTTAGAGTTTAACTCTTAGATCTGACCAATGAAGAGTAAGAAATAGAACATTTAGTTTGTTGCTCACCTGATTTTGTAGTACTTTGGATCCTGAATTTCAACAATTTCAAGGAATTTGCATTCAATGACAATACACCAATGGTAAGATTAGATCTTGCAAGGGCCCAAAGCATAAGCTTTTGAGGATACATTGGGGTACTTTGAAGTAGGAAGTTTCTAATAGAAGGAAATTTTCCAGAAAATCAAGGAATAGATAAATTTTAAAGTAAGAGTTTGGTATAACACAATATAAAAAGGCAATCACAGTTTAAGTAAACAATGCCAGAATAGATAATGTGCCATAATTTTCATTATTTATTTATTTTTATTTTCCCTATTTATATGTAAAAATGGGAAGAGGTTATATATGCACATTAATTTTCTAAACTTTTTTTAAAAAATAAATCATGTTGGAAGAAAACAATCAGAACAAAAAGGAAAAACCGCATGAGAATTTTTTTTTTAAAAGCAAAAGCAAAAAAAATTAAAAAATGACTATAGCATGCATTGATCTACATTCAGTCTAGATAGTTCTCTCTCTACATACTAATGGCATTTTTTCATCCAGAGTTTTTTGGGATTGCCTTGGATCACTGACTCTGTCACAGTTGATCATTGCATAATCTTGCTGTTTATTGTGTACTATGTATCCTTGATTCTTCTTGTTTCATTCAGCATCTGTTCATATAAATCTTTCAAACCCTCTCTAAAATCAGCTTATTCATCATTTTTATACAACAATAATATTGCACTACTTTTATATATCATAATTTATTCAGCCATTCCCTAACTGATGGGCATCCAATTCTTAGCCATCACCAAAGAGCCACTATAAATATTTCTGCACATGTATTTGATTTTCCCTCCTTTTTGATTTCCATGTGATATAGACTCAATAGTGGTACTTCTGTTTCAAATGTGCCATAGTTTATCAAAGAAGGTTTTTATTGGCTAGGGTACCTAATAGATAGTAGCCAGTCTTTTTTAAAATTACTGATCTCTATACGCATTTAAAGATGACAGTTTGATTAGTGTATCTGGAGAGGTCTTATCTGGCAGATATCTCAGGCATTTCTAAAACAAAAGAGGAGCCACTACTCTCACATAAACAATAAGGATTTAAGTGAATTAATTCCTATTAGATAGCTAGCCATTCAGATCCTAAAATAAAATGTTATTCCCTTGACTATATAATTAACTGTGAAAAAATTAAATATCCCTATATATCTATTGGATGTTTATATTAATACTTGGTCTGAAGAGGCAGATTACCATTACCATCATATTGGGGCCCAACAAGAAGAAAATAATAAGGTGATATGGATGACTATTTACTAGAGAAAAACAGAAAAGAATATTATAGGGAAGTGAAACAAGAAGTAGGGTAAACTTTATAAGTTTTTTTTTAGAACCTTCTCTCTATTATTTAGAACTTTTATTTCTATTCCAATTATTAGGTTCCCAATATTTCCTCAACAGGGCCTGAATCCTGAGTCATGAAAACTGATGCAAAAAAATTAATAACATTGTCAGGCCTGGATGGTTATGTTAAAAATTGGCTTTTGGAACTGATCTTCTGAGAGGCTTATGCTTTTTACATAGGAATCAATCATTCTACTGATTTGTGGTTAGAAATAATATAATTCTATATACTTTCTCATTTCAAGCCTGGCTCACAACTTTATGCTTTAAGTAGGAAGATGTTGCTTTCACCAATACTATAAATAACAACAAACCTCATCTAGCATTCTTGGCTTCATCTTCTTTTTTATATACTTAACAATATCAATCCCTTGAGATTTTTCAGGTGAGAAATGAATTCCACCAAGATACTAACTATAGTATAAGAGGTAATTTGAACAAATAAAAAGTCATTGACTTTAAAAAGCTGGGGTTGTCCCACCAGATACTGTTCCTCTTCAGAACAATATTATATATTTCTTTTGCTATAGAACTCTCTCACCAATAATACACTCACAATCTGAGTATTTACCTTTCCTTTTGTGGTATGCTTAAGCATACAGGAATCATTTCTTAATTGTCTGTTACCAAATATTCCTATCTCTGAGGTCCTTGGTATTTGTCAGAATGAGCAAAACTTTCCCTATTATGTGATAGTCTTAGAATTTTACATTTTTCAAGTACAGGATATTTCTAGGTTTCTGACACAGAATTCTTACCATTGTAATAGAATCTGCCAGAGAGTCCTCTGATTTGTAATTCAATTATAGAGTTAATTGATTTCATATCTATAGAAAATGATTATCATATAGAAAGGAGAAAAATTTCAAGTCATACTGATTCAGTATAAATTGTTGAGCTTGTGTTCAACTCTTGTATTTCAGCTAGAAATGGCATTAGCTGAAGTTCTGTGCCATTTTCTTGATGTTGTTACTGATCATTCTATATTATCCACAAATCATTGAGTCATTTCACAGAGAATTATATTAGTTCATATTTGCTTTTATTAAAAATGTCATAAATTATTTTAAAATTATATACATTTAAGATGTCAACTGAGCATCAAGAAAAGGTTGATCATTACTAGCCATATATGGAAGTAAGCTATCCTCTTCAGAACTCTAGATATCATATGTTTGTAAAGTTATTTTTAGGGAGAGGTGATGAAGTTTTCTTGTTCATTAAAAACTATATATTGCAGTTTCTGTTCTCTAAATAGATACCCATGTGGTAAATTTTATCTCCTATCCAATAAAAACAACAACAACAACAAAAAAAAACAAAAAAAAAACAAAAAAAAACATCAAATACACAACCTATTGTTAAGGACCATGCCTAAGTGAAGGGGCAAGTTAATTCTCCCAGAGCCTCCACAGCTGTGAATCATAATACTTGATGGAGTTCAAAGCTTTACTAACTCAGATGTTCCATGAATATTGGGAATGAAATAAATTGGAGGCAATAGGGAAGAGGAAAGAAGGTTAGAGAACTCAACTACCTCTCAGTCATCCTCTCACATGAAGAGATCCATTCTACAGGTTTGAGTTAGACCTCCAGCAGCCACTGGCTCCTGTATCACAACAATCCATAAATATGTTTAGCCCATATTCTAATAAATACTCTGAGAAGAACCTTGAAAGAAGTTACTATTGTTTTAGAATGAATGTTAGTATGTGTGTATAGGGTGTGGAGGGATTATAAAGTTTGGCAATATGAAACTTTTGATGCTGGACCTCTGTCTTCCAAGAAATCAGCCGGAGTCAGGCTAATCAAAAGTCTTTATTCTTAGTCTCTTGGGCTCTCTGTCAGGGGATTAGATCTAGTAATCTCCACACCATCTTCCTCTCTCTCCACCACCAGGAGAATGCTTCAATTTCCTCCTCCTACTCCACCCGCACACGTCACTTCCCCTTTTTTGTCTCACCAATAAAGTCAGCACAGAATAGTTGGGGAGGGTCAACTTTCAAACATGTCAATAGAGAATTGTCCAATTGGAAATTTGTCTCATGTGCTCCATTATCCAAGTGCATTTGCTCAGTTCTAGCCCTTTACATCTCCTGCTTTCTTTTGTTTTAGAACAGAGGTGGTCATGTCATCCCTGACTTTTCAGGAGGGTGAGAACCCCAAAAAGGAGGTGATCATGCTCCCCTTGACTTCTCAGGAGGGGAGATAAAAGCACTAAAAAGGACATAATCACGCCCTCCTTGACATCTCAGGAAGGGAGATGAAAAGCACCAAAGGGAAATGGGGATTGCTAGCAGGTTTTTGGGTTGAAGGGTCTTATTAGAGACAAATATGCACAAACCCATCAGCATGGGAGTTATTACACAAGCACATAGCAATAATGCAGAGGCTATTAGTGATGACTCTCCCCACAGTCAGTGCAGGCTTAATGTGGTGTAACAAACATGAATTGTACATGTAAATAGTGATATAATAAACAATATAAATCAACATGGTTTTGTAAAAGATTTCAAGAAGTTACCTAGAAGGAGGGTATGTAAACATCAGTCACACATATGCCTTCTTCAGCAATCAAGAGATAGTCTAAAACCAATCTATTGTCCATTGCTTCATGTGTTAAGGAATCCAATGATCCCCACAAGTTTTTGAAGTCCGGCATCAGTCTTTTTATATTTTAGGGAATTCAATAATCCCCACAAGTTTTTGAAGTCCCGTAACAGTCTATTTGTATGTTAGGGAATCCAATGATCCCTACAGGTTTTGAAGTTCTGTAACAGTCTTATGATGTCTTAGAGAATCCAATGATTCCTGAAAGTTTTCAAGTCCTATAACAATCTCATCACATCTCAGAGAATCCAATGATTCCTGAGGATTTACAAGTCCAACAATTTTTGATGCCCATGAGTCAAAGCCATAACGGCCAGGTTCTTTCAGTGGTGGGCACAGTCAGCAATGGAACCACCTGATGTTTCTTAGGTCTTCTTCGTTTCTTTTTTTTCTTTTTCTTTTTCTTTTTTTTTTTTTTAAATTAATTAATTAATTTATTTATTTGATTCATTTTTCCAAATTAACCCCTCCCTCCCTCCACTCCCTCCCCCTGATGGCAGGTAATCCCATACATTCTACATGTGTTACAATATAACCTAGATACAATATATGTGTGTAAATACCATTTTTTGTTGCATATTAATTATTAGCTTCTGAAGGTATAAGTAACCTGAGTAGATAGACAGTAGTGCTAACAATTTACATTCACTTCCCAGTGTTCCTTCTCTGGGTGTAGTTATTTCTGTCCATCATTGATCAACTGGAAGTGAGTTGGATCTTCTTTTTGCTGAAGATTTCCACTTCCATCAGAATACATCCTCATACAGTATTGTTGTTGAAGTGTATAGTGATCTTCTGGTTCTGCTCATTTCACTCAGCAACAGTTGATTTAAGTCTCTCCAAGCCTCTCTGTATTCCTCCTGCTGGTCATTTCTTACAGAGCAATAATATTCCATAACCTTCATATACCACAATTTACCCAACCATTCTCCAATTGATGGACATCTTCAATTTCCAGTTTCTAGCTACAACAAAAAGAGCTGCCACAAACATTTGGCACATACAGTAGTAGTACTGCTGGGTCAAAGGGTATGCTCAGTTTGACAACTTTTTGGGCATAATTCCAAATTGCTCTCCAGAATGGCTGAATTCTTTCACAACTCCACCAACAATGTATCAGTGTCCCAGTTTTCCCACATCCCCTCCAACATTCATCATTATTTGTTCCTGTCATTTTAGCCAATCTGACAGGTGTGTACTGGTATCTCAGAGTTGTCTTAGTTTGCATTTCTCTGATCAGTAGTGATTTGGAACACTCTTTCATATGAGTGGAAATAGTTTCAATTTCATCATCTGAAAATTGTCTGTTCATATCCCTTGACCATTTATCAATTGGAGAATGGTTTGGTTTCCTATAAATCAGGGTCAGTTCTCCATATATTTTGGAAATGAGACCTTTGTCAGAACCTTTACTTTTAAAAATATTTTCCCAATTTGTTACTTCCCTTCTAATCTTGTTTGCATTAGTATTGTTTGTACAGAAACTTTTTAGTTTGATATAATCAAAATCTTCTATTTTGTGATCAATAATGATCTCTAGTTCTCCTCTGGTCATAAATTCCTTCCTCCTCCACAGGTCTGAGAGGTAGACTATTATCTGTTCCTCTAATCTATTTATGATTTCATTATTTGTGCCTAAATCATGGACATATTTTGATCTTATCTTGGTATATGGTGTTAAGTGTGGGTCCATATCTAATTTCTGCCATACTAATTTCCAGTTTTCCCAACAGTTTCTTCCGAATAATGAATTTTTGTCCCTAATGTTGGTATCTTTGGGTTTGTCAAAGATTAGATTGCTATAGATGTACCCTTTTTTGTCCTTTGTATCTAATCTGTTCCACTGATCTACCGTTCTATTTCTTAGTCAGTACCAAATGGTGTTGGTGACTGCTGCTATAGAATATAGCTTTAGATCAGGTACACTTAGACCACCTTCCTCTGACTTTTTTTTCATTAGTTCCCTTACAATTCTCGACCTTTTTTTCTTCCATATGAATTTTGTTGTTATTTTTTCTAGGTCATTAAAATAGTTTCTTGGGAGTCTGATTGGTATAGCACTAAATAAATAGATTAGTTTGGGGAGTATTGTCATCTTTATTATATTCATTCGGCCTATCCAAGAGCACTGAATGTCTTTCCAATTATTTCAATCTGACTTTATTTTTCTGGCAAGTGTTATGTAATTTTTCTCATATAATTCCTGACTATTCTTTGGTAGATGGATTCCCAAATACTTTATACTCTCAACATTTGTTTGGAATGGAATTTCTCATTGTATCTCTTGCTATTGCATTTTGTTGGTGATATATAAGAATACTGAGGATTTATGTGTATTTATTTTGTATCCTGCCACTTTGCTAAAATTCTGAATTATTTCTAATAGCTTTTTAGCAGAATCTTTGGGGTTCTCTAAGTATACCATCATGTCATCTGCAAAGAGTTATACTTTGATTTCCTCATTTCCTACTCTAATTCCTTGAATCTCTTTCTCGGCTCTTATTGCCGAGGCTAGCGTTTCTAGTACTATATTGAATAGTAATGGTCATAGTGGGCAATCTTGTTTCACTCCTGATCTTACTGGGAAAGGTTGCAGTTTATTTCTATTGTATATTATGCTTACTGAAGTTCTTAAATATATGCTCCTGATTATTCTAAGGAATAATTCATTTATTCCTATACTCGCAAGAGTTTTTAGTAGGAAAGGATGTTGGATTTTGTCAAATGCTTTTTCTGCATCTACTGAGATGATCATATGGTTTTTTATTAATTTGATTATTAATATGGTTAATTGCACTAATAGTTTTCCTAATATTAAACCAGCCCTGCATTCCTGGCAGGAATCCTACTTGATCATAGTGTATTATCCTGGAGATGATTTTCTGAAGTCTTTTTGCTAATATCTTATTTAAGATTTTAGCATCAATATTCATTAAGGAAATTGGTCTATAATATTTTTTCTCAGTTTTCGATTGACCTGGTTTAGGTATCAGTACCATGTCTATGTCATAAAAGGAGTTTGGTAGGACTCCTTCATTCCCTATTTTTTCAAATAGTTTATATAGCATTGGGGCTAATTGTTCTTTAAATGTTTGTTAGAATTCACATGTAAATCCATCTGGTCCAGGGGATTTTTTTCTGGGGAGTTGATTAATAGCTTGTTCTATTTCTTTTTCTGAAATGGGACTATTTAAGCAATTTATTTCCTCTTCTGTTAATCTAGGAAGCCTATATTTTTGGAGGAAGTCATCCATTTCACTTAAGTTATCAAATTTATTGGCATAAAGTTGGGCAAAGTAACTCCTTATTATTTCTCTAATTTCCTCTTCATTGGTGGAAATATCCCCCTTTTCATTTGTAAGACTAACAATTTGATTTTCCTCTTTCTTTTTTCTGATCAGATTTACCAAAGGTTTATCTATTTTATTGACTTTTTCATAAAACCAACTCTTGGTTTTATTTATTAATTCAATAGTTTTTTTTTTTTTTTACTTTCAATATTTTTGATTTCTCCTTTTAATTTTTGTATTTCAAGTTTAATTTTTGGTTGGGGGTTTTTAATTTGGTCTTTTTCTAGCCTTTTAAGTTGCAAGCCCAATTCGTTAATCTTATCTTTCTCTATTTTCTTCAAATAAGCCTCTAAAGATATAAAATTTCCCATTATTACTGCTTTAGCTGCATCCCACAGATTTTGGTATGATGTCTCATCATTATCATCTTGGGTGAAATTATTAATTATTTCTATAATTTGCTCTTTCACCCAGTCATTCTTTAAGATGAGATTATTCAGTTTCCAATTACTTTTTGGTCTATTTATCCCTAACTTTTTACTGAATGTATCTTTTGTTGCATTGTGGTCTGAGAAGAAGGCATTTATTATTTCTGCCTTCCTACATTTAATTTTGAGATCTTTATGTCCTAATATATGGTCAATTTTTGTATAGGATCCATGAACTGCTGAGAAGAAAGTATATTCCTTTCTATTGCCATTCAGTTTTCTCCAAAGGTCTATCATACCTAGTTTTTCTAATGTTCTATTTAATTTTTTAATTTCTTTCTTGTTTGTTTTGTGGTTTGATTTGTCTAAATCTGAGAGTGCAAGGTTGAGATCTCCCACTATTATAGTTTTACTGTCTATTTCTTCTTGCAGTTCTCTTAACTTTTCCTTTAGAAAGTTAGATGCTATACCACTTGGTGCATATATGTTTAGTATCGATATGGTTTCATTATTTATGCTACCTTTCAGCAGTATATAGTTTCCTTCCTTATCTCTTTTAATTAGATCAACAACTTCTGCTTTTGCTTGATCTGAGATAAGGATAGCTACCCCTGCTTTTTTGGCTTTACCTGAAGCATAATAGATTCTGCTCCAACCTTTTACCTTTAGTCTATATGTATCTCCCTGCTTTAAGTGTGTTTCCTGTAAACAACATATTGTAGGATTCTGATTTTTGATCCAGTCTGCTATCCATCTCCATTTGATGGGAGCGTTCATCCCGTTCACATTTACAGTTGAAATTACTAATTCTGTATTTCCTGTCATCATATTATCCCCAGATTATGCTTTTTCCCTTGACCCCCCTGAACCCCTTTCCCAATATTTAATTTATAGATCCCCCCTTGTGATGCACAGCCCTCTCTTTTTTTTTTTTTTAGTATCCCTCCCCCCTCCCTCCACGTCCCTTCCCTTATTCTCCTTTTCCTTTTCTCTTTTCCTCTCCCCCTTTTTAATGGGGTGAGAGAGAATTCTCTGAAAAATAATATGACAATTATTTACTCTTTGAGCCTCTTCTGATGAGAGTAAAATTTACACAATGATTCTCCCCCTCTCGAATTCTCTCAGATATGGTGTATTTTCTATGCCTCTTCCTGGGATGTATTTTCCCTCTTTTTATCTTTCCTTCCCCTTTTTCTGAAACGGCCTCCTTCCCTTTACTACACCCCCCTTTTTTTCTTTTATATCAGTAAAATCAAATTATCCTTGAGTACTTTTTATATACCCACAACAGAGTTACAGTTCTCAAGGGTTCTGTGTACCTTTTTCTGTTTCTCTTCAGTCTTGTGGATGTAGATCAAATTTTTTGTTTAAGTCTGGTTTTTTTCTTAGAAACATATAGAATTCCTCTATTTCATTGAATGACCATCTTCTTCCATGGAAAAAGATGCTAAACTTAGCTGGGTAGTTCATTCTTGGTTGCAGTCCTTGATCTTTTGCCTTACGGAATATCAGGTTCCAGGCCCTTCTGTCTTTTAATGTGGAGGCAGCCAGATCTTGAGTGACCCTTATTGTGGCCCCTTGGTATTTAAATTGTTTTTTTCTAGCTGCTTGCAGGATTTTCTCCTTTGTGTGGTAATTCTGCAGCTTAGCCACAATATTCCGTGGTGTTCTTTTTTTAGGGTCTATTTCAGAAGGACTTCGATGAATTCTTTCCACATCTACTTTCCCTTCTGTTTCTATTATCTCTGGACAGTTCTCTTTGATAATTTCCTGTAAAATTGAATCTAGGCTCTTTTTTTGGTCATAGTTTTCTGGAAGTCAAATGATCCGCAGATTATCTCTCCTAGATCTATTTTCCAGGTCTATAGAATTTCCCAGTAAGTATTTGACGTTGTTCTCCAACTTCTCATTTTTTTTTGTTTTGTTTGACTGATTCTTGGGTTCTCTGTGAATCATTCATTTCTATTTGTTCCATCCTGACTTTTAAGGAGTTATTTTCTTCTTTCACAGTTTTTAGTTCTTTTTGTAAATGCCCAATTTCATTTTTAAATGAATTATTTTTCTCTATTGAATTTTTTTCCATTTCCCTAATTTTTTTTGAGAATTATTTTCTTTTTCCAATTCAGAAATCCTATTTTCCTGTGATTTTTTTACCTTTTCTAATTCACTAATTTTGTTTTCCTGCATCTCCTGTGAATTCTTTATTTTTTCCAACTCCAATTTCAGAATGTTGTTATTCTCTATCATAGCTTCCCTTTCCTTTCCCCATTTTTCTTCAAACTCTGTTAACTTTTTAATAGTCTCTTCATTTTGAGAGTTATGTGATGGGGGGAAGGAATCGTTCCCCTTTAGGTTGTTATCTGCTGACTCTCTGCTGTTAACTTCCTCAGGGTTGGAGACCCACTCTTTCTCTGTGTAAAAGGAATCTATGGTTTTTTTGGGCTTCTTGCTCATACTTAAAAAATCTTTTGGGGTCTGTCCCTGGGGTAGGAAATTATTTATTTATTTCTTTACCAGATTCCTCCCAGACTGGATGGATCCAGCGGCTCCTGCGCCTGAGCTAAGAGAGAGCTCTGGGAGAGAGTTCCCCACCCCCTCCCTGGAAGTGCCTCAGAGGTGACTAGCACTGCTGTGCCCTGAGGGCGCTGTGTTTTAGAGGCTTCCCTGAGGTTGAGACTGAACAGTAAAGGCGACTCAAAGCCTAGCATATGCGTCCAGGTGCGGAGTGGATGTCTGCAGCAGGTGACATGAAAAGCCCCTGCATTCAAACTGGGAAGTGTCTGCCAGGAACCGTGGTCCCTAGTTCAAAGGTTCTGCTTCTCTGGGACTTCAGTTCCACAGCCTCCAGCCAGCTGAGCCAGGCACTATGAGTTACCGTCCTGCCAACTCTTCAATCTCTTAACTACCCTGAGGCGAAACCCTGGATTGTTTATGTCGGCCACGCCCCCCCCCCCCTGCCTCTTGTAATTCCATGTCTAGCCTTCTTTTCATTACTCAACACTATGAGAGATGTATGAATGGATAAATAAATAAACTGACAGAGAAAAATCAATGGAACAGTGTTTATCATATATGTGCAAACCAGTAGTCAGTGTGTTTTTTTTTAACAATTTAGTTTAATTACTATTGTTTCATTTGAAGAAAGCTAGTAGCAAAGTAGTTTTTGATGAGCTTTGGAAAATAATATATTATTTTGTTTCTAAAATTTATTATTGGGTTTTGATATGTCCTTCTATTATATAGTCATTTAATAAATCAGTAACTTAAGAGCAGAAATGTCAACAAAGTGAAATCTACATTATGTGTTTTGCATTACTGAATTAAATGATTTTTTTGTGTTTGTGTATAGACATACAAATAAATATTCACAGTCATTTAATAAACATGATATTCATCAGTCATGGTCTTTGTTCTTTCCTTAAATTCATTAATGGTGAAAAACTGATGGGGAAAATATAGGAATTATAATATAATAACCACATAATGTAGATCCATCCTTTTGTAATTCATGTAGCTATGCTTTTAAACTCTCAGTGTGAAATCAAATCAATTTCCACTTCTGCAACTATCAGAGACCAATTATTAACCTTTATTTTGCTTAATTTTAATCAGAACTCAATGTAATGGATTGTAATTACATTCACTAAGAATTATAAACTCATAACCTCTGATATTTTCATTTAAAACACTATGGCAACAAAAGATGTGTTGTTATTATAGGTGGTGGCCATAGTGTTTTACTAGTTTTGTGAATTCCTTAGAGTAAGGAACTCTACTTGAGGAAATTCACTCTATCAACTAATTCCTAACTATCACTGATAAGAGAAAATGTATTCTAAAAAAGAGACAAAAGAGAGATGGAAGTGGAAAGTTTCCTTTCATTTCTTTTTTTTTTTTTAAATTGTTTATTTAATATTTTTGCCAAATTATATTCAAAACAATTTTTACATTTATTTTTAAGATTTTTGAGTTCTAGATTCGTTCCCTTATCCCTTATATCTCCCTTATAATTGTGGGTGGCTACAATTAAGAAACCACATGTAAAATTATGCAAAATATTTCCATAAAAATCAAGTCTTTCATTTCTTACATGCATAGATTTATAAGCTTAGAGTTAGAAGATACCTTAGAAACCTTGAGTCTAGATTTTCATGTAACAAATAAGAAACTGAGGCTCACAAAGGTAACCTGACTTCCCCAACATTTTAGACTAAGTAAAAAAAATAATAATATTCAAACTCAATTCTGTCTCTTCAAATCTACTCTTCTCTTTCCATTATCTTCATTTGTCTCTTTGTTTTTGTTTGTTTCTTTTTTTCTGGGAACATTAGTGGACAAAACTATAATTTTTGTGATGAGTCAAAGGATGACTGACTCAACCAGTAGATTGTGAGGTCTTAGATACTTGGGACTGTCTTTTGCTATTCATTGTATTCCCATTGATTAGAACAATTACTGGCATATCATAGCTCCTTACTAAATGCTGAATTATGGACTGAGTACTAAATCACTTTGAGATATAGTAGATGAAAAAAAAAGAGTTCTATAGAAAAGCTGCTCAATGTGATTGGTCCCCATGTCTATCTAAACGAGAACTAACACTGCAGCTTGATATTCTTCTTTTCTTAAAGGTATGGGGAGAAGAAAGCTTTTTCTTACCCCAATATGCCTCAAAGTTATGGTCCTTGTACATCATTCTAGAGAGTGCTTAGATATATGAAGTGCTAGTTAACTTATTCCACTTTTCCAGGGAAAAGAAACTCTATTGAGGACTGTGCCTCTCTTCTACTCTTTTGAATTACATCAATTACAGTGAATGGTGGTATTTTTATACTATTTATCTACGGAACATCTTTAATAAATAACATTAAAATATTAAATGGAATTTTCTATTTAACCTCTTTGCAAAATAAATAAAAGTTGTAACTACTGATCAAATAGTGTATGAACATCTATACCAATTTGAAACACTTTTTTGTATAAAATATCTCTCACTATTGAATATTGCTTAAAATAGTTCGATTATTTGCAATTAAAAGAATGTGAAATACATAACAGAAAATTAAAAATTATTTCATGAAAGAATACATAATCAAATAACTTTTAGGTTCCAATGATTTTGAAAATTCATCTAACTAATTTTTGCACTTTTAGATAATGTCACTATTAAACCATTTTTGATGGTTTATTCTTATTCAGTGACTGAGAGTGATCATAAAATTTCACTGACTAATTTATTCTAGTGTCTCAGGAGTAAAGAAGTTGTATCTACTTGGAAAGGTGATTCATCAGTTTTGATTAGAGAAACAAATAAAAGAGTTGCTAAATTTGTTTTATATAAGCCCCAAAGCCTTAAAATTCACCAGAATATAATTGCAGATTTGAGGTCTGTAGGTATCTGTGGACTATAATGGCTGCTCTGAAGTCCCCATGACTTCCAATATTATACATACACACAAACATATATTGTTTAATGGCTTAAAACCGAACTAAGTTTTTAGGACTTACTCTAGCACTCATAAACATAGACACATATGTAGATAGATAGATTTCATTAATTAATTTTAGAGTAATGATGGGGAAGAGAGGAAAGATATTCCACAATAGCACTTCCAGACTGAAAGTAAGGAAGGGGGTAGCAAATTTTCTAAGCATAGAATGAATATATGTGTAAATTTACACATATATACATTGTCACCATGATAATTTTAAATTTTTAAAGTGACCTTATTATAAACCACTTATATCTTTTGATCATTTATCAATTGGGGAATAACTCTTATTTTTATGACATGGATTCAGTTTTTTACATGTTTGAGAAAGAAGGCCTTTATCAGAGAAATTTGCTTCAAAAATTTTTTCCACAGTTACTATTATTACTTCTATTTCCTTCTAACTTATTACCTCATCCCAATTTATTTTATTCTCTCTCATCTTTTACCCTGTCCTTCCTCAAAACTCTTTTTCTTCTGCCTAGCTTTCCTCCAGTCATCTTTCCCTTCTATCAGTACCATCTCCTCTAAACCCCTCTTTTACCTCCACAGATCTTTATACTCAATTGAGTGTTACATTATTCCTTCTTCAAACAAATTCTGAGAGTAAAATTCATATAATCTGCCCCCAACATAGCTCCATGTAAAAGCTTGTTTTTGTTTCTTTTATGTAAAATAACTTATGCCATTCTACTTCTATCTTTCTCTCACCCCTTACTTACTTTTATTGTAGTTAAAAAGATATGGTCCTTTCCTATTTAGCTTACACTTCTTCTCTCTCACCATATATATGTTCCCTCTCTGGGTGTAGCTGTTTCTGTCCATCATTGATCAACTGGAACTGAACTAAATCTTCTTTATGTTGAAAATATCCACTTCAATCAGAATATATCTTCTGGTATTCTTTAAATTCATTATATGATCGGCTCACCTCCATTTCCAATAATATGCCTTGTGCAAAAATCTGCTTATGCAAAAAATCTTTGTTGATACTATACTGGAACTTGTCAATACATACTATTGGAGAAAAAAAGAAAAACAAATAAAAAATTTTATTTAAACAGCCTGACATGTTAGGTTCTTACAAAGTGCTAAGTCAGTACTTAACAATTCTCAGAATTCACTCCTTTAGTTCTGGCCTTTCCAGGGAGTTTGCACCTTTGGACTTCTGGGGAGGAGTTTACATGTTTAAGAGGAGCAAGTTCATTGGTTGAAGCATTTTTTCCCACAAGCCCCTGAGTTATCCCATGTCCATTCTCTGGGAGGATAAAAGAGGCAACATTGGGCCTGGAGAGAGAGTCTACTCTAGATCAGAGTTGGGACGGCTCTCTACAGGAAGAAGAGTCTGGCCGGGAGATTGAGTTGAAAGCGAGCAATCCCAGTGAGCAATCTGCAGTTTTTGGAGACAACAGAACATTACACTGACACATTAGAAATGGACACTTGCTCTGGAGTCAAGAGACATGAGTATATATCCCATCTTCACTAATTAGTACTTTGTTTTTACCCTGAGCAAATCATTTAAATTCTTTGAACTCCAGTTTTCTTAATTAAAATATAGGTATTATATTATATAGTCTCTCATGGTTTTTCAAACTGTAGAAATTATAATCAAAAAAGTTATCATGTTAACAAAACTGAAGATATAAAGACAAGGATGGATATTTATCAAGTATGAAATATTTAATTAAAAAAGTAAGAAAAATATAACCAAATCAAAATATAACAGATAAACTGAATTGGTGATTTATCTTTCTCTGTCTCTCTCTGTCTGTGTTTTATTCTGTTCCTCTCTCTTCCCCCCTCTGTTTGTCTCTGTCATCACATACACACAAACACACACACACACCCTAAACTCAGGAACATATAAATTCTTATACACATTCAAAGAACAAATAATTGCAGAGCAACATAAACTGATTTTAAAAGAGAAAAAAAGGCAATTATTTTTATGAGACAGAATTCTGACCTTACAACAAAATAGGCGTGAAGGAAAAAAAGATATGTTTTTGGTGCCAGATTGATATTTGACCAGTAGAATAAGTTGTCTATCAACTGCAAGATTCCTTGAAACATATAATCATATAAATTATCATGTTCAATAATCTTCTGACATAAAATATTATATAAGACATAAAACAGGAAACTATCACACTGAAGAAAACATGGCATAGAGTCTAGGTCTTAAGTTAAAGAAGAAGTTTCTACTGAACTACAGGTGATCATGTTTCTTTGTGGGTAATATTTACTTGTTACATGAAACCATGAAATACTTCAAATGTAGCTAGCAGTAATCCATAATAACTCAACACACAGAGGCAGGGATAGAGACACAGAAAGAGATAAAAAGGGAGATGACAGAGAGAAGCAGCAAAGAAGGAAGGAGGAAGGAAGGAAAGAAGGAAGAAAGGAAGGGAAGAAGGGAGGGAGAAAGTAAAGAAAGTGTGTGTTACAGCCCCAAAATTGTATTGTATGAATATTTCCTCAGTTTATGTTTCTAAAAATTTTATATTTGAGAATTGCAGGATAAGCTACTATCATTCAATTTTGGATATAAAAGCATACCTACATATATGCATATACATATATACTATGTTTATGTATAAATACATATACAAAATATATGCAAATTTAGGATCTTTGTGTGTCTATACACCCATACACACACATACTTGTACACATACACATAATCTACATATATGATATTAGCCTTTGAATGCAAAGATGAATCTATTAACCAATAGTAAGTATATCTATATATACTTTCTATTGTTTGCCAGTTGTGACAACAGATTTGTTCCCTGTCATTCATACTCTATTAAAATGTTCCCCTTGGATCAATAGCTTGCATTTCCCAATTTCTTTACCAAGATTAGAAGTATATCTGTTGATATAGAAAAGAACAATTCTAACTGGCTCACATGGGAAATCAAATCTGTGATTTTAGCATTTCTAAAATTGAATTCTAATCAGCATGGCTAACAGAAGGTTAGGTGGAGGAGGAAAAGGGAAGCTAGACATTTTGATAGATAATATAGTTAAAAGAGCATGGGCCCTAAAAATAAGAGTCCTGGATTCAATAGATTGAATCTGATATTCAGTTATTACAGCAATCCTAGGTATTCCCTAATTTATAAAGAGAAGATTAGATTGTGTAGATATACTACACAATTCTTAGCCTTCCTAAAAGGAATGTACTTGATAAATCATTTTATATATTTGTTATTGTTATTGATGTTACATTTTTTTTTGATTGTTTTTATCATAAAATGTAAAAGTAAAGACTCAAGAAAAGAAATGTTCTAAACACTTGGGAAGAATGGAATGTAGTGGCAGTTCATTATCTAATCTTTCCTCTCTATTGAGCTAAGCTGACTGGTATACTTAAGCCAGGAGACCATGACTGTAATTCTTACCTACTTATCATGTCAAGTGGTATAGCAGTTTTTTCTGTATTTTGATGATTAATTCAGACCTCAAGAAAGCCACAATTTCAGCAAAATGATATTCTCTTAAGTGTAATTCTGTGCCAAATAGAATTTATGGACACAGGACAGGTCTTCAATGACAGTGGGTCACTTATCTACTTGATTAACTTGAATTACTATAAGAGTACTCAAATTGCAGTTATTATTATGATGGAAAATACCCAGCAACCACCAGTTTTTTTTCTTAACATGAAATTAGATAGAAGGGCCTATTTAATATTTTATACTAATGCACTTTTAATAGAAGTATGCCAATGAACAGGCACTTATTGACTAAAAATAACTTCAGATATTTTTACCTTCTTTTAGACTGTTCTAAACTTTTTTTTTTTAATTTTAGGGAATTTTTTTAATATCACTAAAATATACAAATCTGCATATGTGATAGTAATTAAAATATTTGAAACATATCTTAATAAAACATTGTCAATTCATAGATACCTCACAATGCATTTGTATGTGCTAATTATAGCATAATTTGCACATATAAGAAAAATAATAAAAGTCTGTGGAAGTTTACAATATTTTCCTAAACATAGTGAAAATGATAACAATATTAAATTTATTTTTACATATTAACTCATTTCATCCTTAAGACAACCATGTGAAATATATGTTACTGTTATCACCATTTTGCAGATGACAAAACTGGGAAGTTAAGTGACTTGCCTAAGATTACTCAGGTAATTGTTACCAAAATATGATTTTAATTCATATATTCTTATCTCTAAAATGGAAATGACCTCAAATATGCTCACACTTTGTACAAATATTCAGGAATTCACAACTCAACTTGTAGTTTGGGAGCCATTGACTTAGAGTATGAAAATAATACAGTGAAGAAACATAGAGGGCCATACTGCCTTCACTCACATCATACATTCATTACACACACATAAACACCTACTATAGGAATGCATTGCATTGGGAGCTGGAGAGACAAAAGATAAATAAAATGTGATTTCAGCTCTTACAGAGTTCACAAGTTATAATAAAGTAAATGTTGCTCAAGTAACATAGACAAACTTCAGCTAAATGTTCGATTTAAAATGTTACTTTTATCCCATCATAGATTGATTCTCAAAGCTTCTAAGCATAATCCTATATGAAATATATACATTATATTTAAGAAAACATAATGGAGGGGAGAAAATTGAGAGTAGAGATGGATTATATTAGAGCAACACTTAGACCTGACTTTTGTAGCAAAATGGAACCAACCTTCCAATGATTTTATCTATTGAAGTAGGTCCACATCATCCATTCCTGCCAATCTCAAGTCTGTCTTCAAAAACTATGGGGAATTGCACCAACAGAACCTTTCAGTCATGTCCAGATGCACTTGGATGATTTCACTAATAGGATAAACAAACCATTTTATCCATGCAAAAGTAGTAGAAGCTGTGCTTTCCTTCCCACTGTTCATGCTGTGAAGATTGTTGAAACTGAAGTTGATCATTATGCACATATTTTAAGGGGAAAACATATGCTTCCTAGAGAGCCAGCGAATTGTGGAAGCCAAGAGGCCGTTAGGTGGTTATAGTCTGATTGTTAAGTACTCATAGAAAGTGATTTTTTTCTTTTACAGAATAAGTTATGACAAACATAATGTGCCAATTTAAGGTATACCAGAAAAATGCATAAATCAATTAAGTTAAAATCAGTCCTTGTCACCTCTTTTATCTTGGGATCAAAACAAACAAAAGATATTTTCTTTTAAAAGTTAAAGCTCCCTGAATGCCACAAAGTACTGTGTTGAGTAAGCATAATTAGGAACATATAGACATTATGATGATAATATGATATGATAATAATATGATATGATAATATAATTTAGATGATATATGGACATATGAAAGAGCCATGTATATTACATATGAGCTTTAATCATAAATAAGTATGAGGTGTTATGTTAAATATATATTACATATATAACCATCAGATGTATGAAGTTGTAATCTCTATAATAGCACACATAAGCGTCTCTCTGTATGTATCACATACTAATCATGTGAACATATACGAGTAACAAATATAAATGGTTAATCTGCATATGTAAAGAGAAATGTTCATACTGGAATTTCACATATATATATACATATATATATATGTGTGTGTGTGTATATATATATACACACATATACATATATATATACATACATACACACATGCATATTTATATGTATTTATATGTACATATAGATATATTACACCAATGATAATAAAAAAGATAATTTGATTTATACAAGTAATGTTTTAAGATAAATAATTATTTCCATATTACCATATTTAACATTTTATGCTAATAATACACTAACAAATAGAAATGCTATATATTTACACATATAACATATTTTTGATAACAATAGCAACAGGATATAAAACTAAATATGATCCCATCAAAAATGCTTTTGTAAAAGATAAAACAGTACTTATTTCTTGGTTGCAAGAAGAAACATAGTTATACCCTTCTATATACTATACTATAGTATATAGGTAAGAAACTTCATAAATAGTCTAGCTCTATGTATATATATGTGTGTGTGTGTATAAATATTTACATACATATTTAGATACATATTAATACATATACAAATATTTAGTATACATACACAGACATATGTATATATGTATGTATATTTGTATACATACATATGTGTATCTATAGCTATAGATATATCTATATCTAGAACAATGAAATATAGATTTATAGCTGATTTCATTAGAATAAGTTCATTCATTAGTCCACATCAAAAACTTTATAACTTAATTGGACAGTTATTGGAAACACTGTGAGGTTTAGTGTTTCTCATATTGTTACATAGTTAGTATATAACAGAGGCAAGTAAATCTTTCTGACTCCAAAGTTGGCTCTTTAAAAATGATAGTGCTTTCTCTGATAAAATCTTTTCAGGTTCTATGAAACTGATAGAATGTAATTTTGAGAACCTCATATTTGGAACTATTTTGGCTATAATTATAGTTATTATAAAATGATAATAATTATTAATATTAATAATGTTATATTAATGAAGTAAATAGTAATTATTAAAATTTATCTAACATTATAAAGTACAAAATCAATTCAATACATACTTTTATTTAATTTATACAAAAATCCTGCAAAGAAAGTAGATTATATTGTTTTAAATCTTTCATTAATAGAAGAGAGGAGAGAAAAAACAAAGAAACAAACAAATCAAGGCTCAGAAAGGTTAAGGGATTTGTTCTTTGCCACAGAACCTTGAAATAAATGAAGTAAAATATGATCCCAGATCATCTTGACCCTAAACCTAGCATAGTGACTAATAAACATTTGTTAAATAAACTAATAACATGAGGATTTCTAAAATGCAAATGATATACTTTTATCTATTGGGAGAAAATTAACAAAGTTTTAAAAGAATTTGTTTAAACTGTGGAGAAAATGTTTTCTACATATTTATGCAATTCTTTTTGCTGTCTGAAAGCTGAGAAACCTCTATCTCAGTGTTTACACAATAAAATATGATAGGTTAAAGCAGTAAAAAGCAAGACCAATCCATTTTAAAATGGTTTACAGGAGGAAGCTAGAAAGTAAGATTAATCTAAATTCACTTGAGTACATAAAACAGTACTTTGTCCCAGTTTCCTTTATCTCTGAAAATATATCAGAATCAGGCCAGATCTGTATATAAATGAGGGAAAGGTCACAGTAGCTATAACTAAATTGAGAATGACCTTCTGGAAGTATAAAAACTCCATATATGAACATATAGCAGATGTAATCAGAGGCTTCCTAAACCTTCCCTAGAAATTAAAGGTTAGTGATAAATGTAATATCAGCACAAGAGGGTGTGAAAATTATGTTTAGAAAAAAATGTATTGTTACAATGAAATATGCTATGAATATGCAGAAGCATTTATGTGGCATCAGGTCATAAAATGAAAGTTTTTTTTTTTTTTTTTTTTTTTTTTCTGGAGCAGTCACCAATAAAGTAAAGTTTCCCACTATTTTCCTTAGTTTACTGAATGAGTCTCTTTTGAAGTAAAAGTTAAAAGAAAAAAAGTTACTTGGGTATTTTGAGGAGTAGGGATATATTAAGGATTGATCATATAGGTTTTCTAATGAAACTAGGAGCAACTTCCACTGTAAATTATGAAGACTTCCCAAACTTGAAGAAAAATACAATGGAACATCTTTTTTCAACAAGCAATGAGGCAAATTAGATTGAGAGAATGATGAGATAGAAATGAAGTCAAGTAAATCTAGGCATATTAAAAAAAAAAAAAAAGGAGAAGAATTTAAATAAAGAGACTTGGTTAGGTAAAGTGAATCCTATACAACCCAGTCCAAACTGATCCAATTTAAGAATCATATATCCATCAATTATGGACTAGAACCTGCATTAAGAACTGAGAACACATAGATAAAAAGAAGTATAATGCCTGTCCTAATTTGTTCTCAAGGAGTTTATATCCTATTGATAATGAGGAAGGGATGCCAGATTTTGTCTTGGAATTACTTCTTTTAGGTTTGATTCACAATTCTAACATTCTCATGTTCTATGAATTTATAAGACTTCTTATTTCGCCCCTCTGTTCTTAATTTCCCTATTTGTAGTATATAGATAACTATATTTGCATTGATTATATAGGATTTTCATCCAACTCTGTAATTCTATTTTTTCTATTATAAACTGCTATTCAAGTTTCTCCAGATTATGTATCTTATGTTTATTTTCTAATTCATGAACTAATATCACAATGAAAATCTCCATAGAGTGTTAAATATTATTTTGTGATGAGGTCTTTGATTCATGGTTTGCCAAAGCCTAAATAAAGCAAATAGTTATTAGCAGACAATCTGATTCTTCTTTTACTTCCTACACTATATCAAGAAGTTATAGGAAAGGTCCCAGATAGTAATCATATATAGCACTTTAAGATTTGTAAAAAGCTTAACCAATATTATTTGATCATCATAACAACTCTTATGGTTAATACATGCTATGATCCCCCTCAATTTATAGATGAAGAAACTGAAGAATACAGTGGTTAGATGACTTCCCCAGGGTAGCATAGAGAGAAAATATCTTGGGTGGATATAGATTTCCTGATTTATTTCCAGCACTATGAAAGAATATCAAAGAGTCACACATGACATAAGCATGGATGGTTAACCATCTAAATTGTTGAGGGGAGAACCCAGATAAATGGTATCATATTTTCCTTGGAGTGATAATGCATGATGATGAAAATATGGCATTATTAATATACCAGAACTATCCAAATATTAACCTTCTAGTCAGTAGAATATTGAATACTTTGGGAAGTTTTAGAGGATCACAAACCTATGGCATTTAAAATTTCCAGTTGCGAGTTATTATTTTAAATTAGTTATTTGATAATGGACTTTGGTTTCTATCTCTAGAGGTAATGAGTTATGTGATATTGGCAAAAGTCTCACTGGCAGCAATCACAATTATTTGGCAGTTTTGAACGGCAATGGTATTTAGTTCAAAATTTGGTCCCCAAATAACCAGTTTACGTTCACAGTAAAAACCTGCATTATTGTTTTCTGCTCTTTTCCTTTCTTTAAAAGACTGGCACAAGCTTTCTATTTATAAATTCCACCTGTCTTGCTCTAAAATTAATATGATAACAAAATTAAAGCCCTTCCTGGAGCCAGATGCAACAGTTTTAGCATAGTTTTGCTAAAATATGGAATTGAAAATCCAGGAAAGGATATGACTAATTCAACTCAAAATAATAACAACACTAAAACTTGTAGACATGATTATAAGATGTTGTGTTAAATGTTCAGACAAATTAGCTTAATAGTTACGATTTCTGTTACAATTTCATAACATTTCAGTTACACCTTTGAGTTGGTGATTTGCACAGAAATCTAAATTCAGTTCCCATTTTGTTGCAATTGATCCATCTTTAACTTACATGTTTGTATAAGATTTTTGAATCTTTTGAAAGTGTGTACACTTTAAGGTACACTAAAATGTATACATTTTACTTAACTCAAGAATTCATCCTTAGAGTTAACAAATAAATCTACCAGCATATTTATAGAGTATATAGCCTCCCTTGTAGTAGTAAATTCTTCTTGGTAGTAGTGGTGGTGGTCCTTTGTTCTCAAAGAAAATAAATAATAACATCATGAAGATGATATCATGACTTGTGTGTAAATCGGATTTAAATGAAGAACTGAGCAAAGTTGTCAGATGCAACTACTCTCTTCTCCAGAGTCATTGAAGTATAATGGAAAATTTTAAGTCCAGATGACTTGCAATGTTTACCTCAGGCAATAGTAAATGACCTGGGCTTTTCTAAACTAAGAACTTCTTCTGTCCTCAGCTTCTTTGAGTTCATACCCTTTCAATTTCTAAGGACTAGGTAAGAATTGAAGTAAAAGATGACCTAATTTACTATCACATAAATATCAGTCTAGGAGGAAAAGATCCTCAAAATAGTACTAAAATACTAAAGAACTGAGGGAAATATGTACTGGAGAATACACATCTTTGAAAATATAATTAGCATTGCTTCTAAAAATGTATATTAAATATTTTAATATTATTTCAATAATTTTATATGTTTAGTATTAACTTGTATTGATGAATAACTAGTCTCTATTTTTAATCCAACTTCTTAAAACAAGCAAACAGGTCAGTTTTACTTATTGTAGCTTCCTTTCATTACTGGCTATTTTCAGGACATTTGAACCTAATATTAAATATAGAAAAAAATAATAGTGGATATTGTTCAATAATGATATTGACTTGGTAGTAAATGAAGTCACAGCAGGAAGCCTAAAACTACACAGAGCAATAAATCATTTTTCAAATAATTATTTGGAAAAAAATATAAAAAATATTAATTTGGTGAATTCCACATAAATAAACCAGTCTTGTGTCTGACTTCATTACTCAACTGAAACTGCTCTCTCCAAGAGCACCTTTAACTATCAAATCTGATAGGATTTAATTATATTTTCCTTTTTTCTCAATTCTTATATCTCTTGACCTCTGTGCAGCATTTGACTCTGTTGACTGCTTTTATCATCTGAATATTTTCTCTAAGCTTTGGGAGAGTTTATCTCATGCTAGTTTTTCTACATGGATGAATTCCCTTTACATTCTTTGTTATGTGGTCATTCTAATTTCATCCTTGGATTGTAAATGTTCCTCAAATTTCTATTTTGAGTTGTTTCTTGAAATATTCTCTATTGTTAGTCTTCTCAGTATGTATCCATTTATTTTTTTTATTATAGCTTTTTAATTACAAGACATATGCATGAGTAAATTTTCAGCATTGACAATTGCAAAACCTTTTGTTCCAATTTTTCCCCTCCTTTCCCCGACTCCCTTCCCAAGACGGCAGGTTGACCAATACATTTTAAGTATATTAAAATATAAGTTAAATACAATATATGTATACATGTCCATACAGTTATTTTGCTGTACAAAAAGAATTGGACTTTGAAATTGTGTCAGTACATACATTTAACTATCTTTTTCTTTGTAATTACTTTCCAGATCTATATATTTTAAGCCATATCGCTCTTAAATCCCAATTTTAAATTATTAGCACATAATAAACAATTCCAATTACATATGCAACAGATATTTCAAAATTCATGTATTTAATCAGAACTTTCTTCCCTTCTAAACCCGTATCTCTTGTAAAATTCCCTATTTATGATAAGGCTTTTTTTTCTATTCCCCCATTTCTTTCCATGTACCTAAGCACCATGCTAGTTTATGATTTCATCAATTTTTTTGGCAATTCTCATAATATGCTACATAGATTCTCAATTCCTCTATTCCCTCTGTAATAGATCTTCCATATAACCTGAAAATAATTTTCCTAATAATGATGTGATTTCCCTGCATGCAAGCTTTCAATTTCTTATGTTGACCCTAAGACAAAATACAGTCCCTTCTATTTGGCAATCACAGACCTTGACAATTAAACAATTAGCCTGTAGTTCTAGTATTATTTCCCATTGTGAGATTTTCAGCTCAGCTCGTTGAACTTTCCATTCAACGTGGCCTGTTTGTTCCTCACACAAAACATCCTATATTTCCAATATCTGTGTTAGTTTCCTTAAAATTCTGTTCATGTATCCTTTGTAGAAATTTTTCCTAAGATTGCTAGATGATGGTGTTCTCCTTCTCTTGAAATGAATGTGAGGAATGTAGAAGACCCTTACCCAAAATGACTACTCAGAGATCACTCAGTAGAAGACAGAAAAGTTGTTTACTGAAAAAACCTCTGGAGGATGAGCCCATCCCATCATGAGATATGAAAGAGAAAGCTTGTGGTAGGAAGGCTAAAGAAGTAGTAAAGATAAACAGCTTTTATACAAGAGATTACATCACAATGAAGAGAGCATTAAGAAGGGAAGGGGGAGGCATCCTAATTGGTTGTTGCTATTTGGAGAGATTGGAATGAAAGGTTTCTGTTACAAAGGAACAAAGGATTATATCATAAACTGGGGAGCATTGAGAAATAGGTGCCCTCTCTCCTAATTGAATGTTAACATTGGTGCCAAAGGCAGATTAGAAACGGTATGCTTTGTTTCCCTGATTTGGACAGGAATCATCAGTCAGATCTTCAAACTTCAGATTACTGAGCTGACAGCACTTAATAATGCAAATTTTGATAACATTGACAAGGATAAATGTCATCCTTTCTGGTTAAATAAATTTATCTAAAGTTTTAAGTAAATATTGGCTTGCACACACCATACTAATGCAGGTTATATATATATATATATATATATATATATATATATATATATATATATATATATATATATATATATATATATATATATAAAGAATGTTCCAAAACAGAAAGTATAATCCATAGTACACTGTGTTAATAACCAAGAGACCCAAGTTCAAGTATGAGTTCTGCCACTTAACTACATTGTCCTTTGTGACAAGTTGTTTTACCTTTCTCATTATTGGATTACTCAAGTAAAATGAGTAGTTTTGACTGTTACATTTTTTTTTTTTATTTTTGGTAACTTTAAAATTATATGCAAAACTAGAAAAGAAAAAAAAAAAAAAAAAGGAACATTTCCATGGACATAGGAGAACATGAGAGGATTCAATATAAACCAATACATTTTTATTAAAAAAACAAAAAACAAAACAAACAAACAAACAAAAAAAACAAGCCACTATGTAATAATTGTTTTCATTTATTTTCAGTTAGTTTTGCTTCTAAGATTTCTTTTATTCTTTGTTCTGCACTTCTTAATTTTTTTTTTATTCTTCCCTCCCCCTTCCTGCTCTTAAGAACTTAATCAAATTAGGAGAGACAAAATAGTGTGCTTTTCAGATTTATGAAGAAACAGGTATTATGAGGAAACAAAAGTTGAATATTCAGTTTTCTAATATTTTATTTACTTCTTTACTTTTGTTATTGTTAATTTTAAGTTTGATTTGTTGAGTTCTAAGGGCAGCTGAGGATCCCAATACTATAGTTCTGCTGTCTCTTTCTTCTTGAATTTGGATGCTATTTAGAATTAATAGATTCTGCTCTATCCCCTTACCTTTACTCTGTTTGTATCTCTGCTTCAAGTGTATTCTTGTAAATGACATTGTAAGATTCTATTTTTGAATCCCTCTTACCTGTTTTTGTTTTATAGAAAAATTCATCCCTTTCATATTCACAGTTTTGATTACTAATTGTATATTTCTCTTTATCCTATTTTTTTCTTCCTGCTTGTCCTTTCTCTTCTTTCATCCTTTCTCTCCTAATTGGTGTTTTCTTCTATCTACTACTTCCCCAATTTATTTATCTTCCCTTCTGTTTGTACTCCATGCCATTTTACTTAATCTCCTTCCCTTTTATAGCCCCATCAAGTAAGATAGATTCCTATATTCAGCCAATTGTGCATATTATTCAATCTTTGAGATAATACTGATGAGAAGCTTCAAGTGATGCCTGTCACCTATTCTCCCATCTTTTTCTGCATGATCAGTCTTTTGAACCTTTTCGAGTAAAATGGTTTACCCTATTCTATCTCCCCTTTCCTTCTATGTCCAGCTACTCCTTTTCTTATCCTTTAATTTTTTTAAATTTTATTTCCTCAAGGCCATGCCACTCCATATTCCCATCTGTCATATTTTCTTTCTAGCTATGGTAGAATATTTAAAAAATAATTATAAATATAAACTTAGAAATATTATTTGATAAATTTACCAATTAATGAGATGTGAGCTCAGGAAGAATTGGAAGTGGGGAGATTAAATTTAATGTTGGCTATAGAATCAGTTACTCTAAGTAGAAGTTGGTTGGAAATATATTATAAATAACATGTAGAAAGATAAGCTATTCTAATGCAAAAACATAGATACAGTATTTAATCTTCTCTTCCCTTAAATAGCCAAGTAAATGGTGTTTGTAAATAATCTATTCTATATAATCTTAGCAGAAAAATAATTTATTTATTTGCCTTAAAATGAAGGAATGAAATGTGAAGGCATTTAGAAAAAGGTGTGGCTTGTATCAATCAATAAGCATGTATGTGTGTATATATATTTCCAGAAACCTCAAGTTTTGATGAAGGCAAGATTCATAACCTTCTTTTGGCAAATCAGAGTGACTTACAAATATGTGATTGGTTGGTCTAAAACACAAGACTGCTCAAACAATGTATAGGATTAAAATTTACACTAATCTATTCAGCCCTTTGGGTTCCAAAATTTGAACCCAATTTCTTTTGTCTCCCTTGAAATTCTTAGACTTTTTTGTCATATTGTTCCCTTTTTAACATTAATAATAGGTCTCTATATTATAGTGCTGGTATTTGTGATGTATATTTGGTTGAAGACAAATTTAAAAATAACAACACTTGTTACAATAAATGACTTCAAGACCTGGATTAAATTCCTTTTCTATCACATGGAATTTTTCCAATCTGAAACTTTACCTAAATTACTATTAGCTTCCTTTTAAAATTTCATATGTAATTTGGATTTTGACTTTGTTCTTGAAGTGCCCAGACAAGAGAAAATAAAGGATAGCTAAAATAATGACAATTTTAGAGTATTTATTGCTAGCTAGTGACTGAATCCTACCAGCACAGGGGAGTTAGTATCCAGTGATTTCAAAGACACATATTTATAGAAAGAGACATAAAAGTTCCTTAATACATTTGTCATGCTAAAGGAATTTCATCCTAGACAGTAGGCAAAGATTATCACTCTAAGAGTGCCATTACTAGACAGGCAATAAGACAGTATTTCTTTGTTTATCAAGTTGTCAAGATCTTAGGGTTTTTTTTAGGACAGCACATCTAGGGGTGTAAAAATAGCATATGCATTAGGGCATGAAGAGCTAGTAACAAACTTCTAATACAGAATTTCAATATTATGTTTGTCACTGTCCATAGAGGTGTTTTTCCACTTATGCTATTTGTGATATTGTCTCTTACTTAGGGATCCTTCCAGCTCACTAATTTCTCTACCTATTTCCTGTTATTGATTTATTTTATTCTGTTTCTCATTTCTATCAGTGTTAAAATTCCAATGTTACCTTTATTCAGTACTTTCTTCCCTGGGATGGTACTGAGGAGTTTAGGGTATTCAGTTAGCATCATGAAACATATCCACCAATAGCATGGAGAGACTCAAAAACACAACTTGCCAAGGAATGCAATGAACAAATCAGTAGAATAAGTATATATTTTGTTTCTGAAAAGCTTATTTTTATCACATTAAAAATGTATTTCCCATGTTGAGCTAGGTGGTGCAGTGGTAGAGTACCAGCCCTGAATTCAGGAGGACCAGAGTTCAAATCTGATCTCAGACACTTAACACTTCCTAGCTGTGTGACCCTTGGCAAGTCATTTAACCCCAGCCTTGGGGGGGAAAAATGTATTTGAAAACTATTACAATAATCAAGCAAATAAACATTTTAAATGATTTTCTTAGACAAAACATAAGGAATTCCATAAAAGTCATTTTCCTGAGTTTCAGGAAAGGCATCTGCTGACATTTTTCATAAAACTATTGTGAAAAAAGCAGAGAGATGTGGCATGGATAATAGTATAGTTAGATGAGGTTTAAAAAGTATCAGTTAATGTATAATTAATAGTATGGAGGGAAGTCTTAGAGTAAAATCTTAAGAACATTTTGTCCTTAGCAGCACTCAGTCTTCAGATTTTAATCATTAGCTTAGATAATATAAAAGTGGAGCAGTAGAAAATCATGACCAGGTAAAAGACAGTACAACATTGAGAAGAGGTTTTGTTTATTAATCAATCCTAATAATTCAGTCCTACTTTTAACGATAGTGGCCCTTGTAGATTAGTGTAACATAAAAAGTGCATGACTTGAAACTGATCCCAATCATGGGTAAAAATGGTTAAATCTATATACTATAAATTTCAGGTAAAAATCTTTACAATCAAGGCTAATTAATGAACTCAGACATGTTCCAATTTATAAGGTCACAGATTAGCTAGAGCTGTCTGAAAAGGAAAGAGGTCACTGGTATAATAGTTCAAAAATGCTAAAGTGTTAAAGCAAATGTTAAAAAACTACATATCAAGAATATTATAAGAAGAATTAAAATTCTGGGCATAGTGGGCTAGATGACACCTAAGGTTCCTTCAATCTCAAGGATTTTGCCATTTTATAATTCTAAATCTTTTGCAACAATTTTAGCATATTATCTAAAGAAAAAAAGAACATTTCATCTAGTGCTCTATAATTTAATCTTTTTTTTTTTTTTTTTTCCCATGTTGAGATGAGATAACTATAAGTATCTTATCAAGACAGTTAAGCTACTTATCTTGAAGTTTTTGGTTTAAGCTTCAAAGATCCCTTAGGTTCTGCCTCTGATGGATAATTCACTATGCAGCTCAATACTTCTCTGGGATATATGGTGCCTGGATATAATGATTTATCACCCTAATTCAGTGTTTCCCATGGATGGAGAATAAGTCCTGAAGAAGATTGTTCTCTATTTTTATATCTCCAAAACACTAGTTTAAAATAGTTTCCTATAAATTAATGCTGATTAAAATTATATCAACATCAAAACAATATCAATATCAAAAAATAAAAATATATCAACAAACAATATTAATCAAAATTGTATGCTACTTAATATATTCTGTTTATAGGTGTAAATCATTCATTGAATGACCAAAAGTTTATTTTTGATTTTCTTACACTCACAAAATTCCCCTACTCACAATGTAACAATAATATTAACTAAATTTTATATAATACTTATGAGTTTCTAATCACTGTGCTAAGTCCTATACTACTATTATTTCATGAGATTATCATTATATAGCCTCAGAAGTGTGTGGAATTATTATCTCCATTTTGTAGATGAATAACTTGAAGTAAATAGAAGTTAAAAACTTTGTCCAGGGTCACTGAAATACTAATTTTCTAAAGCTAAATTTGAATTCAAACCTTCTTGCATACAAGACAAATACTTTATATATTGCATTGTGTGGTTACTCCTTAAAAATGTGTTCACTGGAACACTTCCAGATTAGTTTAATTCTTCAAAAATATTTTAAGGAAACTGTAATTTTACATTAATATTGTAAGCAACTAAAAATTGCAAATCCCACCTCTTAATTCACTTTTTAAATTATATTTAGTGTTTCACAGACAGTTATTCCCTCTCAGTTACGCTTACCCACAACTTATTTCCACATTTATTTATTACACTTTTATTATTTTATTTCCACCATGTTTAAACCTACCTTTTAAATATATTATCTTTTCCTTGTAGTTTTCTACCTCATCCTACATAATTTATTTTCCCTTGTATGAAAAAAAAAAACTCATTTAACTACAAATGTTATTGCTCTCCCAAATTTCCAAAAGTATTTTGCCAGTATTACTATTCCTACAATAATCCAACTTGTTGACTCAAAGCCATCTTTGAGGTTTACTTCTTCAATCCATTTCCAATAAGTTGTTAAGTCTATATTTAGTTCAACAGTGTTATCTTCCATGTATCTCTTTATCTTTACTTATCTAGACTCTAACTTTGTTCAGGTTTTTCTCAATCTTTAATTAGAATAGAGGATAGATAAGAAAAGGGAAGAAGATGGGTAGAAGACACATTGTGGAAGTAGAATAAAAATAACAACATGTACATAAGTATTAGATAGGAAGATATTTTATATATAATATATATATACATATATATATATACATATTTGATATGTTTTGTGTATTTGTATATGTAATCTATGCTTCATACAACCACCAAATTCATATTCCTAAAATAAAAATCTAGTAATTTCACAACTTTTGTCAAAAATCTTAGTACCCCCCTATTGTCTACAGCATGATATGCAAAAGATTCTAACTAGCAGTTTAAGACCATAACACTTTGATGCCCTCCAACACTTTCAGTCTTTTAATATCATTCCCATGCCTGCTATCTTTTCTCTAGTCAAACAAATCCTTTTACACAACTTTATATCTCCTTCTATATACTTGTATAGTGGTGTTCCCCATAGCTGGGATATTTTTTCCTATATTATTCTATCTCTTGAAATCCCCACTTTCCCAGCCAAGACCTTCCATGATTATCAACATTGTTTATACTCTTTTCATCCTAAGATTATTTTATGCTGATTTTGTTTACCCTCTATATTATTTATCAGTATATATTCAGTATCTTTTCCCTTCCCAATTTAGTGGAGAATTTGTATTTTAAAGGACATTTTAAAGTTTTAAAATATAACATAAATTTTAGCCACTATTATTAATATCAATATTAATTATTAATACACATAGAAATATATCAACAGCAGAGATACTCTGTGGCCAGTACAGAGGATGCCTCATAAAATTCAAGAAAGTTTCCCTATAAAATCCCAGACTTTCTATTTCTCTTGCTTCCAAGTACTATTTTTAAATTTAAATTTAATTTATTCATTTATTTTATTATTAATTAATTTATTTTTGCTGCATTAAACCTTTTGATTCTATATAACTCCTTTCCCAAGGTTCATGGACACTCAAAAGGTATGATATAACAATCCATAAAAGAATGAAAACAAATAAGTGCATGATGAATTGTAATTTCATTTCAATTATACTATCCATTGAGTGGTTTCCTAATTGGCAGAACTGCCAATATAAAATTGCGAAGTATTGGGTTTTTTTCATTTATTTTTTAACCTCTTACAATTTTTTATGCTGTTCATCCAACTCTCCCTACAGGATATTCTTTACTCTGTCAATGATTATCTTTCTGTGTACACACCTTAAATCTATAGACCTACCATTAATATCATTACCAGGCACTTCTGCTTCATTACAACTACATGATGAATATGTCCATATTGATGTCTCATGGGAATTTTAATCTGAACGTGCCTAACAAAAGTGAGGGGCATACCAAGTAATTTTAAAGGTACAACAAAATAAGCATATAATTTGGGGTGGGGACAGTGGAGACCTGTAAGCCTGAGAGGAAAATGTTACAGATGTGTAGTAAGAATGCTGTTCTGTAAAATACTTTATATGAAGTTTTATGTTAAAACTTGGATATAATGTGGAAGTATGAGTGGAATACAGTCTGCAATGTTGCAGAGTCTAGGCACATTGAAGAAATTATCCAACTATGAAGGCTATTTTACTTAAAATGGAAAGAATTTTATGTGGCATCTATGTTACCATCAGAGGTACTAAGAAAACAAATTACATCAAAAATGTTCTGTAATATGAAACTCAAAAACATAGTCTTTCTTGTTAACTCTACTATCACTTAGCTGTTTGTGTAATAGACCCAAATTGGCATTTATCTCCATTTATATAGTAGTAGACATTACAAAGAATTCTAAAGGATAATAAATTATTCTAAGTAACACTAATAGGAATAGGGAAGTATAGTTAACTTTATTTGGATACTTAAATGTTTAGAATCATTTCAGGACTATAATTATTTCTTAGCAGATGCTTACTTATTGACAAAGACTAGAACCATTGTCTGATGAAATCAGTTCTACTTTATTTCATTCCTTGTCTTTAATGGACTTACTCTCTCTTCCCAAGACCAATTCCATATGTATTTGTTAATTTAGAAAATTTCTTCTATAATGTTGAACTCTAAAAGATGTAGAGAGCCAGAACTCTGGAAAGATATACTTGAATCAAGGACAGCGGCTTATAGTTAAACACCTACTCAGTGTGATTGATGGGATAATGGTTCTCTAGTTAAACATATACTTAATGATACATAATGATGTAATCATCCTAGTTGGCATATACTTATGGTTACACAGTTGACACATGCTCAGGTGCTGTAGTGATGTAATTGTATTGAGGAATTTAAGGATTGAAAGGTTGGGAACAGAGAATCTTAGCCACAGACACCTAGAGAAGACTTCAGAATCCAGAGTTCAGGATCCAGACTCAAGAGTCCAAATTCCAGTCTCCATCTTTGACTAATCCTGTGGTGGCTCTCCTGCCTTCATCACTACTCCACCTAAATACCAAGATCTATTCAGAGATCCTCCAGAAAGCCCGGACATTACATTTTGGCACCCAACATGGTACACTGAAAGAAGCACACTATATTTTGAGGGTCAGGACTTGAGGTCTACTGAGGCGATTATAAACTAAGTGGAGAAGTCCCTGTGACCCAGAAATAAGGTAAGTATAAAAATAGACAAGCAGGAAACTTTGGTAAGGGCTAAAGTAGTCACTTTCATTTTTCAGCTGAAATGCGGCAAATACTAAGAAAAGAGCCTCCTCCACCCAAGGGAAATGTGAAGAAAGTATAGTTAGGTTAATAAAGAAGCAAGATTTGTGGGTAAAGCAGAGTCAGATCAATGGGATGTTAAACATATTAGAATACACATCCCCTTGGTTCTCTAAGGAAGAAAAATTAGAGCCAGATATATGGAAAATAGTGGGAGAGCAACTAATTGAATATTACAAAGCTATGAGTCCTGATTCAATTTTTGAAGAAACATTTCTTATGAACAATATAATACAATTTACTTTAAATAATCCCACAAGTACTAAAAAAAAAAAAAAATATATATATATATATATATATATATATATATATATATATATATATATATATATATATATATATATATATATATATATATATATGGTATTGACAAAGCAGCTGAAAGGCATGGAGAGTTGGGCAAGAAAGGAGTTAAGTACAACACTGATGAACTTAAGGAGTGTGATGCTTCCCACTTTCACAGCTCTATTATACTGGAGCAGAAGCCCTTAGGGCATTCCCCATCTCATGACCCTCCTCTTTCAATTCTGCCTTTATGGGTGGTGGGAAGAGGAGGACCTGGAGGAACAGTGGCACCATCAGCACCATCCATGAAGCAGCTTTGTCTACTCCCATGAAACAATTACACAAGGCATTAGTTAAAGCTAAAGAGGAAGGGCAGGATACATCTGATATGAGAATAGAAGCATACCCTGTGATGAAAGAGTTTGATACTCTCAGGTCATGTAAGAAAATACACTCCTTTTACTCCTTTTAATCTGGAAAGAGTCAAAAATATGAAAAAAACTTGCATTCTTTATGGGTCTACATCATCTTATTTTAAGATGCTATTAGAGAATTTGTATTATGAAATTTTAATCTCTATGGATTGGAAATTTATAGCAAAGACATGTTTAGAACCTGGACAAAACTTGTTGTGGCTTTCTGAGTATAGTGAACTCTGTAAAATATAAGCCCAATGAAATAGGCAACTTGCAGGTAATATACCAGTCACCTTTGATCAACTAACAGGTGTACATCCTTATGCAGACATTTTAGAGCAGATTAATTACCCTATATCAGCATGTGAGCAAATTGCTTCTGCTGCTATCAAAGCATGGGGCACTGTACCAGGAAGACAAGATAGAGGGAAAGCTTTCACAAAAATAGTGCAAGGTCCAAATGAACCATCTATTGATTTCATGAAACATCTGTAGACAGCTGTCATAAGAACTATTAGTGAAAATGCAGCAACAGAAATTATGATAAGACAAGTTGCTAAGGAAAATGCTAGTGAGGTTTGTAGAAGAATTATACTAGGACTACACAAGGATGCTCCTTTAGAGGAGATCATAAGACACTGTGCCATAGTGGGCACAAATACCTTTTATAGTCAGGTTATGATTCAGACTTTTCAAAATCTAAACATGGGAAGGCAGAGTCCCTTTTGGCAAAAGACTTCCATAGAGACACATTGATGCTTTCAAGGTGGCAAAGTAGGGCATTTGAAAACTCAATGTTGGCATAAAAATAGAGTGAAAAAAGAGGATGGGAGAACAAGACCCAGAACTCTATGTCCAAAATGCAACAAGGGCATCAATTGGGCATCAGAATGTAGATTGATTCAGGGAAACAGGAAGCGGGGCCAAGTCCCAGAGCCTTAGGCAAAAAACACTTGGGGCATGATGGCAATGATTGCTACACCCAGAGGATCTTTAGTAGTACTCCAACATGGTTAATCAGCCAGGAACCAACCTGATGGATGAATGGATTATAAATGGGAACAATAGAATTGTATGCAGCTGGGACTATTGAGATATCCCCTGGAAAGGTGAAATCTGTTCCTGTCTGGCTTATAGATCCTTTGACTCCAGGTACAGTAGGCTTGATCATTTAAATTTCTGAGAGTGTTTCTAAAACAGTGTCCATCCATACACTGATGTGGGAAACTGGAGAATGTGTAAATAATATCTCAGTCAATAATACAGGTAGACAATGCATGATCTCCCACCCAGGAGAAGTAGTAGTATCAGGTTTACTGATTCTTAGTATGAATATGCAATTTGGTGATATTTATCCAGATTTGTACTCCTAGCAACAGAATCCCAGAATATTCTAGACTGCAGTTATTACAGCTGACTGTCCTATGCTCACTATCTATTTAACGGCATACATTGAAAGAGTTAGTAGACATGGGTGCAGTCATTAGCCAAGATTAAGGAAGACATTTATATGTCTGGCATAGGAGAAACAATAGCAGATGAAACTAGTGCTATCCCTTTGAGACAGATATTGGAAGGTAAAACAGGAGTTTTTAATCCTGTTGTAGTTGAAAAAATCCTCATCAATTTATGGGGAAGAGGCATCTTATAACAGTTAAGATTACAATTGAGTACTTTGGATTTTTAGGCAGGACTGTTGTTGTAGGCCTGCCTGCACTCTCACCTGTTCCTAATCAATGGAAAACTGATACACCAATATGGGTGGAACAGTGGCTCTTCACAATTGAAAAATACAGGCCTTATAAGCTATATTACAGGATCAACTTGACCTCTTACAACTTTCTCTAAGTCCTTAGAATTCCCCTGTATTTGTTGTTTTATCATGTGCAAAACATAGAGTTTGCATAAAATGAGGCTCAAGGTCCCTTAGAAACTATTATTCTTTGAATTGCCTAGGGTCACAGTTATTTCATGCCACTACTATGACTGAAATTTAGAATTTTTCACCTTTTAATTCCAATTCCAGTTGTTTTTTACATTGATACTCAAAAGAATCCTTGTTTCTTTTTTAAATGAATATTTTACTTTTCCCTTATTTATATTTATATTTTACTTAGCCCTTTTGGGGCTAAAAAGCCTCAACTTCACACTGTTCCCACTTATAATGGTAAAAAAACTACAATACTAAAGGAAGGAACCATGCACAAGTAGAATTAAATCAGGATTGGAAATCAGAGTACTAGATTATAATCATGACCATCACTTACAGTATTTCTAATATTAAGCAAGTCACTTTATTTTGGGTGTCTGTTACTTCTTCTATAAAATGAGGGATTTAGATTCAGTAACCCCTAAGGCTCATTATAATTCTAAATCTGCATTCCCTAATCCTATGTGATTACACCTCTCATGAATAGAAGCAATTATGTATGCCAAAAATATCCCAACTAAAGTCTTTACTGATATATCAAATTGTGTGATAATTTTTTTCATTAAAAGACCAGAAAAGCTCATAATAAAGCTCATTTTGATAATATGCACTAGAATATCACTGAGAAATTAAATAAAAGATGGACTTTATTATTTAGGGTGTATATAGTATATATTCTCCAGGAGGAAATTGTCTCACCTAATTTTACAACTCATAATCTTAGAATTGTTTGGGCCACTGACAGGTTAAGTGAATAAATATTTCAATGAATGAAAGTAAATGAAGTATTAACTGTTTTTTATGTGATAGGCAATGCATGGAATGAAAAAAGTCAAGATGTCATAACAAAAAATATCATCCCAACCTTTATACTCAAAGTTGAAAGGAGGATGGTATAAGAGTATGGGTGCAGAGGCAAGATTTGGAAATGTATGGAAAGTTTCATAATGGTCTGTTTCAGTGCTAAATGGTATGAAAATCTCATTTATCCAATTTCAGATGCAGGAGTCAGAGTTCCAGTGATGAGAGGAAGCCAGAGTGGAGGTGAAAAAGTTGGAAAATAGTCCCAATTTCATGTTGTTAACTTACAGAAAGGTTATACAGTGATTAAAATCAACTCTGAACTCAGACCTCCCTGACTTTCAACAGCACTATCTGCTTTGTAATAAAGTCTGTATGCACTCTTTTAAATAGCTTAAATTTATTTTTTTTAAAAAATATTATGAAAGTGAGAAAATTAATATGAAATGAAATAGATTTTTCAAGCATTCTTGATGAAAAGACCAGAATTGAATAGAACATTTGACTTTAAAATACAAGATTAAGAGAAACAAACAAAAAGTTTAGCAGGAAATAGAAATTATAAGAGCCTTAATAAAGTTAAATTGTTTACATTGTTACATGGCAAGATTATATTTGGAACCCCTTGTCATTATTAGGATAGTTAGAAGGAATATGTGTGTGTGTATACATATATTATATATATGCATATATATGTAGATAGATGGCACAGTTTGAGTTGAATATGATGGAATGATATCCAAAAATAATTAAAATTAAGGGATGAAAGAGAAAAAAAGGGAGAAAAAAAGAAGAGGTAGAATGGGATAAATTATCTTACATAAAAGAGGCAATAAAATGTTCTTACACTGGGGGAAAGAGGAGTAAATGTGAAGGAGGAGTGAGTAAACCTTACTTTCATCAAAACTGGCTCAATAACATGCACACTTAATTGAGTATCAAAATCTATCTTATTCTATAAGAAAATAGGAGGGAAAGGGGTAAGAGAATACAGACTGAAAAATTTGCATACTCTCTCTGTCTCTCACCTTCAATTTTTCAATTTCTCTTACAAAAATGAGTAATATTGAACTGTTTTACATAGTTGCACATCTATAACCTATATCAGATGCTTACCATCTCAGGAAAGTGGAGGGGAAGAGAGGAAGTAAAATAATTTGGAACTTAAAATTTTTATATGTGTAAATATATTTAAAAAAGAATATGAATTTTTAAAAATAGGTCCATTCTACTTTTGTCTTTGTATTCCCAGAGTTTAGCACAGTGCCTTGCATCAAAAATGCCTGACAAATGATGACAAATTGGTATGACAATGACAAATGGTTAAAATTTGATTTACTATTTGATTGGAAATACATGTGGTGAACAGAAAAATTTCTTACTTTGAGAAATTTATTGGAAGCTGAGCAGGTGCTTAGATGTATGTAGACATGAAACAAGTACACTTGGTTTCCATAAGGTTGAGATGCTAAATCATTTTATATTTCAAGGAACCCATTGGCAGTATGTTAAAGATAGTGGGCCTCTTCTCAGAAAAATGCTTTTAAATAGTTGAAAATGCTAAATTAAAATTTAGGATTAGTGAAAATAAAGATTTACAGTTTGCCAAACATCCTGAATTCTGTACATGGATTCCAGGGTAAAAACCTTTGATTTAGGTAGTTTTTGGTAGAATTATGTAAGTTTGGAAAATATAATCTTTTACAGGTTGGAAAGCACATCTGTCTAATTTAGTGTGTTCAGTTTTTAGTGAGTTAGTGTTCTGTAACACTTTGTTCCCTGGAGAATCAATTGAACCTTTCAATTGAATATTACAGCTATCAATTGAATATTGTACACCTTGTGGTTTGAAGAATTCTAGTGAAATTCTTTATAATATTTCTTTTTCCCTCTCCCAATGCATTTGGGATGTTTTGATAGTAATAGGAATTAACTTTTATTGATCAAGTCATTTAATAATAAATTTTAGTACTCATTTTAGTCAGTGACACTAACAACAAAAAATAATAGATATAGGCTATCTGTAGTATAGAATATGGTGTAAGCAAATGATCCCTAGGGTACCAAAATATACAAATATAATAACATTTATGACATCTCTGATCAATTGAGCACCACGCTCAGATTTACAAAAATTATCTCAGTTCATAGAACTCTTTCTCTTCTCTTTCCTATTTCTTATTCTCCTACTTCTATTCAAGATTCAACTCAAGTGCCACCTTTAAAATGAAGTCTTTCCTGCTATCCCCTTCTTTCCATTCATATAGTTAGTTGTTCACAAAAGACAATTTACTTAATTTCAGAATATTTTATATTTACTTATTTCTTTAAATAGTATTTTCCCTCATTGGGACATAAACTTCTTAAGGAAAGGTACTATTGTCTTTTTGTTTTTGTATCTCTAATGTTTAGAATAGTACTGAATATATATGGAGACCCTAAGTGTTTACCAAACTGAATTGAACAAAACATACTGTATAATAACCACGCCCCCTTCATCAATATATGTAATTGAGAAGGTATTATCATGGCAGCCATCCATTGCCATTGCTTAGTCTTCTACTAGGAAGAGACATCCTAAAATGCTTACTCTTCATTCCTCTAAAAATATAATGTTATCTTTTTTTTTGACCAGTGCAGAAAATGATAGAGCATTAGAAGGGAAGCCAGAGATCAGTCACTAAAAATATCATCATCTACTTGGAGACTTCTATGTTTTAACACATGATTTGATAATCTCTCTATATAGTATTTCATATTAATTTATTGTAATTTTATTTATGAGCATGAAATAATGATTAGAGAATAGACATAAGCCATGAGGTCCTGGGTTCAAATCTTAACTCTGCAATACTGTTACCTTGGATAAGTCATTTAATTACTCAATCCCCTAGGCAAAAATGCTAAAGAGAGTCTAGCCAGTAGTTTCTTATACTAATGAGATCAGAGGTATGATATTTCTCATTATTGTTTAGCAACAATCTATTAATATAGAGTAAATCAAGAGTATTAAATACTGGGGGTGCCAACATACAAAAAATATAAAACAGTATCAAGAATGATTTTATTTTAAAAAGCTTTATGATTAGTAAACCAAAGTCAGTAAGGATTTGTGTTTCATTCATCATCCTGACTAGGAGAAAGGACCTTGTGGGCCTTTAAAGTCTGTTAGATTTTATTCTTTATTGACTAAACTACTTATATCTAAAATATTTTTTTTTCAAATTAAGATACAATTCTCAAATGGAACAATGTTACTCTATTCAATAATTACTGAAGTTCTTTTTTTGATAAATTTTGTCTTCATAGAATTTCAATGACAGACTCTTCCCAAATTGAGCCAAATAGGATTAAAAGGAATTAATCTTTTGAGAACAAATGTAAGTAACTATCTAAAAAGTCAATCAAATTCAGATATCCACCCTCCCTCCCTTCTTTCCTTCCTTCTTCCTTCCTTCCTTTCTTTACTCCCTTCCTCTTCCTCCAACCCTCTCATCCTCCAACCTCTACCCCCTCTCTCCTTTATGGATACACCAAGAATCCTAATATCAGTTTTCCAGTTTTCTCACAGTGAAGGTAGAGAACTTCATGGAACTTTCCACTTTAAAAACATTTGTCATTTGTTAGAAAAAAAAAAAAAAAAAAAAAAAAAAGCTTGAATTGAGTGTGAACTGGCCCCCTATTTTAAAATTTTGAGGACCACTGGCTTCTATACTCTTAAGGAATGATATCTTTTTAGGCTTTTAAGAAACTCACTTTAATTTAATCTGTGATTGAAAAAAAATAAAAAGTAAAAGTAGAACATTTTTATTTTTATACTGACACATAAATGGTATGAATTAGCAATTTATTCAGAGGAAGTTTCATTCATCATCTAAGTTTTCCTCTTTATTTTTGCTGTATATTTGAAAGTCAACATTATTTTTAAGCATAAAATAGATTTTTCAAGCTTTGATGATTTTGCTGCTATGAATTTTGCTTCTAAAATATGCTTTTTTTCTTAAATCATTTTAAAAATAAATAAAAACAAAGCTGGCATGAAATTAGTTTCTACAGTATGAACTTATTTACAGCAGCAGCCGGCAAAGTTCTTCTTGGAGAAAGGCATTGAAATGTGTGTGTCTGAAAAGATGGGAATTTATGCAGCTTGACTGTATTACATCTGGAGGTCGACAGCTGGTTATTATGTACACCTAATTTACCAGAGCAGTAAATACCACAAGTGAAGAGATCTATTCACCTAAGGCTTACGGTTCAATAGATTTAGTACTTCATGTTGAAAATAAAATGTGGAATAAATTAGAACAAAACCTTTTTCACACTACCTCAACAATGAAGAAATCCCCACAGTGGAAAATGCACTGAATTAAAATATCTTCAATATAATTATAGAACTGCCAATAAATTGAATCCTTAATTATTTTGTAAAGCAATTATACTAATATTAATTTTGTTTAAACCATATAACAACCTTAGGACAAATGGAAAATCAATTTTCAGCATCAAAATTACCCATCTGTAATATGAAGCAAATAGCTTTAGTATTTGAAACTCACTTCAATCCAAGAAATACAGTTTATATATACCCATGTAGGCAAAGAAATGACAGAAAGAGTACTAGCGCTGGAGTGAGAAAGACATATTCCTGAGTTCAAATCTACCCTCACTAGCCTTACTAATGGAATGACTCTGGACAAGTCACTTAATGGTCTTTGCTTCAATTCTATGTAAAAGAGAGAAAAGGTCTCAGCAAATCACCAATATATCTGTCAAGAAAACCTGAATTAGAACCATTAAGAGTTAGAGACAACATAAAAATGACTAAGATGTTTATTAAATACAGTACAGGAAGCTTAGTTTTAGAAATAAATAATCCTGGGTCAGCTAGATGGAACAATAAATAGAGCACTGGTCCTGAAATCAGGAAGACCTGACTGAGTTCAATTCTAGCCTCAAATACTTAATGCTTCCTAGCTGTATGACAATGGACAAGTTACTTAACCCCAACTGCCTCAGCAAAAAAAGAAAAGAAAAGAAATACACAATCCCTGCATTCCTGAAAGATGCAATCTAGTAGGAAGATAATATAAATCCACAGATTACTATTATACAAATTAATATATGTATGGCAAATGAAATATATAGATGATTATCAAATTATTGTATGATGCTTAAGGAGAAAAAAAAAGTGTTATAGCTTTGAATTGGATTTTTATTGTTGTTTTTGTTTGTTTTTCATTCTTAAAGAAGACCATGAAATCAGGGAGGTGATACCATGACATGTAAGTGGTTGGATTTAAATGTGCAATATATGTTAATTATTATTACTGAAAGGAAAAAGCTATACAAGATAGATGGGGAAGAGTAGTAGTAGTGTTGCTAACATTTCATTATATGATTTAAAAAAGGTATTTTTGTATCATCATACCTTAATAAATGTTTTTAATTATCAGAGCCATAATGGATTGTTATCCTCCCCACTTTTCTATATCTCTACAGACATGCTAACAAAACTTTTACAAATTCTCTGACACTTAATTGAGATTGAGACTACTCATTGAGAGAGAGAAGGAACTTTACCTGTATATCAATTAAAGATCTGTTCAAACAAAAATTCATATGTTTAAGAGAAACAAAAACCTAAAAGGAATCCAAAAAGTTATCAAATCAAAATCCATATTATTGGAAGCATGATGGCATGTTGGTATGGGAAGAGAGCTGCCTCAGAGTCAGAGTCAGGAAACGCATTCAAATCCAATGTCTAACATTTCTGACTGGAAGACATGGACTTTTCATTGTATGCTATGTAAATAAGTCCACAACTTTCAAAGAAAGCACTAACATATATTTCCTTACCTGGAAGTTTTCTATAACTATTATTTATCTTTTATATTTAAAAAAATGACCAAAAGAACATCAAAATTTTGGGGCCAGTATACAATGTGTTCAACTATGGCTGATCAGATCAACATATGCTTAGAAGGTTCTAGCATTTGAACATTTAGAATGGAGATAACTGGATTTGTCCTTCTTTCATTGGGTTTGTGCTATGACAATTCTGCATTGTTCATTAAAATCAACAGCCATGGAAGCACTAATAACTTCTAAAGCTCCAAAACTAGTTCTAAAATGAGCAATGCTAAAACCAGAAGCACAAAACAATACCTTCCCCTTCCAAAAATAGAATGCAATTTTAATATTAATTTTAAAGTCAAAAAAGAAGACTGAAAAATGAGCAAACCAAAGGGGGAGAAAGACTAATTTAAAAAAAAAAAAAAGTTACTATGATGACAAGGAAGATCAAGACACAAACTCAGAAGAAGAAAATGATATCAAAAAAAGCTACAGACAAAGCTTCGAAGGGGGAAAAAGTTAATTAGAAACAAGCCAAGTAAGAAGATGGAGAACTAAAGAAGCATTTAAAAAAATAAAACAAGGCTACTAGAGAAAAAATCAGAAGAAAATAAATGATTGATGCAAGGAAATTATGAAAATTAACAGCTTTGTAAAGAAGCACACACATATTAAAAAAAAAAAAAAAAAAAAAAAAAAAAAAAAAAAAAGACTGAATAAAATAACTCCTGAAAAGTAGAATTGGCCAAATTAAAAAAAAAAAAAAAAAAAGACACGCAGAAGCTCAGCTCACAGAAGAATTATATCCTTAGCCAAGCTGATGGATAGCCGAGAGGTAAGGAGTTTAGTAAAGAACACGTGGGTCTTCAGACCAGGTGTTCATTAGAGAGCTGACAAGTCAGGGGATTATGTGAGTAGGTATAATAAAGGCTTTTAAGATTACATGTGGCTGTTTTTGAGCGTGCTACTGGTTATTAAACTATAGATTCAAGAGATCATGGCCAAAGACCTTTGAAGGCCTCAGAGGAGGCGAGCCGGGTAGAGTTGACACTGCAAAGGTCAGTGGTCAAAGGTACTCTGTTGGGCCTAGGGCAGACTAGTAATTGTAACTGCCAGGAGGGCATGTATACATGAAGTACCAATCATAAAGAACTCAATAAGGTTAAACAGTTTATATTCCTATAAAAGAAAATGATAGATACAACTTTTAAGAACTTTTTCATTGTTAGTACAGTTCGAAGAACACTAAATAGACAAAGTGTGGAACTGAGTCAATTATTCTGAGGAAATTTAGAAACTAGAAATAAATGTCAGCTATAGCAACACAAGAAGAAATAATGAAGGAATAAAAATAAACAATGAGGAAATAAAACTATGTGCTATATGCATTTTATTATGATGATAAACTAGAGGAATTCTATAGAATCAACTTAAAAAAAACTAATTGGAACTCAACAACTTCAGGAAAGTTGTAAGTTATAAAATAAACTCACATAAATCATCAGCATTTCTATATATTAATTATAATATTCAGCAGAAAGAGAAAGATAAGTTCTATTTAAAATATTGTAAACACTATAAAATAATTGGGAGTCTCCCTGTTAAAACCAACTCAGGCATTTATTAGGAGTTATTTTGTTCAATTATATGCCGATAAAAATGATAACCTAAGTGAAATGGATAAGTATAACAAAACCATAATGAGCATATATATGAACAAAAATAAAATGAAATCTAAAAAAGCTGCAAAATGTGAAATATTAGGGATAAAACAAAACAATAAAATAAAAATGATGATTCTATATTAGTTAATTTATCCATCTAGTTTGATGAGTTTGAACTCCATCAAACTATCAAAGAATTATTTTGTAAAGCTAAAGGGAAAAATAATAACAAAGTTTATCCGGCAGAAGAAAACCTCAGGAATATTTTTTTAAAATCAATTTTAAAAGTGTTAAGAAATGTGACTAGCATTTCAATATTAAAAAATATATATATAAAATATTAAACCACATTATTCTGGTGTTAAGAAATAGGGTGATAGATCAGTGAAAGAGATTATATACACAATCACGATAATAAATGATCCTACTAATCTGGTGTTTGACAAATCAGAGATGTATGCTTTGGGGGAGGGAGGGAGGGAATGTCAATGTTTGAATAAAAACTGCAGGGAAAACTAAGAAAATTTTTTGAGTGTATAAACTAGGCAACACCACCTACATGCTATATACCAGAATAAGGTCTAAATGGAGAAACAATATAGACAAAAATGCATTATATGGAAGGAAATTATGAGATTTATGGATCAGGGAAGAATTTATGACCAAACTAGAGACAGAGAAGATAATGGGAAGTAAAACAGACAAATCTGACAACATGAAATTAAAAGGCTTCTACACAAAATAAAGTAAAAATAAGAGCCATTCTCCAATTAGCAAATGCTCAGTTTTTAGAATAGGGAATTTTCAGAATCAGAAGTCATAGTTGTAAATAGTTATACTAATTACTATAAATAATTACTGATTAGAAAAATGCTGATTAAAATAACTTTCTACCTCATAACTATCAGATTGACTAACATGACAAAAAGGGAAAACAGCAAATTCTGGAGGGAATATGGAAAAATTGGGACATTAATGCAGAGTTAGTAGAGTTGTAAACTCATTCAATCATTCTGGAGAACAATTTGGAATTATACTCAAAGGGGAATAAAACTGTGCATATCTTTTAACCTAGAAATACAATTAGTATGTCTAAAAAATGGAAAATACCATTTTGCATAAAAATACTTATATCAGCTGTTTTCTTGGTGGCAAAGAATTGAAAATCCAGGGATAAAAATCAGTTGGGGAATGTTTGAACAAGTTATGGTATATACTTCTGAAAAAATACTATTGTGCTATAAGAAGTGATGAACAGGCTGGTTTCACAAAATCCTAACAAGACTTATATGACTCATATAAAACTAAGTAATTGTAAACAGGAAAACATCATATACAGTAATAAAAATATTGTATTGATGATCAACTGTAAAAGCCTTAGCTACTCTTATCAAGACTATCATCAATGACACTTCAAAAGGATCCATGATAAAAATAACTATCCATCTCCAGAGAAAACACTGATGAACTCTGAATGTTGATTAAAATATACTTTTTAAAATATTTCTGTATTTTATCATGTTTGGGTGATTTTGTTACATGACTTTTATGGAAATATGTTTTGCATGGCCTCAAATGTATAATCAAAATCAAATGGCTTGGCTTCCTATAATAATGATATGGGCTTCAGGAAGAAATTTGAAACTTAAATTAAAAAAAAAACAAACAAAGATTGCTAATTTTAATACATAATTTGAAAAATATTTTACCAAATAAAAATAATTTTAAAAATAAATATATGTACTTAATTGTTTTCTCTACCAAATTTTCTTCTCTCTCTCTGTCTGTCTCTCTTTGTATTTGCCTCTCTCTCTCTCTCTCTCTCTCTCTCTCTCTCTCTCTCTCTCTCTCTCTCTCTCTCTCTCACACACACACACACACACACACACTTTCTTTCTCCATCTCACTCTCTCTCTCCCTAAATAAATTTAAATCTAGATAGAAGAGGAAGCAAGGCATCCTGACACCATTAAGAAAGCGCAAATGAAAATATTTTTTTTGTATAATAGTTTTTATTTACCAGATATATGCATGGGAAATTTTACAACATTAACAATTACCAAATCTTTTGTTCTAATTTTACCACTCCTTCCTTCCCCTGATGGCAGATGGACCAATACATGTAAAATATGTTAAAGTATAAATGAAATACAATATAGGTATACATGTCCAAACAGTTGTTTTGCTATAGAAAAAAGAATCGGACTTTAAAATAGTGTACAATTAGCCTGTGAAGGAAATCCAAAATGCAGGCTGACAAAATTAGAGGGATTGGGAATTCTATGTAGTGGTCCATAGTCATCTCCCACAGTTCTTTCCCTGGGTGTAGCTGGTTCAGTTTATTACTGCTCTATTGGAACTGATTTGATTCATCTCAATGTTGAAAAGGGCCACATCCATCAGAATTGATCATTATATAGTATTGTTGTTGAAGTATACAATGATCTCCTGGTCCTGCTCATTCCACTCAGCATCATCAGTTCATGTAAGTCTCTTCAGGCCTTTCTGAAATCATCCTGTTGGTTATTTCTTACAGAAAAATAATATTTCATAATATTCATATACCTCAATTTATTCAAGCAATCTCCCATTGATGGGCATCCACTCAGTTTCCAGTTTCTGGCCACTACAAGGAGGGCTGCCACAAACATTCTTACACATACAGCTCCCTTTCCCTTCTTTAAGATCTCTTTGGTATAAAAGCCCAGAAGTAACACTGCTGGGTCAAAGGGTATGCACAGTTTGATAACTTTTTGAGCATAGTTCCAAATTGCTCTCCAGAATGGCTGGATGTATTCACAATTCCACCAACAATGTATCAGTGTCCCTGTTTTCCCACATCCCCTCCAACATTCTGCATTATCTTTCCCTGTCATTCTAGCCAATCTGACAGGTGTGCAGTGGTATCTCAGAGTTATCTTAATTTGCATTTCTCTAGTAATTAATTGGAGCATCTTTTCATATGACTAGAAATAGTTTCAATTTCTTCATCTGAGAATTGTCTGTTCATGTCCTTTGACCATTTATCAATTGGTGATTGGCTTGATTTCTTATAAATTTGAGTCAATTATCTACATATTTTGGAAATAAAGCCTTTATCAGAACCTTTGACTGTTAACATGTGTTCCCTGTTTGTTTCCCTTCTAATCTTAGATGCATTAGTTTTGTTTGTATAAAAACTTTTCAATTTGATATAATCAAAGTTTTCTACTTTGTGATCAATAATGATCTCTAGTTTTTCTTTGGACATAAATTCATTCCTCTTCTACAGGTCTGAGAGGTAAACTATCTTATGTTTCTCTAATTTATTTATAATCTCATTCTTTATTCCTCATCATGAACCCATTGGACTTGAACTTGGTGTAAGGTGTTAAGTGTGGGTCAATGTCTAGTTTCTGCCATATTAATTTCCAATTTTCCCACCAATTTTTGTCAAACATTGAGTTCTTATCCCAAAGGCTTGGGTCCTTGGGTTTCTCAAAGACTAGGTTATTAATATTATTGATTATTTTGTCCTTTGGACCTAACCTATTACACTGATCAACTAGTCTATTTATTAGCCAATACCAAATAGTTTTGGTAACTGCTGCTTTATAATATAATTTTAGATCTGGTACAGCTAAGCCACCTTCATTTGATTTTTCTTTTCATTAACTCCCTTGAAATTATTGACCTTTTGTTTTTCCATATGAACTTTGTTGTTATTTTTTTTCTAGGTCATTAAAATAGTTTTTTGGGGGAGTGTGATTGGCATAGCGCTAAATAAATAGATTAGTTTATGTAGTATTATCATCTTTATTATATTTGCTCACCCCATCCAGGAGCATTTAATATTTTTCCAATTGATCAGATCAGACTTAATTTGTGTGAAAGTGTTTTGTAGTTTGGCTCATATAGTTTCTGATTTTCCCTTGGCAGATAGAATCCTAAATATTTTAAACTATCAGTAGTTACTTTAAATGGAATTTCTCTTTGTAACTCTAACTGTTGGATTTTGTTAGTGATATATAAGAATGCTGATGACTTATGTGGGTTTATTTTGTATCCTGCAAATTTGCTAAAATTGTGAATTATTTTAATAGCTTTTTAGTAGAATCTTTGGGGTTCTCTAAGTATATCATCATATCATCAGCAAAGTGACAATTTGGTGTCCTCATTACCTACTCTAATTCCTTCAATCTATTTCTCCATTCTTTTTGCCAAAGCTAGCATTTCTAATACAATACTGAATAGTAATAGTGATAGTGGACAACTTTGTGTCATGTCTGATCTTAAACAGAATGGTTTCAGTCTTCCCCCCTAACATATGATGCTTATTGATGGTTTTAAATAGATGCTACTGATTATTTTAAGGAAAAGTCCATGTATTTCTATACTCTCAAGTATTTTTAATAGAAATGGATGCTGGATTTTATCAAAAGCTTTTTCTGCATCTTTTGAGATGATCATTTGATTTTTGTTAATTTGATTATTAATATGGCCAATTATACTGATAATTTTCCTAATATTGAACCAGCCCTGCACTGCTGATATAAATCCTAGTTGATCATGATGTATTATTATCCTGGGGATGATTTTCTGGAGTCTTTTTGCTAATATCTTATTTAAGATTTTAGTATTAATATTCATTAGGGAGATTGGTCTATAGTTTTCTTTCTCCATTTTCAACCTACCTGGTTTAGGTATCAGTACCATGTCTGTGTAACAGAAGGAATTTGGTAGGACTCCTTCAATCCCTATTTTTTCAAATAGTTTACATAGCATTGGAGTTAGTTGTTCTTTAAATGTTTGGTAGAATTCACATGTAAATCCATCTGGATCTGGGGATTTTTTTCTTGGGAGTTGATTAATAGCTTGTTCTATTTCTTTTTCTGAAATGGGACTATTTAAGCAATTTTTCTCCTCCTCTGTTAATCTAGGAAGCCTATATTTTTGGAGGAAGTCATCCATTTCACTTAAATTATCACATTTATTGGCATAAATTTGGATAAAGTAACTCTTTATTATTTTTCTAATTTCCTCTTCATTGGTGGAAAGATCCCCATTTTCATTTGTAAGACTAACAATTTGATTTTCTTCTTTCCTTTTTCTGATCAGATTTACCAAAGGTTTATCTATTTTATTGTTTTTTTTTTTCATAAAACCAACTCTTAGTTTTATTTATTAGTTCAATAGTATTTTTACTTTCAATATTATTAATTTCTCCTTTTAATTTTAGAATTTCAAGTTTAGTATTGATTGGGGGGTTTTAATTTGGTCTTTTTCTAGCTTTTTAATTTGCAAGCCCCATTCATTGATCTTCTCTTTCTCTATTTTCTTCAAGTAAGCCTCCAAAGATATAAAATTCCCCTATTACCACTTTATCTGCATCTTACAAATTTTGTTATGATGCCTCATCGTTGTCATTATCTTGGGTGAAATTATTAATTGTTTCTATAATTTGCTGTTTCACCCAGTCATTCTTTAAGATGAGATTATTCAATTTCCAATTACTTTTTGATCTATTTACCCCTAACTTTTTGTTGAATGTAGTTTTTATTTCATTGTTATCTGAAAAGAAATTCTTTACTATTTCTGCCTTCCTGCATTTAATTTTGAGATCTTTATTTCCTAATATATGGTCAATTTTGTTATTGGTTCCATGAACTGCTGAGAAGAAAGTATACTCCTTTCTGTCACCATTCTGTTTTCTCCAAAGATCTATCATATCTAATTTTCCTAATATTTGATTTACCTCTTTAATTTCTTTCTTATTTGTTTTGTGGTTTGATTTATTTAATTCTGAGAGTGCAAAGTTGAGATCTCCCACTATTATAGTTTTCCTGTCTATTTCTTCTTGCAGCTCTCTTAACTTTTCCTTTAGGAAGTTAGATGCTATACTATTTGGTTCATATATGTTTAGTATTGATATGGCTTCATTGTCTATGCTACCTTTTAGCAGGATGTAGTTTCCTTCCTTCTCTCTTTTAATTAGATCATTTTTTGCTTTTGCTTGATCTGAGGTAAGGATGGATACCCATGCTTTTTGGACTTCACTTGAAGTGTAATAGATTCTGTTCCAGCCTTTAACTTTACTCTGTATGTATCTCCCTGCTTGAAATGTGTTTCCTGTAAACAACATATTGTAGGGTTCTGACTTTTGATCTAGTCTGCTATCTGTCTCTGCTTAATGAGAGAGTTTATCACATTCACATTTATAGTTAAAATTACTAATTCTATATTTCCTGCCATGATATTATCCCCAGATTATGAGTTTTCCCTTGACCCCCCTGAACCCTTTCCCCAGTATCAAACTTATGAGCCCCACTTGCATCACACAGACCTCCCTCTTTAGTATCGCTCCCTCCTCCTTTTAAATCATTTTCCCTTTTTTGTTCCCTTTCCTTATTCCTCTTTTCCTTTTCCCTTTTCCTCTCCCCTTTTTAATGAGATAAAAGAGAATTTTCTGTAAAACCAATATGTCAATTATTTTCTCTTTGAATCAATTCTGATGAGAGTAAGATTCACACAATGTTCCTGCTCCTCTCTATCTTCCATCAGATATATTAGGTTTTCTATGCCTTTTTATGGGATGTAGTTTCCCTCTTTTTATCTCCCGTTTTCCCATTTTCTAATCCTTTCCCTTTTCCTTTTCTACTTCCCTTTTTATGTTATATCCTTAAAATCAAATTATACATATAGTCTTAATGTATATCCACAACAGAAATACAGTTCTCAAGAGTTCCTTTTTATATTTTTCTGCTTCTCTTGAGTCCAAGATTAGAGATCAAATATTTTGTTTAGATCTGGTTTTTTTCCTTAGAAACATATGCAATTCATCTGTTTCATCAAATGTCCATCTTCCTCCATGGAAGAAAATGCCAAACTTAGCTGGGTGGTTTATTCTTGGATGCATTCCAAGTTATTTCGCCTTTTGGAATATCAGATTCCAGGCCCTTTGAGCCTTTATTGTAGAGGCAGCCACATCTTGAATTACCCTTTTTGTGGCACCTTGATATTTAATTTTTTTTTCCTGGCTGCTTATTACATTTTTTCCTTAGTCTGATAATTCTGAAATTTGGCCACAATGTTCAATGTTCCATAGAGGGTTTTTTTTTTTTTTTTTTTTTTTTTTTTTTTTTTTTTTTTTTTTTAGGGGGGGAGGCCTTTTTCAGGTGTTCAATGAATTCTTTCAATGCCTATTTTACCTTCTGGTTCTATTACCTCTGGGCAATTCTCTTTGATGATTTCTTGTAAAATAGTAACTAGGGTTTTTTTTTTTTTTTTTTTGTTTTTTTTTAATCATAATTTTCAGGAAGTCCAATAATCCTCAGATTCTCTCTCCTAGATCTATTTTCCAGGTCTGTCATTTTGGCAAGTAGATAGTTGACATTTTTCTCCAGATTTTCATATTTTTTGGTTTTGCTTGACTGATTCTTGTTCTCTCAATGAATCATTCTTTTCTATTTGTTCAGTTCTTATTTTTAATGACTTATTTTCTTCATTAACTTTTTTAACTTTTTTTTTTTTTTTGGCATATGTCCAAATGCATTTTTAAATGAGTTGTTTTGTTCTATGGAATTTTTTTTCCCCATTTCACTAAATTTGTTTTTTAGTGAGTTATTTTCTTTTTTCCGATTCACAAATACTACTTTCTTGGGAATTCTTTATCTTTTCCAATTCACAAATCCTGCTTTCCTGTGATTTCTTTACCTTTTCCAATTCCCTAATTTTTTTTCCCTGCACTTCCTGTGAAATTTTTACCTTTTCCAATTCACATTTCAGGAGCTTTTAACTCTCTTGCATAGCTTCTCTTTCCTTTCCCCATTTTTCTTCTAACTCTCTTTTGAGATCTTTAATAGTCTCTTCTAGGAGAGCATTATTTGGGGTATTATCTGGAGGCTGTCTGCTGTTAGTCTCCTCGGGGTAGGAAACTGGCTCTTTTTCTGTATAGAAGATATCAATTGTTTTCTTCATTTTATTACTCATTTTTTTTAAGCCTTCAGGGTCTGACTTCAGTGCAAGGATGTTACCAGCTTCCTCTGATGAACAAGGATGGGTATATGGACAATAAGTGTCCTCTCAATGGGCTGCAAGGAACTGCTGAGCTGTGGTTGTATAAGTGCCCTGCAAGTAGCATTTCTGTGAGGATTAGTGACTGCCTTGGGGTTAGATATTAAGCAGCAAAATTATCACTGCCCCCCACAAACGCCTGCTTTCAGTATTAGCAGTCGCCCTATCCCTCACCTCACTGGAAGTATATCTGCCTGGGGAGTGCAGTTGAGCTGGGGAAATTCCACTACCCCAGGCTGAGCCTCTCACTATGCAGATCAGAGGCTGCCCCAGGCTGTGCCCTGCTGTGTGTGACTGCCCCCCAACAAGAGCCCCTTGCTGCAGAATGCCACAAAATGCTGTGTTATGGTCTGTGCTGAGTTACTTCCGGTCCTGGGTGGGTGCAGCCAGATCCTCTCAGGCTTTAGCTTCCTTCAGAGTACCCACTATCCTAGGCACCAACTTCTCTGCTGGTCCACTACTCTGCAACCAAAGCGAAGCAGTCAGGCTATGGAAGAGAGCTCTATGTAAATCTTCCAACCACAGAGGCCATCCCACTCCTGAAGCTAAAGCTATCCATGCCCTGCACTGGTCTACTCCCAACACCTCAGGTCAAACTTTTTCTGGTGATATTCCAGATTCTCTTCTGCTGGTAAGTTGTTGTACTTCCAGTCTTGGTGGGTTTTATCAATGAATAACTGTTTTTGAGGTTTTATTAAATAGTTGATATTGAAAGAATGAGAGAGCTTAAAAAGTCCATGTGGCTTCTCTGCCATCTTGGCTCCACCCCTCCCTCCAAAGATTTTTTGTGTAATTTCCCTTATTGAATTTTGAGGTTGAAAACATAATTGGTTCCTATATACAAATCCTGAGAACCATTTAGAAATTTGTTCAAAAAGTTGGTAGTCTAAACATTTTTCTCAGTGGTATAATTTTTGCCCAAATAACTGCCCAAATAATCATTCTTCTTGATCTCTCTTAAATTTCAAATTTGTTCTTTTCTGTTAGGATTACAAGGTGATAACTCAGATTGTCTAGGCAATTCTCTAGCTCAGAATTCACACCTTTGGTTCAGGCCTTTAAGGGGCGTTTACACCTTTGGACTTCTGAGGTAGAGTTTACATGTTTAAAGGAGTTTGCACCTTTAAGAGGAGCAAATTCATTGGTTGAATTATTTTCCCACAAGCCCCTAAGTTCTCACATGCCCATTATCTGCGAGGATAAAAGAGGCAACATTGAGCCTGGAGAATAGTCTGATTGGGAAATTGAGTTTAGACGGTGGTCTGGAAGGAGAGTCTAGGCTGGGAGAAGAACAAGACTTCCTGGGAGAACTTCAGGGAAGCTCGAGGAGTTTCAGAGCCAGGATTCAGGAAGAAGAAGATTCAAGATTCTACTTTCACTCTGGCTGGAGGCTCCAGAAGCTTCCCAAGAAACCTGCTCACAGAGGAAAAAATTTTACAGAAAAGAGATCTCCTCCCAGAGAAGGATTGTAACTTAGAGGATCAGAACATTACATTTGGCGCCTACCATGGGGCAAAGACTTTTGCCTATCCTTACAAGGACTTTTTCTGAGCCCTTCAGAGGAGCTAGCCCAGACCTTTACATTTTGGCGCCTGAACAGGGACCCTCAGACCGACAAGATCTTGATTCCAGTGGAGAAGCCTTTGATCCAGGTCTCAGTGGAAAAGCGTGAGTAACAAGGAAACTTTGTTAAAGAGCTAAAGTAGAATTTCAGTAAAATGGGGATTTTTTCAACCACATTCTGAGCTAGAGAATTGCCCAGACAACCTGAGTTATCACCTTGTAATTCTAACACTTTTCCTCTTTGAAATTTCTTCCTAATATATGGCAGACACAGTGATATATTTTCATTTAGAAAGAAAGGAGGGAAAGGCGAGGAAAAATTGAAACTTAAAATCTTTTTTTTTCTTCCTTTCTTTATGGCTGTTCCCTGCAAAAGTAAACAAACAAACGACAAGGAAAAACAAAACAAAAAGCATAGCTACCATTTACTCCTAAAAAAGCATTTCATTTACTTAGCTAAGTATTCACCTCTTCCTGTTCTGTCCATAGCCTACTTATCAAGCATTATCACCTTCTTTTTCCTGATCTCAAACCAAAATTATATATTTGTTAATCCATGAAAATATATTACTGTGTCTGCCATATATTAGACATTTAATAAGTCTTCATTAATTACTAATTAAAATGCTAATAAAATTATTTGTTTATCTAGCTAGCTAGCCAGCTAGCTAGCTATCGTATCCTATCCAGTGGTAAACTGGAGCAACTTCTAAAAGCAGATTGTGAAATGTGCAATGGGAGCTTTTTATACCTTAGAAATAACCTATTTTTAAAAAAATCAAGATTTGCTTTATTGTTTTTGTTCTCTATTTTCTAGCTTAAGAAAATGTTGATAATGTCTGTTAAAATTTTAAAGTGTGTACACATATTCCCCTGTCAAACACATTTTAAAAGTTGTTAACATTCCTCCAATATTACTGTATAAATGTTGTTTGAGTTCAGGACAAATGTTGTAGAAGACAAAGGGAATGAATACCAGTCTATAAGCATGTTAACTGTAGAATAATAATAGCAAAAATAAACAATTGGTAGTTATAGAATACTTTAAAGTTTGCAAAGTGATTTACATCAATTATTTTATTTTGGTCTTAACCAAACTTTTGTATTTATCTATATCTCTCTGTAGATATCATTATATATACTATGTCTATCCACCTGCCTATCTATCTGTACTATATGCATATAGGATTAAAGGATATTTTTAGTTGGATAATTTCACATGGTTGATGATCATGGTTCATCTACTTATTATACATAGTTGTATAGGAGTTGGAATTAGAAAGACCTGGATTCCATTCTTGACTCTTCAATCGACAGACAATGTAAGTCATTTGACATTTTGAGTCATTTTTTTATTTATATAAAACAGGAATTATAAATTACAGCTTCACCAAGCTTAATAGATTTTTTCAAACAATAAATGAGATCTTGTAAGCAAAAGCATCTGTTATTGCTATTATTGCTAATAAAATTAGTAATGATAATGTCATTATCATTGTTTAAAATTGCCATCAAAATAGTGCCTCATTTCATTCCAACATCAAATCTGTACCAATAAGGCACAGTGAGTCAGACCTGCCCCTCACACAAGTTTTCATTTAATTTATTCTTTAGTCCTAATGCATTTAAATTGTATGCTTAGAGCTATCTAAAACAATGAAAAAGGGAACTTTCCTAGAATGCAGATTTTCAGCATATAGACTTATTCCTTGGCAGTAAGAAATGTTAACAACGGAATATTAAAAAATAAATTTCACTTCAAAATTGTAACTTTTGTACAACATACAAGAATATAATATTTTGAAGAAACTCAGGGGTAAACCAGGTCTTCAAATGAGATCAGAGAAAGTGTAATATGAAAAGGAATGAGACAGGAGATAAGAAAAAGCTGGAAAAGTTTTAATTTAAAAAATTCTGCTAGAATATAGAAAAAAAAAGATGAAAAAATATTCTTTCTTTGGAACTTAAGTACAAAATGCTACTGGCCAGGTCATCCTCACTAACTAAAGCTAAGGAGACTCTTGGATAATGGTGAAAGAAGGAACAGTTGTTTCTGATTCCTAAGGCAGAAAGCTAAAATCTTACCTAGAAATTAAAGTCTTAAACAATGAAAGGACAAAAAGTTTGAGTATATTAGAAGTACCTATCTCCAAAATCCTCTGATGCATAATTGACACAGACTTTTTTTTTAAACAGTCATTTCTAATAGTGAATGAATAAATCATTGTTGTAAGTTATACTTCACTTTAATGAAGGGTGCACTGCTTTATAAAAGAAGTTAATTATACTTGGGAAGCTAAGTGATGAGGTCAGACTTGGAGTGACAAAGAACTGAGCTTGAATCTTATCTTTGATACTACTAGCCCTGTGACACTGAACAAATCACTTAACCATTTAACCTCATACAGATACAAATTATTCATCTTTAAAATGGGCATACTAATAGCATCAAATTCACAGAGTTCGTACAAATATCAACTGAGATATGTATTTCAAATCTTAAACACCATGTAAATTTTAACTATTACTTAAAAAAAAAAACTATATAAGATACATAGGGAAGGAAGGAATAGTAGTAGTATTGTTGACAATTATATGATTAAAAATGATATTTTGTATCATCCCACCTTAATACATTTTTTAAATTGCCAGAGACAAAATGTATTACTTCTTGCCCTCCTATATATCTTCAAAGATGCTAATATAAACTTTTTAAAAATCCCTTGGCAGTTCATTGCAATTGAGGCTCCTTATTGGGGGAAGAGGAGGAGTTTTAACTTTATACCAACTCAAGATCAGTTCAAACAAAAGTTCCTATGTTCAAGAAAAAGAAATAGCTGAAATGATTCCCAAAACTATCAAATCAAAATCCATAGGTTGGTGCTATGGTAGCTGGTTGGTAATGGGAAGAGAGCTGCCCTTAAAATCAGGAAATCTGCATTCAAATATTCCCTCTAACATAACATTTCTGACTGGAAAATATGGGCTTTTCACTGTAAGCTATGTAGCTTTCACAACTTTCACAGAGTCCACAACTTTCAGATAAATGATTAACATATATTAATAGAAAGGACCAATTTCCTTACTTGGGAGTTCCCCATAACTTGTTTGTCCTTTACACTAGAAAAGGACCAAAAGAACATCACTGTTTTGGGGCCAAGATAAAATGTGTTCAACTACGGCTGTTCAGACCAATTTGAGTTTAGAAAGTTCTAGCACAGATTGAGCACTAAAATCCCATTTGGATATTTAGGATGGAGATTTTTATGGATTTATCCATCTCATATTGGCTTTGTGGTACTGCAATTCTATATTGTTCATTGAATGCAATGCCTATTTTTATTCAGATATTCCACATAATGTAGTTCTGTGCCAGCATCTCCTACGTCTTACAAATGATAATTAAGTTCTTTGAAGACTTGGAGATGCCTTTGTACTGCTACGTTGTCTTCTATGTGAGCATTTGTCCTGTGCAAATTCTGTGTAAAAATATCTTCTAAAGAAAGGTACATTAGATACTCAGGTTATATCAGCAGCCCATTTCAATTATATTCTCTGCAGTAGATTGAATATGGGGCAGTTCAATTCAGTATTCATCCTGCTAGTCATTTCATACAGAGCAATAATATTCCATAACATTCATATACTATAATTTACCCAACCATTCTCCAATTGATGGGCATTCATTCATTTTCCAGTTTCTAGCCACTACAAAAAAAGCTGCCACAAACATTTTGGCACATACAGGTCCCTTTCCCTTCTTTAATATTTCTTTGGGATATAAGCCCAATAGTAGCAATGTTGGATCAAAGGGTATGTAGTTTGATGACTTTTTGAGCATAGTTCCAAATTGCTCTCCAGAATGGCTGGATTCTTTCACAACTCCACCAACAATGCATCAGTGTCCCAGTTTTCCCACATGCTCTCCAACATTTATCATTATTTGTTCCTGTCATCTTACCAACCTGACAGAAGTGAAATGGTATCTCAGAGTTGTCTTGATTTGCATTTGCATTTCTCTGATCAGTAGTGATTTGGAACACTCTTTCATATGAGTGGAAATAGTTTCAATTTCATCATCTGAAAATTGTCTTTTCATATCCTTTGAACATTTATCAATTAGAGAATGGTTTTCTTTCTTATAAATTAGCGTCAATTCTCTATATATTTTGGAAATCAAATTTCTTAAGAATTATGTATATCCTAGTTTGCTTTCTAAAGGTCTTAGATTGCATTCATCCAGGTCAGGACAATTTATATTTGATAAATGTTATATTGCAAGCTAATCATATAGGTTTTGACTAATATATATTATTTTAAAAGTAAAATGTGTTTTACTTTTTAAATGAATTTTTGTTTTAAGAGTAATTGTTTTAAAATCATAGTGAAAAAAAATTAGCCCTCCTGGCACTCTTCTAGCATCATTTTCCCTAGGAAATAAAAGAACATGTTTTATAAATAGAGGTATTTTGGTCACAAATAAGTCAATAACATACACATTAATATAAGCAGTAGGTTCTTGATCTCTACCGGAAACACATTGTTTCATGTTCAGATGCTTGATTAGATTTTTCACATAAATTATACTTTGAATGCTCTCCAGATGAAAACAATCAGGTCTTAAAGAATAGTTATAATTTACTCCACATGCCCTTATGCAAATGAGGCCCTGAGTACTCCTACTAGCTAAAGTTTTCCTTTATTCTAAGTGATTATCTTAAATTATCATTAACTCCTTATTCATCCAAAGGGTCTTGGTATGAATGTTGTAAAAGCACAGACATTTTAAGCTAGGTCAGAGAAAGAGAACACCTCAATTATATTCTTCATCAGACATCATATGTTCTCAAGATAAATATAATTTTATTTTTTCTCTCACTTCTCTAACATATTTATAAAACTTCCTATTTTTTTGCATTTTCTTCACTGCTTTCAACTACTTGCAATTTAGCACCCTCCATGAATTTAATTAGTGTGCTATTTAACTCTACATATCATTAATAAAGCAGCTAAATAAGAGAAAAGACATGTGGCAAAGCACCTTTTTTCAAAAAAAAAAAAAAAATACTGTCACTGATCATCCTGACTCATTAAGAATTAAAAAAATCAACCTTAGAAGTGAGAGAACCAGTGGACTCTTAGCTGAACAAAGTTTCCTATAACCAACTGACTTACACTGTAGGCTAGAATGAATTATGAACCAAATACAGTTCATAAGTCATATGTTAGTCTCAGAAATGTAGGGAGGGGAAGAAGACAAAAACAAAAAACAACAACAACAACAACAACAACAACAACAACAACAACAACAAAAAATGGCATATTTTAACAAGAGAACAAATTAGGGGAAAGTATCTCCATTAGGCAATGAAGTATGATTTGGCATTAAATAGGTTTGTTTATCAGCATATGTAAATAATAGAGGAGGCAGCTGACTGAAGCAATTTAGAGTTAGGATTTGACAAAAGATTTTAAAGGATGTACAGTAGAAGGGTGTCCCAATGAAATGTTTTTTTTGCTAAGGAGTCAAGACTGGGAAGGAGAGTATATTTAGAGCAGAGATCATGGCCTGAGGTACTTATAGAATATAAAGTATGTGAAAGTAGTTTCTATTATTTCACTGTCTTTTTCTTCCCTGACACTAGCTTAGAGCCTTCCCCTACTATACATTAAATGGATATTTGATGATTCAGCAATGGAATCAAGCAAAACTGTTCAGATTTTCTACTTAGCATCATCACAAAGTTTTATTTTAATTTCTCTTGATTGTATTGTTAAACACTGTAAGGAATGATTAAAATAACTTATTTTTTGAATTTTATGAATTATTAACTATGTCTTTTGGCTACAGATATTTTTTTAGTGTTTTCCTGGTAATACAAAAAAAAAAAAAAAAAAAAAAAAACCTACAACAAATCAATTTAATTCATTGAATGCATCACTCTGAGGTAGAGTGGAAATAATGCTATATTTTGATTTAGGCAACATGAGTTCAAATTCTACTTCTTTTGTGATCTTGGCTAAGTTATGTTACCATGACTATGACATAGTTTCTTTATCTGCTAAAATAGATTCTTAAATAATGGTAAATATAACAAAAGTTTCTGATAATCTAGTAAGGCAGAAAATTCTCACCAATACTATCTTTCCCCTAATCTTCAATAAAACCTTTAAAAAATATATTTTTTCCTGATAAGAAGTCAATCTACCTTGTAACTCATGAATATATGTAGATTCTTTCAAATTTCCATTTTTTATTTGAGATTTAGCAAATTCAATAAAATTATTATAGGGACAAAATACCTAGAACCTGTTATAGTTTATTGGCTGCCAATATGTATAAGGATTATATGCAGAGAATGTTGAAGTACCACAAAGCTAATTGTTATGGAATAAAAATGATTACTGTCTGTAAGATCAAATACGTAATTGTCCTAGATATGCTGAGATTTAATGAACAATTCAGAATTGTGATATGTACTGTATAATAGAAAGAAATTACAAACTCAATAATAGGAACTCATATATAAAGTGAGTTATTCTATTGCCATCTTCATTATCTGAAAAAGATTGAATTATATTTTAGTTCTGCTATTGGGACTGTCTTAGTTGATAGAAAGTTATTTTTTCTCCATAAAAGTTGTCAGTTAAGATTTGTGAATTTTTTAAAAAATTGTTCTTGATTAGTCAATATGAAGAACCACTAAAATCCTATTTTCAACAACTCATTGAGAGATAGAGATGAAATTGGGTTCTCAAAGCTTAGACACAAACTAATGGAAGTTGTATCAAATGGCAAATACTTCAAATATTGTTCCATATATGCATTGAATATCTTTCATACAGGGACTAAGCTAAGTTTGGAGAATTTTGCTACCAAGAAATGGATAGTTATATCTCTTGCCATCTTAAATATTAAATTTTTAAAAGATTACCATCTTTTATACTGGAGAAAGGACTCATATTGTCAAAATTATAAATGCTCAAAATATTTACATTTTTGACAGTTTTGACATTTACATCTTGACAGTTTTCATTAAAAACATTAGCAATCTCTCCCTCTTTTATTTGCAAATATAAACAATGCAAATATGTGTATAAGTGTATACATTCACTGTTTAGCAATGGAATAAAAAAATGATACAATCCCCACAGTCATGACATTTACAATATAGTAAGGGAATTTAAAACATTCACATACACAAAAAAGATAAACTAAAAATAACATATAGGATACAGATAAATACAGAGAATAAATATGTATGAAAAAGAAAACATTACTGACTAGTGGGAGAGACTCTGAAAAAGTTTCTTCTTGTATAAATTCTATGGACACATAGGGGAAAATAATAATTCAGGTTTATGGAAAAGAATGACCAAAGAATTTTTTAAAAATGTGGAGAAGCACAGGTCACATAAGAGGATTAGCTTCCTTTGGTTGAGGATTAATATTATGTGGAAAGAAATCTTATTAAATAAGGTTGGAAAGTTTGATTGTAGGCAAACTAAATAAGATCTTTAACACAAATTATAAAGTTTGAATTCAAAAGTAGAAAGAAATTGTTGAAGAATTCTGAGTAACAAAATATCAATGCCATGTAGAACCAAGAGAATGTTAATAGATCATATTCATATTATGTTTTATAATATTCAGAACTATTCTTAACAAGAGAGTAATTGCTTTTTGACTTTACTGTATATTTGTAGAACAAAGTCCTATTTGAAATGTAATTAATGCTAATATAAATTCCCAAATGGTCCACTAATTGGTTAGCTTAATAATCAAGCATAATAAACAGGCATGCTAATTTTATAAAATGTTATATTACATTATTTCTCATGGTCCATTTCCATTCTTTCTATTATTATTTTAATAACTGTGTCTTACAAATTATTATAGTATTATTTCTTGCTTCAATATTATATGATAATAAACAATAATTTCTTGTACTTTAATATTAAGATAGAATAAATTTTATGAAAAATTTGGGGAAAAGACCAACATAAAGAAAGAAAATAAATTTCATGTCTGAATCTTATAACATTTGTATTTAACAATATTCATTAGAGCACAATTATTGGATAATAAAGTAATTTAATGAATAATTTTAGTGCATTATAACATGTTTGTCTGTCACAATTTTACTCTTCAAGCAGCCATTAATATTTTGTTGACTTATGAAAATAAAAGGAGACTCTTCTGTCAATGATGAAACATGGCAGCAAAGTATTTGTTTTTCCCCCATTCAAGTATGATGGCTTAAAATTATATTTATAAACTCTAAAAATGCATTAGATTAAGCTGCACAAAATCTAAAGTTGAAATATTACGACCATTTTGTTACCATTATCTTCTATATACTACATCGCCCATATTGTACTGTTTTGACTTAGGTTATTATTATTTAATATTATTTTAGAATATTAAATATTTAGTTTGAAAGTGTCCTTAAAGGTTATCTACTCAATACCTTCTTTATATTTTAGTTTAATTCAAATTTTACAAAAAAGTGAAGGAATTATGTGACTTGCTCACTCTTACAATTATACAAATACTAGTCCAGTAAATGATTCTATTGCAGCAAACTGTATTCCTTATATGTTCCAATATAATCACAAGATATTTCATGCATGTCATATTTCACTATTTATATATCTATGCACATATATATATATATATATATATATATATATATATATATATATATATATATATATATATATATATATATATATCATGGGTATATAATATATATACAGAGAGAGAGAGAGACCCAAGAGAGACAGAGACAGACATAGAGACAAAGTCAAATAGAGACAAATATATGTAAAACAAATTCCATAATCCTTAAAACTAATAGAGACAACTAGTATTAAAATTAAAACAAAAACAAAAGACTTTCTAAGTTCTCTTCTTTCTTTGCATTCCCAATGTGCTTATAACTATAGTTTTAAAATATGGTTGTTGTGATTTTAAGGACTTTTAAGGATAAGTCATATTGGTTAATGATTTAGTATAAAATTATTTTGTATGCTACCACAAAAACATGACTAGTAAACAACATATTTAGTTTTCAAATTATATTTGCTTCTATAACTCTATAATGATTGTCCAATGGACAATCAAAAGCCAGAGTTGCCAGTAAAATACAAATTGACATATTTTTCTCTATTTGCTTAATTTTGCTGCTGCCGTTTTTAACCTTCAAAAACTTTGCAATTTTCTCATTGGAAGTTCATTAAGTTCCCTTTAAAAAGTATGTGAAAGAATTTTAAATGTGCCCTGTTTTATCTAGTATTTCAGCAATGCTTTCTACCTTCTTTTAAATGAATGTTTTGAAATGACTGCTTAGGGTTTTATTTGAGATACATAAAAGAATCTAGCAGTTTGTAGTCTACTTAATTAATGTTTCAGCCTTTTAATGGATTTGTCCCTAATAAGCATACAGCTCTGCCTAGTTAATATCACTTTCACATTGTTCCTGTTCCATTTGCACCTTCAAAGTGCAAATCATGAATTCACTTCTGAAAGTTCTTAGTGCTTGAGGTAAATAGATAAAAGGTATTACAAAGTACAAGCTGTTATTTTGATCTCATTTCTGGTTATTTGTTTATAAGTTATTTCTTGGAAATAATGTACTGAAAAGAGGCTGCTGGATAGAGACAAATTGTGTTGACCTTGAATGAAAGTTTGCTAGCATAGGGATTTTGTGTATGCTTGTGCTTAGATTAAAAGACACGAAAAGCAAAATATAAATTCAGCAAGACAATGAATGTTGATTTCAAGGAACAACAGGATATTTTAATAATGAAGTGAAACTTCAAAAGTTAATAAAGTGAGTTTTAAAATAATGTTATGATTTTCTTTATACATGTTCTCCAGTTTAAAAAGAATTTGGCTCCTAGTAAATAGAACAAGAGTCTTAGAAAAGCAAATTTAGCTAGAAGTGTAACAAAATAAAACATAACAAAACAAAACAAAATATTCTTAATAATTAGAGTTTTCCTAAAATGGAAAGAGTCCTAATAGAGTTAACTTTTCATCCCTTGTGGTATCAGAAGAGAGTTTGGAATAATTATTTGTTGTGAATGTTGCACAGGAAATTTATCTTCAAATAAGCAATGAGCTGAACATCTATCATCTCTTCAAACTTTTCAATTCTATTTCTCTCTCTTCATCTTGTATTGCCATTAAAATGTTTTTGAGTTTATAGATCATAATTGTCTTAATCTTTCTCAGGCTAGGTTAAAATGATGTTAAGATATACAGTTGAAAACTGAATATGGTTTGATCTAACATTTAGATTAATAAATTGTCTAAAAAATAACAAAAATAACAAAATCCATGATGGTGATGCTGCTGCTGATGATATTAAAATAATATTAAATTTCAAGACTTGCAAAATGCTTTTATTTCTTATCTTATTTGAAACAGAACACATCAGTGAAATAGATGCAATTATACTTGTTATTTTTCAGAAAGGGAAATTGAGTTTGAGATGATCATTTGATTGTCAAGGCTCATATAAGCCAATAAGCCAATAGCATTATTCAAATTCAGACCTTCTCTAAATCAATTCTACCACCTCAAATGAAACCAACCATCTTGATACTTTGAAACATCTTAGGGTATGTAAGTATTAAGACTCGTTATAGGATTTTTCCATGTATATGTTTTGCATTGTGAAAGTACAGTTTTTATTTCTTTTTTTCTTTTTACTTTCTGGAGCTAATTGTTCCTTATAGCATAATCTTAATTTTTTGCCACTGTCTTTAATGAATTTATCTTTTATCTTATCCTGAACAACTTCTCAAAAAATTCCAAATCTAATTATGAAGTAAGGATAGATACAGGTTAATGTTAGAGAAAGATTAATAATCAAGTTAGGTTAATCTTTACATAAGGAAGGATATTAAGTAAAAACTTAATAATAGCAGTAATAGTAAAAAAAAAAAAACAATAAAAATTGAATGAGTGAGAGAGGATTATGAAAAGATGGTAATATAATTTAAATAATGTCTTTACCCTTAATGAATAGTTTTATTGAATTAACCAAATGAACTTATTTTTCAATTGTTGTAGATTAAAAAAAATATGTGATCATGGAATAACAAGCAAAGATAAATGGGAATGTAAAAGTAAAAGAGGAAAGGAGAGAGAGAAAGTATGAACACAGGAGGATACTACTACACTTTTGATTTTGTTTTTAGATAAAGATATTATCTAATAAGAACATTTTGGCCAGAAAATAGTCAACCAACTCTATAAAAGGCGACAATTGAAAAAACAGAAATTCAGGTTTAAAGAATCAAACTGCTTTTAATGGGTTTTCTAGACATTCTGAGAATGAGAAAGGTAATGTGATAGATTGGATAGAGACCAGAACTGGAAACAAGAATTCCTGCTTGAAGTCTCACTTATCTTTTTGACCAATAGCAAGACTGATGATTACTCTGTAATATAGAGAATTCCTTAATATTATATTAAAGACAAGTCAATGATCTGCATTAGATGAATTTTCTGTCCCCCCCCATACGTTGATATTCTTTTTATTTATAAAATCATGTTCTGCATTTTAAAAAATAAGAAAGAATTTTTACAAATTGAAACATTCTCCTTTTCATATATAATTGATAATAATAATAAGTTGAAACCATTCAACATATGTATATACATATATGTTAATTGATTTTAAATAGAAAGGGCAAGTCTTCTGTACTTCAAAACTTATTTCTTCCCTAGTGTATAAAAAGAGCAACAGCAAAGAAAAAGAAATAGCATATTAAATTACTGAATCTTTTTAAACTTTCTGCCAGGACTCATTTTTCAGGATAGTTTTAAGCCATGCTTGACCTACCTGAAACATATTTCACTTTGCAGCTAAAACAAAACAAAACAAGACAAAACAAAACAAAACATACATTTCAATTGCATAAATGCAATATCAGTTTTAGAAGTTTCTTGTTTTCTGCAGCAAAAATCCTGGCAATGACTATTGCATATTATCCATATATAATATTAGTAATAGCTTCTAGCACATGACTAAATATCTGAATTGATGCCAAAACAATTTATAAATACTATACAAAAATAAATCAGTATTGACCTCACAAAATTAGGAATAACAAGTTAACTATTCTCTCTCACTTTCTTTCCCTCTCTACTCATTTCTGTCTTTTGTTATGTAAATGAGCACACTTCTTCCTTTTCTCATTTATCTTTCTTTTTCTGAGACTAATATGTGATAATGAGAAAAATATATTCAACCCTATAATACATTTTATTCCATATAGCTTTTTTGAATAGTTATTATAATGCAGAAGCACAAAGCATAAACTGAGTAACTTAGAGCAATGTTCCATTTTGGACATATGTTTCAATATACTATTTGATAATTCATACAGAGATGATATCAGTACCAATGAATTTGCATTTTAATAATATAAAAGAATTGTAAATCCAACTGGATACTTAATAGAGTTGGCCTAATATTGGATCCTCTCTTATATTTCTTCTATGAAACTACATCTCTTATATAAGTAGATAGATAAATAGATGGATAAATAGATAGTAAAGACATATAGATATATCCACTCAATTATGCATGTATGCATATGTATTCAAGTCATTTAGCCTAATGTATATGTATGTTTGTATATTTAAAGCATATAAGTATCTATGTGTATTGTGTAGATATGTGTATATATTTGCATATTTGTACTTAAATGTATTGTGAACATATGCATGTGTATGTATATATGAATGCATATATTTGGCTAAGTGGCAAAAGCAGAGAAAAAATAAATATAAAGAAGAGGTAATAATAATGAATATATTTAAAATAATAGCATAGTGTAAAAAAAATCACTTGGGAAAGAAAGTGGTGTTCAGATATCTGAAGTGCAGTAATGTGAAATAGGCAACAGTCTTATTTTCAGTGGCTCCCATCACTAGGACACATATGCAGAAAATACAAGAAAGAAATTTAAAGTACTAGAAAAGGAAGAAAATTTAAATCCAGAATTATAAAATCTCTAAGATGAACAGGATTTATGGAAGCCAATGTTTTCAACCTGTATCTGAATCATTATATTTTATGGATTTTTTAAAGTTTCATTCCTTCTTCACCTTTAAATCTACCTAGCTTGAATAATTCAGTTTTATGATGTGTTGTATTTTGTTCCTTCAGCTGATCTATTAAAGTTGAACCATGTAATTTACAACTAGATGTGTAGCACATTGTAGGAGGGGACCAAAAAGCTATAGTTGTTTTAAACCCTTTTATCCATAACAAAGTGGTCTGTTGTAATTACACTGTGGATTTGATAAATGATTATTTAAGAGACTAGTAATATTTGTTGCTCTTGGGAGAAAGTCTAGTGAAGTTAGCAATTGACTTAACTTGGTTTAAGTTCAAAACATTCAGAATTCAAAAAGTTTTGGGATAACATCAGAAAATTTAGTGAATTATCCAATTTCAAGAAATAGCTCATTGTTGACAATACTAAATACTATATGAAGGGCAGCAATGACAAACACAAAGACAAGATCATTGGACATTTGACTTGTTAATTAAGAAATCACAGGTGAGTTTTGAGCTAGAGATGTCTAATATTAGATTTGCTAGGGAGGAGGTTTGTTGTAGCAAAATCAAAAGTTCCAATATGGTTATTTTTTGAATGAGAGATATCTGAATAAATTTTATTATACAGATGAGATGGAAACCAAAAGTTTCAAGTGCAATTCTGACACTTTATTATTTATGTATCTTTTAAAGTCTAGTCAAATTTTGGAGCTATCTTTTATCAAAAGATTGACCAAAAAGCTGATAATGATTCCCTCCCCCTTTCGGGGAACTTATGCAAATGAGGATTCATAACATTTGTCAGTAAAAACTATACCAACAATGATACAATTAATTAGTTTGATATTGAAGAAGCAAATAGCAAGACAAATTTGTATAAATGTTAGTGGTAAAGAAGGAACCTATGAATACTGGTATTCAGATAAGTTCATTTTGTTCTTAATTCAGTTTAGAAGTTAACAATATTCAGATGCCAACTTTTTTTTCTAATTCTTTCTCATTATTTTTATTTGGTTCTGGGTATTTGCAATTTGTTTTTAATTGTCACTAAGCTTCCCAAACCTCTTTTGCAAAGTGACACTGAGCTCACGAGATTAATTAACTTAAGAAGATTTAAAGCAAGGTAATAGGAAAGCAGAGGGAGAACTCAGAATCCTTGATTCTGGATTTGCTTCACCAGCTTCTCAGGCATACAGTTCATTTATCTAACTTTAGAAAAAAATCTTTTGTTTGCTAAATTTTCCTAAGTGCCATCGACTTCCTCAGTAAAACTAAAACACAAGAAAACAAGATCAAAATAATAACTAACATAAAAAACCCAAACAAACAAACAAACAAACAACAACAACAAAAAAACCAAAAAAAAAAAAAAACTAATCACATATTTGATTGTAATCCTACCTATCTTCCTATCTTTATTAATGGATATTTCATAGATTGTATAGAACTTGGATTCATCTGATCACAGGGATTAAAGGTATAAGAGGCTTTGGAATCATTAATTCCAAAGTTCTCATTTTGGAGATTAGACAAAGATGGCTCAGAAAAGGTATATGATTTTTCCTCTTGAGAAAAGTAGGTAGACTAAAGGAGATATATGGAATTTTCTTATTTAAGAATAAAAGACTGCTAAATAGAAATGTGTGTGTGATAAAAAGGAAAAAAAAAACTCACTGCAGCAATGTAATTTACTTTGTTTAGAAGATGTATATTTGATGAAAATAGTTATCTTTTCATTTATTTCCTTAATGTTTCATGCAAAACTAATACAAAACATGAAGTAAGAGATAAAGAGGAAGGAAGGGGAATAAGAATTTATTAAGTGCCTCTTATGTGCCTAGAACCTATGCTACAACTTGTTATCTCATTTTATTTTATTAATTTCTAATGTCAAAGATCAAATTTTCTTATATGAAACATGTTTTTACAGAAGTAATTCATTTAATTGGACTCTTGGATAAGTCACAAACACGAAAGTAGCAAAAGCATGATTAGTCACTCACAAAGATCCATTGTCATATTTTTAAAACAGAAATTTTGAAAACAGGTTAGTAGAATAAAAGCAGGGACTCAAGACTCTCCTTCAAACAACTTGAAAATAATACCTCAAAATTAATCCAAAGTGGAAGAACCAGCAAAAAAAGATGGAGTAAAAGTACATTCCAGTCCAAAACAATTTAGAAAGTGAACAGGACCACTGTTTCATGTCTTATGTTGAGACAAGTATGAATCAACCTGTCTCACTGAGGAGAAAGTAAAGTGAGGTTCAGCACAGGCAGTGACAAGACAAAGCAATAGCAGACCTTGTAGATGACTGAATTAGCCTCAATGACATCCAGAGTTCTTATGCCACAGACAAGTTACACATGGGGGACAGTTTGTTAGCATTAGGTAAAGGACTTTGTTGCTTTGCTGCTTTGATCTATGCGGTTATGAGTTACCAACCTGAGTTGCAGTTCTAAGGCAAGGAGGAGGAATAGCACACTATATCACTAGAGCACATGGTGACCCAGGAACCCTAGTTAAAGTTACAGGGCTAAAACGAATAATTATAATTACTCCCAAACTAGCACATAGGCCAGGAGAGCAATGAATATATATCACCTTAAATCAGATAACCTTGGAAGGGCTGAAAACTTATGGGTCCTAAGAATTATCTGTGAAAACAGCAACATAAAAAGCCTAAAGTTTGGAATAATGCAACACTCTAGGAGCAAAGCCCAAAGATGAGGAAAACAAAACAAACAAAGAATATGATCAAAAAAAGTCACTACAGTAACAGGGAGGAAAACAGACTCAGAAAAGGAAAACAATGTCAAAACAACTATTTGAGAAGCCTCAGAAAATGTGAATTGGAGTCAGCCCCAAAAAGAATTCCAGGAAAACAGTCAAAAAGGATTTTAAATATAAAATAAGTGAAAAAGAAGAAAAAAAGTAGAAATTGAAATGACATTTATGTAATGAAAAAAAGATTCATAGCTTAGTAAGCTATTGTAATGAAGGCAAGCACAAGCCTTGACTGGGCAAGTCACCTGAAGACCTTGGTGGTGACTGAATCAACATCAATGACTTCCAGAGATTTCAATCTATAAACAGTTTACATAACTAATCAAAATTAAATGGCAAAGTAAGCAGAAAAAAATGTAAAAAATGATGTAAACTCTCTCATGAAATGGAAGCAGGTAGTAGAGTGAATTAATAGTCAAAATCTTACAATATGTTGTATAGAAGAAACATATTTTAAGCAGAGATACATACAGAATAAAGGTAAAAGACTTGAGCATAATCTTTTATATTTTAAATGAAGTAAAAAATGAAGGGGAAGTGATCAATGATCCTGCTCTCAGATCAAGCAAAAGCAAAAATAGATATAAAACATATAAATAAGAAAACTACAACTTGATAAATGAAATAATAAAAATACTAAACATATAATCACCCAAGTGGTACAACATCCAAATTCCTAGAGAAGTTAAGTTAGCTGCAAGAAGAAAAAGCAGAACTATACATATGGGGAACCTTAACCTCATTCTATCAGAATTGGATAAATAAACCACAACATAAACAACAAAGAACTTTAGGAGGTAAATAGAATTTTACAGCAGTTAGGTGTGAACCATTCTGGAGACCAAAATGGAATTATGCCCAAAGGGCTATCAAACTGTGAATACTCTTTAATCCAGGAATGTCTCTACTGGGCTTATAATCCCAAAAAGATCATGAAAAAGAGAAAAGGATACACATGTGCAAAAATGTTTGTAGCAGTTCATTTTGTAGTACCAAGTAACTGGAAACTGAGTGGATGCCCTTCAGATAGAGAATGGCAGAATAAATTATGGTATATCATTATTATAGAATATTATCGTTCTATAAGAAATAACCAGTAGCATGATGTCAGAAAGCCTGGGAGCAACTCATGTGAACTGATGCTAAGTGAAGTCAGTAGAATTAAGAGAACATTGTACATAGGAAAAAAAAAAAAAAAAGAAAAAAAAAGATTAAAAAATGATCATTTCTAATGGACATGACTCTTTTGATCAGTGAGGTAATTAAGGCCATTCCCAATGATCTTGTGATGGAGAAAGCCATCTGCACTTAGAAAGAGGACTGTGGAGACTGAGCGTGGATCACAACATAGTATTTACACTTTTTTGCTGTTTTTTGCTTGCATTTCATTTTTGTCATTTTTTTTCCTTTTTGATTTGATTTTTCTTCTGCAGCATGATAATTGTTGAAATATGTATACTTTGAGATGCTAATAAAAAGTTATTAGAAATAATTCACAACTTTAGCAAAGTTGCTGGATACAAAATAAATCCACATAAATCCTCAGTATTTTTATACATCACCAACAAAATGCAACTGCAAGAGATAGAAAGAGAAATTCCATTCAAAATAAATGTTGAAAGTATAAAATATTTGGGAATCCATCTACCAAAGAATAGTCAGGAATTATATGAGCAAAATTACACAACGCTTGCCAAAAAAATAAAGTCATATTTAAATAACTGGAAAGACATTCAGTGTTTGTGGATAGGCCAAGAAAATTTAATAAAAATGACAATACTCCCAAAACTAATCTATTTATTTAGTGCTATACCAATCAGACTTACAAGAAACTATTTTAATGACCTAGAAAAAATAACAACAAAATTCATATGGAAGAATAAAAGGTCGAGAATAGAAAGGGAACTAATGAAAATAAAGTCAGATGAAGGTGGTCTAGGTGGACCTGATCTAAAGCTATATTATATAGCAGCAGTCACCAAAACCATTTGGTATTGGCTAAGAAATACACCAGTGGATCAGTGGAACAGATTAGATACAAAGGACAAAAAAGGGTACATCTATAGCAATCTAGTCTTTGACAAACCCAAAGATACCAACATTAGGGATAAAAATTCATTATTTGGAAAAAAAGTGTTGGGAAAACTGGAAATTAGTATGGCAGAAATTAGACATGGATCCACACTTAACACCATATACCAAGATAAGATGAAAATGGGTCCATGGTTTAGGCACAAAGAATGAGATCATAAATAGATTAGAGGAACATAGGATAGTCTACCTCTCAGACCTGTGGAGGAGGAAGGAATTTATGACCAGAGGAGAACTAGAGATCATTATTGATCACAAAATAGAAGATTTTGATTACATCAAACTAAAAAGTTTCTGTATAAACAATAGTAATGCAAACAAGATTAGAAAGGAAGTAAAAAATTGGGAAAATATTTGTATAGTTAAAGGTTCCAATAAAGGTCTCATTTCCAAAATATATAGAGAACTGACCCTAATTTATAAGAAATCAAACCATTCTCCAATTGATAAATGGTCAAAGGATATGAACAGACAATTCTCAGATGATGGTATTGAAATTATATCCACTCATATGAAAGAGTATTCCAAATCACTACTGATCAGAGAAATGCAAATTAAGACAACTCTGAGATACCACTACACACCTGTCAGATTGGCTAAGATGAGAGGAAAAGATAATGATGAATGTTGGAGGGGATGTGGGAAAACTGGGACACTGATACATTGTTGGTGGAGTTGTGAAAGAATCAGGCCATTCTGGAGAGCAATTTGGAACTATGCCCCAAAAGTTATCAAACTGTGTATACCCTTTGATCCAGCATTGCTGCTATTGGGCTTATATCCCAAAGAAATACTAAAGAGGGGAAAGGGACCTGTATGTGCCAAAAAGTTTGGGGCAGCTCTTTTTGTAGTGTCTAGAAACTGGAAGATGAATGGATGTCCATCAATTGGAGAATGGTTGGGTAAATTATGGTATATGAATGTTATGGAATAGTATTGCTCTGTAAGAAATGACCAGCAGGATGAATACAGAGTGTTTTGGAAAGACTTACATCAACTGATGCTGAGTGAAATGAATAGAACCAGAAGATTGCTGTACACTTCAATGTTGTATGAAGAAGTATTCTGATGGAAGTGGATATTTTCAACATAAAGAAGATCCAACTCACTTCCAGTTGATCAATGATGGACAGAAACAAGTACACCCAGAGAAGGAACGTTGGGAAGTGAATGTAAATTGTTAGCACTATTGTCTATCTACCCAGGTTACTTATACCTTTGGAATCTAATACTTAATGTGCAACAAGAAAATGGTATTTACACACATATATTGTATCTAGATTATATTGTAACACATGTAAAATATATGTGATTGCCTGTCATCAAGGGGAGGGAGTAGAGGAAGGGAGGGGATAATTTGGAAAAATGAATACAAGGGATAATGTTATAAAAGAAAAATCACTCATGCATACATAATGTCAAAAATTTATAAATAAAGTTAAAAAAAGAAGTTATCCGATTCAGCTTTCTCATATATAAGATGGAGGTAATATTGGTACCTAATGTATAGATCAAATAAGGTTATATTGGATATCCTAAAAGTTTTAGTGTGATTTAAGTTTTAATAGCTTTAAATTCCATAATAACTTCTGGGATGCCATGTATTAGGGAAGTTTCTGGCTGATATTAAAGTTCCATTAAATGTGAAAAAAAAAAAAAAGAAATATGTAAAGAAAATTTGAGCATTTTTAACATATATTGGATTACTTCCCATTTAGGGGAGAGGTAGGGTAAAGGGAAAGAGAAAATTATTTAGAATACAAGGTTTTGTAAAGGTGAACTTTGAAAACTATCTATAAATGTGTTTTGAAAATAAAAACCTTAATTTTTAAAAAGTTAGGGGTGATACAGGCTAAATGTACACTATTTCAAATCCTGATTCTTTTTTACAGCAAAACAACTATTTGGTCATGTATACATATATTGTATTTAATTTATACTCTAACATATTTAACATGCATTAGTCAACCTTCCATCTTGGGGGGGGTGGAGAAGGGGAAAAATTGGAATAAAGGGTTTGGCATTTATCAATGTTATAAAATTACCTATGCATATACCTGGTAAATAAAAATTATTTTAAAAAAAAGTTAGGGGTGATAGATCTTTGACGAAATTTAAATGGGGATAGAAATTCTTAGTGGTACATGCCATCAAACAAAAACTGGTTGTATATCAGGTCATAAAAACATCACTATCAAATGCAGAAAGGCAAAAATAGTAAATAAAAATTGTTTCAGATCATGATGCAATAAAAAATAAAAATAAATAACCATGGGAAAATACTCAAAAAATTAACTGAAAATTAAATAATATAATCCTGAAGAATGCATTAATCAAATAACAAATCATAAAAATAATTGATAACCATCCAAGAGAATGACAATACTGAGACAATATTCCAAAATTTAAGAGATGCAGCGTAAGTAAATCTTAGGGGATTTCTTTTTTTTTTTGTATCTCTGGATGCTTGCATGAATAAAATAAGGAAAATAAAACTCAATGAACTTGACATGCAACTAAAAAAGCTAGAAAAATAACAAATTAAAACACACCAATTAAAAACCAAATTAGAAATTCTGAAAATGAAAATAGTGATTATAAAATTGTAAGTAAGAAAAGTATTGAACTAATTAATAAACTAAGTTGGTTTTACAAAAAAAAAAAAAAAAATAGAATAAATAAACTTTTGGGTAATTTGATTAGAAAAAGGAAAGAAGAGAATCAGAGCCAAGATGGCAGAGAAGCCACACAGGACTTTCTAGGGTATCTCATTACCTCACTACCAACAATTTAATTCAGCCTCAAGAACAGTGTTGGGTAAAACCCATGAAAATTAGAAGTATAACAACTTACCAGCCAAAGAGAACCTGGAATTTCATCAGAAAAGGTCTGTCCCAAGGGGTGGGAAAAAAAAACAAAACAAAAAAAAACAAAACAGCTCAGACAGTGATAGAACTAGGCTAGCATATTGTATAGATTGGGCTGGGGAGGTCTCTGGGGTTAGAAAATCTACAGAGATGGATGATCCTAACATAGGCTGATTGCTCTACTATGCTTGCAAAACAGCAGATCATCAGAGAAATCAAAGCCACTTTAAAAAATGCCACAAACTATACTCTCCCCATAGCTAGCCAAAACTGGAAGTGACTCAGCAAAGATCAATGCATGGCTGTTCAGACTCATTCTGCTGCACTTGGCTTTTTCTTGGGGCAGTTAAGAACCTACAAAGCAGGGGGACACAGCCTGGGGCAGCCTCTAATCTGCACAATGGGGGGCTTGGCCTGAGGCAGTGGAACTTCCACAGCAGCAAAACTCCGCAGCAGCAGTTGTGCTTCCCGGGGCAGAGATACTTCTGATCTGTGGGCTGTGCACAGGGACTATTCGCTTGTCAGCTGCTAATATCCACAGTGGGCTTTGGACTAGGGTTGTGACACTTTCCTGTTCAGCCACTAGCCTCAGGGCAGTTGCTAGGCTACACAGTTGGGGCTCTTCACTGAGCACTTCCACAGCCCAGCCCTGCTAACCAGCTCTGAATCACTTCCAGTCAGGAGGGGAGAGAACTCTCTCCCAGAACACACTTGTACCTTTGCAACCTATTCAAAAGAAAGCTGACATCCATATACCTATCCCTGTTCTGTAGAGGAAGCTAGTTAGCTCCTTGCCCTGAAGGCACACATTATAGGTTTTTAAAAATGAGTAAAAATAATAATAATAATAATAAAAGGACAATCAATAGCTTCTATACAGAAAGAGAACAGGTTTGCAACCCCAAGGAGACTAATACCAGTCTCCAGATAATACCATGAAGGGGAATGTTACCTGGCCACTATCACATAACTCTCTCCTAGAAGAGACTATTAAAAACCTCAACAGAGAGAAGAAAAATGTGAAAAGGAAAGAGAAGCCATGCAAGAGAGCAACAAACTCCTGAAATGTGAATTAGAAAAGGTAAAGAATTCACAGGAAGTGCAGGGCCACAGAATTTGTGAATTGGAAAAGGTTAAAAAATCACTGGAAAGTAGGATTTGTGAATTTGAAAAGATAAAGAATAACCAAGAAAGTAGGATTTCTGAACTGGAAAAAGAAAATAACTCACTAATAAATAAATAAATAAATAGATAGATAGATAAAATAAAATTTAGTGAAATGGAAAAAATTCCATAGAGCAAAATAACTTGTTTAAAACTCAATTGGACATATACAAAAGAAGTAAAAAAAGCAAATGAAATGAAAAACATAACTCATTAAAAATCAGAATTGAACAAATAGAAATAAATGATTTATTGAGACAGCAAGAATCAGTCAAGCAAAACCAAAAAAATGAAAAGCTGAAGAAAAACGTCAAATATTTATTTGGAAAAATGACAGACCTGGAAAATAGATTTAGGAGAGATAATCTGGGGATTATTGGACTTCCTGAAAATTATGATAAAAAAAGAGCCTAGATAAATCCTTCTTGATCATGGTGTATTATCTTGGGGATGATTTTCTGTAGTCTTTTTGCCAATATCTTATTTAAGATTTTAGCATCAATATTCATTAAGGAAATTGGTCTATAATTTTCTTTCTCAGTCTTCGATCGACCTGGTTTAGGTATCAGTACCATGTCTGTGTCATAAAAGGAATTTGGTAGGACTCCTTCATCCCCTATTTTTTCAAATAGTTTATATAACATTGGGGCTAGTTGTTCTTTAAATGTTTGGTAGAATTCACATGTAAATCCATCTGGTCCTGGGGATTTTTTCCTGGGGAGTTGATTAATAGCTTGTTCTATTTCTTTTTCTGAAATGGGACTATTTAAGCAATTTTTCTCCTCCTCTGTTAATCTAGGAAGCCTATATTTTTGGAGGAAGTCATCCATTTCACTTAAGTTATCAAATTTATTGGCATAAATTTGGGAAAAGTAACTCTTTATTATTTTTCTAATTTCCTCTTCATTGGTGGAAAGATCCCCATTTTCATTTGTAAGACTAACAATTTGATTTTCTTCTTTCCTTTTTCTGATCAGATTTACCAAAGGTTTATCTATTTTATTGGCTTTTTTCATAAAACCAACTCTTGGTTTTACTTATTAATTCAATAGTTTTTTTTTTACTTTCAATATTATTCATTTCTCCTTTTAATTTAATATTTCAAGTATGATTTTTGGTTGGGGGTTTTTAATTTAGTCTTTTTCTAGCTTTTGAAGTTGCAAGTCTATTTCATTGATCTTCTCTTTATTTTATTCAAATAAGCCTCTAAAGACATAAAATTTCCCCTTATTACTGCTTTAGCTGCATCCCACAAATTTTGGTATGATGTCTCATTGTTGTCATTATCTTGAGTGAAATTATTAATTGTGTCTAAAATTTGCTGTTTCACCCAATCATTCTTTAAGATGAAATTATTTAGTTTCCAATTACTTTTTGATCTATTTACCCCTAACTTTTTGTTGAATGTAGTTTTTATTGCATCGTGATCTGAAAAGAAAGCCACTACTATTTGTTTAGTATTGATATGACTTCATTGTCTATGCTATTCTTTAGCAGGATGTAGTTTCCTTCCTTATCTGTTTTAATTAGATCAATTTTTGATTTTGCTTGATCTGAGATAAGGATGGCTACCCCTGCTTTTTTACTTCACCTGAAGCATAATAGATTCTGATCCAGCCTTTTACCTTTACTCTGTATGTATCTCTTTAAATGTGTTTCCTGTAAACAACACATTGTAGGGTTCTGACTTTTGATCCAGTCTGCTATCCCTCTCAGCTTAATGGGAGAGTTCATTGCATTCACATTTACAGTTAAATTACTAATTCTATATTTTCTCTCATCATAATACCCCCAGATTATTTTTTTCCCTTGCCCCCTCTGAATCCTTTCCCAAGTATTAAACTTATGGGCCTTACCTGTGTCACGCAGCCCTCCCTCTTTAGTATCCCTACCTCCTCCCTTTAGACCCCTTCCCCTTTTTTGTACCTTTCCCTTATTATTCTTTTCCTTTTCCTGTTTTCATATATGTCAATTATTTTCTCTTTGAGTCAATTCTGATGAGAGTAAGATTCACACAATGTCTCTCTCCATCTCTAATTTCCCTCAGATCTGATAGGGTTTTTTGCCTATTTGTAGAATGTAGTATCCCTTTTTTTATCTCCCCCTTTCCCTTTTTCTGATACTATCCCTTTTCCATTTCTATTTTCATTATTTATGTTATATCAAATTTGTAAAATCAAATTATACATGTGGATTTTATGTATATCTACATCAGACATATAATTCTCAAGAGATCCTTTTACATTTTTTCTACTTCTCTTGGTTGGAGATCAAACTTTGTGTTTAGATCCAGTTTTTTTCCTTAGAAACAAATGAAATTTATCTGTTTCATTAAATGTCTATCTTCTTCCATGGAAGAAAATGCTCAGCTTAGCTGGGTAGTTTATTCTTGGTTGCATTCCAAGTCCTTTTACCTTTAAGAATAGCAGATTCCAGAACCTTTGATCCTTTAGTGTGAATGCAGGCAGATCTTGATTGATCCTTACTGTGGCACTTCAATATTTAAATTGTTTTTTTCCTGGCTGCTTGTAATATTTTTTCCTTAGTCTGATAGTTCTGAAGTTTGGCTGCAATATTCCATGGAGCATTTTTTTAGGGTCTTTTCAGAAGGTGTTTGATGAATTCTTTCTAAGCCTATTTTCTATTCTGATTCTGTTACCTCTAGGCAGATCTCTTTGATGATTTCCAGTATAATAGCATCTAGGCTCTTTTTTTCATCATAATTTTCTGGAAGTCCAATAATCCTCAGATTATCTCTCCTAGATCTATTTTCCAAGTATGGTGTTTTTCCTAGTAGATATGTGATATTTCTTTCTATTTTTTTCATTTTTTTCATTTTTCTTGACTCATTCTTGATAGCTCAGGGAATCATTCATTTCTATTTGTTCAGTTCTGATTTTTAATGAGTTATTTTCTTCTTTAGCTTTTTTTTTTTTACTTCTTTTTGTATATTTCCAATTTAGTTTTTAAATGAGTTATTTTGCTGTATGGAATTTTTTTCCTTTTCACTAATTTTTTTTTAGTGAGTTATTTTCTTTTTTCCAATTCACAAATTCTCTTTCCCTGCACTTCTTTTAATTTTCTTTTTTTAAATCTTTTTCAGTTCTTCTTTCAGGAAGTTGTTATTCTCTTGCAAAGCTTCTCTATTTTTTCCCCATTTTCCTTCTAGCTCCCTTTTAAGATTTTTAATAGTCTCTTCTAGGAGAGCCTTTTGTGTTGGGGACCAACCATTATCTGGAGACTGTTGGCTATTAGTTTCCTTGGGGCTGAAAACTAGCTCTCTTTCTTTTCAGAAGCTATCAGTCATCCTTTTTTTTTTTTTTTTTTTTTTTACTCAATTTTAAAGCCTTTAACATTTGCCTTCAGGGCCAGAAGGTTATCACCTTCCTCTGCAGAACAGGGATAGGTGTATGGCTGGCCTATCAACCAGCTACAAGGAGTGGCCAGGTACAGCATTGTTCGGGGAAGTAGTTCCCCAAAGGAAGTGACTATAGATTCCTTCTACACAGAGAAAGAGAGGGATCTAACCCCGAGGAAGTTAACAGCAGAGAGTCAGCAGATAACAACCTAAAGGGGAATGATTCCTGGCCCCATCACATGACTCTCTCCATGAAGAGACTATTAAAAAGCTAAGAGAGTTTGAAGAAAAATGGGGAAAGGAAAGAGAAGCTATGAAATTGGATTTGGAAAAAATAAAGAATTCACAGGAGATGAAGGGAAACAAAATTAGTGAATTAGAAAAGGTAAAAAAAATCACAGGAAAGTAGGATTTCTGAATTGGAGAAGATAAAAAAGTCTCAAGAAAATAGAACTTCTGAATTGGAAAAAGAAAATAATTCTCAAAAAAAAAAAAATTAGGGAAATGGAAAAAAAAATTCAATAGAGCAAAATAACTCATTTAAAACAAAATTGGGCATTTACAAAAAGAACTAAAAACTGTGAATGAAGAAAATAACTCCTTAAAATTCAGGATGGAACAAATAGAAATGAATGATTCATTGAGAACCCAAGAATCAGTCAAACAAAACCAAAAAAAAAAAAAAAAAAAAAGATGAAAAGCTGGAGAATAACGTCAAATACTTACTGGGAAAATCTATAGACCTGGAAAATAGATCTAGGAGAGATAATCTGCGGATCATTGGACTTCCCGAAAACTATGAACAAAAAAAGAGCCTAGATTCTATTTTACAGAGATAATAGAAACAGAGGGGAAAGTAGATGTTGAAAGAATTCATCGAACTCCTTCTGAAATAGACCCTAAAAAAAGAACACCACGGAATATAGTGGCTAAGCTGCAGAATTACCACACAAAGGAGAAAATCCTGCAAGCAGCTAGAAAAAACCAATTTAAATACCAAGGTGCCACAATAAGGGTCACAAAAGATCTGGCTGCCTCCACATTAAAAGAGAGAAGGGCCTGGAACCTGATATTCCGAAAGGAAAAAGATCAAGGATTGCAACCAAGAATAAACTACCTAGCTAAGTTTAGCATCTTTTTCCATGGAAGAGGATGGTAATTCAATGTAATAGATGAATTCCATATGTTTCTAAGAAAAAAACCAGACTTAAACAAAAAATTTGATCTACATCCACAAGACTGAAGAGAAACAGAAAAAGGTACACAGAACCCTTGAGAACTATATCTCTGTTGTGGGTATATAGAGTGTACGCATTGATAATTTGATTTTACTGATATAAAAGAGAAAAGGTCAAGAATTGCAAGGGAACTAATGAAAAAAAAAGTCAGAGGAAGGTGGTCTAAGTGTACCTGATCTAAAGCTATATTATATAGCAGCAGTCACCAAAACCATTTGGTACTGGCTAAGAAATACACCAGTGGATCACTGGAACAGATTAGATACAAAAGATAAAAAAGGGTACATCTATAGCAATCTAATCTTTGACAAACCCAAAGATACCAATATTAGGGACAAAAATTCATTATTTGGAAAAAACTGTTGGGAAAACTGGAAATTAGTATAGCAGAAATTAGATATGGATCCACACTTAACACCATATACCAAGATAAGATCAAAATGGGTCCATGATTTAGGCATAAAGAATGAGATCATAAATAGATTAGAGGAACAGAGAATAGTCTACCTCTCAGACCTGTGGAGGAGGAAGGAATTTATGACCAGAGGAGAACAAGAGATCATTATTGATCACAAAATAGAAGATTTTGATTACATCAAACTAAAAAGTTTCTGTACAAACAATACTAATGCAAACAAGATTAGAAGGGAAGTAACAAATTGGGAAAATGTTTTTAAAAGTAAAGGTTCTGACAAAGGTCTCATTTCCAAAATATATAGAGAACTGACCCTGATTTACAGGAAATCAAACCATTCTCCAATTGATAAATGGTCAAGGGATATGAACAGACAATTCTCAGATGATGAAATTGAAACTATTTCCACTCATATGAAAGAGTGTTCCAAATCACTACTGATCAGAGAAATGCAAATGAAGACAACTCTGAGATACCACTACACACCTGTCAGATTGGCTAAGATGACAGGAACAAATAATGATGAATGTTGGAGGGGATGTGGGAAAACTGGAACACTCTTACATTGCTGGTGGAGTTGTGAAAGAATCCAGCCATTCTGGAGAGCAATTTGGAACTATGCCCAAAAAGTTGTCAAACTGTGCATACCCTTTGACCCAGCAGTGCTACTACTGGGCTTATATCCCAAAGAAATACTAAAGAGCGGAAAGAGACCTATATGTGCCAAAATGTTTGTGGCAGCTCTTTTTGTTGTAGCTAGAAACTGGAAGATGAATAGATGTCCATCAGTTGGAGAATGGTTGGGTAAATTATGGTATATGAATGTTATGGAATATTATTGCTCTGTAAGAAATGACCAGCAGGAGGAATACAGAGAGGCTTGGAGAGACTTACATCAACTGTTGCTGAGTGAAATGAGCAGAAGCAGAAGATCACTGTACACTTCAACAACAATACTGTATGAGGATATATTCTGATGGTAGTGGAAATCTTCAACATAAAGAAGAGCCAACTCACTTCCATTTGATCAATGATGGACAGAGGTAGCTACACCCAGAGAAGAAACACTGGGAAGTGAATGTAAATTGTTAGCACTAATATCTGTCTGCCCAGGTTACATGTACCTTCGGAATATAATGCTTATTGTGCAACAAGAAAATGGTATTTACACACATGTATTGTATCTAGGTTATATTGTAACACATGTAAAATGTATGGGATTGCCTGTCATTGAGGGGAGGGAGTAGAGGGAGGGGGGGATAATTTGGAAAAATGAATAAAATTTTTTTTTTTAATTTTTAAAAAAAGCAAAGAGGAAAAGTTCTGAAGCATTAATACCTCTAAATAGAAAGATACTATCTGTTTAAAATATTTGATCATACTTGGGAAAATGGAGAAGAGAATTTCAGTCTCCTTTCTGAATTTCCTTTGATTGATACATTCATATTTTTCTAACTATTTAAATATTGGATTTTGTTTTTCATTGTTTCAAATGTAAATTTTTGGCAGTCTGAATTAAGCTAACAGAATTCTCAATTCTGCAAATAAATCTCATTTGAGTAAATTAAAAAAAAAAAAAAAAAAAAAGAGTGTGTGCCTTATCCACCATCTTGGCTCCACATCCCAAACCAAATCATTCTTAAGGATGGGATTTTGAGTTTCCAGTTATTTTTTGGTCTATTTCCCCCTGGATTTTATGGAACATAATTTTCATTGCATCATGATCTGAAAAGAATGCATTTACTATTTCTGCCTTTCTGCATTTGAATTTGACGTTTTTATGTCCTAATATGTAGTCAATGTTTGGATAGGTTCCATAAACTGTGGAGAAGAAAGTGTACTCCTTTTTATCTACATTGAGTTTTCTCAATATCAATAATACCTAACTTTTCTAGTATTCTATTTGCCTCTTTGACTTCTTTTTTATTTATTTTTTGGTTTGATTTATCTAATTCTGAGAGTGAAAGATTGAGATCTCTCACTATTAGAGTTTTGCTGTCTATTTATTCTTGCAGCTCTGTTAATTTCTCTTTTAAGAATTTAGATGCGGAGGAGCTGAGCCAAGATGGAGGAGAAGATACACACGAATTTGTAAGCTCCCTTTTTCCCTCATTACAAATTAGTTAAATCAGCCTCAAAAATAACACTAGACTGATAGAAACCACAAGGATTAAAAGCACGACTTACATGCTGAAGAGAATCTGCAGTCTCTACAGAAAAGGTCAGTTCCAAGGGGAGGAAGAAAAAAGGCCAGCACAGATGGCTAGGTGTTAGCACACTGCGCCAATCGGGCTAGGGAGAACATTGGGATCAGAGAAGCCACTGAGATAGAGGAATCTGACACAGGTTGTTAGCTCTTCTCTGCTTATAAAACAGCAGTTCAAAAAGAGAAATCAAGCCACTTTAAAATATAAAGCTAGATCCTAGAACCACTCCAATCCAGAAGTAACCTAACAGATCTCAGCTGTGAAGCTGCCTTCAGCTGTCCAGGTCTTCACATTGGGGTAGTTAAGAACCTGAACAGTGGGGACACAGTCTGAGGCAACATCTAATCCACATAGGGCCAGGCTTAGCCTGAGGCTGTGGAACTCTAGCAGCCAAGGAATTCCCAGAGAAGCGGAACCTTTCAAGTAGGGACTGCAGTTTCCAGGCAGACACTTCCAGTTTGAGCACAGGGGCTTTTCATGTCAGCTGCTGATATACACGCCCCACAGGATGCATTGGCTGGGCTTTGTGCCGCCTTTACTGTTCAGTCTTAAACCTCAGGAAAGTCTCTAGGACTCACAGGGGGTCCTTCACTGAGCACCCCTCATAGTGAAGCCTTATCACGTCTGAGGCATTTCCAGGGAGGGGGGGGGTAATTCTCTCTCAGAGCTCTCTCTTAGCTCAAGTACAGGAGCCACTGCATCCATCCAATCTAAGAGGAAGCTGTTAAATAAGTAAATAAATAAACTTCTTACCCCAAGGGCAGACCCCAAAAGATTTTTAATCATGAGTAAAAAGCTGAAGAGAACCATTGATTCCTTCTACACAGAGAAAGAGCAGGTATCCAACACCAAGGAAGTTAACAGCAGAGAATCAGCAGATAACACTTTAAAGGGGAACGATACCTGCCTCCCATCACATAACTCTCTACTAGAAGAGACTATTAAAAAGTTAAGAGAGTTTGAAGAAAAATGGGAAAAGGAAAGAGAAGCTATGATAGAGAATAACAATGTCCTGAAATTTGAGTTGGAAAAAATAAAAAATTCACAGGAGGTGCAGGGAAACAAAATTTGTGAATTAGAAAAGGTTAAAAAATCACAGGAAAGTAAGATTTCTGAATTAGAAAAGATAAAAAAGTCTCAAGAAAACAGGATTTCTGAATTGGAAAAAGAAAATAACTCTTAAAAAAATATTGGGGAAATGAAAAAAAAATTCAATAGAGCAAAATAATTCATTTAAAAACTCAATTGGGCATATACAAAAAGAACTAAAACATGTGATTGAAGAAAATAACTCATTAAAAATCAGGATAGAACAAATAGTAATGAATGATTCATTGAGAATCCAATAATCAGTCAAACAAACAAAAAAAAAAATGAAAAGCTGGAGAATAGCATCAAATAATTACTGGGAAAATCTGTAGACCTGGAAAATAGATCTAGGAGAGATAATGTGAGGATCATTGGATTTCCCAAAAACTATGATCAAAAAAAGATCATAGAATGTATTTTACAGGAAATCATCAAAGAGAACTGTACAGAGATAATAGAAACAGAAGGGAAAATAGGCATTGAAAGAATTCATCGAACACCTTCTGAAAAAGACCTTAAAAAAGGAACTCCACGGAATATTGTGGCTAAGCTTCAGAACTACCAAAGGAAGAAATATTGCAAGCAGCTAGGAAAAAAAAAATTTAAATACCAAGGTGCCACAATAAGGGTCACTCAAGATCTGCCTGCCTCCACATTAAAAGATCAAAGGGCCTGGAACCTGATATTCCGAAAGAAAAAAGATCAAGGATTGCAACCAAGAATAAACTATCCAGCTAAGTTTAGCACTTTCTTCCATAGAAGAAGATGGTCATTTAATGAAACAGAGGAATTCTATTTGTTTTGAAGAAAAAAAACAGACTTAAACAAAAAAATTTGATCTACATACACAAGACTGAAGAGAAATAGAAAAAGGTAAAATGAACTCTTGAGAACTGTATCTCTGTTGTACATATACAGATAGTCCACATGGATAATTTAATTTTACTAATATGAAAAAGGGGGAGTAGTGAAGGGAAGGGGGTAATATCAGAAAAAGGGGAAGGAGTGATAAAAAGAGGGAAACTACATCCCAGGAAGAGGCTTAGAAAATATACCACATCTGAGGGAATTTAAAGAGGGGGAGAAACATTGTGTGAATCTTACTCTCATCAGAGTATGCTCAAAGAGTAAATAATTGACATTTTTTTTGTCAGAGAATTCTCTCTCAACTCCTTAAAAGGGTGGAGAGGAAAAGGGAAAAGGAAAAAGAAAATAAAGGAAGGACACAAGAAAAGGGAAGGGACTTGGAAGGAAGGGGGAGGGATACTAAAAAGGGAGGACTGTGCATCACAAGTGAGGTATGTAAATTAAATATTGGGGAAGGGTTTCAGGGGGGTCAAGGGAAAAAAGTACAATCTGGGGATAATATGATTGCAGGAAATACAGAATTAGTCATTTTAACTGTAAATATGAATGGGATGAACTCTCCCATCAAACGGAGACAGATAGCAGACTGGATCAAAAGTCAGAACGCTACAATATGTTGTTTACAGGAAACACACTTAAAGCAAGGAGATACATACAGAGTAAAGGTAAAAAGTTGGAGCAGAATCTATTATGCTTCAGGTAAAACCAAAAAACAGGGGTAGCCATCCTTATCTCAGATCAAGCAAAAGCAGAAATTGATCTAATTAAAGAGATAAGGAAGGAAACCTTATCCTGCTAAAAGGTAGTATAAACAATGAAGCCATATCAATATTAACATATACGCACCAAGTGCGTATCTAACTTTCTAAAGGAAAAGTTAAGAGAGCTGCAAAAAGAAATAGACAGTAAAACTATAATAGTGAGAGATCTCAACCTTGCACTCTCAGATTTAGACAAATCAAACCACAAAACAAATAAGAAAGAAATTAAAAAATAAATGGAACATTAGAAAAACTAGGTATGATAAACCTATGGAGAAAACTGAATGGGGATAGAAAGGAATATACTTTCTTCTCAGCAGTTCATGGAACTTATACAAAAATAGACCATATATAAGGATATAAAGATCTCAAAATTAAATGCAGGAAGGCAGAAATAATAAATGCCTTTTTCTCAGATCACAATGCCATAAAAACTACATTCAATAAAAAGTTAGGGGTAAATAGATCAAAAAGTAATTGGAAACTGAATAATCTCATCTTAAAGAATGACTGGATGAAACAGAAAATTATAGAAACAATTAATAATTTCACCCAAGATAATGACAATGATGAATCATCATACCAAAATCTGTGGGATGCAGCTAAAGTGGTAATAAGAGGAAATTTTATATCTTTAGAGGCTTATTTGAACAAAATAAAGAAAGAGAAAATTAATGAATTGGGCCTGCAACTTAAAAAGCTAGAAAAAGACCAAATTAAAAACCCCCACCCAACCAAAAATCAAACTTGAAATACTAAAATTAAAAGGAGAAATCAATAATATTGAAAGTAAAAAAAAAACTATTGAATTAATAATTAAACCAAGAGTTGTTTTTATGAAAAAGCCAATAAAATAGATAAAACTTTGGTAAATCTAATAAAAGGAAATAGGAAAATCATATTGTTAGGCTTACAAATCAAAAGGGGAATCTTTCCACCAATGAAGAGGAAATGAGAGAAATAATGAGTTACTTTGCCCAACTTTATGCCAATAAATTTGACTAGTGACATGGATGACTTCTTCCAAAAATATAGACTTCCTAGATTAACAGAGGAGGAGATAAATTGCTTAAATAGTCCCATTTCAGAAAAAGAAATAGAACAAGCTATTAACCAACTCCCCAGGAAAAAATACCCAGGACCAGATAGATTTACATGTGAATTCTACCAAACATTTAAAGAACAATTAGCCCCAATGCTATATAAACTATTTGAAAAAATAGGGGATGAAGGAGTCCTACCAAACTCCTTTTATGACACAGACATGGTACTGATAACTAAACCAGGTAGATCAAAAACTGAGAAAGAAAACTATAGACCAATTTCCTTAATGAATATTGATGCTAAAATCTTAAATAAGATATTAGCAAAAAGACTTCAGAAAATCATCTCCAGGATAATACACTATGATCAAGTAGGATTTTATACCAGGAATGCAGACAATTCTCAGATGATGAAATTGAAATTATATCTCACTCATATGAAAGAGTGTTCCAAATCACTATTGATCAGAGAAATGCAAATTAAGATAACTCTGAGATACCAGCTACACACCTGTCAGATTGGCTAAGATGAGAGGAAAAGATAATGATGAATCCAGCAGTGCTACTACTGGGCTTAGTATCCCAAAGAAATACTAAAGAGGGGAAAGGGACCTGTATGTGCCAAAATGTTTGTGGCAGCTCTTTTCATAGTGAGCTAGAAACTGGAAGATGAAATGGATGTCCATCAGATTGGAGAATGGTTGGGTAAATTATGGTATATGAAAGCTATGGAACATTATTGCTCTGTAAGAAACTGACCAACAGGATGAATACAGAGAGGCTTGAAGAGACTTGCATGAACTGATGCTGAGTGAAATGAGCAGAACCCGACGATCACTATACACTTCAACAACACTACTGTATGAAGATGTATTCTGATGGAAGTAGATATCTTCAACATAAAGGAGATACAATTCACTTCCAGCTGATCAATGATGGACAGAAACCACTACCCCCAGAGAAGGAACACTGGGAATTGAATGTAAAATATTGGCACTACTGTCTATCTACCCAGGTTACTTATACCTTCGGAATCCAATACTTAATGTGCAACAAGAAAATTGTATTTACACACATATATTACATCTAGGTTATACTGTAACACATGTAAAATATATGAGATTGCCTGTCATCTAGGGGAGGGAGTAGAGGGAGGAAGTGTATAATTTGGAAAAATGAATACAAGGTATAATGCTATAAAAAAAATTACTCATGTATATATACTGTCAAAAAATGTATACTTATAAAATTAATTAAAAAAAAGAAATACCAAAAAAAAAGAATTAATATGCTATACCACTTGGTGCATATATGATTAATATTGATATTGCTTCATTATCTATCCTATCATTTAGCAAGATATGGTACCCTTCCTTGTCTCTTTTAATTAGTTCAAAATTTTCTTTTTCTTGTTCTGAGATCAGGATGGCTACTCCTGCTTTTTTGACTTCACCTGAAGCACAGGAGATTCTGCTCCATCTTTATACCTTTCCTCTGTATGTATAGCCCTGCTTCAAGTGTGTTTCCTTTAAACAACATATGTAGGATTCTGGCTTTTATTTCAGTCTGCTATCTTCTGCCTTATTTGGGAGTTTATCCCATTCACATTTATGATTTAAATTACTAATTCTGTTTTTTTTGCCATCTTGTTAACCCCCACTTATGCTCCTTTCCTTCCCACTTACCCCCCTCCTCAGTATTATTGTGAGCACTAGCTTCTCACAGCCCTCCGTTTTTTAGTATCCCTCCCTCCACCTTAGAGTTCTTCCCCCTATCTTACCCCTTTTCCTCAGAATTTCTGTATTCACTTCCACTTAACTTACTCCTTCCCTTTTTACTTTTCCCCTCCCACTTTTCAATGAGGTGGAGAAGTTTCTCTAAAAATCTAATATGTCTAATATTCTTTTTGTTTAAGCCAGTTTTGATTACAGTAAAATACTATGTTCATCTCCCTCCATTCTTTCCCTCAGATATATTAAGTTTATTTTGCCTCTTCATGAGATGTGGTACCCCCACTTTACACTTTTTCTGGTATAATTTCATTTCCACGTCTATTTTCTTTTTTATGTTATAACTGTAAAGCCAAATTATATATGCATTGTTTATGTATATTAATAACAGATATATAGTTCCCAAGATTTCTTTTTATCTTTTTATGTTTCTCTTGAGTCTTATATTTGATCTTTTTGTTTCATTCTCTTTTTTTTTTTTCATCAGAAATGGATGAAATTCACTTATTTCATTGAATGTCTATCTTCTTCTCTGGGAAAAAATGCTCATTTTGGCTGGGAAAGTTAATCTTGCCTGCATACCAAATTCCTTAGCCGTTTGGAATATCAGATTCCAGGTCCTTCAATCCTTGAATGTGGATGCTGCTAGATCCTGAGTAATCCTTATTGTGGCTCCTCTATATGAACTGTTTTTTCTAGCTGTTTGTAGTATTTTTCCTTGATCTGATAGTTCTGGAATTTAGTGACAATATTTCTTGGAGATTTTATTTTGAGGTCTCTTTCAGTAGGTGATCGAATAATTCTTTCAATGGCTATTCCACCCTCTGTTTCTATAATATCTTGGCAGTTCACTTTGACAATTTCTTGAAAAATAGTGTCTAGGCTCTTTTTTTTTAATCATAATTTTCAGGAAGTCCAATAATTCTAAGATTATTCTCCTAGATCTATTTTCCAGGTCTGTTATTTTCCCAAGTAGATATTTAACAATTTTCCATTGTTTCATTTTTTTGGTTTTGCTTCATTGATTCTTGGTGACTGCTCAAGGCATCCATTTCCATTTTCAATTCTGATTTTTAATGAATTATTTTCTTCATTTACTTTTTTAAAATTTTTTTTTTTGTAATTGTCCAATTGAGTTTGTAAATGAGTTGTTTTGTTCTATGGATTTTTTTTTCCCATTTCACCAATTTTATTTTTAGAGAGTTAATTTATTTTTCCAATTCACTAATTCTATTTTTCTTAGAATTATTTACCTTTTCCAATTCATTAATTCTATTTTTCAAGGATTTGAATTCTTTATCCACTCTGTCTTTAAATGAGTTGGATGACTTATGCAGACCTTCTTGATAAGTTTCCCTTTCCTTTTCCCATTTTTTTTCTAGCTCTCTTGAAGGAGCATTTTTAATTTCTTCTGTAAGAGTCTTTTGTGGTGGGGATCAGATCATATCTCCCTTTGGGGATTCAACTGGAGACAATCTGTTTTTAGTCTCCTCAGGGTTTTGAAGTCTGTTCTCTATCTATATAGAAGCTATCAATAGTTAGAGAGTGCTTTAATTTTTTACTCATTTTGACAAAAAATAATCAAAGAAAACAAACAAATGAAATAAAGCAAATGAGGACTGCTTTTTGGGTAGTGTGTTGTTACCAAGCTTCCTCTAGAGACTACAGGAAGTAGCAGTGAAGCAGCAGTAGAACAGTAATGGCTGTACTGCCTTCACAGTGGGTTCTCTCTGAGAGAATGCTGAATCATTCTGGGTGCTAGATGACTGTGTTCAGGTCTTGAGAGACTCCAGTGTTTCTGGACTGAAGTCTTTATCCCCTGTGTTTATAGCTTCTCTGCTGATCTACTGGCTTGCTTCAAGAGCAAAGAAGTTCACACTAAGCAATGTTCTCCACTCAAATTTTCCAATGGCTGAGACTACATCCCACCCTGCTCCAGTTTGCTCAATGTGTTGCTTTCTATGCTCTTGCCTGCCTGTGGTCTGCACCTGGTCTAACCATCTGTGCCCATGAGCAAAAACAGACCTTTTCTTGTGAATTTTGAGGATATCTTCTGTTGGTTATGTATGTGTGGGTTTTTTTCAATCAAGCACTAATTTCAAGGCCATATCATGAAAAAAAGTAGTCTGAGGGCAAGGAAGAGCTTTAGATAGATGAGTGTGTCCTCTCTGCCATCTTGGCTGGAAGTCTTAAATCTATTTCTTTTTTTTTTTTTTTTTTTTTTCCTTGATCTAAGGTGATCATTGCTACCCTTGATTTTTTTTTCTTTTTTACCTCAGCTGAAGCTTAAGAAATTTGCTTTAACTTTTTATCTTTACTCTAAATGTATCACTTCTTTAAATGAGTTTTTTGTAAACAACGAATTGTAGGATTCTGGCTTTTAATCCAGTCTATTATCGGCTTCTGCTTTATGGGAGTGTTTATCCCATTCACATTCATAGACAGAATTTCTATCTTTATATTTCCTGCATCCCCAGTTATATTTTTTCTCTTCCCTTACCCCTTTTCCTTCCTGTCCAATATTTTGTCACTGATAATTCCCTCCCTCAAACATCCCTCCCATTTAACAGCTCTCCCTTTTTATACCTTTTCCCTTCTCCTTCTCTTATCCCTTCTATTAGCCTCCTTCTTTTCCTTTCCCCCTTCCCTCCTATTTCCCTATAGGGTGAAATAAGTTTCTCTGTAAAGATCTGAAAAATCTCTCTTTGAGCCAAAATTAATGAGTGTAAGATTCACACAATACTCAATCACCCCCCCTCTTTCTTTCATTTGCAAAATGTCTTTTTTGCCTCCTCATGAGCTGTAATTTATCCCATTTTAATGGTTTTCCTTTTCTTCCAGTAAAATGACCATTCCTCCTGTAATTTCTTTTTTTAAATCATTACAATAAAATCAAATTTTATCTATATACTCTAAGTATGCCCATAAGACAGATACAGATCTCAAGAGTTAAACATATCATTTTCACATATAGGGATATAAGCTTTTTAATGTTTAAAAGTCATTTTGTCTTTCCTTTTTACCTTTTTTGCTTCTCTTGAGTTCTATATTGAAAGGTCAAATTTTCCATTTGGCTCTGATCTTTTCATCCGAAATAGATGAAGTTCATCTATTTCATTGAATATCCATTTCTCCCCCTGAAAAATGATGCTCAATTTTGCTGGATAATTGATTCTTGGCTGAAATCCAGATTATTTTACCTATTGGAATATCTGATTCCATGCCCTTCAATATTTTAAAGTGGAAGCTTCTAGGTCCAAGGTAATCCTGATTGTAACTCTTCAATATTTGTATTGTTTCCTTCTGGCTGCTTAAAATATTTTCTCTTTGAGTTGATAATTTTGAAACTAAGTTACTAAGCTACAATGTTCCTTGAAATTTTTATTTTGGGGTCTCTTTCAGGAGTCAGTGGATTCTTTCAATGACCATTTTACCCTCTGATTCTAGGACATCTGATCAGTGTCCTTGATGTTTTCCTGAAAGATGATGTCTAGGATCTTTTTTTTTTTTTTTTTTTTTTTCATGATTTTCAGGAAGTCCCATAATTTTAAATTTGTCTCTCTAGATCTATTTTTCCAAGTTAATTGTTTTCCCAATGAGATATTTTACATTTTCTTCTAATGTTTTCATTTTTTTTAAAGTTTTGTTTCACTGATTCTTGAAGTCTCATTGATTCATTCACTTCTACTTATTCAATTCTAAAATTTTGTTAAATATTTCCTTTTGTATTTGATCAATTGAAATTTTTTATGATGTGTTTTGTTCATTGCATTTTTTCCCATTTCACACATTTTGTTTTTCTATGAATTGATTTATTTTACATATCTATATTTTAAGGAGTAATATGCTTTTTCCATTTTCATTAAGTGTATTTTTTTTAGTTTTCTTTAAATAATTTCCTATTTCCTCTTGCAAATATTTCATTTTCTTTTCCCATTTTTTTCTGTCTTGTAAGATTCTTTTTTGAATTCTTCCAAGAGAGCCTTGTGAAATGGGGACCTTTTCCTATCAACCTTTCGGACTTCATCTGGAGCTAGCTGACTTTTAGGATTCTCAGGATTTGAGATCTGTTCTTTTCTTTTTGCTTCATTGCTCATTTTTTAAGGTTGAGATCTCCTGTTAATGTAAAGGGGTGATAACTGCTTTAGTTTGCTCTGAGGCAGTTCTGCTGACTGAATTCTGGGGCTGAGTAAACATGGCCTGGTGCTGCATTCTTCTTGACCTGAGAGGCTCTCAATTTGCCTTTTGTATTACTTTTGGATATCTCACACCAAATCTGCAAAATCACCCATTTGCAACCAGGACAGAGTAGCCCAAGAGCTTCACAGTAGATCCCCTAGTTCACAGAAACAGCAAAGCCCTGGACCCCCAACCAACTTCCTACTGTGGAGTCTGCACTATGGTGTGGGCTTTGCATCTTCTTCCCTTGATCAATTTAAACAGACCTTTTCTAAAGTTCTTCCACAGTATCTTCTTCTGGAAATTTGTTTTGGGCTCATCACTCCAAAATCAGTTTACAAGCTTAATCTGCTGTTGGCTTGAGAGAAGATTAGAGGAGGTCACACAAAGCTATATTTGCTCTCCCTCATCTTGGCTCCATCCTAATGATATAATGTTCTTTCCTTTCTCTTCTTTATTGTGATAAAATTGGAGTTAATTGACTTGACAAAGGTAACAGAGATTGCAAGTGTCAAGTGGCTGAGATTAATTTGAACTCAGGTCTTCCTGACACCAGGGATGGTGCTTTACCAATGCCCTTAGCAATGTAATTTTCTATTACAAGGTATAGAAACTATGTCAAACACAATTAATATTACCACAACATTTAAAGTTTTTCCCTAAATGTTTTCCCCCATAATTATCTAAAGGAGTAGTAAAAGAATTATGAAATAAATTTTATGGATAAGACATTATTACTAAGAGATTATTAGAATGAGAAAGCTATGACTAATTTTTCTGTTCTTACAGAATTAGGAAGACTGATTTGATGAGGAAGACATAATTTGAACTCATGGGTCCCACTGAAAATTTAATGATATTTTCCCTACAATATGCTGCATGAAAAACAATTTTGTCAGAAAAATATTCATCTGAAAAGCACAAAATATACATATGTGCTTCCTTTCCATTTTGCCTTCCTTCTTTTTGCCCTTTTCTTCTTCTTTGTTCTCTTTTTAAATTTCCTTTCTTCATGATTAACATTGCCAATTTAAAAAAAAATCATATTCCTCCCCTTAATATTATTAAATATGTAATTTCTTTAAATTTTTCAGCAAGAATTGATCATTCCAATTCTTCTTTGAGTGAACTGCTATCCTATTTAATATGGCTAAAGTTGCTTCATGAGCTATATTTAATGTGATCAGAGAATCATAAAATATAGACAAAAAAGCATTAATAAATAATAAATACCATCAGAGGGTAGCTACAGATGCAATAAGGTTATTCATACTGACTCCATATATAGAGTTTGATCTTGGGCAGACTAAAATCTACTCAATATATTCCCTATGGTATATGGAATATGAAAACTACAAAGATAAATAATAGAGATAACAATGAAAAATACATTATTGCTTGACAATCGGATTTTTTTACCAGCCATATTTCCAATATAAGTATTAATGTAGTATAAGAAAACTAGAAAACAATAATAAAATGTATCTCTATATTAAAATTAAAAAGTATAAAGTAAAGATCATTTGGGACTCCAGACTTTAGAATGACATGAATCTATTTAATGTGTACATGCATAATGTCCACTTTCTCCTACTTGAAGAAGGAAGTTTGGCTTTGTCTAAGTGAGGAGGGGATGGGGGAAAGAAAGATATTACACTAAGAATCTTATAAATACATCATTAATTACAAATATGTCCCTAATCCATCCAACTCTGAGAAGTAGGTCTTATTATTTATCCTTATTTTATGATTAAGCAACTGAGGCAGAGAGAGGTAAAGTGACTTGCTGATAGTCATGTTGCTATTAAGAATTTGAGGCTAGATTTGAACTCAGGTCTTCTTATTGCAGGCCTTGTTTTCTATCCACTATTCCCTTTAGTTTCTTGAAATGCTAAAGTTCTGATTCTAAGACTCCATGTCATAAAAGTACCAACCAATCAGAATAAAATGCAGGTATCATAAAGATAGTTTTAGTTTGCCAGTGATACCTATCTTCTATCAGACACATGATGTACTCAGAATCTCAACTGAAATATACTTTCTTAAATAGACTTTATTTTTAGACATGGCCATAGTAAGAATTTATATTGCTTGATTATGCATATTTGTTAGTAGGATTTTTTTTGTCTTATTTCATTTGAGCTGAAAGGAATTGAAATAGCATAGGGTTCCCCTGTATCCTCCCACCATAGGATAAGAATAGAAAAAAAAATCAACAATAAGCAGGATAGCTTTAAAAGTTTAAAAATGGAATTTCTTTCATACTTAAAAAAGAAAACTCTGCATAGTGGAGATTCACAGTTTCATGTAAATATTTTTCTGTTTTACAATATTTAGTATATGGAAATGCTCATTTTATTTTGTTTTAAATTCAGAATAGAAATACATATGTAAGTATATACATACATATATATGCATACATAGACACATAGATGAGATAAGAAAAAAATTCATTGGTCAGAAAGGTTCAAAAGTTCCTTTTTGAATCAAAGACCCATGTCTACTCCATAGTTACAATAAAATGAGATAAATCTTAAAAAAAAAAAAAAATCCAGCTACAAAGGCATTCAGGTAGGTCAACAGAACAAGCTCAAACCTATATTACACTTGATTCAAAAGATCTTCTGAATGTCAAGTAAGTCTTGGGACATTTCCCTAGATGGCCAACTTCACATTGGATTGAGGATCAGAAAGATTTGAGGATTCCATATTTACTTAATTTGTGCATTTTAAAATGCTAGAAAACATCCACATTAAAATATATATTCTGTTCATAATTTGAATTAAATTATGCTTACAATTACATTAATTTAATGTGTAGACAATAACTTCATGTTGTACAGATGCATATAAATTATTTGAAGTAGGCTTTTTAGTCAGATTATCTTGAAAAATTTGAAAACTCCATTTAATTACAATGAATTCATAAGTACATTCCCCAGTAGATCAGATGTTTGCTTGGTTTGTTCAGCTTTGTTTCTTACTTTAATTTACTAGCCCTAATATAGTAGATATGATTCTTGAGGATGCCTGGGATCATTGTGATTATCCTGGCAATTAAGGAAAATACAAATGATCATTGTTTCAGTCAAGGAAGAATTGCTACAGAATTTTATGCACTTCATAAATGTGTATTTTCTTCAATCTATTTCTCTGTGTGTTTGATGCTATTGGGATATGAATATGAAATCCTGTTATTACATATCCATAGGGTGACAAAAGACCAGAAAGCAAAGTCAACTCTTTAACATATCATCTAATTAGAAAAAATGATGTATTCTGGAGGTGAACCAATCCTTCTATTCTGAGAACTGCTCTATGGGATTGTATTGGCATGAAGATGTGGAGGCAAATGTGATTTGGTCCCAGAATAGCTTTTTATTATAAGGTCATTACATACTAAGCAAGTAATTAGCAAGTATTTAATTAACTTGCATTAATGAATGTAATATGTTGGATTCTCACTTGGAATATTTAATTTGGGATGTCACAAAGAAAATTAGTGAAGTCAGATTTGTATCAGAGGAAATTCAGTGTAAGATTTTAATATATTCACTAATTAATTTGACTAATGGATGTACATGCTAAATGTTTAATGTAAACATAATGCAACAAAAATAGAGTATTCACTTCCAAATTTAATCACTTGAAACAAAACATTCATATTTAACTATCTAGAAGTAGACATTTTTGAAATTTCTCTAAATTTTTTTTATTTAGAACTTGCACCTAAAAATCATTTTTATTATAACTTTTTATTTACAATATATATGCATAGGTAATTTTTCAGCATTGACAATTGCAAAATATTTTGTTCCAACTTTTCCCCTTCTTCCCCTCATCCCTTCCCGGAGATGGCAGGTTGACCAATATATGTTAAATATGTTAAAGTATAAGTTAAATATAATATATGTATCCATGTCCAAACAGTTATTTTGCTGTACAAAAAAAATGAACTTTGAAATAGTCACAATTAGCCTATGAAGGAAATCAAAAATGCAGGTGGACAAAAATAGAAGGATTGGGACTGCTATGTAGTGGTACATAGTCATCTCCCAGAGTTCTTTCACTGGGTGTAGCTGATTCAGTTCATTATTGCTCTATTGGAACTGATTTGGTTCATCTCATTGTTGAGGAGGGCCACATCCATCAGAATTTATTATCATATAGTAGTATTGTTGAAGTATATAATTGTTAGGATTATTACTAGGTGCTAAATCAGTTGTCTGGTACTTAATAATTCTCTAGCTCAGAGTTCAAATCTTTAAAGGAGTTTACACCTTTAAAGGAGATTGCTCATTGGTTCTTTAAGGAGTTCCCACAAGCCCATTTTCTGGGAAGATATAAGGAGCCAACATTGAGTGGGGAAGTCAGTCTGGAAGGAGTCTGATGTGAGTCAAGGGGAGAACTTCAGGGAAGCTCAAGGAGATTCAGAGCTGGGATTCAGTGGATTCGCAAGTCCAGCAGATTCACAAGTCTAAAGGAAAAGCCTGCTCATGGATTTCCTGGAGATTCACATCTAGGATTGAATTCTGGGAAACCCACAATCCCACACTCTTGGAGGCAGAGTCTGATTCATTCCCATGTCTACCTTAGTGCTTGCTGGAGGTTTTGGATTCTGAGGGAGCTAGAGACTGAAGCTGGATGGAGAAATTCTGACATGAAATAAAGCCAAGGCTGCCTCCAGAAGTTCCCTAAAGAAATCTCCTCCCAGAGAATGGTTGCAGTCTAGAGAAACAGAACATCTCCTGGTCCTGCTCATTTCACTCAGTATCAGATCAAGTAAGTCTCTCCAGGCCTCTCTGAAATCATCCTGTTGGTCATTTCTTACAGAACAATAATATTCCATAATATTCACATACCACAATTAATTCAGCCATTTTCTAATTGATGGGCATCCACTCAGTTTCCAGTTTCTGGACACTACAAAGAGGGCTGCCACAAACATACAAACATTCTTGCACATACAGGTCCTTTTCCCTTCTTTAAAATATCTTTGAGATATAAGCCCAGTAGTAACACTACTGGATCAAAGAGTATACATAGTTTGATAACTCTACAAATCATTTATTAAGCAATCTTCTTTAATTCAGCTCAGTAGGCTTTGAGCCCACTTACTATTAGGTTACTAGTAACCATGAGCAATATCATCCTAAAACAACTCCCATCAATGACTCATTACCATTCTTTTGAGGAGATAAGAGGAAATGATACAAAGGAAGATGGGGAAGGCCCATAACATCTCCTGCTTTCTTTTGTTTTAGAACATGATGATCATGACTTCCCTGACTTCTGAAGGTGAGAACTCCAAAAGAGGAGGTGATCACACCTTCCCTAATTCCTCAAAAAAGGGATGAAAACACCATAAAAGGAGGTCATCGTACCCTCCCTGACATCTCAGGAAGGGAGATAAAAACACCAAAGAAAATGGTAAATCAGATTAGCAGGTTTCTGAAGGGATTCACTTGAAACAGGTATATATAAATCCATCAGTATGGGAGGTATTACACATCAATTACATAAGCACATACTTGCATAGGTTAGTAGAGACGTAACAAATAACATGAATCAAAATGAGGAAATTATACATGTCCATAAGTCCTAGAAATAGTCCAAAAGGAATCTATTATTCATTACTTCATGTGCCAGGAATCCAATAATTCCTGCACATTTTAAAGTCCTGCAATAGTTTCATGTTATGTTAGGGAATCCAGTGATTCCTGCAGATTTTGTTCTTATATCTTCTCCTTTGTTTCAAGGTTTTTCCTTTTTTTCTGTCTCTCTCTGATGGACAAGGCAAATATGGCTCATTGGCACCCATCTGATTCCTTCTCCATGTGTAGAAAGACAAGCAACTCTTCTGGCCAAGATGGCGGTATGGAGGCAGACAGCTGCTTGAACTCTGCTTTTTCTCTCAAGACTTACTTCATGACAAGCCTCTGAATTAATAATTAATTAATACTTGAACAGAAAAGAAACCCACAAATAAGCACCAACAGAAGACATCCTTGAAATTAGCCAGAGAAGGTCTGTGTTTGCTCAGGGGAGGGTGGAACAGACTGGGCACAAACGGAGGGCAGGCAGCCAGAGAAAGACAGGCAGTACAACTGCAGACCGGAGTGGGGAGGGGTACAATCTCGTCTGTTTCTGCAAAAAGTCCTTTACCCCAGAGTGGATACTCCATCTTGGCAGCAAGCCAGGAGCAGCAGAGAAGGTGTAATTACCAGAGGTTGAAGAATAAAAGCCCAATAGCTAGCATCTCTCAGAACCTGGCCACCCCACCCCCACCCAGAGTGATTCAGCGTGGTCTTAGAGCCTCAGAGCGCAGACACAGCACAGCCATTGCTGACCTATTAGTGCCTCCCTACTGTCTACCTCTGTCTGTAGAGGAAGCTCCTTAACAACATCCAGCCCCATCCCCACTAGAGACAGACCAATTGTTTCTCTTGTCAATTTGTTTTCTTTGATTCTGCTCTGACAAAATGAAGAAAAAATTCAAAAGGGCTCTAACCATTGACAGCTTCTGTATGGATAGAGAGCAGACTTCAAATACTGAGGAGACTAAAAGCAGATTGTCTCCAGAGGAATCCCCTAAGGGAGATATGATATGCTCCTCAATACAAAAGAATCTCATAGAGGAAATCAAAAAGGTTCTCACAAGAGAGCTAGAAGAGAAATGGGAAAAGGAAAGGGAAGCTTGGCAAGAGAGCCTGGAGAAGTCATTCCACACATTTAAAGACAGAGTGGATAAAGAAAACAAATCACTGAGAAATAAGTTAATTGGAAAAGGTAAACAACTCCAAGGAAAACAGGATTAGTGAGCTGGAAAAAAGAAAACAGCTCTCTAAAAAATAAAATGGATGAAATGGAAAAAAAATTCCATAGAAGAAAAAACTCACTTAAAAACTCAATTGGACAATTTTAAAAAGATATTAAAAAGTGAGTGAAGAAAATACATCATTGAAAATTAGACTAGAACAAGTAGAAATGAATGACTCAAGGAAAAACCAAGAAGTAGTCAAGCAAAACCAGATAAACAAAACAATTGAAAAGAATGTCAAGTACCTTATTGGAAAGACAACAGACCTGGAAAACAGAATCAGGAGAGACAATTTGAGAATAATCAGGTTCCCTGAAAAATGTGAGGAAAAAAAGAGCCTGGACACTATTTTCCAGGAAATTATCAAAGAGAACTGCCCAGACATTTGGGAAACAGAGGATAAAATAGACATTGAAAAAAATTAATCGAACACCTACTGAAAGGGACCCTAAAATCAAAATACCAAGAAATATAGTGGCCAAGTTCAAGAACCATTAGGACAAAGGAAAAAATACTGGAAGCTGCTAGAAAAAAGCAATTCAGATATGGAGGAGCCACAATAAGGATTAGACTCTGCTAAAAAGCTATTAGAAGTACTTCAGAACTTTTGCAAAGTTGCAGGATGCAAAATAAATCCATGTAAATCCTCAGCATTTTTATACATTACCAACACAATCCAAGAGCAATTGATACAAAGAGAAATTCCATTCAAAATAACTGTTGATAGTACAAAATATTTGGGAATATATCTACCAAAGGAAAGTCAGGAATTATATGAGCAAAATTATGAAACACTTGCCACAAAAATAAAGTCAGATTTAAATAATTGGAAAGACATTGAGTGTTCTTGGATAGGCCGAGCAAATATAATTAAGATGACAATACTCCCTAAACTAATCTATTTATTTAGTGCTATGCCAATCAGATTCCCAAGAAACTATTTAAATGACCTAGAAAAAAATAACAACAGCATTCATATGGAACAACAAAAAGTCTAAAATTTCAAGGGAAGTAATGAAAAAAAAAATTAAATGAAGGTGGTCTAGCTGTACCTGATCTAGAACTATATTATAAAGCAACAGTCACCAAAACAATTTGGTATTGAATAAGAAATAGACTAGTTGATTAGTGGAATAGTTTAGGTTCACAGGGCAAGATAGTGAATAAAAATAGCAATCTAGTGTTTGACAAACCCAAAGATCCCAGCTTTTGGGATAAGAATTCATTATTTGACAAAAACTGCTGGGAAAACTGGAAACTAGTATGGCAGAAACTAGGCATGGACCCACATTTAACACCACATACAAAGATAAGATCAAAATGGGTCCAAGATTTAGGCATAAAGAACGAGATCATGAATAAATTAGAGGAACATAGGATAGTTTACCTCTCAGACTTGTGGATGAGGAAGGAATTTGTGTCCAAAGGATAACTAGAGATCATTATTGATCACAAAATAGAAATTTTTGATTACATCAAATTAAAAACGTTTTGCACAAACAAAAGTAATGCAAACAAGATTAGAAGGGAAGTAACAAATTGGGAAAACATTTTTACAGTTAAAGGTTCTGATAAAGGCCTCATCTCCAAAATATACAGAGAATTGACTTTAATTTATAAGAAATCAAGCCATTTTCCAATTGAAAAATGGTCAAAGCATATGAACAGACAATTTTCAGATCATGAAATTAAAACTATTTCCATTCATATGAGTGTTCCAAATCACTATTGATCAGAGAAATGCAAATTAAGACAACTCTGAGATACTACTACATACCTTTCAGATTGACTAAGATGACAGGAACAAATAATGATGTATGTTGGAGGGGCCGTGGGAAAACTGGGACACTGATTCATTGTTGGTGGAGTTGTGAAAGAATCCAACCATTCTGGAGAGCAATATGGAATTATGCCCAAAAAGTTATCAAAATATGCATACCCTTTCATCCAGCAGTGCTACTTATATCCCAAGGAAATACTAAAGAAAGGAAAGGGACCTGTATGTGCCAAAATGTTTGTGGCAGCCCTTTTTGTAATGGCTAGAAACTGGAAAATGAATGTATGTCCATCAATTGGAGAATGGTTGGATAAATTATGGTATATGAATGTTATGGAATATTATTGTTCTGTAAGAAATGACCAGCAGGAGGAATACAGAGAGGCTTGGAGAGACTTACATCAACTGATGCTGATTGAAACGAGCAGAACTAGGAGATCATTATACACTTCAACAATGATACTGTATGAGGATGTGTTCTGATGGAAGTGGATAGCTTCACCATAGAGAAGAGCTAATCCAATTCCAATTGATGGATGATGGACAGAATCAGCTATACCCAGAAAAGAACACTGGGAAATGAGTGTAAACTGTGAGCATTTTTCTTTTGTTTTTCTTCCCAGATTACTTTTACCTTCCAAATACAAGTCTTCCTTTGTAACAACAACAACAACAACAAAATTCGGTTCTGCACATATATATTGTACCTAGGATATACTATAAGATATTTAATATATATGGGAATTCCTGCCATCTAGGGGAGGGGATGGTGGGAAAGAGGGGAAAAACTTGGAACAGAAGGGAGTACAAGGGATAATGTTTAAAAAAAAATATTACCTATGCATATGTACTGTCAAAAAAAATGTTATAATTATATAATTAATAAAAAAATATTTAAAAAAAGAAAGACAAGCAAACTCTTTCTCCCAAGTAGTTAACCTATCTAATCCCTTCCATTTACCACTTTCAGGATTTCTCCTCATCACCTGGGAATTATATTGAAGTTGCTTGCATTGGACCGTGCCCTTTTCTTGGTTTAAAAAAGCCTATATTCTCTGCAATTGTAATCCCTTTCTCCCATCTGATTGCTTTTTTGCTGATTCATCACATCAGAGTCCTGAAGTTCTAAAGGTTTAACCTCAGTTGCCATTATGCTCCACCTGGCTTTTGTTTAATATCTTGAAGCTGGGCCCTGCCTCTCATTTCCCTGGGTAAATCAACATTCTGAGGCCCAGTGGAAAACTCGGTTGCATTTTGGACATAGGGTTTTAGGTCTTATTCTCTCACCCTGTCTTCTTACTCTATCTCTATTCCTATATTGAGCTCTCAGATGTCCTCCTTTTCCACATTGAGAGCATAGCCGAGTCTCTCTAGAAATCCCTTGCTAAGAAGGACTCGGTCTTTCCATGTTCATCATAATCTGGGTATAATAAGCATTTGTGCCCACTGTGACACAGCATATTATGATCTCCTCTAAAGGAGCATCTTTGTGTAGTGCCCATATAATTTTTTGGCAAACCTCATTAGCATTTTCCTTAGCCAGTTGTCTTATTATAATTCTTGTAGCTGCATTTTCACCAATGGTTCTTGTGACAGCTGTTTGCAAGCATCCCACAAAATCAGCAAAAGATTCATTAGGACCTTGCTCTATTTTTGTGAAGGATTCCCCTTCACCTTTTCCTTGGAGGGAGCACCAAGCTTTGATTGCAGTAGCAGCAATTTGCTCATACACTGTCATGGGATAATTAATTTTTGCTGAATTTACAGCATACTGACCTTCACTTGCCAGTTGGTCAAAGGTGATTTGTATATTAACTCCGGTTTGCTTATTGTGTTGGGCTTGAATCCTGCATAATTCACTGTACTCTGAAAGCCACAAGAAGTTTTGTCCAAGTTCTAAACATGTCCTTGATATGGATTTCCAATCACTAGGGGTTAAGATTTTATAAGCCAAATTCTCTAGTGACATCTTAACATAAGACGATGCACCCCTATAAAGAGTGGAACCCTAATTTCTGGGTCATATGTGAAGGTTTTTGGTCCCATGTTCAGACACAAAAATGTAATGTTCTCTCTAAAATGTAATGTTCTCTACTGAGGCTTTTTTGGGGGTCTCTGGAGGCAGCCTTCATTTCAGTTCAGTAATCACCACAAGTAAAACCAGGTGTTAAAGTTCAAATGTCTCTTTCAAAGTCTTGTCTCCTTTCCTGAGGCCTGGCTAGCTTTCTTATAGACTAGATACTTTATTATCTCCTTCCTGGGGCTGGACAGCTTTCTGGATAGCCTTTCAGTCTGGCCTTGGTTTTAGTGGAGGAAGTGCAGGAGTCCAGGCCAGCCACCAGGAAGATCAAAGATGGATTTGAATTTCTCACCTTGATTCTGAGAGCTTAAGTTCCTGTTGCCAGTCCTTTGCCTTTTCTCCAAATGTTTCTGAATCTTCCTGGCTGTGGCCTGTAGCTTATATACTCCACACTGAGTACAAACCAATCATTATATCATTATGAAACCATTATTTGTTGTAGGATTAAATCAATGCTAAACTAGATTTCACCATTGTCTCCTCAATTCCACTTAGTACCTTGTTTCAAGTTCTGGCCTCTAACATCTACTTGTAGGATTAAATCAATCATACGGAACCATGCTAAATTAGATAACTATTGTCTCTATCAATTCCATTGACTTAGTAGATTTTAAGAATACTTTGTTCAAAGTTCAGAGTTCTGGCCCATAATAATTATACTTACAAGTTGCAATCAAAAACCCTAAAATTACCAATTATGCATTAACTTTATGAAACACATTCATATATATAATTTTCTGCTTGAATTACTTATTTGTACTGGCCTTCCTAGAGGTCCCTGTTCAGGGTGCCAAAATAGACTGTCCGGACTAGCTTGCTGGAGGATCCCAAGACCAGCCTTTTATGGGTCTTACTGAAAGAATGAAGGAGGCAGAAGACTCAGAGGATGTTCAAATATGGAGTATCCTTTTTTTAAGTCCTCTCAGCCCTTAAATACCTTGGTATGATTACATCATACAGCACCATAAGTATGTGCCAGCTAGAGATCCATTATATCATCACATCACACTGAGAAAGTACTTACTATAAGCACTCTGCTATTGATATGTAAATGCTTCTTACTATAAAGATACTTTGCTTCAAGTAGAAAACAGATGGTCATGCCCTCCTTGACTTCTCAGGAAGAGTGAGAGCACCAAAGGGAGAAGGGGAGACAAACCAGACATTTTCAGCAGGTTCCCTTTAGGCTGAAGGTCTTATACCTTACCCAGATTTCCTTTACTATCTGCGGCCCACTACATTTATTCAATTGACCTATAGTATATCACAGAGTGTATTATTACTATGTATGGACACACAATGGAACAGGTCATAATGTGTTAATGAAATCTTTGTGTAACTCAATGCTAGCCTACTAATCTTCCAAGAGAATACTAATAAATTATAGGCATACCAATAAAGTGCATGGGTTGTATTGTCTAACAGTACTATTTCACTCTTATTATACAGACAACTTCTTATTTCCCCCAATCATATGCCTATCTGATCATAACTTATAAACAGATCTCCTGCCCGAGTCTTTATTGTATGATTTTGATAATAAGTATAAAGATTTAGCAAATGAAAAAGGTGTTGTTACCTTAAAGCAAGAGGGAATATTCTAAAATTAAAAACAAATCAGTGTTTATACAAGGAATCAAAAGTAATCTTGATTACAATAAATTTGCATTTATTTAAAATGTTCTGAAAAGAATTTCCCTTAATTATGAGAGATTACTGTAAGCAGGATTTACATTTAAATCAGGAATCACTCTGGGGCGGAGCAAAGATGGCAGAGAAGATATAGGCGAATTTGTAAGCTCGCTTTTTCCCTCATTACCAATTAGTTAAATCAGCCTAAAAAATAACGCTGGACTGATAGAAACCACAAGGATTGGAAGCACAATGTACTAGCTGAAGAGAATCTGGAGTTTCAACAGAAAAGGTCAGTTCCAAGAGGAAGAAGAAAAAAGGCCAGCACAGATGGTTAGGTGGTAGCACACTGTGCTGATCAGGCTGGGGAGAACTCTGAGAACTCTGGGATCATAAAAGCCACAGAGATAGAGGAATCTGGCATAGGCTGTTAGCTCTTCTTTGCCTATAAAACAGTAGTTCAGAAGAAAAATCAAGCCACTTTAAAATATAAAGCTAGATCCTAGAACGACCCCAATCTGGAAGTGACCTAACAGATCTTGGCATGGCTGTGCAGCCGCTTTCTTCTGTCCTGGCTTCACCTTGGGGTAGTTAAGAGCCTGAACAGTGGGGACAAAGTCTGAGGCAACATCTAATCCACAGAGAGCCAGGCTTAGCCTGAGGATGTGGAACTCTAGCAGCCAAGGAATTCCCAGAGAAACAGAACCTTTCAAGAAGGGACTGCAGTTTCCAGGCAGATACTTCCAGTTTGAGCACAGGGGCTTTTCATGTCAGCTGGTGATATCCATGCATCACAGGACCTATTGGCTGGGCTTTGTGTCGTCTTTACTGTTTAGTCTTAAACCTCAGGAAGTCGCTAGGACACACAGTGGGGTCCTTCACTGGGCAACCCTCACAGCACAGGCGTGCTATTCACCTCTGAGGCACTTCCAGGGAGGGGGAGGGGAACTCTATCCCAGAGCTCTCTCTTAGCTCAGGCACAGGAGCCACTGCACCTATCCAGTCTGGGAGGAAGCCAGTAAAGAAATAAATAAACTTCTTACCCCAAGGACAGACCCCCAAAATTTTATAACTATGAGTAAAAAGCTGAAGAGAACCATTGATTCCTTCTACACAGAGAAAGAGTGGGGATCCAACCCTAAGGAATTTAACAGCAGAGAGTCAGCAGATAATAGCCTAAAAGGGAATGATACCTGCCCCCCATCACATAACTCTCTCCATGAAGAGACTATTAAAAAGTTAAAAGAGTTTGAAGAAAAATGGGGAAAGGAAAGAGAAGCTATGATAGAGAATAACAATGTCCTGAAATTTGAGTTGGAAAAAATAAAAAATTCACAGGAGGTGCAGGGAAACAAAATTTGTGAATTAGAAAAGGTTAAAAAATCACAGGAAAGTAGGATTTCTGAAATGGAAAAGATAAAAAAAGTCTCAAGAAAGTAGGATTTCTGAATTGGAAAAAGAAAATAACTCTCTAAAAAAAATTAGGGAAATGAAAAAAATTCAATAGAGTAAAATAATGCATTTAAAAACCCAATTGGGCATATACAAAAAGAACTAAAACATGTAAATGAAGAAAATAACTCATTAAAAATCAGGACGGAACAAAGAGAAATGAATGATTCATTGAGAACCCAAGAATCAGTCAAACAAAACCAAAAAAAAAAAAAAAAAAAAAAAATGAAAAGCTGGAGAATAACATCAAATATTTACTGGTAAAAATCTATAGACCTGGAAATATATCTAGGAGAGATAATTTGAGGATCATTGGACTTCCTGAAAACTATGACCAAAAAAAGAGCCTAGATTCTATTTTACAGGAAATCATTAAAGAGAACTGTCCAGAGATAATAGAAACAGAAGGGAAAATAAGCATTAAAAGAAGTCATAGAACACATTCTGAAAAAGACCCTAAAAAAAAGAACTCCATGGAATACTATGGCTAAGCTGCACAATTATCAAACAAAGGAAAAAATATTGCAAGCAGCTAGAAAAAAGCAATTCAAATTTCAAGGTGCCACAACAAGGGCCACTCAAGATCTGGCTGCCTCCAAATTAAAAGATAGAAGGGCCTGGAACCTGATATTCTGAAAAGCAAAAGATCAAGGATTGCAACCAAGAATAAACTATCCAACTAAGTTTAGCATTTTCTTCCATCGAAGAAAACGGTCATGTAATAAAACAGAGGAATTCCATTTGTTTCTAAGAAAAAAAAACAGACTTAAAAACAAAAAATTTGATCTACATCCACAAGACTGAAGAGAAACAGAAAAAGATAAAAAGAACTCTTGAGAACTGTATCTCTGTTGTGGATATACAGAAAGTCCACATGGATAATTTGATTTTACTAATATAAAAAAGGGGGAGTAGTAAAGGGAAGGGGGTAGTATCAGAAAAAGGGGAAGGAGTGATAAAAAGAGTGAAACTACATGGCAAGAAAAGGCATAGGAAAATATACAACATCTAAGGGAATTTAGAAAGGGGGTGAAACATTGTGTGAATCTTATTCTCATCAGAAGAGGCTCAAAGAGTAAATAATTGACATAATTGTTTTTCATAGAATTCTCTCTCACCTCACCTCAATAAAAGGGGGGAGAGGAAAAAGGAAAAAGAAAAGGGGAATAAGGGAACGGACTTGGAAGGAGGAGGGGAGGGATACTAAAAAAAAAAAAAAAGGGAGGGCTGTGCATCACAAGTGGGATCTATGAATTAAATATTGGGGAAAGGGTTCAGGGGGTTCAAGGGAAAAAAGCATAATCTGGGGGTAATATCATGGCAGGAAATACAGAATTAGTAATTTTAACTGTAAATGTGAATGGGATGAACTCTCCCATCAAACGAAGACGGATGGCAGAATAGATCAAAAGTCAGAACCATACAATATGTTGTTTACAAGAAACACACTTAAAGCAGGGAGATACATACAGAGTAAAGGTAAAATGTTGGAGAAGAATCTATTATGCTTCAGGTAAAGCCAAAAAAGCAGGGGTAGCTATCCTTATCACATATCAAGCAAAAGCAGTAGTTGATCTAATTAAAAGAGGTAAGGAAGTAAACTATATCCTGCTAAAAGGTAGCATAGACAATGAAGCTATATCAATACTAAACATATATGCACCAAGTGGTATAGCACCTAACTTTCTAAAGGAAAAGTTAAGAGAGTTGCAAGAAGAAACAGACAGTAAAACTATAATAGTGGGAGATCTCAACCTTGCACTCTCAGATTTAGACAAATCAAATCACAGAACAAATAAGAAAGAAGTTAAAAAAGTAAATAGAACATTAGAAAAACTAGGTATGATAGACCTTTGGAGAAAACTGAATGGTGATAGAAAGGAATATACATTGTTCTCAGCAGTTCATGGAACCTATACAAAAATTGGCCATATATTAGGACATAAAGATCTCAAAATTAAATGCAGGAAGGCAGAAATAATACATTCCTTCTTCTCAGACCACAATGCAATAAAAAACTATATTTAATAAAAAGTTAGGGGTAAATAGACCAAAAAGTAATTGGAAACTGAATAATCTCATCTTAAAGAATGACTGGGGAAGATGGCGCGATTTAATCAGCCTCAGAAATAGTGCTGGACTGATAGAATTCACATGGACTGGAAGCACGACTTACCAGCTGAAGAGAATCTGGAGTTTCAACAGGAAACGTCAGCTCCCAGGGGAGGAAGAAGAGAGGCCAGTGCAGACGGTGGGGTAGTGGCACACTGTGCCGGTCGCACTGGAGAGGGCTCTGGGATCAGAGAAGCTACTGAGATAAAAGAATCTGGCACAGGCAGTTAGCTCTTCTCTGCTTATAATACAGCAGTTCAGAAGAGAAATCTAAGCAACTTTAAAATTTAGACTCAGATTGGATCTTCCCAGATCCTGGGAGTGACAAAGCAGATCTTGGCACTGTGTAGTTAAGAGATTGAAAAGTGGGCAGGGCAGTAACTCATAGTGCCTGGCTCTGCTGGAGGCTGTGGAACGGAAGTCCCAAAGAAGCGAAACCTTTGAACTAGGGACCGCCGTTTCTGGCAGACACTTCCAGTTTGAGCGCAGGGGCTTTTCACGTCACCTGCTGCAGACATCCACGCCCCACCGGGACACATAGGCTAGGCTTTCAGTTGCCTTTACTGTTCAGTCTCAAACCTCAGAGAAGCCGCTAAACACAGCACCCTCAAAGCACAGCAGTGCTGATCACCTCTGAGGCACTTCCAGGAGGGGGTGGGGAACCCTCTCCCAAAGCTCTCTCTTAGCTCAGGCGCAGGGGGCGCTGCATCCATCTAGTCTGGGAGGAAGCTAGTAAAGAAATAAATAAATAATTTCCTACCACAGGGACAGACCCCAAAAGATTTTTTAAGTATGAGCAAAAAGCCCAAAAAAACTATAGATTCCTTCTACACAGAGAAAGAGCTGGTATCCAACCTCGAGGAAATTAACAGCAGAGAGTCAGCAGATAACAACCTAAAGGGGAATGATTCCTGACCCCCATCACATAACTCTCTTCTTAAAAAGACTATTAAAAAGTTAAGACAGTTTGAAGAAAAATGGGGAAAGGAAAGAGAAGTTATGATAGAGAATAACAACGTTCTGAAATTGGAGTTGGAAAAAATAAAGAATTCACAGGAGATGCAGGGAAACAAAATTAGTTAATTAGAAAAGGTAAAAAAAATCACAGAACAGTAGGATTTCTGAATTGGAGAAGATAAAAAAGTCCCAAGAAAATAGGATTTCTGAATTGGAAAAAGAAAATAATTCTCAAAAAAAAAAAAAAAAAAAATTAGGGAAATGTTAAAAAATTCAATAGAGCAAAATAACTCATTTAAAAACGAAATTGGGCATTTACAAAAAGAACTAAAAACTGTGAATGAAGAAAATAACTCTGTAAAATTCAGGATGGAGCAAATAGAAATGAATGATTCACAGAGAACCCAAGAATCAGTCAAACAAAACAAAAAAAAAAAAATGAGAAGCTGGAGAACAACGTCAAATACTTACTGGGAAAATCTATAGACCTGGAAAATAAATCTAGGAGAGATAATCAGCGGATCATTGGACTTCCCGAAAACTATGACCAAAAAAAGAGCCTAGATTCTATTTTACAGGAAATTATCAAAGAGAACTGTCCAGAGATAATAGAAACAGAGGAGAAAGTAGATGTTGAAAGAATTCATCGAACTCCTTCTGAAATAGACCCTAAAAAAAGAACACCACGGAATATTGTGGCTAAGCTGCAGAATTACCACACAAAGGAGAAAATCCTACAAGCAGCTAGAAAAAAACAATTTAAATACCAAGGTGCCACAATAAGGATCACACAAGATCTGGCTGCCTCCACATTAAAAGATCGAAGGGCCTGGAACCTGATATTCTGAAAGGCAAAAGATCAAGGATTGCAACAAAGAATAAACTACCCAGCTAAGTTTAGCATTTTTTTCCATGGAAGAAGATGGTTATTCAATGAAATAGAGGAATTCCATATGTTTCTAAGAAAAAAACGAGACTTAAACAAAAAATTTGATTTACATCTACAAGACTGAAGAGAAACAGAAAAAGGTACACAGAACCCTTGAGAACTATATCTCTGTTGTGGGTATATAAAAAGTATGCATGGATAATTTGATTTTACTGATATAAAAAAAAAGGAGGGGGTGTAGTAAAGGGAAGCAGGGAGTATCAGAAAAAGGGGAAGGAATGATAAAAAGAGGGAAACTACATCCCAGGAAGAGGCATAGAAAACTCACCATATCTGAGGGAATTTAGAGAGGGGGAGAATCACTGTGTAAATCTTAGTTTCATCAGAAGAGGCTCAAAGAGTAAATAATTTTCATATTTGTTTTTCAGAGAATTCTCTCTCACCTCATTAAAAGGGGGGAGAGGAAAAGGGAAAAGGAAAAGGAGAATAAAGGAAGAGACATGGATGGAGGGGGGAGGGATACTAAAAAAAAATAAGGGAGGGCTGCGCATCACAAGGGGGGTCTATAAATTAAATATTGGGGAAGGGGTTCAGGGGGGTCAAGGGAAAAAGCATAATCTTCGGATAATATGTTGGCAGGAAATACAGAATTAGTAATTTTAACTGTAAATGTGAATGGGATGAACCCTCCCATCAAACGGAGACGGATAGCAGACTGTATCAAAAATCAGAACCCTACAATATGTTGTTTACAAGAAACACACTTAAAGCAAGGAGATACATACAGAGTAAAGGTAAAAGGTTGGAGCAGAATCTATTATGCTTCAGGTAAAGCCAAAAAAGCAGGGGTAGCTATCCTTATCTCAGATCAAGCAAAAGCAGAAGTTGATCTAATTAAAAGAGATAAGGAAGGAAACTATATCCTGCTAAAATGTAGCATAAATAATGAAGCCATATCGATACTAAACATATATGCACCAAGTGGTATAACATCTAACTTTCTAAAGGAAAAGTTAAGAGAGTTGCAAGAAGAAATAGACAGTAAAACTATAATAGTGGGAGATCTCAACCTTGCACTCTCAGATTTAGATAAATCAAACCGCAAAACAAACAAGGTAGAAATTAAAAAAGTAAATAGAACATTAGAAAAACTAGGTATGAGAGACCTTTGGAGAATACTGAATGGCAATTGAAAGGAATATACTTTCTTCTTAGCAGTTCATGGATCCTAAACAAAAATTGACCATATATTAGGACATAAAAATCTCAAAATTAAATGTAGGAAGTCAGAAATAATAAATGCCTTCTTCTCAGACCACAATACAATAAAAGCTACATTCAGTAAAAAGTTAGGGATAAATAGACCAATAAGTGATTGGAAACTTAATAATCTCATCTTAAAGTATGACTGGGTGAAAGAGCAAATTATAGAAACAATTAATAATTTCACCCAAGATAATGACAATAATGAGACATCATACCAAAATCTGTGGGATGCAGCTAAAGCAGTAATAAGGGGAAATTTTATATTTTTAGAGGCTTATTTGAAGAAAATAGAGAAAGAGAAGATTAACGAATTGGGTTTGCAAATTAAAAGGCTAGAAAAAGACCAAATTAAAAACCCCCAACCAAAAATTAAACTTGAAATACAAAAATTAAAAGGAGAAATCAATAATATTGAAAGTAAAAAAAAAAACTATTGAATTAATAAATAAAATCATTGGTTTTATGAAAAAGCCAATAAAATAGATAAACCTCTGGTAAATCTGATCAGAAAAAAGATATAGGAAAATCAAATTGTTAGTCTTACAAATGAAAAGGAGAATCTTTCCACCAATGAAGAGGAAATTAGAGGAATAATAAGGAGTTACTTTGCCCAACTTTATGCCAATAAATTTGATAACTTAAGTGAAATGGATGATTTCCTCCAAAAATATAGTCTTCCTAGATTAACAGAGGAGGAAATAAATTGCTTAAATAGTCCCATTTCAGAAAAAGAAATAGAACAAGCTATTAATCAACTCCCCAGGAAAAAATCCCCATGACCAGATGGATTCACATGTGATTCTACCAAACATTTAAAGAACAATTAGCCCCAATGCTATATAAACTATTTGAAAAAATAGGGAATGAAGGAGTCCTACCAAACTCCTTTTATGACACAGACATGGTACTGATACCTAAACCAGGTAGAGGGAAAACTGAGAAAGAAAATTATAGACCAATTTCCTTAATGAATATTGATGCAAAAAAGCTTAAATAAGCTATTAGCAAAAAGACTTCAGAAATCATCCCTAGGATAATACACTATGATCAAGTAGGATTCCTACCAGGAATGCAGGGCTGGTTTAATATTAGGAAAACTATTAGTATAATTGACCATATTAATAATCAAATTAATAAAAACCATATGATCATCTCAATAGATGCAGAAAAAGCATTTGACAAAATCCAACATCCATTCCTACTAAAAACTCTTGAGAGTATAGGAATAAATGGATTATTCCTTAGAATAATCAGGAGCATATATTTAAGACCGTCAGTAAGCATAATATGCAATAGAAATAAACTGCAACCTTTCCCAGTAAGATCAGGAGTGAAATAAGTTTGCCCACTATCACCATTACTATTCAATATAGTACTAGAAATGCTAGCCTCGGCAATAAGAGCCGAGAAAGAGATTCAAGGAATTAGAGTAGGAAATGAGGAAATCAAACTATCACTCTTTGCAGATGACATGATGGTATACTTAGAGTACCCCAAAGACTCTGCTAAAAAGCTATTAGAAATCAGAATTTTAGCAAAGTGGCAGGATACAAAATACATCCACATAAATCCTCAGCATTTTTATATATCACTAACAAAATGCAACAGCAAGAGATACAAAGAGAAATTCCATTCCAAGCAAATGTTGAGAGTATAAAGTATTTGGGAATCCATCTACCAAAGAATAGTCAGGAATTATATGAGAAAAATTACAAAACATTTGCCACAAAAATAAAGTCAGATTTAAATAATTGGAAAGACATTCAGTGCTCTTGGATAGGCCGAGTGAATATAATAAAGATGAAGTACTCCCCAAACTAATCTATTTATTTAGTGCTATACCAATCAGACTCCCAAGAAACTATTTCAATGATGTAGAAAAAATAACAACAAAATTCATATGGAAGAATAAAAGGTCGAGAATTGCAAGGGAACTAATGAAAAAAAAAAAAAAAACTCAGAAGAAGGGGGTCTAAGTGTACCTCATCTAAAGCTATATTATATAGCAGCAGTCACCAAAACCATTTGGTACTGGCTAAGAAATAGACCGGTAGATCAGTGGAACAGATTAGATACAAAGGACAAAAAAGGGTACATCTATAGCAATCTAATCTTTAACAAACCCAAAGATACCAACATTTGGGACAAAAATTCATTATTCGGAAAAAACTGTTGGGAAAACTGGAAATTACTATGGCAGAAATTAGACATGGATCCACACTTAACACCATATACCAAGATAAGATCAAAATGGGTCCATGATTTAGGCATAAATAATGAGATAATAAATAGATTAGAGGAACAGAGAATAGTCTACCTCTCAGACCTGTGGAGGACGAAGTAATTTATGACCAGAGGAGAACTAGAGATAATTATTGATCACGAAATAGAAGATTTTGATTACATCAAACTAAAAAGTTTCTGTACAAACAATACTAATGCAAACAAGATTAGAAGGGAAGTAACAAATTGGGAAAATATTTTTAAAAGTAAATGTTCTGACAAAGGTCTCATTTCCAAAATATATAGAGAACTGACTCTGATTTGTAGGAAACCAAACCATTCTCCAATTGATAAATGGTCAAGGGATATGAACAGACAATTCTCAGATAATGAAATTGAAACTATTTCCACTCATATGAAAGACTGTTTCAAATCACTACTGATCAGAGAAATATAAATTAAGACAACTCTGAGATACCACTACACACCTGCCAGATTGGCTAAGATGACATGAACAAATAATGACGAATGTTGGAGGGGATGTGGGAAAACTGGGACACTGATACATTGTTGGTAGAGTTGTGAAAGAATCCAGCCATTCTGGAGAGCAATTTGGTACTATGCCCAAAAAGTTATCAAACTGTGCATACCCTTTGACCCAGCATTGCTGTTATTGGGATTATATCCCCCCAAAATACTAAAGAGCTGAAAGGGACCTGCATGTGCCAAAATGTTTGTGGCAGCTCTTTTTGTTGTAGCTAGAAACTGGCAGTTGAATGGATGTCCATTAATTGGAGAATGGTTGGGTAAATTGTGGTATATGAAGGTTATGGAATATTATTGCTCTGTAAGAAATGACCAGCAGGAGGAATACAGAGAGGCTTGGAGAGACTTACATCAACTGTTGCTGAGTGAAATGAGCAGAATCAGAAGATCAATATACACTTCAACAACAATACTGTATGAGGATGTATTCTGATGGAAGTGGAAATCTTCAACATAAAGAAGATCCAACTCACTTCCAGTTGATCAATGATGGACAGAAATAACTACACCCAGAGAAGGAACACTGGGAAGTGAATGTAAATTGTTAGCACTACTGTCTATCTACCCAGGTTACTTATACCTTTGGAAGCTAATAATTAATGTGCAACAAGAAAATGGTATTTAGACACACACACACACACACACACACACACACACACACACACACATACACACAAAAGAATGACTGGCTAAAACAGCAAATTATAGAAACAATAATTTCTCCCAAGATAATGACAATGATGAGACCTCATACCAAAATCTGTGGGATGCAGCTAAAGTGGTAATACAGGGAAATTTTATATGTTTAGAGGCTTATTTGAACAAAATAGAGAAAGAGAAGTTTAATGAATTGGACCTGCAACTTAAAAAGCTAGAAAAAGACCAAAAGACCCCCAACCAAAAGTCAAACTTGAAATACAAAAATTAAAAGGAAAAATCAATAATATTGAAAGTAAAAAAAAAAAAAAAAAAAAAAAAAAAAAAAAAAAAAAAAAAACTATTGAATTAATAAAAACAACCAAGAGTTGGTTTTATGAAATAGCCAATAAAATAGATAAACCTTTGGTAAATCTGATTAGAAAAAGAATGAGATCATAAATAGATTAGAGGAACAGAGAATAATCTATTTCTCAGATCTGTGGAGGAGGAAGGAATTTATGACCAGAAGAGAACTAGAGATCATTATTGATCACAAAATATAAGGTTTTGATTACACGAAACTAAAAAGTTTCTGTACAAACGATACTAATGCAAACAAGATTAGAAGGGAAGTAACAAATTGAGAAAATATTTTTACAGTTAAAGGTTCTGATAAAGGTCTCATTTCCAAAATATATAGAGAATTGACCGTAATTTATAAGAATTCAAACCATTCTCCAATTGATAAATGGTCAAAGGATATGAACAGACAATTCTCAGATAATGAAATTGAAATTATATCCACTCATATGAAAGAGTGCTCCAAATCACTACTGATCAGAGAAATATAAATTAAGACAACTCTGAGATACCACTACACACCTGTCAGATTAACTAAGATGACAGAATCAAATAATGATGAATGTTGGAGGGGATGTGGGAAAACTGGGACACTAATACATTATTGGTGGAGCTGTGAAAGAATCAGGCCATTCTGGAGAGCAATTTGGAACTATGCCCAAAAAGTTATCAAACTATTCATACCCTTTGATATAGCATTGCTACTATTGGTCTTATATCCCAAAGAAATACTAAAGAGGGGAAAGGGACCGGTATGTGCCAAAATATTTGTGGCAGCTCTTTTTGTAGTGACTAGAAACTGGAAGATGAATGGATGTCCATCAATTGGAGAATGGTGGGGTAAATTAGGGTATATGATGCTGAGTGAAATGAATAGAACCAGAAGATTGCTGTACACTTCAATGCTGTATGAAGATGTATTCTGATGGAAGTGGAAATCTTTAACATAAAGAAGATCCAACTCACTTCCAGCTGATCAATGATGAACAGAAACAACTACCCCCAGAGAAGAAACACTGGGAATTGAATGTAAAATATTAGCACTACTGTCTATCTACCCAGGTTACTTATACCTTCGGAATCCAATACTTAACGTGCAACAAGAAAATTGGATTTACACACATATATTATGTCTAGATCATACTGTAACACATGTAAAATGTATGGGATTGCCTGTCATCTAGGGGAGGGAGTAGAGGGAGGGAAGGGATAATTTGGAAAAATAAATACAAGGGATAATGTTATAAAAAAAATTACTCATGCATATATACTGTCAAAAAATTTATAATTATAAAATAAATAAATAAATAAACCTGGAATAAATAAATAAATAAAGCTAGATTTGCAGATTATTTCACCTTATTGCATAACAGTCTATAAGATGAGATTTTGCCTTAGAAAATAAAAGTTCGTTTTTGATTTAAAAAAAAAAATCAATGGCAATCTAGGTGTCTTTATACTGTTTAGTCACATATATTATAGTTATAATGCAGCCTGCTGTTGAATATTTTATCAGTTCATTTGTAAAATATTCATTAAATATGATTTCAATGAATGTGTACATTATTTTCTAAACATTTTATAGATAAGAGAAAGTAGCCATATGGGATATTAATTATTGCTATAGCCTTGGTTGCCTTTTTTGTGTAACTAAGTGGTTATTATCCCTCCCCACCAAGCTTTTCTCCCCACTCTCCACTTCCTCAATTACATATATTGAAAAAAATAGTCCACAGTTCCTTGAAAAATATTTTTTTTAAAGAAAGAAATGCCTTTAAAGAACAATTTTGGGGGAGGGGTGGCGCCAAGATGGCAGAGAGCAAACAAGTGTCTGTGTGACCTCCTCTGAGTTTCCCTCAAATTGACAGCAGATTGAGCCTGTAATTTGGTTTTGGAGTGACAGAATGCACAAATATTTGGAATAAAACCAATTTCCAGAAAAAATATACTGTGCAAGAACTTGAGAAAAAGTCTGATTTAATCAGGCAGAGGGAGAGGTTGCCATGCCCAGGGAACTCCATGGCAGGAAGTTGGAGTGGGGAACTAGGGTTTTGTTGCATCTGTACATAGGGAAATTTACTGCAAGGCTCTTATGCTACTCTGTCTTGGCTGCAAACCAGCACTTAAGCAGATTTTCTGTAAGTTACCCAAAAGCAAATATAAATGTCAAATTGTAGGCCAGTAGGCCTGGAAGACATAGCCAAGCTTATGCAGCCCTGAAATCACTCAGCAGAATTTCCCCAGGGAAAAGTAAAGCAACTTATGACCCTTTGCATTAAGATCAGAGCTCAAACTTCAGAAAAAAGCAAAACGAACTCTGATCATAGACATCTTTTATGGAGAAAAAATAGAGTTCATACCGTAAGATTCCTAAAAGCAAATCATGACCCAGTGAAACCCAAAGGTTGATGTAAGTTGGTCCCCATTTCACAAGTTTCTCTTAGAAGAATTCAAAAAGGATCTCAAAAGATAGAAGAAAAATGGGGAAAGAAAACAAGATCTTTACAAGAGTATATGGAAAAAAGAAAACCAGAAATTTTCTAAAGAAAACTCTTGAAAAATAGACTTGATGAAATGGAAACAAAATAGATTTGAACAAGAAATCAATTCATTGAAAAACAAAATCTGTGAAATGGGAAAAAATGCAATGGATAAAACACTTCATATAAAAGTTTAATTGGCCAAATGTAAAATTAGATTAAAAAAAAGTTAATTGATGAAAATAATTCACTAAAAATTAGAATTGAACAAATGGAAATGAATTAATCAATGAGAAAAAAAATAATCAGTCAAACAAAACCAAAAAATAAAAAATAATAGAAGAAAATATAAAATAACACATTTGAAAAACTGACCTGAAAAATAGATCTGAGATAGATAATCTAAGACTTATGAGATTTTCTGAAAAACATATGAAAAAAAGAGCTCAGACATCATCTTTCAGGAAATCATCAAGGAAAACTGCCCAGATGTCCTAGAACCAGAGGAATTCTGGTGAAAGGAGAAAAGGTGAAAGAATTCACCAAATACCTCCTGAAAGAGACCCCAAGAGACTCCAAGGAGCATTATAGCTAAATTGCAGAATTATCATATAAGGAGAAAATATTGCAAGCATCCAGAAGGAAGCAATTCAAATATTGAGGAGCCACAAGCCAGATTACTCAGGACCTAACCTAACAGCTTCCACTTTAAAAGATTTAAGGGCATGAAATTGGGTATTCCAAAAGGCAAAGAAATTTGGATTGCAGCCAAGAATCAATTATCCAGCAAAATAGAGCATCATCTTTCAGGGGAAAAGATGAACATTCAATGAAACAAATGAATTTCATCTATTTATAGTGAAAAGATTTGAGCTGAATAGAAAATTTGATCTTCAAATACAGAACTCAAGAGAAGCATAAAAATGTAAAAATGAAAGAAAAAATAACTTTCTTTTAAAAGTTAAAAAGCTTATATCCCTATATAGGAAGGTGATATATTTAATTCTTGGTATCTGTATTTCTGTTATAGGGTATACTTAGAGGGTATAGATATAATTTGATTTTATTGTAATGATTTAAAAAGAAATTATAGGAGGATTTGTGATTCTACTGTAACAAGAGGAAAAAGGAGTTAAAATTGGGTAAAATATATCTCATGAGGAGGTTAAAAAGACCTATTACAAGTGAGGAAAGAAGGAAAAGGGACCAGAATTGTGCAAATCTTATTCTCACAAGATTTGGCTCAAAGAGAGAATATCAATCATATTCAGCTTCACAGACAAGCTTGTTTCATCTTATAGGGGAGTAGCAGGGGAAGGGGCAGGGGGAGGAAAGCGGGAAGGCTAACAGAAGGAAGAAGTGAAGTGGAAGGGGAAAGATATAAAAAGAGGTAGTACTGCAAAAAGGATGAGATGTTTGGGGAAAGAAGTAATCAGTGGCAAAATACTGGGGAGTAGGGAAAAGGTGAAAGGGAAGAGAAAAATATAAGTGGGGGTAAACAAGATGGCAGGAAATACATAAATATTAATTTTTTTCTGTGAATGTGAATAGGATTAACTTTCCCATAAAACAGAAGCAGATAGTAGACTGGATGAAAAGCCACAATCTTGCAATCTATTGTTTACAAGAAACTCATTTAGAGTAAATGTAAAAGGCTGGAGCAAAATTTATTATGCTTCAGCTGAGGTTAAAAAACAAAATCAGGGGTAGCAATCTTGATGTCAGATCAAGCAAAAGCAAAAATTGATGCAATTCAAACAGGTAAGGAAGAAAACTATATCTTACTTAATGGTACCATAGATAATAAAGTAATATTAATACTAAACATTTATGTGCCAAGTGGTTTAGACGCCAAATACCTAGAGGAGAAGTTAAGAAAGTTGTAAAAAGAATTACACATAAAAATTATACTAAGAAGGGATTTCAAACTTGTTCTTTAAAAAACTAGAGAAATCAAACCACAAAATAAACAAGAAACAAGTTAAGGAGGTAAATAGACTAATAGGAAAGTTAGGGATGACAGACATTTGGAGATAATTGAATGGAAAAGAACTTAACTTTTTTTTTTCTTTTCATTATATGGAACCTACAAAAAACTGACAAATGTATTAGGGCAAAAAACCTCAAAATCAAATGCAGAAAGGCAGAAAAAGTAAACACATTTTTCTCAGATCATGATGTAATAAAAATCACATGCAATAAAAGGCAAGGGGAAAATAAACCATATGATTATCTCAATAGATGCAGAAAAAGCATTTGATGAAATTCAACTTCCATTCCTATTAAAAAAAAAAAAAAACTATAGAGTAAAAGGAATAAATGGACTTTTCCTTAAAATAGTCAGTGCATCTATTTAAAACTATCAGCAAGCATCATATGTAATGGGGACAAACTACATCTATTCTCAATAAGATCAGGAATGAAACAAGGTTGCCCATTATCACTACTGCTATTCAATATTGTATTAGAAAAGTTGGCTTTGGCAATAAGAGAAATAAATGAGATTAAAGAAATTAGAGTAGGTAATGAGGAAACCAAATTATTACTCTTTTCAAATGATATGATGCTATTCTTAGAGATCTTTAGAGAATCAATTAAAAAAAAAAAACTACTAGAAATAATCCATAACTTTAGCAATGTTGCAAAATACAAAATCATTCCACATAAATCATCACCATTTTCATGTTACCAGTAAAGTACAACAGCAAGAGAAATTCCATTTAATAGAATAAATTTCCTTAAATTCCAGGAATATTCCATATAGCTGATGATAATGTAAAATATTTGAGAGTTTACCTGCCAAGGCAAAGTCAGAAACTATATAAACACAACTACAAACCAGTTTTCATGCAAACAAAGGCAGATCTAAATAATTGGAAAATATCAAGTGTTCATAGACAGACTGAGCTAATGTAACAAAAATCACAATACTACTTAAATTAATCTACTTATGCAGTGCCATGCCAAAACAAACTCCCAAGAAATTATTTTAAAGGCCTGGGAAAAAACAATAACAAAGTTCATCTGGAAGAACCAAAGATCAAGAATTTTAAGGGGATTAATTTAAAAAAAAATGCAAATGAAGGTGGCCTACCTCTGACAGACCCAAAACAGCAGTCATCAAAATCATTTGGTACTAACTAAGAAATAGAATAGTTGATCAGTGAAATAGGTTAAGTTCATAAGACAAAATAGTCAATGACTATACTACTCTGGTGTTTGACAAACCTAAAACCTTCAGCTTTTAAAAACTCACCATTTGACAAAAAACTGCTGGGAAAAATTGCAAATTTTTATGGCAGAAACTAGGCATTGACCCATATCTAACACCCTATACCAAGATAAGATTGAAATGGGTTCATGATTTAGACATAAATAATATTATTATAAGTAAATTAGAAGAACAAAGTTTAGTTTACCTCTAAGATCTGTGGAAAGGGAAGGAATGTGTGGTCAAAGAAGAACTGGCCATCATTATTAAACAAACAAACAAACAAAAAATAGATTGCTTTGATTATATTGCTAATTTTTTGTACAAATAAAAGTAATGCAAACAAGATTAGAAGGGAAGCAATAAACTGGGAAAACATTTTTATATTCAAAAGTTCTGATAAAAGCCTCATTTCTAAAATACAGAGATAATTAACTCAAATGTATTAGAATTCAAGCCATTCTACAATTGATAAATGGTCAAAGGATATGAACAGACAATTTTCACATGAAGAAATTAAAATTATTTCTAGTAATATGAAAAGGTGCTTTAAATCACTACTGATTAGAGAAATGCAAATTAAGGCAATTTTGAGGTACCAGTACACATCTCTCAGATTGGCTAAGATGTCAGGAAAAGATTCATAATGTCTTCCAACAAATGTTGGACGACATGTGGGAAAACTAGGACACATGTTGGTGGAGTTGTGAATGGATCCAATCATTCTGGAGAGCAATTTGGAACTATGCCCAAACAATTATCAAACTGTGCATACTCCTTTGATCTAACAGTGTTTCTACTGGCCCTATATCCCAAAGAGATCTGAAAGAGGGAAAAGGACCTACATGTGCAAAAATGTTTGTGTCAGCCCTTTTGGTAGTGGCAAGGAATTGGAAACTGAGTGGATGCCCATCAGTTGGTGAATTATTGTTCTATAACACATGACCAGCAGATGATTTCAGAGAGGCCTTGATAGACTTACATGAACTGAAACTAAGTGAAATGAGCAGAACCAAGAGATCATTGAATATGAGAACAAGAATATATGATGATCAGTTCTAGTGGATGTGACTCTTTTCAACAATGAGATGATTCAGTCCACTTCCATTGATCTTGTTATAAAGAGAGATATCTACTTCCAGAGAGAGTACTGTGGGAACTGAGTGTGAATCACAACATAGCATTATCTTTTTTTTTTTTTCTTATTTGCTTGCATTTTTTTTTATTTCTCATTTTTTGCCTTTTTGATTTGAGTTTTCTTGTGTAGCAAGATAAATATAGATTTAACATATGTTTTTGCCATATTTAACATATACTGGGTTACTTGCTATCTAAAGGATGGAGTGGAACACAAGTTTTTGCAAGAGTTAATGTTTAAAGTTATCCAAGAATATCTTTTGAAAATTAGAAAAAAAGTTTAATAGTTTTTAAAATAAAGTACAGATTATTAACTTTGATGTTGATTCCTGCTAAAATTTGACAAGGAGTATTAAAGAGAAGATTAGTGACTTCAAAGAAGCAGAAGAATTTAGCAAAAATGGCACAATAAATTAGCCAATGCAGCCTTCTCAATTCTCTTCCCCAAATTCTCCAGTAAAAACTAAAGTAATTAGTCTGAGTTGTAATTGAGAAATGAAAAAAAAAATCATACAAATATTTAGACAGCCTAGAGCATTAAGTCATATTTGGTAGAGTGAAATAAAGATCGATGAATAGTCACATTCATAGGTTCATTTAATTTGTTTTGCAAATAGAAGATAGGAGAGTCCATGGTTAGAGAACAGTCTTCCTCTAAAAACGTCTATGGATTTGTTGCCTTACAAAGATATTTTATGTAATAATTATATTTCATTTTTTAAAAAGTTAATTTGACTTTCTTAAGAGGTGTTTATTTTCAGTAGTGAGCACATACAAATTCCACTTTATTGTTCTCTGGCCAGACTACATAAGTTCTGGATAAAGCAAAGGACTCTAGAGTTAAAAACAACAACAACAACAACAACAACAACAACAACAACAACAAAAAAAAAAAAAAAAAAAAAAAAAACAACTGTCTAAATCAAACATTACATACATGCTATCCATGTGATCTTAGGAGACACTTGCTCTGTAAAGTGGAGAAACTAAATAGCACTTACTTCTCAGGTAGGAATTTGAGAAGATCAAAAGTGGAAATTTTATAAAGTACTTTGTAAACCTTAAGGTATTATATAAATTCAATTTTGAAGTTTTTGCCGAGCTGTTATATGAGAGAAATTAGACCTCATCTTGGTTATCCACAACTCCCCTCCATTTCACAGATAAAATTACCAAATTTTATCATTTCTACCTCTAGAGCATCTTTTACATCTGCCCCATTCTTATTACTCACTCTGTGACAGAGCAGTGTAAGTGTATATGAGTCTGATTACCCACAGTTACACTAATTTGACTCTAAGATAGTAATGTCATTTTGATCTTAAGAAGAAGTACAATAAGCACTGAAACAGCCACAATACTAGTTCATGTTTTTATTACTTCTCTTCTATAGTTTTGAAACAGCTAATGATTTTCCTTTCATTAAGTCTCTTCTTGAAGTAAAAGTGTAAATATTATGTAAATAAATATATCATTAATCCTCTATTTAAACTCTAGTGGCACCCTATTGTCTATTGTCTAAAACATCAAGTATAATATATTTTATCCATAAAAATTATACACAAAGTATAAATATAAAGGACTTTACAATCTGGCCCTTATGCATCTTTTCATCTTCATTGTACATAACTCTTTCCCATATATTCTACTTTATAGTCAAACTATTTTATTACTCTTGTTATTCTCAAACATAATACTTCATCTCATTCTGTGAGTAGTGTTGTCTGTCCCCAGTGCTTTAAATATAATTCCTTTCCTTCTCTACCTTATAAAATTCCTTATTTCATTCAAGATTCTATTTATGTTCTGTTTTATACATGAAGTCATCTCCCCAGCTGGCAGCATTCTTTCTCCAAAACTCCCTTGTATTAATTTTGTATTTGTTTTGCATAAATATACATGATGTCTCTCCATAATAGAGTGTGAGCCATGAAAGTAAATACTGTTTCATTTCTCCATTGCCTTTTACATGATTACTAAATGCTGATTCATTGATTGGCATATGTAATTTTAAGTCATTTAGAGGAAGGGAAGATTAAGGTCAACAATATTGCAGCATAAGAAATCATATGAACATATTTATTTACTTTATATTTTCTAGATCAGTGGTGCCAAATTCAAATACAATGGAAGCTGATAAATTCTACATAAGGATACCTATGATCACATATTTTCTTAGAAAAATATATATTGGGACAGCTAGCCCCAATTACCTAGGTGGTATAGTGGATAGAGCACCAGCCCTGAAGTCAAGAGGACCTTAGTTCAAATCTGGCTTCAGACATTTAACACTTCCTAGCTGTGTGATCCTAACCAAGTCACTTAACCCCAATTGCCTTAGCAAAAAAAAAAAAAAAAAAAAAATATATATATATATATATATATATATATATATATACATATATGTGTGTGTGTGTGTGTGCATATATATAATATGTATATTAATATTATCTATATTCTGTTATATTTTTACTTATGTTGTTAAATATTTTAGTTCACATCAAGGAGTATGCAGGTCAACTCTGAATTCAATAACTCTGCTATATAGTCCTAATACCACTTCAAGCTTGAGGGTAAAGAAACTTAATAGGACCTATTTCTCAGATATGAATTTGTGAAGATCAATAGAGATAATTTTATTTTAAAAAATTACAAATACACTTTATAAATCTTGAAGTATTATATAAATGCTTTTTTGACGTTTTTGCAGAGTTGTTGCAAACAGCAATTTTTTTTTATTTTTATTTTTTTCCCCAGATGGTCCATTTGAATCATTGATGGGGATAATCTCTGTGAAAGGACTCAGTTTCTTAACCACCACTAACACTTGCCTCTAACCAATTTTCATTAATGGTAAGTAAATCCAAGAGCCCCATTAATGATACTTTTTAGGCCACTAGTCCAATTTTCAAAACAGCCCCACCACCTACCACATCTCCAGTCCCAATCAGGATTATGGATATTAAAACTTGTAACTGCTTTTGCAGTTGCTAACCACCTCTATCTCCATAGCTTTCACAGCTATCAAAGGCCCAAACAAGAAAGTTCTTGGCACTAAAATCCTTGACATTGGGAAATGATTCAAAATCAAAAATGAATATTATTTTATCACTGGAAAAGAAATTGAAAAGATGCACTGCAATGTTCTTTGTTGCTCTACTCTGATAACTAGAGTATCTTTTCCATCTGACCCCAGGCTAAAACTTCCTACTGATGAGTACTTTTTAAACTTCCTCCCTCCCTCCCCCCACTGGCAACCTTTTATCACTAGAAAAAAAAAAAAATTGTGGTCCTGGTTATATAGGAATACAAATCAAACATTATGGTTAATAAATCATAATTTTACAGGTCCTAATTCAGTTAAAAGACCCTAATTCAGTTAAAAGACCCTATTTGGGGCTATGAATTACAATTTAAGAAGCTGTACTCTAATTATCTTCCTCATTAAAATATGATTTCTTTGTCAGAAGAGACTCTATCCTTCCCCTGCTGGCATTTCCAGCACTGAACACAGTACTTTGCATATAGAAAAGGCTTCTTGTTCAATTGTGTCCAACTCTTCATGACAATATGGACCATAGAAAGCCCAAGGTTATCAATGGAGTTTTCATGCAAAAGTACTAGAATGGTTGCCATTACATTCTCCAGTACATAAACAAACAGAGATTAAGTGCTTTATTCAGTGTATAGCTAGCAAGTTTCTGAGGTTAGATTGAAACTCAGGTCTTTCTCATTCCAGAAATATCCTCTAGTAAAGGGCTTAATAAATGTTTATGTGATTTTTTAAAATTCATTTTGACACAATAGGAGGGATAATTATTATGATGGGAAATGTGTAATGAGTAAGATACAACAAAAATGCCATTGGTAAAGAGGAAGTAAGTCTATAAAAAGAAAGGTTACCAAAGGGAGCCCTAAAATCAGGTTGTTATGTGTTGGGAACTACGCAGTAGAAAGAAGAGCAGAAGGAAGAGTTATAATCATAATTCGCTTTCAAACAGCACTTTCTTATTGATAATTGCTTTCTTCAAAATAACAAATAATGCTGGCAAGGCAGATTTGGAAATAAAATCAGCTCTCTCAGGTTAGTGCAGTAAATACAGCACCAAATAAATAAATAATGCTCTTTTGTGAAATAATTGGATCCCTAGGGACCTGTTTTAACATGCCTAAAATATAATCAGGATCATTTGATTCAGCATATATTGCCATATTATGCAACAGTATATTATTGAAGGCTTGACAATATGCAAAGAAATAAAGATTTAAAAGGAGATAGTTGTTGATTTTAAAAGATCTATGCCATTTTAAGAAGGGATGGAGATAGAGTGTTCTCTGGAACTGAAAACAGGAAGGGAAAGAAACCAGACTAAAGAAAAATGAATTTTTCAAAATCTACACAGTGAAAAAAATAAATTAGCCTTTATTAATTTTTTAATGAATCCCCCTTTCCTAATTATGAATTTAGCTGCTTTCTCCCTTGATTTACATAAAAGCATAAAAGTATTGCCTTTTCCTCCCTCCTCTTCCCCATTAGTGTCTTACCAATTTTAGTCACAATAAAACTTTTATAAAAATTCAAAGTGAAGCAGCTCAATGTTCTTGAAAATGCTGTTGCAGCAGAATTGAAGATAAATTCTGCTTGTGTCTCTGCTAGTTAATAACTCAGTCCCCAGTTTAGAAACAAATCACTTATATAAATAACAAACAAGCAATTTGATATACCACAAGGTAACTCTGTAAATCTCATGGAATACCTAAGGATCATTTAAAATTGTTAATAGATACCAAACAACAAGGGGTTCTAAAAGGCCTTTTTGTTACAAAACACTCACTTATGTAAAACAAACTTCAACCTCTACAATTTTCTAAAGTATCATATTATAGGGAACTTTTTGTAATTTAAATGATTGTATTTAATCAATAAAAATATGGTGCACTCATTCCATTTGCATTAATTTCTCACTATTATTATTGGTTAAGTTCAATAGATGTATTTTGGAGAAATTTTGTGCTTGCAAATTTCCAGTGTTATTCTCTCATGTATTTTCATAAAAGTGCTGCTTTTGATTTATAAGAAGCAGAGAAGATAAAGAAAATACTGCTTCCTCCTGTTTTTTTTTTTCTCAGTGTTATTTGTTTTATTTAAGTATCAGTTGAAAATATTGTATTAGAAGAATGATATAATTACTCATAGGTATATAATTATTGTTATGCTTTTCTATGATTCAAATGAATTAAAAATGTTCTTAATTAATAGCGATAAATCTGTGGGTAGAATGGATTTGGAAAGAGTTGATCCAGGTTCAAATCCTTGAGTTGTTATTTAATATTTGTGTAACCTGAGATAATTTACTTAAATTCTCTAATACTCAGTTTCATTAATAATATTAACTAACATTGAAATGACATTTTAAGGTTTATTGGGGTATGTTCCTTACAAGAACCCTAATTAGACTGATATTATTAAATCTATTTTCAAGTAGTCAGGGCAAATAGGTAATGCTATGGAAAGAATGCCAGGCCTGCAGTCAGGAAAATTAATTTGCCTAAGTTCAAATCTGACTTAATATACTTCCTATTTATATGACTCTGGGCAAGTCACTTAACTCTACTTCCATCAATTTCCTCATCTACAAAATGTATTAAAGAAGGAGACAGTAAACTTCTTCAGTATCATTGCCAGGAAAACTTCAAAAGGGGTCATAAAGAGTCAGACATGGATAAAAAACAATTTTCCAATGAAGAAGCTAAAGCTTAGAAATGATCAAGAAATTGGACTGAAGAAATACTATTGGTGTAATTGGGCTCAGCATCCCAAATTTATTGTTTCTAGGTTAATTTTTCCTTCTTTCATCATTTTTGCTCATTCGCTAATTTTTAATCATATTGGGTCCACAAAGAAAGTAGACATTTATTTTAAATGATATGAAATTATCTAAATAATTCCCATGAGATTAAAGACTTTATAGACAAAAGTAAAAATGAAAAGCATTAAACCAAACTCTTACTCTCAATGATTATTTCTACAAATACATAAGCAAAATGAAAGAATGGGACTGATGATCTTGATGTAATATACCAATGCCTTTGAGGTCCTCTAATTTTAGGGGAGGTTTCTATTCTAACAATAAGTCCATTAATTTTAAATCTTCTGGCATTGATGTCTTCCTCAGGGAATGCCCACACTCCCAATCTAAGAACAACAATCAGATTCTGAATAGACCACTCCTTAATTCATTGATGACTGATAATCTAGGCAGTGATAATCTGGTCAGTGAGAACCAAATTCCAGAGACTACTCTCTGTTCCTATCTATGAGCCACAGAATTAGCATATCAGTGATAGAAAGCTGGATAAATGTGTCTCCCTATTCCTGTTTCTTTGCTAATTTCTTTTGGAACTTAACCTTGTAATGGCATTATAATTACAATAAAACTTTGCCCCTTGACTAGAAAATGGATTAAAGTCTGCAAATTCTTTTGAGACACCTCCCAACACCAGTCTGTGATCCCAAACTTCCAGGAACTTGGTGGTTCAGTATGGGGAGAGTTTGGCCTCCTCTGGCTTGATTCCCTTCTTGTCAAGGTAAGCCCCTCATTTTATTTTTCTCTCACAGTCCTATACTGGGACATCCCAAGCCACTGAGAGAAAAATTGTCTAGGTTGTCATGAGCTCCACATAATCAGCAAGTTTTCCTTGATTGGGGGACCCCCAGACTGGGAAATTCTTACAATTTTTGGCAAAGTTAACCTTACCACCCTTTCACCTTCTCTGGAACATCAGAGAAGACAGAAATATTATAGGATAACTTTTGCCAAAATTTTATGGTTTTTGGCAAAGATGGGCCAGTCCTCTTTCAAGTCATTTTTGTTTGTCTGTGTCTGTGTAAAGACATGCAAAATGCCTGTGTTATGTTTTTCCTGTGAGCTCGATTTTGTTACCTGGAAAGATTTAAAACATAACTAGCAAGAAAAAGCCTCTATGCTATAGTTAGCATGCTGGAAAATTTTCTTAAAGCCTAACTTTTTTATGTGGACTTCAGCTCTAGCCAAGCTGGGGACTACACAAAAAAGTTAGCTAATTAAAAATTTTTAAAAATCTTAGATTGTCAAAATTTTGAAAGTAACAATTAAGAAGCCTGGCAATTAGTAATTTTAAGATTTCGAGAAAAAAATTCCAAAAACTTTGGGGATAATTCCAGAAATTTACCCCAATCTGAAAGAAAAGGAAAGGAAGAAGACAAAACAAACCAGGTAAATAGCAATTTTTTCCTGACTCTTCTTTGACTTGTCTGGAGTCTCCCTTCTGATCCTTTGGGAAAGCACCCCAGAAAGTATTAAGAGACTCTCTCCACTCCCCAGAGAGATCCTGAGTATACTTCAGTTGTGGGGTTTGGTAACAAAATAAATATAGCCCAAATCCCTCTGTTTGCTAATCCCTCCCATCTCAGATTAGATTAAAACTCAAATTCTGCCTCACCTATAGAAATAAGGGAAGCAAAACCATGGGAACTCCACACAACATTTCCCAAACATCTCCCCAACCCAGTTTTAGGTAAGTGGGGGTAATGCCCAGTGGTCAACATTACCTGAGCCCTGCCACCAAAACTAGCATCAAAGGGATATCCTGACACCAATCACCCCAGCTTTCTGCAGATTCTGTTCAGTAATTACCTGGAAAGAATTTGGCTATCCTTTGCGCCATTTCGCATGGCAGTGTGAAGAGAGAAGGCCATTCAATCTTCTGTATTTGGTAAGATTACTATTCTCTGTTTCAATTATATATATATATACATATATATATATAAGCTATATGATTTATGGAAAATTATTTTATCTTTGCCCAGTTTTCTGACTTATAAAAAGAAATAATAGTTGTTATGAAGGCAACATGATTGGAAAAGTGCTTAGCATAAAACATGCTATATGAATATTAACTGCTTATTGAATATAATTGCTTCATATTTGGTTACTTTGTGTTTTTTTTAGATGTGACCAACTGATTAATGATTTCTATATGAGTGTAATTTGGAAATTTGTCTGAGATATGATAGTAAAAGCAATTTTAAAGGAGTTCTAATTAAGGCCCACTAAAAGGATATGTAAATTGTAATTTATTTGTGCTGAACTTTAGGAAAACAGAAAAGCTGTTTGCCACTACTTTAAAAACTCTAATTATCTAGAGTTGGACTTCTGAGGGACCTATCAGTAAAAACTGTCACCTTTAAACCTTTTCCTGGCTCACAAAAGAAAAATTATTTGCATGAATTGGAAAATAACCACATTGCAATTCAGTTTATCTAGGACATTTAATCAGAATCTAGGGAATCTCATTAGCTAAAATTAAGTTAATTTTAAAATCTGTTCTATCTCAATTTTAAGAATTTTCTTTGGGGCAGCTAGGTGGGGAAGTGAATAGAACACCAGTCCTGACGTCAGGAGGACTTGAATTCAAATATGGTCTCAGACCCTTAACACTTCCTAGCTGTGTGACCCTGGGCAAGTTACTTAACCCCAATTGCCTCAGCAAAATAAATAAATAGAGAATTGTTTTCTTTTCTCCCTAAAACAAAAGGGAAATATATTTAAGGGAATAGAAACTACAACTAAGACTATTTGGCTGTTACTTAGGAAAATTCTAAAATTGTTAATTATTTGAAGTTATTATCATTCTGTTAAGCCTTATCAGTTTACCTCCAATATGAGGAATGTAATTCCTTTCCACCTTCATAGAATGGGGGGAGGTATCAAAGAGTCCAACTCAGAAAAAAACATTAAGAATAGTTGGGGTGAGCACCAGCAAGCTCAGCCCCTCCCTTGGGGTCTCTGTCAACTCCTCTTAATTTATCAGCTTGCCAGTTTTCTTGAAACCATTAGGGTAAGCACGGTCATCAGTCCTGAAAATTGAGCTTGTTTAGGATTTATAGATTCTAAATGAGGAATACATTTACTAAGATTTTAAAACTTGTTTAATGATTGATCCCTTGCACCAGAATAACTTTAAACACATAAAGAATGTTAAGTAAAATCTTCTATGTGTGTAAATCCTGGAAAACTTTTAAAATAATGTATCTAGCCCTAAGGTGAAATTAGTAGAATTTGTTATTGGAGATAAAATCTTTTGGAATTGTAACTGATATTCTTTTGAATTCTGAATTTGATTTCCTGATCATTAAGTCAGTAGCCCATCCTTTGAGAGAAATTCCATAATTTTCTAGGTGGATCTTTTATCTGGGCAAGAGTTGGGAGAACAAATATAGCCTCTGCTTAAAGTGGGATCCTTCTGACTCAATTTGCCAGTTCTGTTTCTTTGTTTCCCACCTGATTATTTCTGAGTCTGGCTACTTATTATTGCATGATTGGCTGTCAAAAAGATATAAGAATGCTTTATCCTGTCATGTATGTGCTTCTCAGGCTGAGGCCTGAAGGACCTGCTTTGATATTATTGTAATTATGTCCCTGTTTTTTTCCTCTCACAAAAAATTTCTATAATCAGTAGAAGACATGAACCCAGTATAACTATTCCAGGGGACAAAATGGTTCTCTCTTCTAGATCTTAAAGATGCTTTCTTTTTCATACCATTGCATAAAGATTTATAATTTCTTTTTGCTCTTGAAGGGGCAAATCCAGGGGAATGTAACCCCTCACTAATGAACATGGCCAGTATGCCATCCATATCCCAGTATGGGTTAGATGATATCTTGATCTGCAGCTCCACCCCAGAGACTTCTCCAACTACAGTCATGCAAACCCTTAACTGCATTTTCCCCCATGCAGTTTTTTTGTCTAAAGGCCCACACAGTCTTATCAGTCTGATTAAGACCCTGAGTGCTAAACTAATCTCTTTCCTAGGCCTTAGACCTACCTAAAGCCTTTTACACTATAAATTGTGTCACTGGACCCTTGTCCTAGACCTCTTGCTTACTTCTTAAAGAAACCTGGTGTATTGGGGGTAACCTTCTTGCCTTAGGACTAGCTGTCACAATCCTTCTGATTAAGAATACCTCTAAACTCACCCTCAGGTTCAGAATATTTTTTTATAGCCAAAGGGCATTAGTGGCTTATTAGTGGGAGGCTGACCAGATATCAGGCTTATCTGTTAGATACTCCTGACTTGATTCTCATAGTGTGCCACACTTTTAAACCTGACACAGACTCCAAAGCTACTTTTCATATTTTGCCCACTAGTGGGGATATGTGGAAAGAAAGGGTACACACTCTTTCTCCTTCTGGGTGGGGTCTCAAACACCCTCAGGATAGTTTCTAATCCCAGATGCAAGCCAATGGAAACTTCTTTTTTTGGCCTGCCCACCTTTTTGCAGTGACAGTGGTCTAGCTTTCTCTTTGCAAATAATTCAAAAGGTGGCTGAGCCTTTTAAGATTAGGTTTCTTCATTTCATTTCCCTCTTTTCCCAGGTATACTTTTAACAATACTATAAGGAAGAGAGCTTTGCTCTTAGTATTTTGTCTCCAGCTCTCTTAGTGTCACTCTGTATATCTCTGCTTTAGTCAGGCTAGGGATCTCTGTGGGCAGTAGGGACATTCAGGATTGTTGGGTGTAGTACCCTCAGCATCCTCAAGGCAGCTCATATATGCAATCTGCTGCATTATATGCAAAGGCCTCATTCCCAAATGTCACCATCTCCAGCTTGGATGCCACCCTTTTTATACTAGCTACCCTCCAGGGGAATAACTTTAACTTGACTATTTCTGTTTTCTTGCCAGAAAGGATCTCTTACCCACATAATAACTGTAGGTCTATCCATTCCAAAAATTTTCTGGCAAAGTCATTCATAATGCTTCCATATTACCTCCCTTGGGGCTTCTTCATTCTAACTCTCCTATTGGTAGATGTTTTCTCCAGGCTCCAACCTATGAACTTCCACTTATTTGTTCACCCTTAATATCATCAGCTAACTGATTCTGACCCCCAGCACCCCTCTGAATTCTGCTGCTGCCATCTTCAAGTCACATGTGTCCCCTCCTCAGTATGGATCCCCACTAAGTAGAGACAACTCTATTCCCCTTCTCAGCATGAAAAAGCTTCAGAAGAGACCTCTGTCCCTTTATCCCAAATGAATTTGAAATACAAATTGCTTGTGAGAGGAAAATGATGTAACATAGCAATGATTTTTAAGTCCCCTGATATTAGAGGGGCTTCTATTCTAACAATAAATCAGTAATCCTAAATTTTCTGGCTTTGAAGTCTGCCTCGGGGACTTCCCACATTCACAATCTAAGAACAATAATATGTCTGATTATGAATAGACTACTTTTCAATTCATTGTTGACTGACAATCTAGTCAGTGACAATCTGGTCAGTGAGAATCAAATTCTAGAGACTATTCCCTGGCTCTACCTGTGGGCAATAGAATTAACATATCAATGATAGAAAGCTGGATAAATGTGTTTCCCTGCTCCTATTTCTTGGCTAATTTCTTTTGGAACTTAGCCTACTTATAATGGCATTACAATTACAATAAAACTTTGTCCCTTGGAGGAAGCACCATTGAGACCTATAAGTGTGTCTATACATATATATATATATATATATATATATATATATATATATATATATATATATATATATATATATATATATATATATATACTTATATACATTGATACAGATCTTTGTACAGGTACATGTATATGCAGATAATCATACATATATGTTTAAACACTCACATACACTGTGCCAAAATGTTTGTGGCAGCCCTTTTTGTAGTGGCTAGAAACTGGAAAATGAATAGATGTCCATCAATTGGAGAATGGTTGGGTAAAATATGGTATATGAATGTTATGGAATATTATTGTTCTGTAAGAAATGACCAGCAGGATGAATACAGAGATGCTTGAAGAGACTTATATCAACTGATGCTGAGTGAAATGAGCAGAACTAGGAAATCATTATACACTTCAACAACAATACTGGATGAGGAGGTATTGTGATGGAAATGGATATCTTCAACATAGAGAAGATCTAATCCAGTTCCAACTGATGGTCAGAATCAGAGAAGGAACACAGGGAAATGAGTGTAAACTGTTTGCATTTTTTGTTTTTCTTCGCAGGTTATTTTTACCTTCTGAATCCAATTCTTCCTTTGCAATAACAACAACAACAATAACAACAACAATTCGGTTCTGCACATATATATTGTATCTAGGATATACTATAACATACTTAATATGTATAGGAATGCCTGCCATCTAGGGGAGGGGGTAAAGGGAAGGAGGGGAAAATTCGGAACAGAAGGGAGTACAAGGGATAAAGTTGTAAAAAAATTACCTATGCATATGTGCTGTCAAAAAATGTCATAATTATAAAATTAATTAAAAAATTAAAATAAAATAAAATAAGCACACACATACACACAAAGTGAATAGAATTAATTGGGAAGGGGGATTCCTAGCAACCTGGAGGTGGGGTTAGGAAAGGTCTTCTTGTGGGGGAGGTATTGCAATATATCCCAGGCTTGGGAAAGAATTTATAAAGGCACAAAGATGAGAGATAAAATGTATATGAGGATCAAAATGAGCAGATTTTGGCAGAAATTTAGTGTGCCCAAAGGGGAATATGAAATAATATGAGAAGTTAGATTGGATCCAAATAGTGAAAGATTTTAATAAGAAATAGGAGTTTGTATTTTATCTTAGAGGTAATAAGAAGTCACTGGAGCTTATTGAGGAAATGATTACATAATCAGTTCTGTATTTTAGGAATATGAGAGTTGTTTTTGCTATTTGTCCTGTTTTTCAAAGAAGACCAGTAGTATCACATGGGATGTATATGTTTATGGATGAAATAAATTTATTAAAGCAGAGTTGCACAAAGTTGACAGTTTCACTCTTACTTTTATTCAGTGAAGGCAGGGCAAAACCCAAGACACTTGGCAATGGCCAAAGATGCAATGAGTAATCAAAAGAATTAATGGGAAAAAAAAAAATACAAAGGATGGTAGCTTAGCAGTATCAAACCTAAAACTTCATCAAAAAGCAACATTTGTACTGGTTAAGAAATAGAGTGGTATATCAATAGAATAGGTTACATATACATGACACAATAATCAAGGCTTATAGCAATCTAGTATTTGACAAACTCCTAAACTCTAGCTTCTGTAATAAGAACTCACTTTTTCACAAAAATTGCTGGGAAAACAGGAAAAAAAAATAACATTCCAGAAATTTGGAATAGAACTATATCTCACACCCCATACCAAAATAAGGTTAAAATGGATATGTGATTTGGCAAAAAGGATGATATGATGAACAAATTTGGAGAACAAGAAACAATTTACTTTGGAGAAGGAAGGAATTTATGATTACTGTGAAAGGTAAAATGGATCACTTTGATTACATTGCACAAACAAAATCAATAGAAACAAGACTAAAAAGGAAGTACAAAACTGGGGGGAAATTTTTATAGCCAGTATGGCTGATAAAGGTCTCATTTCTAAAATATGTAAAGAACTGCATCAAATTTATAAGAATACAAGTCATTCCTCAATTGATAAATGATCAAAAGATATGAATAGGCAATTTTCAGATGATAAAATTAAGGCCATCTATAGTTATATGAAAAAAATGCTCTAAATCACTATTAATTAGAGAAATGCAAATTAAAACAACTCTGAGGTACCACTTCACACCTCTCACATTGGTTTAGAAGGCAGGAAAAGATAATGATAAATGTTGGAGGGGATATGGAAAAACTGGGACACTAATTCATTGTTGATGGGGTTGTGAAATGATCTAACATTCTGGAGAGCAATCTGCAACCATGTCAAAAGGGCTATAAAACTGTGCATACCCTTTGACCCAGCAGTTCCATTACTATGTCTGTATCCTAAAGAAATTATAGAACTCTAGGAAATGATTATGAACCACTACACAGAATTACCAATCCCTCTAATTTTGTCCGCCTGAATTTTGGATTTCCTTCACAGGCTAATTGTACACTATTTCAAAGTCTTATTCTTTTTGTACAGAAAAACAACTGTTTGGACGTGTATACATATATTGTATTTAATTTATACTCTAACATATTTAACATGTATTGGTCAACCTACCAACTGGGGGAGGGAAAGGAGGGGAAAAATTAGAACAAAAGTTTTGGCAATTGTCAATGTTGTAAAATTACCCATGCATATATCTGGTAAATAAAAACTATTATGTAAAGGGCTAGAACTGAGCAATGCACTTGGATGATGAAGCACGTGAGACTAATTGCCAATTGGACGGTTCCCTATTAACTTGTTTAAGGTTGACCCTCCCCAGCTGTTCTGTGCTGACTTGATTGGTGAGACAAAGAGAGGGAAGTGACTTGTGTGGGAGGAGCAAGAGAAACTTGGGTGGTGGAACTCACGCGCACTTGCACTCGTGACCGGGCGTTGGAGGCGAAGGTAAAGATCTAGAATAAAGACGTTTAGTGATCCTGACTCTTGCTGATTTCTGGAAAGATAGAGTTCCAGCATTTGGCATCCAACGTGTGGCTGGCACCCTACTTCCCCCGAAGTCCTCCTGTGACCAGGAGATTAGGTGAGTATTCTAATAGAAATAAGGAACTTACCTTGTTAAGGACTAAATCAGCAATCTCTAGTAACTGAGATGGGGCAGATGTTAGGTAAATCCTGGGCCTCAGCTGACCCTGCTCCAACCCCAGCCCCTGCCTCATCTAGCAATGCTATAGAGGATATAATTAAGATAATTGATGAGAAAAGTTTACTTGTTCCCATCCCACAAATGAATAATCTCTTACACTCATTGATTCCCACGTCCCCTTGGTTCTTAAATGAAGAAAAACTACGTATAGATAAATGGAAGCTAGTGGGACTTGAAATGAAAGAATTTTACTCAAAAAATGGGAATTGTCAAATTTTCCCAGAGGTATTTTACCTATACAACTTGATTCTATTAGACTTAAGCTATCAAGAAGAGTTTAGAAGAAGGAAGAGTTCTAAAAAGGCTCAGAGAAGGAAGCGTGAGGAACAAAAGATAGAAGATAGGCAAACTCAGGACATTGCCAGAGGGCAAGGGGATTTGAATGAGGAATCTGAGGGTGTAGACTCTGATTGTCCTGAAGAAATTTCAACCCCACCTAGAGAGCAGATTATTGATCAGCCCACATCCACTCCACCTTCAGGGACGGAGGGAGGAGGAGTAGTGGGAGGGGCGGTGACCTCATCAGCGCCCCCCCCTCCTCCCACACAGAGCCCCCCCTCCCAACAACTGCCCACTCCTGTAACTAGATTAGAAAGAGGGCTTATTGAAGCAATTTAAAATGGAAAAGAAGTAGATAATGATTTCAAACTTCAAATTTTTCCCGTGATTCAACAGCGTAATTCTGCAGGTCAAGAGAGTAGAAGATATGCTCCTTTTAATATGGATGTCCTTAAAAACCTGAAAAAATCTTGCACTGTCTTTGGGGCTACATCAGATTATGTTAAAATGTTAATACACAATTTGGCTTATGAAACCTTAACCCCTAGTGACTGGAAAGTCATTGCAAAAGTGTGCTTAGAACCTGGACAAAATTTGTTGTGGCTTTCTGAATTTACTGAGCTCTGTAGAATTCAAGCCCAACAAAATAGTCAAAATGCAGCTAATACTTCCATCACCTATGACCTACTAATGGGTATAGGTTCTTATGCAGACGCTTTGGTACAGATTAATTACTCCATAACAGCATTTGAGCAAATTTCTGCTGCTGCTATCAAAGCATGGGCTTCTCTCCCCAGTAAAAACTACAAGGGTGAGACCTACACAAAAATTGTACAGGGACCAAATGAACCTTTTGCTGATTTTGTGGCACGTTTGCAGACAGCTGTCATACAGGCAAATGGTGAAAATGAAGTAACAGACACTTTGGTGAGGCAACTTGCTAGAGACAATGCCAATGAGGTTTATAGAAGGATTATACTAGGACTATGTAAGGATGCTCCTTTAGAGGAGATCATAAGACGCTGTGCCGCAATGGGCACAAATACCTTTTATAGCCAGGCTATGGTGCAGACTTCCCAAGATCCCAACATGGGGAGACAGGATCCCTTTTGGCAAGGGGTTTCCCGAGAGACTCGTCAATGCTTTCAATGCGGTAAAGTAGGCCATTTGAAAGCTCAATGTTGGCACAGAGACAGAGTGAGAAGACAGGCTGGGAGAACAAGACCCAAAACCCCATGTCCAAAATGCAACAGAGGACTCCATTGGGCCTCAGAGTGTAGACTGATTCAGGGAAACGGGATGAGGGGCCCAGCTCCAGGGCCCCAAGCAAAAAACACTTGGGGCATGATGGCAGCCGATGCCACACCCAGAGAGTGCCTCCAAGTCCAATACCCAGACATGACCAATCAGCCAGGAAGCCATCTGAGGGGAGAAAGGGATTACACAATCAGTCAGCCAGGAAGCAACATGATGGGAGAAAGGGACTACAATTAGGGAGGATAGAGTTGTATGCAGCTGGGACAATTGAGATACCCCCTGGAGAGGTGAAATCTGTTCCTCTCCAACCTATGGATCCCTTGCCTCCAGGCACAGTAGGCTTGACCATTTCACCTCCTGAGAGTACTTACAAGACAGTGTTCATTCATACACTGATGTGGGAAACTGGGGAATGTGTAGATAATATCCCAGTCACTAACACAGGGAGACAATGTGTGACTTATCAACCAGGGGAAGTAGTAGCATCGGGTTTATTGATACAGACTCCTAATAAGCAACCTGGTGACAGTCACCCATGTTCGGACTCCAAGCAGAAAAACCCAGGAATATACTGGACAGCAGCTGTGACAGCTGACCGACCTATGCTCACCATCTATATAAATGGCATAGCATTAGAAGGACTGGTGGACACAGGTGCAGATCGCACAGTCATTAGAGGTGCCAACTGGCCCAGTCACTGGCCAAAGACTAAGGCAGACACCTACATGTCTGGGGTAGGAGGATCAATAGCAGCTGAAGTTAGTGCTACCCCTTTAAGATGGGTATTTGAAGGTGAAACAGGAGTTTTTACTCCTTTTATAGTTGAAAAAATCCCCATCAATCTGTGGGGAAGAGACATTTTACAACAATTAGGGTTAAAAATGAGTACTTCGGTTTTTTAGGCAGGGCTGCTGTTGAAGGCCTGCCAACACTTTCACCTGTTCCTATCCAGTGGAAAACTGATACACCAGTGTGGATAGAACAGTGGCCCTTAGATAACAATAAAATTCAGGCCTTACTAGATATAGTACAGGAACAACTTGATCAAGGACACTTACAACCTTCTCTAAGTCCTTGGAATTCCCCAGTATTTGTTGTAAAAAAGAAATCTGGAAAATGGAGGATGTTGACTGATTTAAGAAAGGTAAATGAACAGATGGAAACTATGGGAACTCTTCAACCTGGACTTCCATCTCCTACTCAGTTGCCTAGAGAATGGCCTCTGTGGGTTATAGACATTAAGGATTGTTTCTATTCTATCCCTCTAGATAAGGAGGATATGAAAAGATTTGCCTTTTCAGTGCCCAGCGTTAACTTAGCTGAGCCTTATAAAAGATATGAATGGACAGTTTTGCCACAGGGAATGAAAAACAGCCCTACTATGTGTCAAATGTATGTTGCTGCTGCTCTTACTCCAGTAAGAAAAGCATTTCCAAAAGTAATGTTATTACATTACATGGATGATATATTGGGATGTGCACCTGAGGAACAAATGTTAGAAGCATGTCTACAAAAAACCATAGAAACACTAAGGAATTATAAATTGCACATAGCTCCAGAAAAGATTCAAAGACATGCTCCTTTTCAATATTTAGGATATGAAGTATATCCTAAGGTGCTTACAGTACAAAAACTCTCCTTAAGAACAGAGAAGCTAAACACCTTAAATGACTTCCAGAAATTGATAGGAGATATCCAATGGATGCGTCCCGTGCTAGGCTTGACTACCTCTCAATTGCAACCATTATATGACATTTTAAGGGGAGACAGTGCTTTAAATTCACCACGCCAGCTTACAAAAGAAGCTCAAGAGGCTTTGAGACAAGTTGAACTGGCTTTATCCAATGTGGTTGAAAGAGTCACTCAAAAACCCTTGGAAATATCAGTTTTTGCTACACAAGAGGCCCCCACAGCAGTCCTTCATCAAGGAGACAGTGTGATAGAGTGGGTGAACCTCCCAGCACAACCAGAACAAAGCCTTATTCCTTACCCAGTGCTTGTGGCTAGAATTTTATTAAAGGCCATTAAACGAGCAGTACAATTATCTGGGACAAGACCTGATAAGATATATACCTTTTATACTAATGCACAAGTTAATGTGTGCTGCGAAACCATCCCAGAGTGGCAAATTTTATTAGCCATGGCTCCAAATTTTGCACACGGGTCTCCATTAAAGATAACCAGACTGCTACATAATTGGCAATGGATTCTTGAAGAAAAGGTTTCTAAAGTTCCTCTTAAAGGACCAACTATCTTTACAGATGCATCCAAACATAATATTTGCGCTGTGTATTCTCGTGACTTAACTATAAAGAGAGTAATCAGAACTCCTTTTCAGTCCACTCAGCAGAATGAATTGTATGCAATCATTCTAGCTCTTGCTTATTATCCGGGAGACATAAATATAATATCTGATTCAGCCTATTCAGTAGGTGTGGTACAAAGAATTGCCACAGCCCAAATAAAATTTGTAGCCTCCAATATATATCAGCTCTTTAAAGAGCTTCAAGAGCAAGTGAGAAAGCATCCAGGTAAGATTTATATTTTGCATGTCCATTCCCATAGTGGACTTCCAGGTCCTATTTTTGATGGTAATTCAAAGGCAGATAGCCTTCTAACCATGCTGGCCAGTACTCCTTTATTTCAAGAAGCACAAGAGTCTCATTCTAAATATCATCAGGCTGCCCGAGCTTTACGTTTGCAGTTTGGAATAACAAGAGAAGAAGCTAGGAGCATAGTAAAAGCCTGTACAGCTTGCCTTCCTTTCCATGCTCCTACACTCCCTCCAGGGAAGAACCCTCGTGGTTTGAGACCTAATGAAATTTGGCAAATGGATGTGACCCATTATAAATCTTTTGGTCGTCTATCTTTTATCCATGTCGTGGTAGACACCTTTTCAGGATTCACATTTGCAATACCAGCAGCAAAAGAGACAGCCCGAGTGGTCACTGAATTCCTTATACAAGCATTTGCAATTATGGGCGCGCCACAAGCAATAAAAACAGACAATGGACCTGCATATACATCTAAACATTTTACACACTTTTGTGCACAGTATAAGATTTTACACACCACGGGCATACCCTTTAATCCTCAAGGGCAGGCAATAGTAGAGAGAAGAAACAGAGACATTAAGACACTCCTCCAAAAACAAAAGAAAGGGGGAGCCACGGGTAACCCTAGAGAACTTCTAAATTTAGTTCTCTATACCATTAATTTTTTAATTTTTGACAAAGATGCACTGGCTCCAGCAGACAGGTTTTATAACTCACCGGAAGGGCAGTGTCCAGTGCGAGCAGCTCCACTGTCTTTAGATAATCGCCAAGTGATGTGGAGAGACCCAGAAAGTGGTGAATGGAAGGGACCAGATAGGTTAACTGCTTGGGGGAGAGGGTTTGCTTGTATCTCTACAGATGGAGAAGGAATCAGATGGGTGCCAACGAGCCGTATTCGCCTTGTCCATCGGAGAGAGACAGAGCAGACCCTTGAAACAAAGGAGAAGGCCCAAGAAACATTGGGTGGTTCCGTTGCTGACTGTGCCCACCACTGAAAGAACCTGGCAGTTATGGCGTTTGACCCATGGACATCAAAAACTGTTGGACTTGAAAATCCTCAGAAATCATTGGATTCTCTGAGACATCATAAGACTATTGTAGGACTTGAAAGTCTCAGGAATCATTGGATTCTCTGAGACATCATAAGACTATTGTAGGACTGAAAGTCCTCAGGAATCATTGGATTCCCTAACATATAAAAAGACTGATGTGGGATTTCAAAAACTTGTGGGGATCATTGGATTCCCTAACAGTGAAGCAATGGACAATAGATTGGTTTTGGACTATTTCTTGGTTGCTGAAGAAGGGGTATGTGTGTCTGGTGTCTACATACCCTCCTTCTAGGACTTCTGGAAATCTCTTACAATACCATGTTGATTTATATTGTTTGTTATGTCACTATTTGCATGTACAATTCCTGTTTGTTACACCACATCGAGTCTGCACTGATTGTGGGGAGAGTCACCACTAATAGCCTCTGCGTTATTGCTATGTGCTTGTGTAATAACTCCCATGCTGATGGGTTTGTGCATACTTGTCTCTAATAAGGCCCTTCAATCCAGAAACCCGCTAGCAAATCCCCACTTCTCTTTGGTGCTTCTCATCTCCCTTCCTGAGATGTCAGGGAGGGCGTGATTATCTCCTTTTTAGTGCTTTCATCTCCCCTCCTGAGAAGTCAGGGGGGGCGTGATCACGTCCTTTTTGGGGTTCTCATCTCCCTGAAAGGTCAGGGATGGCGCGACCTCCTGTGGTCTAAAACAAAAGAAAGCGGGAGATGTAAAGGGCTAGAACTGAGCAATGCAATTGGATGATGAAGCACGTGAGACTAATTGCCAATTGGACGGTTCCCTATTAACTTGTTTAAGGTTGACCCTCCCCAGCTGTTCTGTGCTGACTTGATTGGTGAGACAAAGAGAGGGAAGTGACTTGTGTGGGAGGAGCAAGAGAAACTTGGGTGGTGGAACTCACGCTCACTTGCACTCGTGACCTGGCGTTGAAAGCGACTAAAGATCTAGAATAAAGACGGTTAGTGATCCTGACTCTTGCTGATTTCTGGAAAGATAGAGTTCCAGCACTATTAAAAAAAAAAAGAAATCATAAAGGAGAGAAAAGGACCCACATATGTAAAAATGCATTTCTTTTTGTGGTAGCAAAGTATTAGAAAATGAGTAGATATTCATCAATTGGGGAATGGCTGAACAACGTGCGATACTAAAGGTAATTGAATATTATTATTCTATAAAAAAAAAATGAACAAAATGATTTTAGAATATCTGAAAAGATTTACATGAACTGATGATGAACAAAACAAATAGAACCAGGAAAATACATTGTATATAATAAAAACAAGAATGTATGATGATCAGCTATGAAAGACTTGGTTTTTCTCAGTGGTTTAGTGACTCAAAGAAATCACGATAGGCTTTATACAGAAAATGCCATCTTCATTCAGAAAAAAAGAACTGAGACTGAAGGTAAATCAACACATCCTATGTTTACTTATTTTTTTTCATTTTTCCCATATTTTTATTTCCTTTATCTCCCAACATGAGTCATAAAGCAATGTGTTAAAAATAAATAAAAATAAATAAATAAAAAGATACAATGAGTGATTTTGACATCTTCAATGTCTAACCAAGTTCTAAGCACTATGTAGTGCCTGCTTAAAACCACATGGACACCAGAACAAATTGTTCACATAATTCTATTATGTTGGGATAGTTTTTATGTGCTTGAACTAGACATCCTCCTACCTCACCAAGGAGTTTTAACCCTATTGCTTACTTTCAACCTGGTTTAGCCCTTCTGATGAAACAATTTTGTCTTGTAGCCACGGAAAATGCTACAGCTTCTTTGAGCCAAAGGTGAGAGCTTTATGAAAGTGAACAACAAAGATTGAGCAGCTCTGAAAAGAGCTTGGCAAACACTCACAAGAGAGGCTTATCCTACCTGAATAACACATCCCATAGCTAAGAAGTTTCTGAAAGCATACTTCAACTCAATTATTTCTGATTCTGATTCCATTATTTTCTCCACTGTCCCATGTTCTAGCCTTGATAATATTTCCACTTAAGAATATACCCATAAAAATAAATAAAGATCATTGAATTAGGTGTGAACAATACTAAAGTTGCTAAGTCTTCCTGAATACTCTATAGTTTACCCTGAATATCAAGGTAGTTGGCATATGAAGGAGATGGAGAGGAAAGGTCTGATATAGGGATATTAGTTAGTAGACTCTTGTCAGCAGTTCAAGGAAGTAGTGATGCATTAGTGAGATGATTATATGAAGAGAGATAATGAGATACACATTAGGCATATTGCAGAAGTAAAAACAATAGGATTTGGTTCCCATCAAGATACACTGAATAAAAAAGTAGACTGAAAAGTCAAGGATGATTAATGTTTCAACATTAGGTAGCTGGTTCAGTCACAGTGGATACTAAGACAGAGATAACGTAGTCTTTGCTGTTGTTATTGCCAGGAACCTAGTTGAAAAAGCAAGGGAGAAACTAGCCTGCTGATTGTCATTAAAAGACATTTCTTAAGGCATAAATTTTGTGAGATAAGATGATTTTTTAAAACTTCATACTGTTATGCATGTCTATTGCTTTCTCAGTCTTATTCCATGCACACACACACACATACACACACACACACACACACACACACACACACACACACACACACACACACAGATGAGTCTTGGCACCTGCTGTTTCAAACTTCATATCACAACTTTTCACTCTGTTTACTAGAATGTTTTCCTCTTTGTCCTCTTATAGAAAGTTATTTTTACATTTCCAGATGACTGTAATACAAAATTATCTCCACTTCCTCTCTGAGGCAATTTAACAACCTCTATAATATTCACATAGATCAGTCTAGCCACACCCAGTATGCTTTAAAGAACTGAAACAGAACAAAAGAAAGGCAGAAGAAATTCACTGAATGCATAATCCCAGAGGATGATAAATTTCACAACTCACAGCACTAAAGATAGATTATTTGGATTTAATCAACTGTAATGGAGGATAGAAGAGTGGGAGAAGGGCTAATTTTTTTCTAGACAGGGAGAACAGCATAAATAGAGGCTTTAAGTGTTATTAGCCTGGTATAAATTTTATTATGGACAAACACTTTTTAATTCTGGTAGTATACATTTATTAATGGGAAAACTTTACCTCTACTATAATCCCTTTATAATAGTGGTACTAGGGAGGAAAAAAGACCAAAAAAAAAAAATGGTACCCATTTTATATACTTAATTCACTTTAAAAATATATCAAGAGACACTTGTTCATAGTGTAGTCATGGAGCATATTTATTGGAATAAATGCTGGAGGTATGAAACAGGCCCAGACCATCCTGACAATTAAGTTGCTCTTAGGGAACATTTTATTAGATAAGAATTATTTATAATTAGCAGGTAAATGTGTGTGTGTCATGTACACATATGCACACACATGCAAACACCTGTCTAAATATTGATAAAGAAAATCTATATATAATCAATATTTTGCTTATCAATACATTTTCTTATAAATGACATACCATTCTAGTATTTTTGTTAAGAAAATCCCAAATAGGGGTTCAAAGCATCAATCATGATTGAAATGATTCATCAGTGATGATGATGATGATGAAACAATTTATATTATTTCAAATATCAGATTCCATATTTATTATTTTTCAATTCAGAAGGATTGTTTTTCATCCTATATTGCTCATGCAAATATATACAACCCAGAATTGTGAGGGTAAAATTATATTTTCTGATAATATTTTTCTTTTTCAAGATTTGTTGATGGCTTTATTTTTAGGGCCAAATCATTAATCAATACCTCCTTCCCTTTCATTGATCCCTCTTTAGTAAGAGAAAAAAAAATAAATAAAATTGATCAACCATATGTGCCAACATATTTGGTATTCCATAGCAAATACTTCCTCAGTTCTCTTTAGTGGGGAAAAAGAAAATGCATTTTATGATCTTTCTTCAGGGCCATTTTTAAAATCATTGCATTCCTAGCACACAGAAAATATCTTCAGTGTAGTAATGGGATTATTAAATGATTGTTGATTGAGTGAATGAATGCCAATTAATCTGAATATTTTCACCTTTTGGTGGTATTACTTTTGCCATGCTAAATTGACACTCCTTATAATATGATTTTAAGTTCTTTAAGAGGTATCAATATTCATCTTGGACTTATGGCTAATGATTAATCAAGCAATTTAACGTACAGTATATTAATACATGTGAATAAATTGGAGAGAGAGAGAATAAACTTTTTAAAACTTCTAAATTAATGAAAATAATATGAATTTCTCTCTTGCCTTTGCAGATACTTCTTAATATTATTTGAGCCCCAATTTAAAATAAAATTTCTAAATCTATTTTATTTCAGTAAAAAAAAAAAAAAATCTTCCTATAGCTAATTTTTAAAAAATCATTTAAAACTCAAAAAAGATATTACAAATTGTTTTTACTTACAATCAGGAAAATAAAATATTAATATATGAGAACACTAGAAAAAATTCATCATTCTCTCCAATGTGAATTCTTATATATAGGAGAAACAAACTTAGATGTTTATAGCAATATTTGAATAAATGATGTGATTCAGTCTCAAGATCTCTAGCCTTGGAATCAGAGATGTCACTTGCTACTTATATGATGTTGGCTAAATTAATTAACTTTTCTAGGATTTAGCTTCGTCTGTAAAAGAGGGCTTGCGCTGTATGGTCCCTTAAATAAATTCTAATTCAATAGTATAAACTTTTAAAATTAAATTTCTTTTCAATAGTGAATCACCTATACCTGTTTTGCTATATTTGGAGCAACATTGTTCAATTTTGAGTCAAAAGATAATACTTAGTTTCTCAGCTAAACTTCTCATGATAATGATGCTCTTGAATGAATGATTTCCCATCCTGAGCTTCAGTATCCTTATTTCTAAAGTAATTATAGTGTGTGTTTTAGATTAAGTCCCTTCCACTAAATCTTAAAATCCCACAGGAAAATGTAACTATATTCCAAATGTAGATAAAGATGACATAAACTTAATGTGTGATCCTGAGTAAACCAGTAGTCTGTTTTCCAGGAAACTCTATAAGAGTATGCATTTTATTGTAGTTGCTGAGCTCCATAAATAAAAATGATTTTTTTGGTTGTTGTTGTTGGTTTGTTTTTTGTTCTCCACCCCATCCACCCCAGGTGCTTCCCATATTGATGAAGAACATGGGTCCAGTTTCATACATAAATCAAAACCTATGATTTCAGTGACACAAGAAATTCCCTCCATCAATACATATTATGTCTGGTCTTCAATTTATAATCTTATAAAGTTTCCTGGAACATTGAGAAGTTAAATATCTAGTCTACAGTCACAGAGTTAGCATTTGTCAAGGGTGAGACTTGAACTCATGTCTTTAAGAAAGTAAGGTGAACTCTCCCTCTTCTATGATATTTTAAATATTTTAAATAGTATGAATTAATGATGATTTGTAGTTTATACATAGACATCTACAACCTATTTTTAAGTTTAAGCTTAAGATTAAAATAAGATCAGAAAAATATTTTTTAACTCAATCCCATAATTCATAGAGGTAGCTTCTTTATTATTTCTATTTTTTAAAAATACATTTAGTTTAACAGCATGATGGTATGACATAATGGAAATCCTATTAAAATTTTATATATGAAAGATAGTAAGATTAACATTTGGTAAAATGATCTTTGAGGATAAGCCTACCATTTGACTTGGTTCATGGTTTAGAATTAGCTACTTAGTGAAAACATAATATTGTTAGTATCCTAAAAAATCATTTGAAGACTCTTTGTTCATTTTGTCCTGTTTTACAAGACCAAACAAATGCCTTTAATAACAAAATATAACACCAAAAAAATAAAAACCAACTTCTTGAATAAAACTGAAAGATAGAGAAGTAAAATACTATGTTAATTAAATATTACAATGAATAATGAAACTTTTGTTCCCCCTCAAAGTAATTGGAGTGGGAGAGGAGGCACATAATAGATAAAGTTAAATCTATAATGGTGGCAAAATTTGATTTATTTCATAGCAGAAAAATACATTATCAATTATGTACTGAAAGATAGAAATCCATATGAAATATTTTGTTGCTTTCAATTTTGTTCTGTGTTTATCAATTACTAAGGTATAGATAGTCACACCTGACATTTTGAATTACTTTTAAATCAATACCATCATTTTTCTGTACTTTGAGATTAAAAAAAAAAATAGCCACTATTAATTTATCATTTTCCTTTGTATATGTAGGCAGATCTTTTGTGATTTCAGATCTAAATCATCATATACCATAACACACAATTGATGAGATATTAATAATAATTTTTGAATCAAAGAGAACCAGAAATGTAAAGAACAGAGATATATGAATGCAATTATTTTTTAAGTCAAATAACAATCACTTCTACAAATTATAGGTTACTAAACCTAGTGTTCATTATCAAAAAATGAATTACAAAACTTAGTGTTCATTACAAAAAACAATGAAGCCAATGATTTGAGATATTATGAATGGGTAGTAGGACTCAGTAAGAACTATCTTATATTTAATAAAGAATTTGGGATTGATAATTACAACACAAATTAACTTACAGAGGTTTACAGAAGAGTAACAAATCATTTGTTTCCTGGAACATTGTCACATAACCATATTGAAGCATGATAATTTTGAGCAAATTGATGAAAATTTCACATGGGTTCATGAAAGGTTTAGATTAATAAAGATTTGAAAGCATAGTGGAGAGTAATAATTACTCATATTTCTACAGACTAAAACAAAATTCTTTTCCCATAATGATCTCATAAAGTAAGTTACAGTTATATATGCAAAATTAAAAAAAAAAAAATCTGTGACATGGTAAGCACTTAATAAAGGCTTATAGATTGATTGGTTAGCTTTTTTAATATGAAAAATTCTTTTCTTTTAAGACAAATTGGGTTCATAAAATTACTTAGTAGGTGGGGCCTGAGAAGTTGTCTGAGGCTTATGCAGCTTAAGTAATCAAAATCTGGAGTTATATTGCTTCTAAATGTAAGAGAAGAAATTTGAACCCATTAAGCCATCTAATTATTCCTGAGTCTGGCTTAAAATGGAATTGTTATTATCATGTATGTACACTCAGGGCAAGGCTTGAAGGATCTGTTTTGATGCTAATATAATGATGTCCCTGTTTTTTGTTGTTGTTGTTGTTTTGTTTTTGTTTTTGTTTGTTTGTGTTGTTGTTGTTGTTGTTCTTTCCTTTTATGGCAAGTTTTAATAATTATATTAAATGGTCAGTAGAAGCCATGAACACATGGGAAGATGTCAAACCTTGAAAATGAAGTTGATCAGAAAGTTGAAGAAATGTATAAACTTTGGTGTGAGAAGCTTTCAAGTGATGAAAAAAGAGGGGGGAAATTCAATGAAATTAATTGTGAAAGCTATCTCACAAGATGGAGATAGTGTTCTAAAGATGGAGTGAAGGTCAGTTGTCTGTGTCTGTACCAGGACCAGAGATCATGTGGTTTACACGGTGTAGGACCATATAGCTCTTTTCTTTGTGAGATTAAGTTGGGGCAACCCTGGCATTGAAACTCCAATATAATGTAATTTAGTAATCCTAAAGATGTGGTTGGGTTAGAAGTTTTTCCTCATTTATGATTTAGAATGTGAGGTCATTTGTCTGTTTATCTGGCTAATCAGGGCATCTAGCCTATAGGGCATATTATCCCAGCTCCTATAAATTTTTTGTCTGTTAACTGGGCCTTACTTCTCCTTGTCTGTCTGCTTATTGGAAGGGGAATGCCCTTTCTCACAAGATCATAGTAAAATTCCTTTCTGCTTTTACTTTGAGAAATCTGCTTGATTTATTTGAGCCAGTGGTCTTGTCCTGCACATTAGTACAAAAAGTTTTAAATAAGTATGACATCTTGTAATCTAATAGAGGTGAAAAAATAAAATAAAATAAGTATTTCCTAAGAGCCTTAATAACTAACCAATAAAATGTTCCTAGAATTGCTTCCTAGGAAAGGAAATTAATCAAGGTCCTAAATATTTTCCAAGAACAAAAACTGGATAACCTATCAACAATGTAGGAGATATCTGCATTGTGGGAGGTGAGGTTATATGTAAAATGATGTTTCAGGCATTTTCCAAGATGAAATTTTATGATCCCAATATTTAGGCTGTTTTAAGGTATAAAAATTTCAGGTTAAAGCATTCTCCCTCTTATAGTTGCAATTTCATTCAACCATTCAATAAATATATTAAGCAGCAACTTTGCTACTATAAATAAAACACTGGCACATATATGATAATGCTATATGAAAATGCTGAACCCTTGGATTGCAATCTGTTAATACAGAACATTTAATTTATAATTGCTTTATAGCAGTGTTTTCTTTCTTTCTTTATTATTTTTTTTAGATTGATAAATAAAAGGTTTATTGTAGAAATTTGGAAGTAAAGTTCAGTTAGAAAGATGCCAGGTGCCAGGGCCAGAGCTGGCCGCTGGGCAGGCAGGAACCCTTACATGGCTGGAAGGATACCATGTGTTGGCTGAGAAGGCTCTTGCCTTTTTTTTTTAATCGTTTTTTTAACCAAATGACTCCAAAATTGAAGTACAGTAGTCAAATTAAATACAGTACTAACTTTGCATTTCCTATATTAGCTTCTGTAGACAGGGGAAAAAATAGCATTGAAAACTTGGTAGACTTGTTTCTGCTAGGGGAAAAACAAAAAAAACAAAAACAAAAAAAATGTTTCTGGTGCTTAGAAGACAGTCTTTATACCCACATTATTTAATTTTTTGTTTTAATTCAAATAAATTTTTGTGCAAATCCAGAAATGATCTTAAGAATGTCTAACCCTAAATCAGAGAGTTTTCTGAGAAAAAAGATTTTATTCATCTCTTTCATAGACTGTTAAAAGAAAGGTCAATCTAAATCTAAGTGTGCTTGCTTAAATCCTCAGGCCACAACTAAGTAACTGTCACCAAGCCTTTATCTTGGTAAAGTCTTCTGGACTCTTTACCTTAGCTTATCAAAGCTAAAATTTCCAACCTCTGCTAAATTTTACAGATAAAACTTTGGTAGCAAAGAGAAGCATCTCAAGCATATGACCAGAGAAGCAATGCTTAATAACTCCCAAAAGACCAGTGGAACATTGTCCTGATGAAACAAAACACAGTCTCTGAATTATACATCATGTGAGACAAGCAGGGAAAGATTTTGGGACAGTAGAGTGATGACATCAGCATGAAAGAAGCCGTTCAGAAACTTCAGAGGCATGAGCTGCCTTTTTTCATGTATATCCTGTCTCCAAATTCTCTATTTATATTCTCTTTTCCCCATGTTTCTAGTTATGTCTTTTCTTCCCACTGATAGTGTATACATCTGAACTTAAATTTTATTTCAGAAATTCATTCTATTTCTATTTTTCTTATGGTAATTAAATGCCTTTTCATTAAAATAATTGGGTCTTCTATATTACAAATAAAATTAACACATTAGTGGGAAGTCTGACAAAAAATGAACAAAAATAAAATAAAGATATTTTAAGGTTTCATATTATTTCCTAAGCATTTGTTATTCAATGAATTCCATTGTATTACTAAAGTAAATAATACATTGATATTGCATTTAAAAATATCTTTTGTCATCATTTCACCTGACCCAAAGCTATAATGAATATACTATAATTTTCATTATTGACTTATTATAAAAAGAATAAAGCATTTGTTTTTTAAAGATAACAACATAATTTGTTACCATGTTATTGACAGTAAGAAATAGTTGTTAATGGTTCCTAGTTGCCTTTCAATTCAAGGTGCCTTCAAAATTGTAGTTAATTTAAGGACTTCAATGATCATTTATAACCAATATGCATTAATGCATGTATACATATATATCCACTTCATATCATTATATCACTATATTTTGTATTTTAACAACCATTTAAAATAATCAGAAAAATAAACAGAATGCAGATTATTCTAATGAGAATGATTTGTTTAGTTGTTAAGGGTCTGAGATGGTTGATTAGTTTTATTATTGCTATTTTTATTGTTGTTATTGCTGTTATTCTGTTTGTTACAGTGTCTTTCACAGAAAGTCATGGGCCATAGATCAAAGTTTAACTATTCCTTATAGCAAGGGCTCTTAAACTTGGATTTCTTCTAGTTTCCTATTTATCTTGAAAAGAAAACTCTTATAAGAAATATTGGATAATATGTTTTACTGTTTACATTTTCTTTTTTATTTACCTTAACTGTGTTTATTTATCTCAGGTAAAATCTTTTCAATGTCACATAATTGAAATCATTTATTTTCTTTTGTGATCATTTTTATCCTTTGGTTAAAAATTCACCTCCTGCTCCAAATTCCTAAAAGCTTCCTGGTTTGCTTTTTTCTATTTTGGTAATGAAATAATGGATAGTATTTAGGTTACATATCTATTTTTATTTTATTATAATAGATTTGTAAGACATAGGTCTCAACCTAATTGCTACTTGATGGTTTTCCATTTTCCCCTAGAAATGTCTTGCCAAGCAGGAATCTCTAATGTGATTAATATTTTCAAATTTGTCAAACACTGATTAAGTTTAATTGTTTCTGATTTTTCCTGTTTAGTCTATTCTATTAATTTCTAATTCTGTTTTTAACTGGTACCAGATAAAGAATTTTGATGATTATAAGTATGTAACAGAGTTTGAGGTCTGAATTCATTTCTCCTTCATTTCCATGTTTCCCCCAATATTTCCCATGATATTCCAGAGTTCTTGTTCCTCCAAATAAATATTATTTTTTTCTCACTTCTTGGTGGTCTTTCTTCTGAAAACTTACCCTGTATTTCATCCCGTGGTTTTATTTATATTCTTTGCTTTCTCTTTTTCATGTAGTCATTTTTTTATCTCTTCTCTTTGCCTTCTAATGATAATTTTCCCTATGTTTCCATTGCTTTCTTTATATATAGGTTCTTTATTTTATTTGGCAAATTCATTGATGCATTAAGATTTTGAAAGAGAGATTGGCTTGGATATACTTCTTACCCCCTTTCTGAAAGAAGTTATATACTTGATAGTATTTCATCTTTCCTGAGATTTTTCTTTTGAGTCTAACCAAGGATATATGGAAGTTCTAAATCGCAATGTAACAACTGTCTTCACCTGTGATTGGTAGAAAATATAACCATTTAGATATAACCAATAGATCATTTTCACCATATTGATTGTTTTGACTATACTTATAAGTCAATTTAGTAAAGTGAAATAAATTGATTTTTTTTGGCCGTACATTGCAAATAATTGACTTGAGGTATTGTACCTGCTGACATCACACAAATTAATGAAATCCTGGTTGATAATAAATTTTGAAAGTTATTTCCTCTAAATTTAAAAGTAAATACATTTTATTATCATGAATTAATTTGTATTCCCTCCCATCTTCCCTTACCTAAAGAAAAAAAGAGAAGGAAAAGAGAAGGGAACAGAAGGGGAAAATTGGCATATACAAGTTACATGACCAAGGGAAGATCATTTAACCTTTTAGTGTCCTAAATCATCTTTAATCTGTGTGAGTGTAGGGAATTTTTACACTGAGAGTTCTGTACATTATTTAAATCTTTACAAAAAGCATCATGATTTGATAGAAAGACCTATTCATGAAATCAAAAGAAGGGCTATGATTTGTTCTGCCAAAAATTTTTCTGATCAAATAACCAAATCTCTACAATCTTTCCTTGTTTAAATTGTTTATAAAATGAGAATCATTGATAGCAGCTCTATCTTCTAGGACAGCTAGGTATGCAGAATCCTGAAGTCCAGATAAACTAATTCTTTTTAAAATAGCCTAATTCTATAATTCTAAGATTAATTTCTTTAAAATGTAGTTGGCTGAATTTCATCCAAGAATATGGGCCACCCAAGGGGAAAAACAACAAGAAGAACAACAACAATTGCCCATGCTTAGGTTATATTGCATCACACAAGTTGTTCCTGACAGTAACCAAAGGGTTTTACATACAGCCTTTTGACCTTAAGCCTTTATTGGTATGGCATAAAATAAAAGTAACCTATTGCAAAATGTCATCTTACTCTCACATCTATCAGGCACACATGGTATTTGTTCTACTCTGCTGTTGCTAAGGTACTTTGATAATAAAAATGACTTTGGAAAAAGTCAAGTTTTATTGACTACAAAATAATATGGTTGATAGTAATTCTTTGATTTACTCTAAGGTATTCTCATTCACAAAACATAACAATTCTCATAATTAGAGGGTTATTATATTTCATATAGGAAGTCTCTGTCTAGTTATATTTCATTCCCTATGACTTTAAAGAGTAGCACTGTGCAAAGAATATGGCTTTAAATTTCATGGCTATCCATGAAAAAATTTAAACTAACAGAAAAAAGTCTTTAGGGAATTGGATAGATATTCTATATTTCTCTTATGAAAAAAACATGGGCAAAAATAAAACCAGATTTAAAGATACAGAGAGATTGTGCTCTGCATTGGTAGAAATATACACATCACATTTCTTTACTGAAAAGATCATATATAGAATGATATTTAGAGCCTGGATTCAATAACAACAATTTTTTTTTTTAAGTATTAAATTCCTGTTTAATTATAAAATGCATTATGATTTATCCTGGGGATTTAAAATTTGATATAATTAAATATCATGCATGCTCTGCTCTCAAAGAACTTACAATAAAATAGGGTTAGAGATGGAGTACATAATACATGAAAATAACAAGTTAGTCATAGTGTGATGAGAAAACTGAGCATGGTGAAATAATTTTCAGCTGGGTCTAAAACAGTTTCAGGGAAAATGTTTTGAAGGAAATGACACCTGAGTTTTATTTTAAAGTAAAGGAAAGATTTCCCTAAATATATATATAGGTTAATGCATTTCAAATATGAGAGATGGAAAGCATGGGAGAAGAGAAAGCCAATGGTGGGAAATAGAAACTTTGACAGGTATATAAAATGGAAAAAAAAAAAAAAAAAAAAAGGTAAGAGGAATAATATGAGTCTAGAAAAGGTAGAGAAAAGTTAAATTAAGTTGGGATTTTAAATTCAAGAAATAGAAGTTTTACATTCTTGATAAAACATCAGGAGCTACTGACAGGTTTTAAACAGAAAACAGAAGTAATCAAAAACCTAAATGAGTACAAATAGCAATTGCTTTCTGTTTTGGCCAAAAATTCTGAGGATCTTTGCCTCCCAGACTGATAATTTTATATTGAGAAAGTAGACTATCTTTTGTCTCAATTTTTATCCAGTCTTTAATCATTGAATGGGTGTCGTTTAATTGAGAATTTTAGAAAGGTCAGGGCCACCCATTATATTTTGAGCCATTGCCAGTCATCTTGCCACAGTACTTTGATGATTGGAGGAGAGAGCAAGGCTAAGGACTTTCTGAGACTGTCTCACTTAAATCCAATTCAAACACAAGTCAAGGTGAAGTCTTTCTTCCTCTTTGAAAAAGAAAGCAGGAATAACAAATAACAGCCACAAGTTGTAATCAGAATGATCATATTAATCCCAGAATGGGATAGTAGGATATATTAGGAGGATTATTCAAATAGAACTAGGAAGGGTAAATCTGAAAGAGATGAATTAAAAGCAAAAAATTTAATCAGAAGATAATTATGATAGTTGAGATAAAAAGAGATGTAGTAATTGGTGAGGGTGGGATTAAGGATGGGGGCAGAGATTGGAATTTGAATGAGAGTAGCTAAATTTAAATTAAAGTCTTAACAGCACCAGTGTATTCTTAGGTAAAAACTTGCCATAACTCTTAGTATTCCATATTTTACAACAGAAATTGATAATCTCTAAGATTTGATCTGATTTTAAAATGCATCCTGTACTGAGCTGTAATAATTTTCTCTAAAATTATGTTTGTTCTGTCATTCCTTTACTCAATATTCTCTAATGAAAGCATATTGCATTTAATATCAACTATAAAGCTAAGTGTTTGGCATTCAAAGTTCATCACAGCCTATTCCCTTAATAACTTTTGAGGCTGCCTACTCTTTTTTACTCTCTTCCAAACAATCTCTCTCACTCTCTCTCTTGGACTTTGGGGGGAAAGCTTGGGAAACTCCCTCAGAGAACCTCATCCCTGAGAGATCCATCCCAGAGAATCAAGATAAAGTAGTTTCATTCTGTTATCTGGGTGGGACTAGTTGAGTCCCCGACCACCTCCTACTTAGCCTGAGCTGGAGATCTCTATCCAATCTATTGAGCTGGAGATTAGTTCAGGGACCCTCATTCTATTTGAAGATTCTTTATTCTGATTCCAAATCAAACTGCTCCCAGCCCCCACCAGAGCTACCTACCTAATAAGCTTCCTTCAGTTCAATTCCTTGCAGAGGACCCAAAAGCAGGAATCATGCAAAGGAATCTTTTTATCTCTCTCCTTGGCATAGCTGCAGTCCTCTGCCCACTGAAAAGACATTTTCTTTTCCTATTACTCCCTCTTTAACTCGCTCACCTATTTCCCCTATTACCCCTATTTACCTCTCTGTCAGGATTTCTCTGCTCTAGATCTCTACTTCTCTCAGGACCCTGCCACTAAGGAAGTCAGACTGCAAAAGCTGACTTCTCAGTTCTAATAATAAACTTCTTTTGTCAGTTTAACTTTTTGAGTTTGTAAATTCATTTATGAAGGACCTGCACCAACCAGGAAAGGGTTCCCACAACTCCCTGCCCTGTGCCAAACCTCATCAATTTGTTTGCTGTTTCTCAAATATGACATTCTATCATCTCCTTAATTTAGATTGCTTGTTTCTTATACCTAAAATGCTTTGCTTTCTCACATTTGACTCTGTTTCTCTGAATTCTTTTAAGATATAAGGAATAGATCTATGTTTTCAATTGAGTAGGGGACTCTAATTGTGTACCACCTTTATCAAGGCACCATGACACCTTTGAAACTTAATCTTAAAGAGTAAATTACATATAACAGAGAGACACTAAGTACCTTTTCAGGGATAAAAATTAGTCTGTATATACAGATATTAGTATCTGTACTAAGCAAATTTGAATCTACCTCTTGGCTTTAAAGTCAGAGTTCATTGACCATTATGTTAACCTGACTCTCTTTTAAGACACAAATTAAATGTGACCTCCATTGGAAGACCTTTATTATTTGCTTTACTTGCTAATGAGATTTCATTTTGTCTATATTGGATGTAACTAATTATGATTGAACACCCATCTAAGGTCTAGGAGAAAGATAAGATACAGCCTCATATAACTATAATATCCAATAGTATATTATAATTGTAATATTGTTGTGCCACAATTCTCTTTTAATGTCCTGGCCCAGTTTCCCTAATTGTCCTATTTAGTTACTCTGCCTCAGATTATAACCATTCCCTTTTAATAAAGTTCTTAGATCTTAGACTTTAGGCTGTACTTATTCCCTCTTAATGTTTGATGGGATAAAGGTCTTTATCCATTTTAGAAGTCATTAGAATATCAGGAACCTCCCCAGTATCTCCTTCCTTCATGTTATACTAGGTGCCTCCCCTCATTAGGTCATCCCTATCCAGGTACCTCACCCATTATGTCATTGTTCTTGTTACCCCATAAAAGAATGCTGTATCTGATAATGAGGACTGGATTCTTTGAGACAATAATCTCATTCAGACTGGGACCAACCATGGATCCATTTGGTTCCAGTAAATCTCTACCATTTAATAAATTCTGTATTGAATACTCTCTAATCTCTATCTTGCTCAGTTTCTCCGGCATTACATTAAGACTACAAAATATTATATGTAAGGTTCTACAGAAAATAATTTTAGTGATGAAGAGATGAGAGAAAACTTCAATGGATGAAATGACAACTGTATCATATTTTGAATGACAAGAAATTTAACAAGGCAACTATGTTGTAAAATGGACAGATTGTAAGTCTTGGAGTCAAGAACTCATTTTCCTGTGTTCAAACCTGACCTCAGACAGTTAATAGCTGTATAACTCTCAGCAAATCATTTAACCCTATTTGTCTCAGTTTCCTCACATGTAAAAAGAGCTAGAGAAGAAAATAGCAAATTATTGCAATAGCTTTTGTAAGAATACCCAAATCAATTCACAAAGAATAGGACATAACTGAAAATGACTTTAGAAAACAGAAATTTAGCAAGTTAAAGAAAAAAGATATCTATTTGTATATTGTCTATCTATCTATCAAAAATTATCTGGGTATTTAGGGTGGATATGACTATTTGGATTACCCTAGTTTTAATCTGGTTGACTGACCTTCATGTCTTGAGATTATTCACAAAGTAAGAATAGCCTTCCCTGACACATATGAATCTTTGTGTCTCAATCTAGGTACACTAATTGACTCAGATGTGACAATTGCATAAGAATAGGGAACAGCATTTGGAATATGCAAGACATGCTTTGGGGTGTGCTCTATGCTGAAGTATAGAGGTTTGAAGGTGGGATTAAGGTAATTGAACTGTTAGATAAGAAAACATTTTATCTATATCTATATATCTATAGATAAATGTATATGTATATGTGTATGTATTTGCATTTGCACATATATACATAACATGCATGCATGCATACACTCATACACACATACATATCCTAAGTGTAAGCATAACATAACCAGACTTTTTCAAAAGAAAAATTAGTCTTGCTATGGTATGAATGATGTTTTTGAGGAGAGAGAAATGGTAAAATGGAAGAATAAAGATAGACTTTTGAAAAAAAAAAAAAAGTGGAAGTTTCAAGTCTAATGGCAAGAGAATGAGACATAAATAATCAAGAGTAGATGCAAAAAATAAAGTGACAACAAATTCTTCCTTGAAGTTCAACTATAATTAACAAGAGAGAAAGAAAAATAGTTTGAGAGTAGATGTGTCACGGAGAGATATGTTTTATCTTGTAGGATAAAGGAGTTGAATTCAGTGTCTAAGGGAAAAAAACCAGCAGGAGGGAACGATAGAAGATTCATGAGGAAGAATAGATCCCTGAGAGAGAGCAAAATTAGTAGGTTAATTTGATGAATCTTGCCTAAGGATAGAATTAATGTATAGTAAGGACAATCATGGAAAGAATAAGAGTGAGATAAAAAAGAAGGAAGGAAGAAAATGATAGAAGGGAAGGAAGGAAGGAAAGAAAGAAAGAGAAAGAAAAAGTAAGTTTAAAGAAATAGAAGAGGAATTCATGTTAAATAGCCTCAACTAATTTGTTAAAGTAAGATGTGACTCATCAGCTTAGAATTTGGGAACAGGTTCAAAATATCACTTCCCAAGAATGATATTAAGCAAATTGAAGATTAATTAAAAACAAAACAAAACAAAACAAACAAACAAAAAAAAAAAAACTACTTAGGCTTAATATGAATTTATAGTGAATTCTAGTCAGCTTGGTTTTATTATTTTCTTTAGTGGGATATAGCTAATCCAGGATATTTGAAAGAAAAAATAAGTATTTTCCTTAAAAAGAAAAAGAAGGGGGCAGCTAGGTAGCACCAGCCCTGAATTCAGGAGGACCTCAGACACTTAACACTTCCTAGCTGTGTGACCCTGGGCAAGTCACTTAACCCCAGCCTCCAAAAAAAAAAAAATTGAAAAGGAAAAGGGAATATAAGAAGAAATAGTTTCTATTAGAAATGCAACTGATAAAATCTAAATTAAATATACATGGCTGAAAAAACATTTTAAAATTAAGAAATTTCTTGGATTTTTTTTTTTTTTTTTTTTTTTTTTTTTTTAATGATAAAACAGCTAACACATTTTAAAGTAGTTCTATGCTGTGTAGTGCTGGATTCAAAGTCATAGGTCATGGATTCAAAGTCAAGTTCTTCCACGTATTACCTAGGTGATCAAGTGCTTAACCTTTCTTGGATTCAGTTTCTTAATCTGTGAAATAATATAGATCTGACTATGTACCTTGTGAACTAATGATTTTATCATCCCCAAATGAATTAACACCATGAACTAACACCATGAGATTAAAATACATTATTAAAAAATAAAGTGAACTTAAACATTTTTTTTTCTGCTGAGATTCTTTGTAATTTTCCATTATTAGTTTACTGTTTGTTTTTTGGGGAGAAAGGTTGAAAATCAGGGGACTGATGGCATTAATACATGTTAACATGTCTTCATTCTTCTATTTGAGGAATTTTTTCTCCTTACGTTTTGATATTCCTTTGCAATCCTTTGTATAATTCATCTACTTTTTACATAACAATTACTCCCTAAAAGGCAGCTGATAGTATCAAAGTCATAATTTTAAAAAGCTATTTGTAATGAAGAGCCAAATTAACAACACATGCACACATACTTACAAGTTTTCAACAACTCTAATGGTAGCATTTTTCCTAGAACATTTGAAGTTTATAAAACTGCATTTTACATGTAATTATTTTCTTTAGCTCTTACTCTGGAATATGTGACCATTATAACTTTGTGAGCTTTTAATACAGATATTTCTTTGAAACATGAGTATCCTTTATGTCAAAAGTAAATGGATTCTGAATCTTAAAAGCCTTGAAGTATATTGAAATTAGGCAGAGCAATGGTTTAATAGATATTAGATTACTGCAGTAGTGTCAAGGCCTATATTAGAGCTCTACATCAATAGATTCTTAACCATAAAGATCTAATTTACAACATACTTTCTACTAAAATCAGTATAACATTTTACAATTAATACCTTGACAGTGTATATAGAAATGCATCTATATTCATGATATAAATCACTAAGCAGTTTAAAATCCCTAACATGTGCCAGCCACTGTTCATTGTATCCTTATCTGGAGTAAATAATAATAATAATAATAATAAAAAGTAAAAGGGAATAAAGAAAGATAAAATCTATTCCTTACTCTCAGTTGACTATGCTTATTCCTATATCCTTAAATTTTGCATGCTTTGTTCCTTCCGTTATTTGGAAAATAAGGAAAATTTTTCATGCATTCAATATCTATATTTTTCACCATTTATTGAATGCTAAATCCAAATTATTTTGAGATATTAAAAAGAAACTGAAGCACAAATTAATTTTTTTTTTTATTTTTATTTATTTATTTATTTATTTTTTTAGCAGAGACAGCTGGGTAGCACAGTGGAAAGAATGTAAAATCTTCTTTCCTCAGACATTTACTAGTTGAGTAATCAGCAACTCACTTTATTCTGTTTGCCTCAGTTACCCATCAGTAAAATGGGCAAGAGGGAAAAAGATGGCAAAGTGATGAGGTCTAGATAAGGTATACCTAAATAAAATTAGGGTTAATTGAGGCTAATGGCAGGTTTGGGGTACAGGAAGTCAAATAGAGCTCCTCTGCAACCCCTCTGGATTCAGCGCAAGTATACAAAGTTTAATGAGGTCTAGTAGCGGTGCAGAGTCCCCTGTAAAGGAATTTACAGGCCCAAAAACCTAGATTGATAAAACAGGTTTATTGTAGGATTTGGAACTAAAGTTAAAGTCTGGTTAGTAAAAGGTATTAGATAGAGAAAAGAATACACCGTAAGTGGCAGACAGAGAGTCTGTGATGCAAAGCATGTTGCTTGCATGTTTCAACCTCTGCCAAGAGATGATTCCAGCTTGGCTCTTTTATTTGGTTAAAGGGACCTATGGGTGGAGTCCCAAGTTGGTTTCTCAGGGAGGTCTAGCACCTGCCAGGTGGGGGTTGGGAAATCTGAGCAGATCATTAGAATGGGGGCTGGGGATAGCCCAAGTTAGCTTAGATCTGTATATCTTCCTTTGGAATACAAAAGGGTGCTTTTGACCAGGTCTTATAAATCAAAGGTCGATCATGGGGGTTGGGTATCAGAAAGGAATCTTAAAGGGGGCTACCGCCAGCATCAAAAGCATTCCAGTATCTTTGCTAAGAAAACCACAAAAAGGTCACAGTATTGAACATGACTTAAAAAATGACTATAGAATAAGTTTTAGACTTCTTGCTCCATATATTATCATCATATGATAAGGAAACAAAGAAGGGGAAAAAACAAAACAAAACAAAACAGCAACAACAACAACAACAACAACAACAACAACAACAACAACAACAACAAAAGTTTAGGATTCTGACCAAGTCAGAGTATACAGTACTTATTAAATTTTAGATACTATATTTTGGAAGGTAATTTATCCTCTAGAAATTTGGCAGGAAAGCACAATTGATATTGTAAAGGGCATCAGGATGATTTAATTAGTAGAATTTTTGGAAGGAACTAAAATGTTTAAAATGGAAAATCTTGAGTAGATAGAGAGAGATGATAATTGTCTTCAAGTATTTAAAGGATTTTGCTTCAGAAGATGGGGAGTTGAAGTAGTTATTCTTGACCCCAAAAGACAGAAAGAAGTTAAAACAATAGTTGAGACATTAAATTGTTGGAAATAAAAGGAAGAAAATTTGGCTTAGATAAAAAGAAAATATTTCAGTAATTCAGTAATGATTACCAAAAATTGGAAGTACTGCCTCTGGAGGCAGTGAATTCCTCTGTACTTGAAATCTTTAGGCAAAGTCTATAAAATGCTAAGCATGGTGTCTGGTACATAGAAGGTACTTAATAGGTGTTTTCCTATTTAATGCCTTTAATTCTAGAACGTCCTGGAGAGAAAATCTGTTGATATCTCCAATATGTGTGTGTGTGTGTGTGTGTGTGTGTGTGTGTGTGTGTGTGTAATATACATATATATCTACATATATCTATTTAAACATGCATTGTATTGTAATGTTCTCTTCTCTAAATCATAATGTTCCCTGGGACAGGTTTCTTGGGGAGCTTCTAGAGGCAGCCTTAGTTTCAGTTCAGTTTAATAATCCCAGATGTAGCCAGTAGTCCAAATCCTTTACTTTCTCTTTCCAAATCTTATCTCCACTTGGGGCTCAGCTAGTTTTCTCCAGGCCTTCTGGATCTTGGTTTCAGTGTCCTCCACAGGACAGCCTGCCACACTTTTCTGTTTTCCTTACTTCTGCCTGATTTGTGAATCCGTTTGACTTTCTAAATTTCCTGAAGTCCTCTCAATGTCTCCAACCAGCATAAAGGTGGAAGTTGGAATGAACTCCACCTCCAAGAGAGTGGGCTTCTGAGTTCTCCCTGGGCTTGTGAGAACTCCTTAAAAGTATGCTCTCTTAAAGGTGTGAATCTTGTGGAATTCAAGTAAGCATATTACTGAACTAGAGATCTGTTAAGTACCTTGCTAAATTAGATAATTATTATCTCTATCCATTCCAGTGACTTAGCACTTTGTAAGAATTCTAACATTGTATATTTAAAATAAGAACATATGTATATATTATGTATTATATGTGCATGTTTATGCATGTATATGTATACATATATACATATACACATAGTTATTTGCATATTGTTTCTCCCATCAAACTGTGAGATCCTTAAATTTTTTTCTTTTTGCCTTTTGTAGTATTTACAGTGTTTTGCTCAGTGACTATAACATAGTAAGATTTCAATAATAAGTATTGACTAGCTAATCAGAAAAAACTTTGTATGAAAGTCTTTACTCAAAAAACTTTAAAGAGGAGTTCATGATACTTATTAATTCAGATAAGAAATATTAGCCAAAGAGTAGTGAATAGGAAATGACACTTTTCATGGGAAAGAGCAAGGGTAGTTGGAAGATTTGGGTTCAAGACACTTCTCCCCTGCATCCATACTTTGTTAACAAGTCATTTAACCTTTCTTAAATTTTCCATGTCTTCGCACACACAAAAATGAATTTATAGTAATTTATTTACACTTAACAGAATTCTATTGAGTAAATTGGCCAGTCTTAGGTGCTTTAAAGTGAATTATAATAATTGTTGTTTTTAATTATCATCACAATTACCATTATTGTTATTATTAATTTTTATTATTATTACTCACTCAAATGTAGACAACCCCAAGAAGAAGGAAAGGAAGAAACATTCCAGGGAGAAATATAACTGGAAGAAAGAGAGAAGATAGTTTATAGTATATGTATATGTATAGTATATACACATGCATATATGTATACATAAACATACTTGCCTTTATGTATATGTTCATATGTGTATGTATATATATATATGTGTGTGTGTATATATATGTGTGTGTGTGTGTATATATATATATATGTATGTATTACTAAATCAGCAAAATGTATTTTTAATTTTGTAAAAATCTTTGGTAGTGTCTTCTCATCATCTCTAAAATAGTGCAATTTGTAATATATTTTGTTCAAATTTTATGTACACATCTTTTTTTTGGGGGGGGGAGTTTCTTCTTTTTTTCCTCTATTAACAAAGGTGTTTTATAGAAACATTTGCTTGGGGAGAAAGGAAAATGGCTTTCCAAAGGGAAAAAATCAAGAATATTTTAGATCCATCCTACTCCCTTTATGAGAGTGTTTCTATAACTTTTCCTTCTGCTCCTGGATATCCTCCTGGGAATATTTAAGTGGTGAGATAGGTCACTCTGGGCAATCATTATGACTTCAATATTCTTTACCACAAATGTTCCATTACAAACACTTCCAACAAACATAACACACACACACACACACACACACACACACACACACACACACACACACACACACACAAAATGCTCTTACCAAAAACCAAAACTAAAACAAACAAAAATGCTGTCTGCACACATATTATGAGAATAAAATATCAAAAAGACTTGGATTTCCATTCCTGTTTTGGAAATATAACATGTTTAGTACAAGAACCATTATGTACATTACAGAAGAAAATAGTTCTAAACCCATTTATTTCATATACACACACATACAAGCATATACACATATATGAATGTATGTAATGCATGTGTTTGCGTGCATGCATGCATGTATGTATGTATTATGCAATTTCCCTGATATAATAAAAAAATAAGGCATTTTTCCGGGGTAGGGGTAACTATGCATCTACTTCTCAGAAGCAGATAGATAGTATAATGGACAGAGGTGTAAACCAGGATTCAGGAAGCCCTGATTCTAGCTCATTCTACATTGTAGCTATTTGAAGTACTACAAGCCATTCAATTTCCCTAGGTTTCCTGATCTGAAAAATGAGAATACCATTAGTAACTACTTCCCAGGATTGTTGCAAAGATTGAATGAGATAATATTTTAAATGTTTTAAATTATTTAAACATTGTATAAATGCCAGTTATTATTGTCTATTCATTTTTATAGCTTTATGGTTATTTGTTCATGCATTTACAGCTGCATAATACATACACATATATAAATAAAGAGATATTGGTTCTATTGTTTATATATGTATATATACACATACATATACATATATATATACTCATACATATATTATTTTATTAAAGCTTTTTATTTATAAAATATATGCATGAGTAATTTTTCAACATTGACCCTTGCAAAACTTTTTGTTTCAATTTTTCCTCTTCTTTCCCCCCACCCCCTCCTCTAGCTGACAGGTAGTGTAATATGTTAAATATGTTAAAATATATGTGAAATCCAATGCATATTTATACAATTATCTTGCTATACAATATCAAGAAGGAAGAAAAAAACTGAAAAAGAAAACAAAATATAAGCAAACAATAACAGAATCAGAATGCTATATTCTGGTCCACACTCTGTTCCCATGATGCCCTCTCTGGGTGTAGATGCCTCTCTTCCTCACTGAAAAATGGAACTGGTTTGAATCATCTCATTCTTGAAGAGTCACATCCATCAGAACCAATCATTGTATATATAGTCTTGCTGCCGTGTATAATGATCTCCTGGTTCTGATTATTTCACTTAGCATAAGTTCATGTAAGTCACTCCAGGCCTCTCTCTAATCATCCTGCTGGTCAATTTTTACAGAACAATAATATCCCATAACATTCATATACCACAATTTATTCAGCCATTCTCCAATTGATGGACATCCACTCAGTTTCCAGTTTCTTGCCACTACAAAAGGCTACCACAAACATTTTTGCACATATGGGTCCTTTCCCTTTTTTAAGATCTATTTGTGATATAATCCCAATAGAAACACTGCTGTATCAAAGGGTATACACAATTTGATAACTTTTTGAACATAGTTCCAAACTGCTCTCCAGAATTGTTGGATCTGTTCACAATTCCACCAACAATGTATCAGTGATCCAGTTTTCCCACATTTCCTCCAGTATTGGTCATTATCTTTTCCTGTCATCTTAGCCAATCTGACAGACATGTAGTGGTACCTCAGAGTTGTCTTAATTTGCATTTCTCTGATCAATAGTGATTTGGAGCACCTTTTCATATGACTACAAATAGTTTCAATTTCTTCATTTGAAAAATGTCTGTTTATTTCATTTGACCATTTATCAATTGGAGAATGACTTGAACTATTATAAATTTGAGTCTATTCTCTATATGTTTTAGAAATGAGGTTTTTATCAGAACCTTTTAATATAAAAATGTTTTCCCAGTTTATTGCTTCCCCTCTAATCTTGTCTGCCTTAGTTTTGTTTGTACAAAAGCTTTTTAATATAATCAGAATTATTTATTTTCTGATCAATAATGATCTCTAGTTCCTTTTTGGTCACAGATCTGAGAGATAAACTATCCTACACATATACATATCTGTGTGCACAAAGTATCAATGTGTATATATTTGCATGTATATATATCTATATATATATTTATATGCACAAGTGATTTGAAAATAACTTTTAAGAAGGAGGCTTCCTTGCCTCCTTCAAATTCCATATATTGTTTTTCTATAGACTGTTGCTTTGGGGAAAGTGAAGTTTTTCAGTCTTATATGGTGATGGAATCCAGGGAAGGAATGTTTAGTAAATGGAAGTAAAAAACTGGTAATAAAAGGATTGTTGTGTCAAAGAGGGACAGTATTGATTATAAATTATGTTAATGAATATTGATAATAAAGTCAGATAATATGCTCTGACTATATGTGGTATGATATATAAACATATATGTAAATATTAAATATGTATACATATAATTGCTGGCCTAAATTGAAAATTATATTCACAATTAAATCTGTGGTTTAGTCCTTTGTTAAATAGTCTTTGTGATATATTACTAATTTAAATTAAGTTTTACAAGTACAAGTTTTGTTGTCATCATTATCATGATTTTCATAAAAGTTGTTCAGATTAGTAGGCACAATAGTTTTGCTTTAACTCTGGTGCTTTTCCTATGCAGAATCATGACTAGGCTATTATGGATGCTGAATAATCTACTACCCCCTGAGAAAGAGGCAGTGGGGGAGATGGAGTAGGGAGGAAGAACTATAAGGGTCAGGTATTTGATCATTATTTGGGGCAACATAATTTGTACTCTGGTTGCTTTCAGCATGTGGTCTCAGAATAATTATTAAAGTAATTTCATTAAAATGATAGGTGTTTAGCTAAAAGAGGGATTAATGCCATAGAAACTACCTGAGATGAGGAGAAATTTTTAAAAAAGAAAAAAAAAAGTACTGCTTTTGTTTCTTAAGTCATTTTATCAGGAAGAAAATGAGGAATACCTACCTATCCCAATACCCATCTCTTCTATATAAAAACAAACTATAGCATTTTCTGAGTCTATTTTAAGAAAAGGTGTGTAGAAATGTTCCTGTCTCTTATAAAATTTATTTAGTTACAAGTGCTCAACTTGTTATCTCTCCTGAGTATTCCACAGTTGGAAAGAAGATCACAATTTAAACAGTTTAAATCTCAGCAAGGTCAATGAAACACTGCATGATATCTGCAAGTTTAATATATTACCAATCGTGATGTGTGCTAGAAATCATATATCCAGAAAAAAAAGACTTACCCTCTCCTTTTCCACTAAATCTCCTTTCATTATTATTATGAACTTGGTTATTCATGTTGATGACTTTTGACATCTCTCCCTATCCTCCTTCAACATTATTCATTCAAGCATTTTAAATTCTTCTTTATCTGATATCAATTTTATATCAATAGATATCTCAGATATCAATAAGTCTGAAAGATTGTAAATAGAGTTTTTCGTGGAGCTACAAGGAGCTAAATTCAAGATTCACTTCTCATATACACTTGCAGCACAATACAGGGCAAATTTCAGTATCCCAATATATAATATTCAGAGAAGTCATTTATCTGCATTGGCAAATGGAATTTTCTCACCTTGGAGCTTTCTAGAATAATTAAATTCTATTTCTGAATCAAAATTCAATATTTATAATCACTATTTTCAAATTTCAAACATAGAATCTACTTCTTATGATCATAAACTATGCATCTAACTCTTTACTTCACATTAGTTATTTCTTCCCCTCATCATGGCAACCAGTTGCTATACCAATTTCCGTTTATTTGATTCATTTCCCTTCACTTGGTCCCATTATCTTCTATTTTAATGATTAAACTTACATTACAGAATACTTTCTATTAGTCTTGTCTGTCAAGTTCTGATTTCTAGTCAACTATTTCACCTCTTCTCTACAATTATGACCTGAGACATTACTAGAGACCATCACGAAATTAAATAGATTTTATTTTTTGCAAATTCATGTTACTTAATTATACCTACATCCTTTATGCTGATCAATAATTCTTTTTTTATATTATATATTATTCTTCACTGTAGTTATTCCAAATGATATCTTCTTTCTCTTAAACCTCATCCCCACCTCAATTTTATCATTATTCATACTTACTGCAAATGCCTTATGTAACTTCACTAAAACTGAATTGTATGACATAATGTTATTCAACTAGTCATCTTTAACTTTTCTCAGCATAATCACCTATGCTTTTCTTTCTTCTAGTCCCAGAAGAGGTATCCTTTTTCCGTTTCCTAATCCTTCTTCTCACTCAAACTAATCCTTCTATTCATGCTATATTCATCCCATTCCCTCACACCTGTTTCAGGTCCCTGTACAACAAACATGCCTTCCCCTCCCCCCCCCCTTTTTATCTTTAATCTTTCTCCCTTCAATTGACTATAATCTCCCTACTACTCCCCCCCCCCAAAAAAAAAAAAAAAAAAAAAAAAAAAAAGCTTAGATCTCCTGATCCTAAACAAGCATTTCCTTCATTCTTCTTCAGAGTTTTCTTTACAGCTACTGTTACCTTTATATTTTCTATCTCAGAGATACTGCAAATGTCTTTAAGAAGACTCAATCCATTCAGTATCTGCTAATTTTCTGGGTTTTAACTTCAAGGGATTAGATGGCCCTCCCAGATTAAGTTCATTATATCTAATCTTATCACTATTTTGCTAAATCAAGCCATGGTTGATACCACAACTTTTAACCTCCTCTCCCTTCTGATTGAAAGATTAAAAAGATAGACAAACAAAGTCTCCTCAGTGCCTTCCTTAATGGAAAACAAATGGAGCCATTTCACTTACTCCATTTTACATCTGTTATTCTTCAATTTCACCAGATAAGATGATACCACATTGGGTACCTGCTGTTGTCTTCCCACCGTTTTTTCTGTCTTCTTTTTTTGTGTTCTCTACCTAATTGGGTTGTAATTGTAATCTTCTTGAAAATAAGGTCTGTCTATCTTTTTATTATTTATATCTCTAGTTCTTAGCATATTGTCTCCCATATTGGAGGCCCTTAAAAAAATTTGTTTGTTGGATGGGGTTGGACTGCAGAAGTGATACACTACTGATGCCTTCCATATCTTACTACAGCATTGACTTTGCACAGTCCTTTCAAAAATTGCACTCATCTCCAGGCAATCTCAATAAACTTTCTTTGGAAAATGCCATCCACATTCAGAGAGAAATTATAGAGACTGAATGTAAATTGACACATGCTGTGTTAACTTTTTTTTCTGTTTTTTTTTTTTTTTCTCTCATGACTTTTCCCTTTGGTTCTCATTTTTTTCTCTCTCAACATGATTCATAAGGAAATATGTGAAAAAAATGAATGTACATGTATAATAAAAATCAAATTAATATACAAATTAATAATATAATTCTAGGTTAAAAATGGCATTCACCCCTTTGGCTCTACTCAGAAAGCTCTTTAAAAACTTACCTCATATCTCCTAATTGCCAAATACAGTGATCAATTTCTCCTTGTATGCTAATTTATTCATTTTCTTGTCATCTTACAGAATTCATTACTGTTGACTACTTCTTGGCTTCAGAAAAGCCACCACTCTTCTGGTTCTATTTCTGATTCTTTTTAAGACTCTTTATTCTATTTTCCTTCTGCCTGTTTTAATGTTGATATGCTCCATGGCTTTTTCTTTGCCCCTGTTTTATTATTTCTTTATACTTTTTTCACTTCTTTTTGTTTATTTCCATGACATTAACTACTTCTGATGCTAATGACACTTTAATCTATATCTCCAGCTCTAAAATCTACAATTCTCTGTGTTGTGCCACAGTTCTCTTTTAATGTCCTGACCCATTTCCCTAATTGTTCTATTCAGTTACTCTGCCTCAGGTTATAGCCATTCCCTCTTATAGGATAAAGGTCTTATATTTTAGACTTTAGGCTAAACTTGTTCCCTCTTAAAGTTTAATGGGGTAAAGGTCTATATCTATTTTAGACATCATTAGACTATCAGGAGCCTCTCCAGTACCTCCCTCCATCAAGTTATCCTAGGTGCCTCCCCCATTAGGTCATTTCCATCCAGGTACCTCCCCCATTATGTTATTGTTCTTGTTAACTTATAAAAAATCCTGTATTTGATGTTCAGTGCTGGATTCTTTGAAATGATAGCTCCTTCAGCCCTGGGACCAACCATGGATCCATTGTTCCCACTAAAATCTCTCTATTTAATAAATTCTGTATTGAATACTCTCTAATCTCTGTCTTGTTCAGTTTCTTTGGCATTACATCTGTAGGGTATTTTACACTCAAACCCACAAAGCCAAACTAATTATACATCTTTATAAACCACAAATCTTTACAAATCACAATTCAAATCCTTTTTCTGATGCTTAATAACTGTATCATTTTGGGCAGTCACTTATCTATTATGGATACTAGTTTTAGCATTTGCAAAAAAGGAAGGTAGATTTAAGGTTCTCAGTGAACCCTTCTTACTTTTATCATCCAAGATCTTTTAAGAATAGAAAACTTCATTTGATTATTCTATTAGTGGCACTATCTTCTTTGAAATCATAGTATTATCTTTTACTCTGGGCTCCTGTTTATCTCCAATTAGTCCCCATATTCTAGCAGTATTAATATATATATATATATATATATATATATGCATTTTTTTTTTCTTTTTCTTCCTACCACTACACTGTAGTACTGGCCTTGATTACCTCTGCCCTAGGCTATTATAACTTCCTTGAAAGTCTTCATGATGCTACTATTTCCTTTTCAATACATCTTTTGTTACTCTTTTAGAATTATTTTATGGCAAATACTCATTCAGCAGGAATTAATTAAGTACTTAAAATGTATGCAATAAGTTTATATTGTTTAAAAGATTTAAGCTGTTCCCTTTAGCCTGTAAATTAAAAGAATCAAGAATATGGAAGCAAGAATGAAATTCAAAGGCTATCTATGCCACCTCATATAAGAAAGGAATCAATACTATAACATACATAATAAGAACCTATACTGACTCTCCTTGAAGACCTATAAAGAGGAAAATCTACCAAATAGTGAGGTAACCCAAAATTATTTTCTTGACATTGCATTTGCTTCACAAATTGGCACCACTGTATTTCTACAGAATGATCCATTACTCTTATATACTCTATGTCTTTTAAATAAATTCCTATTTAATGCCCTCTTGTGATATAATGGAAAGGAAACATACATTCATTGAATACCTGCTTTGGGATGGGTAGTGTACTGTGTGCTTTACAAACATTGCCTTGTTTGATGCTCACAACAATTCTAGGAAGTTTGTGCTTTTATTATTCATATTTTACAGTTGAGAAAACTGAAACAACCCAAGCTTAATTGACTTGTCCAGGCTCCCATAATTAGTAAGCATCTGAATCTGTCTTTGAACTCTATGATTCTTTTAAGAATATCAGAACCCAGTTCACTATACAACCCGCCTGCCTCTAGAGGACATTTATTTTCCTGATGCTTATTCTATTTAATAGACCTGGTAGATCCTCAATTACCATCTTTGCTAGGTCCATTTCTTTTTATCTTTGAATGACTATATACTCCATAAAATTTCACTATTCTCCAAGTCAGCTTTCTTCTATTTCATGTAGCTTTGATTTCTATGTCTAACTCTTATTTATGTTATATGTAATTATTTTATAATATTCTACAGGACCCTATAGTACTATGAGTTCCAGTATTTTATGTAAGTATTGTGCTTCTTCTAACAGGGAACACAGTACTCTATTCAAACTAGGAGCTCTATTTTTTTTTTTTTTAACTTAACTGGCTGAGACAGCATCCCATAGGAAATCCAATATCCTTTAAATAATTTAAAATAACATGTAAGTGACTTTGAGGCTATATTTGATAGAGAAATTTTGGAAGGATATAGTTGGGAATAATAAAGAGTGTTAAAATACTTGGGTTAGTAATATGAACTATTAAAGAAAGTGCTATCATTTAGATAACAAGCATTTATTTCTGTAAGTCTTTATTATTATTATTATTTTATTTTTACATAGTTAGTGTTTTATTGAGAAAGACCAAAATAGCATATGTTAAAATTTGTCTTTGCCTATACTCATGGCTAGATTGTATACCCTTTTCACTGTCCTCTCCCACTTTATATTTTCTGGCTTCTTTCAAGACTCAACGTGAAGCCTACCTTCTATACAATATCATTCCTAGTCCCTGAAGTCCCATCAACTGAAAATGCTGCTCTATTTGAGATTACTTCCCTCTATTAAGTCAGAAAATTTTGAAACCAGGAACTTAGGCTTGGGGGCACTCTTTTTTTTTTTTTTTTTTTTTTAATTTTGAGTTCCTGATCCACTATTTTAGAGAGCAATTTGGAACTATGCCTAAAGGATTATTAAACTGTGCATATCCTTTGATCCAGCAATGTTTCTACTGAGTCTGTATTCCAAAGAAATCATAAAAGAGGAAAAGGAACTACATGTACAAAAATGTTAATAGAAACCCTTTTTATAGTGTCAAGGAACTGGAAAATGAGTGGATGCCCATCAGTTTGGGAATGGATGAATATATTGGTATATGAATGTTGTGAAATATTTTTGTTCTATAAGAAATGATCAGCAGAATGATTTCAGAAAGAGCTGGAGATAATTACATAAATTGATTACACCAGTGAACTGACAGGATTGTCAGGAGTCAATGAATGTGGACTATGACATAGTTTTTTTTTTTTTTTTTCTTTCAAACTTTTTTGTTGTTTGCTTGCTTTTTTGTTTTATTTCTTATTTTCCCCCGTTTTGATCTAATTTTACTTGTGCAGAATGATAAATGTAGAAATATGGATAGAAAAATGGTACATGTTTAACATATATTGACTTACTTGCATAAAATAAGGTCATAACAGGGCCTATCTCCCCAGATATTGTTAAGATTAAAATGAGATAATATGTGGAAAATAGTTAGCACAGTACCTGGCTTGTAGTAGATGCTTAATAAATACTTGTTCCCCTCCCTAATTATTATTGTTTCTTAGATTCTGTTCTTACTATACGAACAAACTGCTGTTTCTTAAGGACTTTATTTTGTGTCTTACTACTTGATATTTAATTTTTTTTTAAATTTCCCTAGGAAAATCAGCCAAAAAATAGATTTTTTTTTTTAAGGTACTGAGGAGGCACCAAAGTTTCCTACAATAGAGGAATAACAAAGTTATCAGAATATAGAAACAGAGATTGAAATAGAGTTATATACTACTGAGACATGCATATGAGTGTATGTGTGTGTATATACACACAAATACTATGATACACACATATACACATATATGTATCACATATATGTACATATTCATTAGGCTTATGCATACATGCATGTATAATACATCCTTATACATATACTACAAATCATTTGTACCAGAGTAGCATCTGTTATCATCTAGCTTTCCTCATTCTCTTTGTACACTACTTTTTTCTGTTAATAATTCCCCTTGTTAATGATTCTCATACCACTTCTTGAATATAATTTTCACTGGAACTGTGTTATAGCCCACTTATATCCACCACAATTTTTCCATTGAGTTTTGGATAGCTCACAATTTTTGATACTGTGGATTTTCAAAATTCTTACCATATAATATCAGCTGAATTTAAAACATGGATCTTTGTATTTTGGAGCAGCAAGTGATTATTATAAGAATTGTGCACTTTCCCAGATAACTGTAACCTGTAAGTGTTAAACACATCCATAAACTCTAAAAAAAAGCAAAATGTCACTAAGGTTGCCAGAATTTCTCTGAAATACTACCTGCTATATTTTTTTCTAATGCAAAACATTTCTTTTAATAATGAGTCCTTGTCCACTGTGAGGTTTAAAAATCATCAATATCCTCTAAGCTATATGCAAAACAAATAAAAACGTATTGATTTGACACTTTAATAAACAATAAGATTTATGGCTAAAATAGAAATTGATCATGTGATTTCTTACCATAACTTCCATCAAATTTTATAACATGTGGCATTTTTATTAACATAGTACCATCTCACTTGTTTATTTTGTTATTCTTCAGAACGTGATTATTTTTTGCTGGCCAATGATTTATCTTTAATATTTGAACACAATAATTAAATACAATGTTTCAAATTTTTATCTTATAATTAAGCTAAAATATTCATCTTGATGATTTTCTCCCTATGAAAAGTGAACTAAGATCTAAAAAATCTATGAAAGTAATACTGAATCAAAAAACCTCCTTAAAAATGACTGATTCTATTATCAACAAAGACTGGAAAACAGGTCACAATCTTTTAGGCTGTTTGAACAATAAAATGCTCCATCAATTCCATTAAATCTGGCAAAAATTTAGCACATTCTATTAAAAATGAGTTGAATAATTACTCTAATTTCTAATTAAAACATATAAGCAATTCTAGGTTCTTGAAGGATATGTCAGGGTAGCAAAAATGGTATTTCTTATTAAAAATTTTATTTAATGAAGCTAGCTAGATTTCTTTCTTAAGAACCAGGCCTTAAACCAAAACTAATCTCATTCTAATTGGTTATCAAAAGTCAGTAGGCCAAGCCACAATTAGTAATTATTTGAGTTCTGATTGAGTCAGATTAAATGTAAATAGCAATCATTTCTGTTTTGGCCAGAAACCCTGTGGTCTTTCCCTCCCAGATTGATTCATTCATTCATTTATTCATTTTGATTTTTTTTGACTAGGTGAAAGAAGAAATTCTTTGTCTCAGTAGCTGCATAACCTTGTAGCCTTAACCACTGAATGGGTACAATCTCAGTCAAACTGAGATCTGTTGAGGACCTTAGCTTTAAAAGGCCAAGGAATACCTTTTCATTCAGGGCCATCTCCAGTTGTTTTTACTTATATCTGGCCATTGGATCTAGATAACTCTGCAGGTAAGTGGTCTTGCACAGTCTCCCTCACTTAAATCTAATACTTGCATGTATCACCTCCCTGATCTCACATCCCTGATGTCATAGTCTGTGGTAGTAAACTGACCACATGTCATCTATGTATCAACTTGGCTAAGATTGGAAAAAAACATCACCTGATGAAAATTCTTGAACAAAATATTTTTTGTTTATTTGTTTGTTTTGCATTTTTTTAGTCTACTAAATCAAATAGGATTGATCTGTGGTGGTAGCAAGAGTGTTCATATAAATGTAATCAAAAGCTCTATAGTACCATATCTCAAGAGATGGAAGAGAAATCATTGGCTACCTAGTCCAATTTTCACATTTTACAAATAAGATTAAAAGACATTCAATTTCCGTAATTTCTCTCTGGATGTGTATATTTTCTATCCTAAGATTATTGGAATTGTCTTGAATCACCACATTGTTGAGAAGAGCTAAGTCTATCATAGTTGGCCAACATATAATATAATTGCATTTCTTAATAGCTATCATCAATTTTTAAAGTGGGAGAAAGGGATTTTAAAATAGATTTATATTTAGACATTATGTTAATGTGATAATTAAAAACACATATATTGAAAGTTATGGATATAATATTACATATTATTATCATAACATTGTTTTGTTTCACTACAAATATTTCCTTTTTAATACTGTTAGATAATCATTTAAGACTTTTGATTAATACTAGAAGACTTTATATATCACTTTCAAGCATGCTACCTAGTAGCAGTGGAACTCAGTTGCAACTACTTGTCAGATAATAGATACTATAAAAATATTCATTGAAATGAATGAAAGATGATATGTTAGTTGTTTCACTAGTGTACATGGCAAATGCAAAAATGGGAGACAATGAATTATTTTCTGGATTGGTCTCCTCTAATTTTACATATTGTTTGCTAATCAAAACCTCAGCTGGTGAAGGCTAAATTTGTCTCATATTAAATACTTGATTCAATTAGTAACACATCCATCAGTATGTATTAAGTACTCCTCATTCAAATCACCATGCTAGGAGCTAAAACTAGTCAATAAGATAGTCAATAGCAGATTTGAATCCAGTTCTAGCATTCATTTCTCCATTATACTCCCATCTCCTTTCACCATTCCTACAGCAATAAAAGAGTAATGTTATCAGTAAAATATTTCCATGAAAAAAAAATCTCTTTTTGATGAGAATTTGACTTGAGAGGAATGACTTAGACAAATGGTTTTCTAAAAATAGGATCTTCAAGTAAAATATCTTTTTTTTTTTTTTTTTTTCCTGAGGCAATTGGAGTTAAGGGATTTGCAGTTACAAATTGCATTTAGAAAGTGTTAAGTGACTTATATCAAATTTGAACTCAGGTCCTCCTGACTTTAAGGGTTGGTACTCTATTTACTGCACCAACTAGCTGTCCCTGAAGTAGTCCTCTTACAGAGGACAAAGTTTCATTTCAATCTAGTCTGTAGAGATGAGGAATGATGCTGATGATTGGTACATGGTCAATCATTGCTCAATATTTATATTATCTACTTATTTGTCAGTACACAGAATAGACAATAAGAAGAAATTCACTCAGTATTTTAAAACTTCTAATCAGCTAACAAAACTAACAAATCATAACCAAATGACTATTCAGGATTGGCACAACACAAATACTTGTGATGAAGCAAGATTCTATCCTAAGTTTGGTTAGGAGATTTTAAGTCATAAAATAATCAACATGATGCCACCACTAAATTATCATTTCCTATTTGAAAGCACATAAGAACATGCAGAATCACATGATACAAAACATTGGCTTAAATATATTTTTTTGAGAAATTATAGGACGTATTAGAGCTATAGGATAGGTTGAATGCTTTATATGAGATAATTTAAGATTATCCAGCAGCAGCAAATGTTTCTATAGCATAATTTTTCTAATCAAGAGAGTTTCAAATAATTAATTTTCTTCTTACATGAAACCCAAATCATTGCTCATCAATCTTCTTGTCAATCCAGTATATGTATTTTGGATGTGCCAAAATCCTTAACTTTAAGTTTTTATTTAAAAGGAGTGCATTACTCTCCCACGCAGAGCAATAATTCCTGAGTGAAACAAATATTTCTCATTGTAGTAGTTATGATAAGCAACTAAATCAAAAGGTTTTTAGTCCAAAAGAAAATACAGATTGATTATTCTTTCCCTCTAGGTTGTTCTAAGTTTTTGAAAGAATGCCTTGGGCCCTTCAGATAGGAAAATATAATTTAGAGAAAAAAATCTGGTAATGAATTCCTTAGTGTTTTCTTTAAGATGTTCTGGTGAATTGATTAAGATTTATTCTATAAAAAACATGTATTTACTTATTTATGTGATTTATACTGTGTTTAACTAATTTATTTATTTACAGTCATTTGTTGTTATTATTATTATTATTATTATTATTATTATTATTATTATTATTATTATTATTATTTGTTATAGTATCCTTTCCCCCTCTGCCTTTTGGGAGTATAAAAATAAGAGTAATCCAACATAGAGAGGTATGAAATGTTTGCAATATGCATCCTTGGAAGATACTCCCTAACCAATGAAATCAGAGTTGTTTTTATGTATTTGAACTTAAAAACTTATCATAGTTACTTGAGAAACAGCATTGTATTATGGATATAAAGCTGGATTTATATTCCATAAAACTTATGTTTCGTTATGTGAGTTATGGTAGTTATGACACATACTAGACTTGAAGGTAAAAATACACCATTATTGACATATTCAGTGAGATGGTAAAATTGCAAGTATTTGGCCAGAAGGCCCAGGTTTATTTCTGCCAACATATAATTGCTTAGTGCTATATATAGAATCAAGCAATTTATAAGCATTTATTAAGCACTTATTTTGTGCTAGATATGGGTGATATCAAGAAAAAAAAAAGATGAAATAACCCCTACCTTTTTAAGCCTACAATCAAACCATGTGAGACAAGTTGTCCTTACAACTATTGTGAAAGATGCATGATAGTGTTATTTGGTGAATATACACTTGTAGGTTTGAGAGATAAAGAAAAAAACTTTAAGTGGGAAGATGCACTTAGAAGGAAAATAGAGAACCGCAGAAAGGGAAAGGATAACCAATAAAAAACATTAAAATGGAGATGGAATGCCATTTATGGCATATGGACATAAGAAGGTATATTTGACTGGACAATTAAATTCTCGGAAGGAATTAAAATGTAAAAGGATGCAATGGTACTGGGGGACAATTTGCAAAGGACTAAACATACATTTGTACAGAAGTTGCATTGTGACCATTATCTATCTGTAGAACATTTCATGATAGTAATTCTTAGAATATGTTTTGTATCATGTGTCATGTGATCCTGCATGTTCTTATGTGCTTTCAAATAGGAAATGATAATTTAGTGGTGGCATCATGTTTAAAAAGTGCATTGGTTAATTTTTTTTTTTTTAATTTAGAGTTAACCAGACACATTTTTACTTTATCTTTTGGTGCTGACATTTTTCTAACATATTTATGTTAATTTTTGCCATTTATACTCAAAAGTCAATTAGCAGGATTTTACTGTTTTATGATATAAGAATCTTCCTAAAAATGCTCATGCAAAGGAAGTTTAGTAACTCCCAGAGCACAGGAAAATAAACTCTGTGTGGTAATAAAATGAAGGAACTTCCTAATTGATTTGTGATTATAAGACCAAAGCATATTGATTTTCTGTGTGCTTCTTTATAAAGGAAGGAAAATATAATCTATTAATGAATATAATAAGTACATTATTCACCTACGATAATAATAATAGCTCTCATTTCTAAAGCATTTTTGCATTGTGGTTTTGTAACAATAGCCCTGTTAGATAGTGGAAGTGTAATTATCTTCAATTTATTTGAGGACACTGAGATTCAAAAAGATGAAATATATTGTTCATAGTTCAAAGATACAAGATACTAGATCTAGTAATTGAACCCAGGTCTCATATTCTTTCTCCATAATCATGCTCTCCTCCTTTCACAATTGCTAAGGCAACATTTGAGCAACTGGAATAATCATATACATTCCATTTTTGGTTATAAGATTTGATTTTCATAAAAATACAGAGAAAGTAAAATCAAGTTAGTATAAGTTAATCATGGGGCTGGAGGGGATATTTGTCATTTGTTGCTATGGAAAGATTGGCATGTAGAAAATATTAGAAATATGGAGAAGCAAGACTATTGAATATGTGAGATTAAGTGATAGATTTGAGAGTCTTCCTGAACACAAAGGACTTATTTACTCTATTAATGAAGTACTACATGATTACAAGAAAAACAATTATATGGAACCCTATGTTCTATTGGCTCACAGACTGACCAATAAATACTATAGAAAAAAGAAATGAGCATAGGTGTTTGATAGTTCCTGAAGTGGATTGTAGAAATTGCTAACCTGCTAACAAGGGAAGACCTCCTCTCTTGATATGTTATCTAGTCAAAAGAGAGGCAGACTGTGACGCTCCCAAGACTTGGCAAAATAGATACATTAATCTATTTCTTCTGATGCAAGTGTGCATAAAAATTACTTCCAGAAAGAACCTAGAAAATATTTTTGTCCTCACTTTTGATTAGGAAAAAAAATAGTTTGAAATATAATAGGTATTTATTGACTTATCCCATTCTCTTTAAACCTTTCATCTATGAATACAAACTGATTTGGGAAATAAAAATTATGGAAAACAGAGGAAGAAATGACCCCTTTACATCAGAATTTGTGATAGAGGTGAAAAACAGGTTTGCAATTAGGGTTAAGGTTATCATTAGCTTAGGATTTAAATAATGAGCTCACTACTCAGTTTTGCCTACTTTTTTGGTTTCCTTAAAGATTCATTTTAAGTGGCATTTTTTTGAAGAAGAACTTTCTGGAATTTTGTAGGGTTTGTTTTCATTTTTTAATCTATAATGGCATGTTTCAGAATTTTGGTATCAAGATTTTATTATCTTTTTCTAAAAATGTCTTTTTCTGGAACAAAAAATTCTGAAATATTTTCACCATTGTACTAATTTTTATTGGTTTCTTGGGATTGATACTTGAAGAAATAAATTCCTTTCCAATCTCCCACTCTGCCAGTTTCTCAGAACTACTACTTGATTATATATTAATATAAAAGCAAATGAATGGCAAATTCATGCTAATTTTACCTTCAATATTGAACCTATGAGTATTGATAAAATCATTAAGAGGGAAGCATATTCAAAATGTCACAAAGGAAATATGCAAGGCATAGTGAAAGGAAAATAAATTTAGTTAAAGCATGGTAAATAAGTGAGTTAAATTTTCCCCCTGTACAAAGAAATGTTTAGAATAATCATGGTTAGTCACTCAGCTAAAAGAACTAGTCTATGATGCAGATGTCACATGGAAATACATAATGTCTGAGCTAACTTTCTGGAGGTCTTTTGGATGGGCCTTATTCTCAGCAGGATAGACACTACAAGAATGTTCAGGAATAGCCTAAAATGTTATTGTTCTGTAAGAAATGACCAGCAGGATGAATACAGAGAGGCTTGGAGAGACTTACATGAACTGATGCTGAGTGAAATGAGCAGACCCAGGAGATCATTATACACTTCAACAAGTGTATATGAGGATGAATTCTGATGGAAGTGGATATCTTCAACAAAGAGAAGATATAACTCAGTTACAATTGATCAATGATGGACAGAATCAGCTAAACCCAGAGAAGGAACACTGGAAAATGAGTGTAAACTGTTTGCTTTTTTCTTTTTCTTCCCAAGTTATTTTTACCTTCTGAATCCAATTTTTCCAGTGCAACAAGAATTCTACACACATATTGTATCTAGGATATACTATAACATATTTAACATGCATGGAACTGCCTGCTATCTAAGGGAAGGAGTGGAGGGAAGGAGGGGAAAATTCAGAACAGAAGTGAGTGCAAGGGATAACGTTGTAAAAAAATTACTCATTCATATGTACTGTCAAAAAAAAGTTATAATTATAAAATTAATTTAAAAATAGTTTAATAAAGAAAAATATAAAATATTAAAAGTGTTTTTGGTTTTTTTTTTTTTGTTTGTTTGTTTGTTTGTTTGTTTGTTTTCTGGGGAAGCTAGGTGGTGCAGTGGATAGAGCACCAGCTTTGAATTCAGGAGGACCCAAGTTCAAATCTGGTTTCAGACACTTAACACTTCCTAGCTGTATGACCCTGGGCAAGTCACTTAACCCCAGCCTCAAAAAAAAAAAAAAAAAAAAAAAAAAAGTTTTTTTTCAAAAATAAGAAAAGAAAAGAAAGATCCAGAAATGGAAATGTTTCATGTTTCAAAAGATCACATGGTTAAATATTAAAAATGTACCAATGTATATGTTAATTATTTCCATAATTGACTTAATAAAGATATTCATAAGAATAAAAAAAAATAAAATCTAGAGTATTTATTGTCTCCTTCACAGTCTGTTTCCTTTACAATCTGTGTCTGTCACAGTCTGACCCAGTCTTGACTTTAGTGGAGGAGTGCAGGAGGCAGGAGAGCCACCAGGAGGATGGTCAAAAATAGAATGTCCCATTTCCAGTCCTTCTCAGCCCTAAAATATCTTGGTATAATTACATCATTACAGCATACTATATATGTTTGAACTAGAGAATCATTATATAACCATGCTAAATACTAAGTATATGTATACTAAAGAACAATCATCTCATCAATTCCACTGAATCAACACCTTGTTGTAAGTATCCTTGTCTCAAGTATACTTCTCTAAAGTTCTTGCCCTCTCCAGAAATAGATAGCAATACCCATCCTTGATTTTTGAAAGGACATGCATAGTTTCATAAAACACCTTTTGTTAGTATCTGTATCAAATGTACTGAGAAACAAAATGACTCAAAATAAAACAAAGAAAGGTACAAACTTATTTTCCAGATAGTTTTATTTAAACTGCTGTATTATTTTAAAAAGAATAATAAATTAAAATATACAAAGTTTTCATTTGGATTTAGAAATATTAAATTTGAATCTTCTCTCTGCAAATAACTACATATATAGATTTAAGCAGGTCAATTAATCCATATGGTAATCAGAATCCCTAACTATAAAATGAGAGAGTTTTGGTACACAATCATTATCTTCCAACTATAAATCTGATATTATAATCTAAGAATAAGAAAAGAAAATGAAATAAAAGAAATAAAAGAAAATCTGACAAAAGAGATAATATTATACTTTATACCTGAAGTAATTTTTATTTTATTTCTATATATTGAACTGAATACATTCTAAGTATTAGATATTTAACCTCCCTTACCCTTTCCCCCAAGAAAAATGGATAACAAGGCTTATTCAGTTTTCTTACATTTGGTACAAACATTCATCCCCCAGTCTCTGAATCAAATGAAAGCATAGACCTCCTAAAGCTGGGAAACTCTAATAACTCTTCAGAAGTTATCTTCAATACTCTATTTATTAAGTCCTAAAATCTTAACTCTCAAACATCACTGGTAGCAGCTAAAAACTTCTAAGACAGAGGTAATAAAGCTGGAAGTGAGTTGCTGAGGGGTGGTTGAAATAATTTGTTAAATGCATACTATGTTCCATTCATTGTACTTAGATCTTTTATAATTATCTGATAATCACATTTACAATGTACAATGTACATTATAATAATTATGATTACAATTACACATACAAATAATTACATTATTTGATTCTACAACAATTATATAAAGTAAACACTATTTTTATCATCATGTTAGAGGTTTTAAAAAAAATAAGAAAAACACTGAAGCAAAGGTTGTGACAACCAGGATCACCATTAATAAGTATCTGAGAATGGGTTTGAACTCAGGTCATCATGACTACTAATCCATTAACCTATCTACCAATTTGTATTTTTCTAATCAATAGTGATTTAGAGCAATTTTTTATTTAATATAGATTGCTTTAATTTCTTTATCTGATATGGTAGATATGCATATATGTGTATTTGTATATGTATATATATATATATATATACATCTATATATAAAATAGAATTTTATTTTTCAAATTACATATAAAAATAATTTTAGATATTCATTTTTGTAAGACTTTGAATTCCAACACTTTTCTTCCTCTCTTTTCTCCCCCCTCCTCAAGACAGGAAACACTCTGATAAAGATTATACATGTACAATCATTTTAAACATATTTCAATATTAGTCATATTGTGAAAGAAAAAAAAATGAGAACAAAAAAGAAAAACCATAAGAAAGAAAACACCAAAGGTAAAGATAGCTTGCTTCATTCTGTATTAAGTCTCCAGAATTTTTTCTCTGGATATGGATGGCATGCTCCATCTCAATTCTATCAGAATTATCTTGGATCACTGTATTATTGAGAAGAATAAAGTCTATCATATTTGATCATCACATAATCTTACTACTGTTATGTCTCCTGGTTCTGCTCATTTCACTTGGCATAAGTTTGTGTGAGTCCAGTTTTTTTTTTTTTTTTTTTTTTTTAATCAGCTTGCTCATTATTTCTTACAGAAAAGTAATATTTCATTCCACTCATGTACCAAAAGTTATTAAGCTATTCCTCAATTGATGGGCATTCCCTCGGTTTCTAATTACTTACAACTGTAGAAAGAGCTGCTGCAAACATTTTTGTATATTTTGGTCTTTTCTCCTCTTTTGTGATCTCTGTAACACAAACACAGTAGTGACACTGCTAGAACAAATGACTATAATGAACTTTATAGCCTTTTATCATAGTTCCAAATTGCTCTAGAATGGTTAGATCAGTTCACAATTCCACCAATAATTCATTCCTGTTCTAGTTTTCCCACATCCACTCCAATATTTATCATTATTTTTTCCTGTCATCTTAGCCAATCTTAGAGTATGTGGTGATAACTCAGAGTTATCTTAATTTGTATTTTTCTAATCAATAGTGATTCAGAGCATATTTTATTCAATATAACTTGCTTTAATTTCTTTATCTGAAAATTGTCTGTTTGTATCCTTTGACTATTTTTAAATTTTGGAATGATTTGTATTCTTATAAGTTTGACTCAATTTTCAATATATATTAGAAAAAAAGGCTTTTATCAGAAACACTGGCTGTAATTCTCCCCTACCCCTCCTAGCTTTTTGCTCCCCTTCTAATCTTGGATGAATTGGTTTATTATGTGTAGAATCTTTTTTTTTTTTTAATTTAATGTAATCATGTATATGCATTTTGTCTTTTATAATGTTCTTTATTTCTTATTTACTTATAAAATTTTCCTTTCACTAAAGATCTGACAAATTTCTTTCTTTATTGCCTACTCTAATTCCTTTGATTTATTTTTCCTCCTTTATTGCTAATAGTGGTGATAATGGAACAACACTGTTTCATACTTGATCTTATTGGGAGTGATTCTAATTTATTCCTACTGCATAGAATGTTTGTTGATGGTTTTAGATAGATTCTACTTATCCCCTTAACAAAAACTCCATTTATTCTTATGCTCTTTAGTGTTTGGGTGCTGCATTTTGTGAAATGCTTTTCTGCATCTATTGAAACAATTATGTAATCTCTGTAGGTTTTGTTATTGATATGATTAATGAGGCTGATAGCTTTCTTCATATTGAACCAGCCCTACATTCCTGATGTAAACTTGGCCATAGTGTATTATCCTGGCAACAAATTGCCCTAATCTCTTTGCTAATACTTTATTTAAACATTTTTCCTCAATATCCATTAGGGAAATTGGTCTATAATTTTCTTTTTTCTGTTTTGGCTCTTCCTGGTAAAAGTTTCAGCATTATATCTATCAAACCAAGATAAAATATTGGGACATATTTCATGTTGAACAAAGATTTAACTATAGTGCATAAAGCACAAGACTTATTTTTTCATCTTTTGGTGTATAATCTCCAATGAATATGGAGCCCACTTTGGTGCAAGTTTTCTATTGTCTCTGATTATTATTGTATCTAATGGCTCTAAGATTTTGGCAGTGAGGTCATGACTGTAGCATGAATTCCTCAGAGATGGATTCAATTTATAGTTAATATATGCTTTATTTTGACTCAAGGAGGCAGCATGTATATTGAAGAGAGAACTGAATTTAAAATCAGAACACCTATCTTCAAAGGCCAGCTTGGCCATTTCCTTGGACAGCTCACCTAGCATTACAAGACCAAACCTGCCTCCTCTATAAAAATTAGGGTATTGATCTTCATGAATCTCTGCCAGTTAAGAATTTCTAATTCTATAAGGCCAAAAATGTAGAGGTAGCTCTTGACTCTAATCCTTTAAATTCATGAAATTAAATAAATTTTTGATGTATCTGCTCAGAATCATAGATTCATGCTTAACTTTTTTTGGTGCAAGATCTTTAGCTACTAATGTCCTTTCCCTTCTCAATCCAAAGAAAGGTGAAACTAGTGCTACTTAACAATACAATAATATTTTTTAATTGCTTAAATATTGGAAAAACAAAGGGAAATAGATTACTAACTTTCTAAGAGGTAAGATTCAAAAGAAACAAAGTAAACATGTATAATATATAGCAACATATGTATAAACATATGTATCATTATTTATACATGCACAACAACTTACATTTTCAAAGGGTTTAAAGAGGGGAAGTTGAGTTGTAAACCTTACTTGACTTGCATTTCTTATCTTTGTGCTAATTACTATGTTGTGTCAACAGAATGTAAGGTGCTGCATGGCAAGAATAGATTCTTTTTTTTTTCCCTTTCCTTGTGAAAATCATAGTATTTTGTATATAATAAGTAAATAAAATTTGTTTATTTGGTGTTGAATGTGGATTATGTCTGCATTGGGTGAATGGAGAAGGATTGAGCATTGTTAAAAATTGAAATTCTAATAAAAATATAAATGTTGGTTCTCAATCCTTATTTAAACTATTTCTCTGATTGTATTAAATAGAAAAATTAAAGACAAAATGAAATAAAAATGTTTTTAGATTATCCTTTGATTCATTTTCTCTATGAAAAGAATCCCTTTGCTAGTTTAGCTTATATGAAAATATTATTTTTTCATTTCACTGATGAAAAAGTTGGTATAAAATGCTTAGGAGACCCTTACATATTAACTTGTGAGACAAATGGTCAGCCTCATGGGTAAGATGATGACTTTGAAGATATTTCATAGTTTCTTATGAACTATGATATATAGCACACAGCAGAGATGAGCCTGCCTTTTTCTTTATTTTATAAGTATCCTTCTGAATTCAATTCACAATTTATAATATTCCATTTTTCATAGTATACTTCTAAAATATGCTCGAGGGAACTTAGCCTGGGAGGTTGACTATGTTTTGCTTTTTGACTACCTGCCTATTTCTACATACTCTCAGTGATTCTTTAGAGGGACTTCTTAGTGATGGGATTGCTAGCAATCATATAATTAATCTTTGTAAAGCCTATATCAATTCTTTGTTGTTTATATTGAATATCACCTCTCATTCAGTCTTAATAATTATTTACTTTGAAATTAATAGAATATTTCTTTTCCTTTACTTATCCAGGTGTTCTTTACTACTGGATTACAAAGTGTTATAAGTTCTACCCTCCTCAGAACTGCAATAATTGTCATCTGAAACTTTTTAACTGTGTGAAAGAATAGTAAAACAAACATCTTCTCCTCTGGCAAATTTTAATTGGTATATAATAATTTTCTTTCCAAAAAGTCATGGATGAAATGCATGACTCACCACTAATATTTTATAGGATCTCTTTGTAGATATTTTGTTTCTAATGAGGCATATGGACTGGAAGAAACTAATGATATTATGTTTTGGAAAATAGTCAACACTACTCAGATTTTATCATCCTTGTTAGTGTTGTCCCACAGTTCTCAAAAAACTCCTGACCCAATTTTCCTAATTGTCCTATTCAGTTACTCTGTCTCAATTTATAACCATTCCCTTTTAATGTTAGGATAAAGGTCTTATATCTTAGACCTTAGCCTATAATCATCCCCTCTTAATGTTTGATGAGATAAAGGTCTTTATCCATTTTAGACATCATTAGAATATCAGGAGCCTCTCCAGTACCAGCCTCCATTATATCATCCTCATCCTAATTTCCTCCCCCATTAGGTCATCCCCATCCAGGTACCTCCCCCATTGTCATCTGTCTTGTAAGCCTAGGTATGAGGCACCATGCTAGGTGTTAAACATACAAATACAAATATGAAATAGCCCCTAACCTCAAAGATTGTATGTTTTCTTGGAGGAAATAGCATATGCATATGCAAAGAAATGTCTGAGGAGTAGCAACTGCTGGGAACAGGATAAGCTTAAGATATAAAGCAGAGGTCTAATGGAAGGATTCCATAGGGAAGGGTAGGAATGAAGAAATGATAGGTGTATATGTTGTCCAATTAATTATGAGGTAGAAGCTCTTTGAACTGAATAACTATTCTGGAATCTTTTTTTTTTTAAACATTTAGAAGAAATAGGTGATCCTCTCCCCTCCCTTTCTCTGTGGTTAATGGTATTATAAAGATAGAAAGAAGCAGAAGTGAATTCTTATGAGAGTAGTAGTACCTGAACTTTTTTTTTCTTGTTTCTTCTTCCTACCTTCTGTTTCCTACATTCTATGTATTTCTCTCATTGTGTCTCTGTCCTTGTCTCTCTGTCCCTTCTTTCTCTCTGTCCTCTTCCTTTCTCTCATAGTAATTGGGAAGCTAATATGGCCTCATGTCCAGATAAACCAAGTTGTGCCTGAGATAAACATGACATCTTCATTACAGAAATAAATTACGGGGAGATGTGTAGAGCCAAGTTAGAATAGAATAGAAAGGACTTTCCTCTCTTGGGCTGAGAGGTCTGGGAGGGGAATCTAGTGAGAGGCTCTTAGCCAAAATACAGCAGTGTTGGCTACTCTAGCTTTGGACAGAAGACCAAGGGATCAGCAGACTAGCTGTGAGACCTCTAATCTTACAATTGAAAATAAATAGTGAGCCTCTGAACCCCAGCAAAAGAGGGTGAACTTGGCTAGGCCCACCCACTGCAGAGCCTGCAGCACTACTGGCCCCAGGGCAGTATAAAGCATTTGTCACTCTGTAGAGGAAGCTTGGGAAAATCTCCCCTGTGCCTTAAGAACAGATCTCACCCTTTAAAAATAGGCAAAAAAAAGCAAAAAAGAACTCTGACCATGCATCTCTATTATGGAGACAGGGAAGAACAGCACCCAAAACCTGAGGACACTAAAGACAAAATACCTCCAGATGAAGACTCAAAGAGGGATATAAAATGGTCACCAACTCAAAAGCTGTCTTGGAAGAATTCAAAAAGTATCTCAAAAGAGAGTCAGACAAAAAATGGGGAAAGGAAATGAGAGTTTTGTAGGGGAGTTTGGAAAAGAAAACACAAAAATTAACTGAAGGAAACAACTCCTTAAAAATATATTTGGTGAAATGGAAAAAAATCCAGTGAATAAAACAACTTTAAAAGTACAAGTTTAACTCTGGAGAATTATATCTTTGTTAACCTTGATATAGACTGACTTATAATGATATCAAAAAAAAAGTTATAGGTAAAAAAGTGATTGTACTAGAAAAGGAAAGGGGAGGTAAATGGGAGAAATTATGTTACATGAAGAAAGGAAAAAGACCTATTACACAAGAGAAAAAAGGGAAGGGGATGATCATTGTTTAAACTTTAATCTCATTGGATAAGGTTCAAAGAGGGAATATCATACATATTAGTTTAGTGTAGAAATTTGTCTCACCTTATAGGGAAGTAGGAGGGGAAAAGAGAAAATAAAAGGGAGAATAGAAGTAGAAGAGGAAAGGGGAAAGAAAGAGGAATGCCTTGAAAAAAGGGAGGGCAGATTGAGGGAGGTAGTGGGCAGAAGCAAAATACTGATGACAAAGGAAAGGGGGAAAGGAGAGAGAAAAGTATAACTTGAGAAAAATAGGATGGCAGGAAATAGTTCTTTTAATTGTAAATGTGAATGAGATGAACTGTCCCATAAAATAGCAGACTGGATTAAAATCCAGAATCCTACAATATGTTTAAAAGAAACACATTTGAAGTAGAGAGACTCATACATAATAAAGGTAAAGGTTGAAGCAAGAAGAAATAAACAGCAAAACTATACTAATGGGGTATCACAACCTCAGTCTATCAGAACTAAATAAATTGAACCACAAAATAAATAAGAAAAAAAGTTAAGGAGGTAAAAAGAATTTCAGAAACAAATTATAACTATGTTTGTAGATTATTAATTTTAATATAGAAAAATTATTTTTGAGATGTGTATATGTATTGATAAATTAATATTTGACCTCCTCAAATAGTACATACTATATAGTGTCTGGACTTGTTCTCTGGAGGATCTTGGTACCAGCCTAAGTCCTTTATCTTGGAAGTGAAGTGAAGAGACAGGACCCATATGGATGGTCAAACATGGATTCCATTTATTTCAAGTTCTCTCAGCCTTAAATACCATCATGATAGTACACTGTGCACGTGCTAACTATACTAGGCATGCACTAATTATAGGATGCTGAGCATGCAGGGCCACATAAACACCTTGATATTATTATGTAGATGCCTCTTTGCTTCAAGTATTTCTGTTTCAAGTAGAACACAGGTTGTCACACCCCCTGACTTCTCAGGAAGGCTGAGATGCTCCCAGTGGAGATGAGAGCCAAACCACACATTGTCAGCAGGTTGCCTCTGTGCTGTCAGGTCTTAGACCTCACCCAGAGTTCTCACACTATCTGTGGCCTTCTACAACACATTCTTGTTATATATTTTAACTACTTAATTTATATAACATGAACAGCATTGAATTATCTTTCCCTGGTAGCTTCATATGATTTTTGAATCACTTTAAATGATTTGTCTTTAGGAGAAAAAATTGTAATTATTTTTTTGGGTTTACTTTGGAAGATGTTTGACTGAAAACCAAAGAGATCCTAGCAGTTCTGTAATCTAAGAGATTTGAAGTTATAGGTAGGGTCCTAAAATATGGTAGAATTTGAGGGTTGACCCTCTAGCAGAATTTCCCCAGTAGCTGATTGGATATTCATTTAGCTTTGTATGTACATAAAATAACCTTTTCAAACTTGGGAAGGTAAATAAAAGGAGAAAATATTTTTCTTTTAATGAAATTTCATATATTTTGTCACTAACATAGCATGTTGCTAATAAAGGGAAAATGTCTAATGCCATGTTCCTATAATTAACTCATTCGAAGCCTAAAAACATTATAATGGACCTTAATGTTGGTTTGATTACCTTCTTTTAGATTCCAGGGATTTTATCAAGATGCACTTTTCTAAATTCACTCACAATTGCTTTAATCTCTGCTACCCTTTCATTTATGTCTCTCTTTATATAATCCCTGGCTTGTTTAATGTTGAATCAAGATTCAGTATCTTGAAAATATTGGTATAATGAAACAGGATAAATATGGCATCTTTGGATAAACAAGCAATATAGAGGAAGCTAGGAAAATATTTTTCTTTTTCTCAAGATTTCTTTCAGTCTGATTTATCTTCTCTGTGGTTTCTTTAAACACAGTTATTTTCCTTGAAATCTCTCCCCTATGTCTCAGTCCTTTTAAATTTCTTCCATTCTCTTAAAATCTAGAGATTCAGAATCTCTTTCTCATTCAGTTATGAAAAATATTTCTCTCATGTTATATAAAAAGTTTAGGGCATGTAGAGTATTTCAAGCAGTGGCATTTATTATTTCAAGAAACTGAGCAATCCTTCTGATTATTAAATTTTATCAAAAAATGTTGCCTTTAATTTAGTCAATACACCAGAGTCCAATGGGGTATCACAATGGACAAATAGAGTATAAGCATGGATTCCTTGGATTAATAGAGAATATATAATTCTTATGGATTCATGTCAAAATGTAGGTAAAATAGGGTTTTTTAATTTAACTAATTTTTTAAAAGCTATGTAATTGACAGTTCTGTTGGACTCTGTCATGATCAAGCCATACCTAGAGTACAGCTTCTAGTGCCACATTTTATAAACGATCTTTCAAATCTATAACCCATTTAGATCAGGTTAACCAGAATGGTGAAGGGACTCTAAACCAATATTTAAGGGAACTATAGTTATTCTAAAAATATTGGATTTAAGGCTGTCTCTAATAGCTATTTTCACATTTTTGAAAGAGCAAAACACATTGTCTGCTTATTGTAGAAAGAATTTTTTGTAATGGGAAATAGAGAAAGTACTATAGTAATCCAGAGGAAAAGTAGTATCCTGATCTAGGATGGTGGTAGCATAACAGGCATAAAAGGAAAGACTGTAAGACATAATATAAAATTGAAATTGACAAGATTTTGAACTATATTAGAATAGGCAATGAGATACCAACAAATGGATTATATAATAAAAAGTTATGTCTATCTTATTTTTAACTTACATGTAATGAAAATTAAATTCTGTTTAGGCCAAACTTATCTATGTAAGATTATAACTAATAGTAAATAATAACAAAAGTAACCATTTCAAAACATGCAAGCTTTTTGTCACATTGTTGGGTTATGACAAAAGGAGACACATCTCTTTAACATATAATAAATATAATTTATTATTAATAACTCACCCACCCCCTTACTTTATCTCTACTCCCATATGTAACTTTATTTTAAATCTGACTAGTGCTAATTACTATGTTTCAATTCGAAAATCTTTGCCACTATTTTTCAGAGATAAATAGTAAATATTTAGTATTTCAAGACATTAATTACTAAAAAAAAAAAACTGTGTTTAATACTAGTAATTGAAAAATAGTGATTTTTTTTTTTTTAGGAAAACATTTGAAAAGCAATTTTAAAAATCATTTTATAGTAAAGTTTTTATATGAGTTCTGAGTATTGAATACACAGGGTTACCCATAAAGATATGTCAAAGGAGACTTACTGTGTGTACAGTGGGAATCAAGAACTTAGTATTAAAGTGGATTAAATTTATCATGAAGTACACTAACAGTCTAAACATTAAACCAGCTTTAGCATATTTTTTTGAACAGTTGGAACTTGGCTAGCTTACTGTGAACATTTATAAAATAGTCTATGGAAAACAGGTTATGTAATTTCTATTCTGATAATTGTATTTCTACATTGAAAATATTTTGTTCATTCAGCCATTTTTATTGTTTTAAGTGAAAGTTCTGTATATAAGTATATAGTATGTTTTTGCATTACATCATTTACATATCAAGTTATTTCAAATCCTAAAATAACTTGATACTTATATAAAAAGTAGGGCAATTTTTTTTTTTGTTGTTGTTGTTAACTTATGCCTAGTTTCAGCAGTAAATAGAGGAAGAGAAATTTGAATTAATTTTTTTTTTCTCATTTTGGAATAAGGTTGTGGAATCATGTATATTTGGGAAGAAATGGTTAAGTTTTCCTTTAAAGTTTTTTTGAAAAAAAAAAAAAAAAGCATTCAGAGTTAAATGAATTGCTCAGGGTTACATAGCCACAATGTGTCAAGTGTCTGGGGTTGGATTTGAACTGAGGTACTCCTGACTTCAGGGTTAATGCTTAATTCACTCTGCCACCTGGCTGCCCTGAAATATGTTTTCTCCAATTAAAAAAAAAAGTTTTATTGATAGCAAAATTTTCTATACAACTGTTTTCCTTGATTTTTAATTTCAGAATTTCCAATTAATTTTCATGATCGTTTACCATAAGCCACTTTACATTTATTTCTTTAGTAAGATTCTACAGAGCTAGAAGCCATCCCATACTCACACTCCAGGTTCATTTCTCTTTTTCTTCATTTCTGGTTCTAGAAACCATGAGTAGTTTCAGGCAGTATCCAAGGGAAGCTGAAGGAAAAACCTAAAATTTATCCCATTAATTATTGATATTTACAAAGATTGTTTGATAGTTGTTTAGAGGTCATTTGAGTTGCTTTTGAATATTTTTCCCCTCCAATGAGTTAATGTTATAGAACAAGAGACATTATAGGTTTGTGTGATCCTTCTTCTACTACATTATAGGTTTTTAGAAGTTTATGAATAAGTTATTGCCTAAAGCTCCACTCTCACTCACCAAATCCTTGGTAAATTGAGAAATTGATTCCATTCATGATTTTCCACTACAAAACAGTTTCAGAACAATATAATGTGAAGAAAAGCAATGTGAAATAGATTTTCACATTACTTGTTGATAGTCTTTGGTATTTTGAAGAGTCAGAAGTGAGAAGAGAGTACCAGAACTACAATTTCAGTTCAGACAAAAAAAATTAATAGACAGATATTAAGTATTATCTTTTCCTAACACTTCCAACATTCCTACTTCCCTTGTCAGAGAACCATGTAATATAACAAGGATTTTTATTTTATTTTTTAATCACAGGCAGCTCTATATTATGTATCATTTTAGAAAATAAAACCATTATTTGGTTATATGGGGAAAGAAGAAAGTGGGTGGTCAACTTAAATACCAAATAATGGAGGGGCGAGTGTATATACATGCAGATTAATATGATGAAACATAATTAAGAAGTAAATTTTACATATCATTCTAAGGTCACAGGTCTACTTCAGTGATGCCATTAATCCACAGTTTTAGAATTTCCTTTAGAGTCATATAAGAATGTCTAAATAATTATTTTATAATCATTCCTCATTTTTAAACTTGCTGTTACTGAGAATATCTATCTATCTATCATTATTTCCAAATCCATATTCCAAAACTATCTTGGAAAATGGCATCAATCAATGGAGTCTGTGTAAAGACTGGTGATAGTTATAAATGAATATTCAGAATAGTTAATGCTGATGCTTGTTTTTAAAAGTGCCACATTAATTTATAGTCATACTCCATAAAAGGCAGTACCTTCTCATCTGCAATCATCTGAATGACAATTTGGAGGAAATATATGTAGACTGGATCTTTAGCAGAGAGAAAGTGTGAAAGAAGATTTATGAGGTATGATCAGTTCTCAAATTGGTGAGGCTTCCAACTGCTGGACAATCTTTTTTCAAAGTTGCACTGACAATTTCTTGAAGAATTCAGTTGTATCTTCCATAAAAGAATGCTTGTAGTTCATCCATCACCATTTCCATGCAATTAAAAATCTCATTCTGACTGTCTAATATTTTTTGGTAGTCATGTTTTGTGTTAATAATTAAACTTTGTGAAGACTGAAGATACAGAGTGAGGTCCAGTTCTTCATCAATAATTTTGGCTTCCTCTGAAGTCCTGATATCTCTTTGGCTACTTTCTTGTGGTGATGCAGCAATAGTTGATCCCAATTTGCACATTCCAAAGAAGCCCTGGTTATATATCTCTGTCACTGATGCTTCCAAGGCAACATGTGCTGACTGCCCTTTTGATTCTTCAGAGCATTTTTGTAAGGTCCTATCATCTTCAAGTCTATTTGTAAAATGCTTGAATTCTTCAGAAATTGAAGACACTGGCTTTAAAAGTATCAAGTCTGATGCCATCAATGTCTCAGAAAAGGTTTAAGTTTCTGTGCAGACAACTAAAAACTGGAGAGGAGACAGCCAAGGCATTTACTTTCAGCTAAGTCTATGATAGATGTATCAGCTGATAGATCTGCTGAGCTCTGTGATATTCTAGTGAAAGGGTGGCAGTGATTTCTGATGGTTTGTTTCTTTCATGCTAGCCTTAGACAGGACTGACACTGGCTTTTTGATTGTTATATTCTTGTGGGGCCATATGAGTGGGCTTGAGATCTTATTTTTTTCCTGTTTTAGGACTGTCCTCAGAGTTTTCTTTTTCTTTGGTAGTCTCCGGGAAAGTAGAAGATACAGTACAGATTTTCAGAGAGTAGAGCTTGATGTTAATTGACGATCTTGAGTCTTGGGTACCACTGCTTTCTTTTCAGGCACTCTTGCTACCTTGATACTATTCAACAAAGTCATCTTGGGTGGAGAAATCTCCACACCAAGGAGGCAGATCGACCACTGGGGCCAAAGAAAGGAATAGGATAAAGGGAGTATAAAACTGGAGGTGGGAAGGAGTGGCCAGGTGGGGGGAGAGAGGGAAGGAGGAAGGAAGAAGGTGATGTGGTGGTGGCAGCATGGAGGGGACGGGAGAAAGTGAGGAAGCAGTATGATGTCACCTCAAATTGTAAGAATTTGGGGATCCCAAGTGGGAGGCGGGCAAGGGGTGAGGGTAGAGTTTCCTCACTTCAGGAATCCTTTAGTCCGGACAGAAGCTTCCATGCCTGCTAGCCCGATCTCCGGGTGAAACTCCTGTGCTTAGAGGCTAGACCAAGGTTTTTTTTTTTTTTTTTTTTTTTAAGAAGGAATAAAAATCAATAAATGAATCAGATTTTGTTTGTAGGGAAGAATCTGGCATTACACATAATGTTCCAATATTCAGGGATATTCTGCCTCCACTACATCTCTACATCACCACCTATAAAAATTATCAGGCCAAGTTAATATCTCTATCTAATATATGCATGCTTTTATATACGGAACCTTTCTCTCTCTCTCTTATTTCTTTTTTTTTTTTTAAGTGAATTCTTTGAGATACATAGCTAATAGTGGAATATCAGGGTGAAAGAGTGTAGAAATTTTAAGCTACTCTATTTGTATAGGTCTAATTAATTTCCAGATTACCTTTATTAATTCATAGCTCCACCCATAATGCAACAGTATATTTATTGTTTCACAGTTCCTTCAATGTTGAATATTTCCATTATTTTTTTTTCGTTGTCTTTACTAATTGCTGAATATGAGTTGAAGTCAAGAATGTTTTGGTCTGAATTTCTCTTATAGATGGTAATAACTATCATTTTGCTACATGATTATTAATAATTTGTAATTCTTCCTTTGACAAATGTTTGTATGTTTGTTCATATAATTTTATTTTATTTTAATTAATAATTTTTATTATATATATATATATTTTTTTTATAATATTATCCCTTTTATTCATTTTTCCAAATAATCCCCCCCTCCCTCTATTCCTTCCCCCTGATGACAGGCAATCCCATACATTTTACATGTGTTACAATATAGTCTAGATACAATACATGTTTGTGAATATCATTTTCTTGTTGCACAATAAACTTTAGATTCCGAAGGTCCATGTAACCTGGGCAGACAGATATTTGTGCTAACAATTTACATTCACTTCCCAGTGTTTCTTCTCTGGGTGTAGCTACCTCTGTCCATCATTGATCAACTGGAAGTGAGTTGTTTTTTCTTGATGTTGAAGATTTCCACTTCCATCAGAATACATCCTCATACAGTATTGTTGTTGAAGTGTACAGTGATCTTCTGGTTCTGCTCATTTCACTCAGCATCAGTTGATTTAAGTCTCTCCAGGCCTCTCTGTATTCCTCCTGCTGGTCATTTCTTACAGAGCAATAATATTCCATAACCTTCATATACCATAATTTACCCAACCATTCTCCAACTGATGGACATCCATTCATCTTCCAGTTTCTAGCTACTACAAAAACAGCTGCCACAAACATTTTGGCACATATATGTCTCTTTCCGCTCTTTAGTATTTCTTTGGGATATAAGCCCAGTAGTAGCGCTGCTGGATCAAAGGGTATGCACAGTTTGATAACTTTTTGGGCATAATTCCAGATTGCTCTCCAGAATGGCTGGATTCTTTCGCAACTCCACACCAGCAATGTATTAGTGTCCCAGTTTCCCCACATCCCCTCCAACATTCATCATTATTTGTTCCTGTCATCTTAGCCATTCTGACAGGTGTGTAGTGGTATATCAGAGTTGTCTTAATTTGCATTTCTTGGATCAATAGTGATTTGGAACACTCTTTCATGTGAGTGGATATAGTTTCAATTTCTTCCTCTGAGAATTGTCTGTTCATATCCTTTGACCATTTATCAATTGGAGAATGGTTTGGTTTCTTATAAATTAGGGTCAGTTGTCTATATATTTTGGAAATGAGACCTTTGTCAGAACCTTTGTTTTTAAAAATATTTTCCCAATTTGTTACTTCCCTTCTAATCTTGTTTGCATTAGTATTATTTGTACAGAAACTTTTTAGTTTGATGTAATCAAAATCTTCTATTTTGTGATCAATAATGATCTCTAGTTCTCCTCTGGTCATAAATTCCTTCCTCCTCCACAAGTCTGAGAGGTAGATTATCCTCTGTTCCTCTAATCTATTTATTATCTCCCTCTTTATGCCTAAATCATGGACCCATTTTGATCTTATCTTGGTATATGATGTTAAGTGTGGATCCATATCTAATTTCTGCCATACTAATTTCCAGTTTTCCCAACAGTTTTTTCCAAATAATGAATTTTTATCCCTAATGTTGGTATCTTTGGGTTTGTCAAAGATTAGATTGCTATAGATGTACCCTTTTTTGTCCTTTGTATCTAATCTGTTCCACTGATCTACCGGTCTATTTCTTAGCCAATACCAAATGGTTTTGGTGACTGCTGCTATATAATATAGCTTTAGATCAGGCACACTTAGACCACCTTCCTCTGAGTTTTTTTTCATTAGTTCCCTTGCAATTCTCGACCTTTTATTCTTCCATATGAATTTTGTTGTTATTTTTTCTAGGTCATTGAAATAGTTTCTAGGGAGTCTGATTGGTATAGCACTAAATAAATAGATTAGTTTGGGGAGTATTGTCATCTTTATTATATTCGCTCGGCCTATCCAAGAGTACTGAATGTCTTTCCAATTATTTAAATCTGATTTTATTTTTGTGGCAAGTGTTTTGTAATTTTTTCTCATATAATTCCTGACTTTTCTTTGGTAGATGGATTCCCAAATACTTTATACTCTCAACATTTGTTTGGAATGGAATTTCTCTTTGTATCTCTTGCTGTTGCATTTTGTTAGTGATATATAAAAATGCCGAGGATTTATGTGGATTTATTTTGTATCCTGCCACCTTGCTGAAATTTTGATCTGGCTGCCTCCACATTAAAAGATAGAAGGGCCTGGAACCTGATATTCCATAAGGCAAAAGATCAAGGACTGCAACCAAGAATGAACTACCCAGCTAAGTTCAGCATCTTTTTCCATGGAAGAAGATGGTCATTCAATGAAACAGAGGAATTCTATATGTTTCTAAGAAAAAAATCAGACTTAAGTATTTGACGTTGTTCTCCAGCTTCTCATTTTTTTTGTTTTGTTTGACTGATTCTTGGGTTCTCTGTGAATCATTCATTTCTATTTGTTCCATCCTGTCTTTTAAGGAGTTATTTTCTTCTTTCACAGTTTTTAGTTCTTTTTGTAAATGCCCAATTTCGTTTTTAAATGAATTATTTTGCTCTATTGAATTTTTTTCCATTTCCCTAATTTGTTTTTTTAAGAATTATTTTCTTTTTCCAATTCAGAAATTCTATTTTCTTGAGACTTTTTTATCTTTTCCAATTCAGAAATCCTACTTTCCTGTGTTTTTTTAACCTTTTCTAATTCACTAATTTTGTTTCCCTGCATCTCCTGTGAATTCTTTATTTTTTCCAACTCCAATTTCAGGACGTTGTTATTCTCTATCATAACTTCCCTTTCCTTTCCCCATTTTTCTTCGATCTCCCTCAATTTTTTAAGAGCTTCTTCTAGGAGAGAGTTATGTGATGGGGGGCAGGAATCGTTCCCCTTTAGGTTGTTGTCTGCTGATTCTCTGCTTGGATACCCGCTCTTTCTCTGTATAGAAGGAATCTATGGTTTTTCTAGCTTTTTTGCTCATACTTAAAAATCTTTTGGGGTCTGTCCCTGGGGTAGGAAATTATTTATTTACTTCTTTACCAGCTTCCTCCCAGACTGGATGGATGCAGAGGCTCCTGCGCCTGAGCTAAGATAGAGCTCTGGGAGAGAGTTCCCCACCCCCTCCCTGGAAGTGCCTCAGAGGTGATTAGCACTACTGTGCTTCGAGGGCGTAGAATAGTGAAGACAGCACGAAGCCCAGCCTATGTGTCCGGGTGGGGAGTGGATGTCTGCAGCAGGTGACGTGAGAAGCCCCTGTGCTCAAACTGGAAGTGTCTGCCAGAAACCGCGGTCCCTAGTTCAAAGGTTCCGCTTCTCTGGGACTTCCTGGAGCTGAGTTCCACTCCCTCCAGGTAAGCTAGGCAGTGTGTGTTGCCTTGGGCCGTATCCACCCACTTGTCAATCTCTTAACTATTCTCAGGAGGTAGCTGAGGCCACACCCCCTGGTGCCAAGAGATTTGCTGAGTCACCCCCAGGATCGGGGAAAATCTAATTTGAGTTTTAAAATATTTTGGCTTTCTCTTCTGAACTGCTAAATAATTAGCAGAGAAGAGCTAACAGCCTGTGCCAGATTCCTTTACCTCAGTGGCTTCTCTGATCCCAGAGCCCTTCCCAGCGCAATGGGCGCAGTGTGCCCCTACCCCACTGTCTGTGCTGGTCTCTCTTCTTCCTCCCCTGAGAACTGACCTTTCCTGTTGAAACTCCAGATTCTCTTCAGCTGGTAAGTCGTGCTTCCAGTCCTTGTGGTATCTATCAGTCCTGAGCTAATTCTGAGACTTAATTTATCTAATTGGTTGTGAGGGAGTGAGGACGTTCACTGAGTCGTGTGTTTCTTCTCCGCCATCTTGGTTCCGCCCCTATCAGTTTTTAGTTCTTTTTTGTAAATGCCTAATTTCGTTTTTAAATGAATTATTTTGCTCTATTGAATTTTTTTTCCATTTCCCTAATTTTTTTTTTTGAGAATTATTTTCTTTTTCCAATTCAGAAATTCTATTTTCTTGAGACTTTTTTATCTTTTCCAATTCAGAAATCCTACTTTCCTGTGTTTTTTTAACCTTTTCTAATTCATAAATTTTGTTTCCCTGCATCTCCTGTGAATTCTTTATTTTTTCCAACTCCAATTTCAGGACGTTGTTATTCTCTATCATAGCTTCCCTTTCCTTTCCCCATTTTTCTTCAAGCTCCCTTAATTTTTTAATAGTGTCTTCTAAGAGAGAGTTATGTGATGGGGGGGGCAGGAATCGTTCCCCTTTAGGTTGTTATCTGCTGTCTCTCTGCTTTTAACTTCCTCAGGGTTGGATACCCGCTCTTTCTCTGTGTAGAAGGAATCTATGTTTTTTTTTTTTTTTTTTTTTTTTTAAATTTTTTTTATTATATATATATATATATTTTATAATATTATCCCTTGTATTCATTTTTCCAAATTACCCCCCCTCCCTTATTCCCTCCCCCCGACGACAGGCAATACCATACATTTTACATGTGTTACAATATAGTCTAAGTACAATACATGTGTGTGAATATCATTTTCTTGTTGCACAATAAACATTAGAGTCCGAAGGTACATGCAACCTGGGCAGACAGATATTAGTGCTAACAATTTACATTCCCCTCCCAGTGTTTCTTCTCTGGGTGTATCTACCTCTGTCCATCATTGATCAACTGGAAGTGAGTTGGATCTTCTTTATGTTGAAGATTTCCACTTCCATCAGAATACATCCTCATACAGTATCGTTGTTGAAGTATACAGTGATCTTCTGGTTCTGCTCATTTCACTCAGCATCAGTTGATTTAAGTCTCTCCAACCCTCTCTGTATTCCTCCTGCTGGTCATTTCTTACTGAGCAATAATATTCCATAACTTTCATATACCACAATTTACCCAACCATTCTCCAACTGATGGACATCCATTCATCTTCCAGTTTCTAGCTACAACAAAACGAGCTGCCACAAACATTTTGGCACATATATGACTCTTTCCGCTCTTTAGTATTTCTTTGGGATATAATCCCAGTAGTAGCGCTGCTGGGTCAAAGGGTATGCACAGTTTGATAACTTTTTGGGCATAATTCCAGATTGCTCTCCAGAATGGCTGGATTCTTTCACAACTCCACCAGCAATGTATTAGTGTCCCAATTTCCCCACATCCCCTCCAACATTTGTCATTATTTGTTCCTGTCATCTTAGCCAATCTGACAGGTGTGTAGTGGTATCTCAGAGTGGTCTTAATTTGCATTTCTCTGATCAGTAGTGATTTGGAACACTCTTTCATGTGAGTGGATATAGTTTCAATTTCTTCCTCTGAGAATTGTCTGTTCATATCCTTTGACCATTTATCAATTGGAGAATGGTTTGGTTTCTTATAAATTATGGTCAGTTCTCTATATATTTTGGAAATGAGACCTTTGTCAGAACCTTTGTTTTTAAAAATATTTTCCCAATTTGTTACTTCCCTTCTAATCTTGTTTGCATTAGTATTATTTGTACAGAAACTTTTTAGTTTGATGTAATCAAAATCTTCTATTTTGTGATCAATAATGATCTCTAGTTCTCCTCTGGTCATAAATTCCTTCCTCCTCCACAAGTCTGAGAGGTAGATTATCCTCTGTTCCTCTAATCTATTTATTATCTCCCTCTTTATGCCTAAATCATGGACCCATTTTGATCTTATCTTGGTATATGGTGTTAAGTGTGGATCCATATCTAATTTCTGCCATACTAATTTCCAGTTTTCCCAACAGTTTTTTCCAAATAATGAATTTATATCCCTAATGTTGGAATCTTTGGGTTTGTCAAAGATTAGATTGCTATAGATGTACCCTTTTTTGTCCTTTGTATCTAATCTGTTCCACTGATCTACCGGTCTATTTCTTAGCCAATACCAAATGGTTTTGGTGACTGCTGCTATATAATATAGCTTTAGATCAGGTACACTTAGACCACCTTCCTCTGAGTTTTTTTTCATTAGTTCCCTTGCAATTCTTGACCTTTTATTCTTCCATATGAATTTTGTTGTTATTTTTTCTAGGTCATTAAAATAGTTTCTTGGGAGTCTGATTGGTATAGCACTAAATAAATAGATTAGTTTGGGGAGTATTGTCATCTTTATTATATTCGCTCGGCCTATCCAAGAGCACTGAATGTCTTTCCAATTATTTAAATCTGATTTTATTTTTGTGGCAAGTGTTTTGTAATTTTTCTCATATAATTCCTGACTTTTCTTTGGTAGATGGATTCCCAAATATTTTATAATATCAACATTTGTTTGGAATGGAATTTCTCTTTGTATCTCTTGCTGTTGCATTTTGTTAGTGATATATAAAAATGCCGAGGATTTATGTGGATTTATTTTGTATCCTGCCACTTTGCTGAAATTTTGAATTATTTCTAGTAGCTTTTTAGCAGAGTCTTTGGGGTTCTCTAAGTATACCATCATGTCATCTGCAAAAAGTGATAGTTTAATTTCCTCATTTCCTACTCTAATTCCTTGAATCTCTTTCTCGGCTCTTATTGCCGAGGCTAGCGTTTCTAGTACTATATTGAATAGTAATGGTGATAGTGGGCAACCTTGTTTCACTCCTGATCTTACTGGGAAAGGTTGCAGTTTATTTCTATTGCATATTATGCTTACTGACGGTCTTAAATATATACTCCTGATTATTCTAAGGAATAATCCATTTATTCCTATACTCTCAAGAGTTTTTAGTAGGAATGGATGTTGGATTTTGTCAAATGCTTTTTCTGCATCTATTGAGATGATCATATGGTTCTTATTAATTTGATTATTAATATGGTCAATTATATTAATAGTTTTCCTAATATTAAACCAGCCCTGCATTCCTGGAATAAATCCTACTTGATCATAGTGTATTATCTTGGAGATGATTTTCTGAAGTCTTTTTGCTAATATCTTATTTAAGATTTTAGCATCAATATTCATTAAGGAGATTGGTCTATAATTTTCTTTCTCAGTTTTCGATCTACCAGGTTTAGGTATCAGTACCATGTCTGTGTCATAAAAGGAATTTGGTAGGACTCCTTCATCCCCTATTTTTTCAAATAATTTATATAACATTGGGGCTAATTGTTCTTTAAATGTTTGGTAGAATTCACATGTGAATCCATCTGGCCCTGGGGATTTTTTCCTGGGGAGTTGATTAATAGCTTGTTCTATTTCTTTTTCTGAAATGGGACTATTTAAGCAATTTATCTCCTCCTCTGTTAATCTAGGGAGCCTATATTTTTGGAGGAAGTCATCCATTTCACTTAAGTTATCAAATTTATTGGCATAAAGTTGGGCAAAGTAACTCCTTATTATTTCTCTAATTTCCTCTTCATTGGTGGAAAGATCCCCCTTTTCATTTGTAAGACTATCAATTTGATTTTCCTCTTTCTTTTTTTTGATCAAATTTACCAAAGGTTTATCTATTTTATTGGCTTTTTCATAAAACCAACTCTTGGTTTTATTTATTAATTCAATAGTTTTTTTACTTTCAATTTTATTGATTTCTCCTTTTAATTTTTGTATTTCGAGTTTAATTTTTGGTTGGGGGGGAATCTATGTTTTTTTTTTGGCTTTTTTGCTCATATTTAAAAAAATCTTTTGGGGTCTGTCCCTGGGGTAGGAAATTATTTATTTACTTCTTTACCAGCTTCCTCCCAGACTGGATGGATGCAGCGGCTCCTGCGCCTCAGCTAAGATAGAGCTCTGGGAGAGAGTTCCCCACCCCCTCCCTGGAGGTGCCTCAGAGGTGATTAGCGCTGCTGTGCCCCGAGGGCGCTGAACAGTAAAGGCAGCACAAAGCCCAGCCTTTGTGTCCCGGTGGGGCATGGATGTCTGCAGCAGGTGACGTGAAAATCCCCTGTGCTCAAACTGGAAGTGTCTGCCAGAAACCGTGGTCCCTAGTTCAAAGGTTCCGCTTCTCTGGGACTTCCTGGAGCTGAGTTCCACTCCCTCCAGGTAAGCTAGGCAGTGTGTGTTGCCTTGGGCCATATCCACCCACTTGTCAATCTCTTAACTATTCTCAGGTGGGAGCTGAGGCCACACCCCCTGTTGCTGCGATCTGCTCAGTCACCCCCAGGATCTGGGGAAAATCTAATCTATCTGAATTTTTAAAGTGTTTAGATTTCCCTTCTGAACTGCTAAATAATTAGCAGAGAAGAGCTAATAGCCTGTGCCAGATTCCTTTATCTCAGTGGCTTCTCTGATCCCAGAGCCCTTCCCAGCGAGATTGGCAGAGTATGCTAGCACCCAGCCATCTGTGCTGGCCTCTCTTCTTCCTCCCCTGGGAACTGACCTTTTCTGTTGAAACTCCAGATTCTCTTCAGCTGGTAAGTCTTGCTTCCAGTCCTTGTGGTATCTATCAGTACTGGGCTTATTCTAAGGCTTAATTTATCTAATTGGTTGTGAGGGAGTGAGGACGTTCACAGAATCGTGTGTTTCTTCTCCGCCATCTTGGCTCCGCCCCCTGTTCATATAATTTTAAAGAATCATTTTTGATCACGTTTCATTAATTGATCACTATGTTAAATATAAATTCTTATTGAAAATCTTAGATAAAAACAAAAATTTCTATTCTACTGCTTTCCTGCTTGTGGTACAGGCATCATCTTTGTTTATTCAAAAGCTTTTCAATTGTTTTTTCAATTCAATTCACAAAATACAGAGCTTTAAAAGGGGGGGAGGAGGTATGATCTAGGAAAACTATAAAACAGTGGCAAAAATTAGGTTTAGACAACCATTTTTTACTATATCTCATAATAAATTCAAAAGGTATATATGAGCTGAGTATCAAAGATCATAAAGATAGAAGAGAAGCAGATACTATATCATTTACAACTCTGGGTATGAGATAAATCCTTAATAAAATAAGTGATAGAGTAAATTAAACACAAATATAGATATATACATATATATATATATATATATATATATATATACATATATCTATCTATCTATATCTATATCTATATCTATATCTATATCTATCTATCTATCTATCTATCTATATCTATATCTATATCTATATCTATATCTATATCTATATCTATATCTATATCTATATCTATATCTATATATATTTGGGTCTGCACACTGAGGAATGCAAACAGCACTATCACCTCTGGATAGTTATAGGGTGATTTACTATAGCATTCTCTGTTCGTTTGTTTTGCCTCCATGACATCTCATAAGATTCGATACCTGTTAGAGTGTTGTTTGCACTCCCTAGAATGCAGACTTAGATATATTACCATGTGGAGTTAGATAATAGCTAATGCACAAACTTACTGACCATGCTGTGGGGGGGAAATAATTGCATTTACATAAAACAAAAAAATAGGGAATTGTTAAGGAACATGCCTAAGTGAAGGGGTAGGTCAATTGTCTGAGAACATCTGCAGCTGTAGATAATAACACTTGAAGGAGTTGCAAAGCAGCCTTTGCTGATGCAGGTGTTCCTTTTGGATTGGGAATGAAATAAATTAGAGGCAAGAGGGAAGAGGTGGGAAGTCGGACAACGCAACTGCCTCTCAGTCTCCTTGTATCATCATCATCCTCTCACACGAAGAGATCCATTCTAGAAATATGAGTTAGACCTCCAGCAGCCACTGGCAGGTGGCTCCCATATTACAACAAATATATTCATACATATGCATTAGAAAAAGATTTTCCTTTCTTTTCTTCATCATGCACAAGAAGTAAAGTAATTGGTTCAGAATTAGAATATTACAAAAATCAAATTCTCCTAAGTGCAGTACTTTAATCATTTCATTTATTTATTTTACTTTTCAACTTACTTTTGAATATTTATTTATGGAAAGTGAAAATGACATGAAAATTAAAATAATGGTTTAATTCTTTTTGAATGATTCCTACATTGTATATATATATAAATGAAAATAAAGGCATTTTCTCCTAGATAAGTTATTATTATTATTATTATTATTATTTGGTATATTGGCAACTGGATAATTTTATTTTATAACTTCTAAATATGTTTTGACTGCTTTCAGAAATTACTGGTTGTGTAATTGATGAGGTTAATGGCAGTGCCCAGAATTGTGGAAATCCCCTTTTGGTTGGAGGTGCAGTTCCTTCGTGAAATAATTTATGAACCTAAAATATTAATGACAAAAGTGGAGGTTTATTATTGGATAAAAAGCTAGCTTTACTAGGAAGCCTGACTTCCTGAGAGGCAAATCCTGTTAAGGAAATGGCATTAGGGATGAGAAAAGAATGTCTCCCCAGCAGGCAGGGTCCTACTTTGGACATTCTGCAAAGAAGTGAGTTTGAAAGTGCCCTTTTAAAAGGAATCTTGAGACTCAGGTTTCAGGCTAAAAAGAAAGCCAAAGTCCCCAGGCTTAGATGTTTATCAAAACCAGGCCCAGATCTCCAATTGGAATTTCCTGAAAATGGTCTGGCATCCCCAAAGATCAGTGGGGTGATTTGCCTTAGAAAGGCCCAGTGCAATAACCCCACTTAACTTGTCTAGGAAGATATGCTTCCCAAGAGGTCCTGAAACTCGAATCTCCCTTCTTTACAGATCAAAAGAGAACACAGTGTTCAGAGTCTTAATTTTACAGATCAAAAGGGGACAATTTTCAGGGATTATTACAGTTTACTTGCATCATAACCTTGATCAAGAAAGTCAAACTCTCATCTGTAAGTGCCTTAATTCCAAAACAAACCTTGCAGTACTGTTGAAAAAAAAAATGGGGTCAAAGAAAGTTGAACCTAAAGTGCCCAGACAAGAGAAATACAGAACAGCCAAAATAATATAAATTTAAGACCGTTTATTGCTAACTAACTACTGAACCCCACCAGAACAGGGGAGTCAATATCAAGCAATTTCAGGGACACATTTATAAAAGGAAACATAAAATTCCATAATACATTTGTCATATTAAAGGAATTTCATCCTAGACAGGTGGCAAAGATTATCATACTAAGATCCCAGATAGGCAATAAGACAGGTTATATTTTGTTTTATTTTTGTTTTGTTTTGTTTTGTTTTTATGTTTATCAAGTTATCAGGGTTTTAGGGTTTTGTTTTTGTTGGGGGTTTTTTGTTGTTTTTTTTGTTTGTTTGTTTGTTTGTTTTTTTTTTTTTTTTTTTTTTTGTTTTTTTAGGGTAGTATATCTGGGGGTGTAAAAATACCATCTACATTAGTGTGAAGAGCTTGTTACAAACTTCTAACAACAGACTTTCAAGATTATGTTTCTCATGGTCCAGAGGGGCATCCTTCCACCTAACAGAAATGACTAAAAAGACTAGAGGTAAAAATACTGAATATTTATTCAATGTGTTATGCCACAGTTTTCTTTTATTGTCCTGAGTCAGATTCCCTAACTATCCTGACTCAGTCTCCCTACATTATCCTGCTTCAGTTTCCCTAATTGTTCTGCCTCAGTTTATAATTGTTCAGCTCAATCCTACAAAACCTCCCTATTAATCAGAATATTTGATGATAAAATATATTTTAGAATATCAGAATGCCTCTCCCCATTTCAAGCTACTGTTATGCCACAGTTCTCTTTTATTGTCTTGACTTGGTTTCCCTAATTATCCTGACCCAGTCTTGATTCAGTTTCTCTAATTGTTCTGCTTCAGTTTACAATTGTCAGCTCAAAGCTCAATCCTGCAAAACCTCCCCTCTCTCTTTATCAGAATATTTGATAAGGATAAAATATTTTATGTTTTAGAATATCAGAATGCCTCTCCCCTCCCAAGCTATAGCAATGTCAGATACTGTCTTATCAAGATGCTTCCCCCACATTTCTGGAGGCTCATTCCAACCTGTCAGAATCTAGTTCCCACTCTCAGCACCCTGACTGTACCCCTGCCTCAGCCTACCCCCTGAGTCTGAGCCATGTGTATATAGGTCATTGAGAACTCACATTGTTTGCTGGATTCTTGGAGATGATAGTCTCATTCAGCCCTGGGACCATTTGACTCCAATAAATCTCTCCATTTCAAATAAAATATTAAATACTCTCTAATGTCTATCTTGCTTGAGTTTCTCCTGCATTACAGATTATTTAAGTTGCCTTTTATTAATCCTTTAAGGAGAATTTTGCAATTGAATCTATATAAGCAGTGAACGTGTTTGGCTATGTTTTTAAAATTTTTATCGTTGTTATGATTAACTCCTTTTTAGGGGTAGTCCACCTGCTAACTGTCACAATAGCTAATTCTCTAAATTCTTTTTTAGGGTTAACCTGCCTTATGGAATGGAGGGTACATTAGAAACTTGTCACAACTTAATGACATCTTTTTCTTTAATGGCATATTCCTCTTCCTTAATTGTGAGTTCTTTAGGGAATTTGTTTTTCTCCTTGTTAACTTGCTTTAAAAGCCCTATGAATTTAGCCAGTTTTTAGTAGTGCAATGAAATCTTTCCATCTTGATTTAGGGGGAAAAGAAAAGGAATAAGATAATCATAGTTCCACTAAATTGTAACATTATAAACTATATTATCCTCCATTCTTCATGCCACATTTTAAGGAAAGCATCGAGAATATAAAGTTGACTGAGAGAGCTGGCTGGATCAGTAGGTAGAATAATGGCCCTGTGATCAAAAGAAGCTAAATTCAAATCCAACCATAGACCCTTACTAATTGTGTGGTCTTGGGCAAGTCACCTAACTCTAATAGCCTCTGCCAAGAAGAAAAGAAGAAGAAAATAGAATTGGCACTAACTAAGACAACCAATTTATCAAAGAGACTACTAACCATGGAGCATAAAAAAGTCACATTAAGAAAAATATGTTCAATATTTTCTTGGTCAACTTTATTTTCTTTATGTTATCCTTAAAATATGGCAAACAAAAAAAAATCAGAAAAGGAAAAAAAAAAGAAAGTAAGGAAAGAAAAAACAAATACACAAAAATATTTTCAGGCTTTTCTGAAATAAACCTGCTCATAATTTCTTATAAAATAATAATATTCAATGCTTTCATATGCCATTACTTATTCATCAATTCCCCAACTGAAGGGCATCCACTCAGTTTCCAATCCTTGCCACTACAAAAACAGTGCTTACAAACATTTTTGCATATGAGCCCTTTCCCTGCTTTTATTATCTCTTTGGGATACAGACCCAATAGAGATACTACTGTATCAAAAAGTGTGCGCAATTTTATAACCCTTTCAGCATAGTTCCAAATTGTCTCAGAAATGGTTGGATAATTTCACAACTCCATCAACAATGTATTTGTGTTCCAGTTCTTCCACATCCCCTCCAACATTTATCATTATGTTTTCCTATCATCTTAGCCTGAGAAGTGTGAGTTGTTTTAATTTGCATTTCTCTAAATTATAGTGAAGTAGAGCGTTTTTTCATATGACTATTGATGGCTTTAATTTTATCATCTGAAAACTGTCTGCTCATATCTTTTGATCATTGATCAATTGAGGAATTTTTTGCCTCTTTTGAAATGCTAATTCTCTTTTCAAAATTTACTGCCTTACTCTCAGTTCTTCCCCCAACTTTTCTTCATTCATGTATTTCTTTAACTCATCTAGACTTCATGACACAAAATAAGTTCTTTGTTAGATGATCTCTGACTTTCCTCTTAATTGAAATTGCATGATTCTAATTCTATCAAATACTTAATAAAAATGAATGTTATGCCTTCTTTTCCTCTCTTTTTAAATTTCTCCTCTTTTCTAAAGTGTTTTGGTCTAACTTAGAAGTAAAATTATTCATTTTACCCTATCTTTCACACTGAGAATCACAGTTGTGTATGTTGGCACTTAGGCAATAAAATGGTTCACTATATAGTCCAAAATAAGAAAACATTTGTCAGAAGATTGAGGAATTCTGAAAGAATCTGGCTTGAGCTTAGTATATATTTACAAGGAGGAACTTAGCATCTAGGAGAATTTTAAAGAATCCAAATATGATGCAAATCTATGGATTTGGATTCCTTCATTACTTTATTGTGATTATCATTTTAAGTCCATGTTTCAACCTTTTTCAAGTATCACATTATTGCATTGGCAAACATTATAAAAACACAGGTGGTAAAATGTGCAATTTGCCTATTTTTTTGCCTAATCTTGTTATAAAAGCCATTATATTTTCTCTAATGAGTACTTTTCTCACTTTACCCTGTTTTAAAGAAACTGCCAGGTAAACTGCACATCAAAAGATAAGCAGTAGCAGGCATGCCTGTATTTATTTGGCAAACAGGTGTTTAATTTCCTATGTGCCCAAAAAATAAAGAAAAAAAAAATTCTTGAATTTTATATTCCCAGATTATTCTAGTCACAAAAATAAAAGTGATGATTATTTCTACCACAATGATTTGTATATGGATGAAATGTAATAATTACTGGAGAAATAAATAAAATACAAGCTTTTATTAAAATGTATGGTTTCTATTTCATATTTTAGTACTTTATAAATGTTCCTTGATTTCATTAATGTGGGTTGACCCACCTCCCCAACCATATGCCCATCAATGAAGAGTGTAATCCCTCCAATTAAACAAAAACAACATGAAGGAAGAACTTCATTAATCAGTAGAAATTTTTAAAAAAAGTTCTGAAAGACAAATCAGTCACTGACCTCCAAGAATTTATAATGTAGAGCCAAAAAAAAATTACAAGATAATTTGTGGGAAAGGGGAGCATTCAAGAAATAATTATTAAGTGATTACTATGTTTGAAGAATTGTTCTAGGTGTAGAGTACAAAGAAATAAGGAAAAAAAATTGAGCCAAAATAATAAGAGACAACTCAGTAGTATCCTGGAATCAGGATGACATGAGTTCAAATGTGGCCTCAAACATTTGGTAGCTTTGTGACTCTATTGCTAAAGAGCAATGTGATGCAACATGTTTAGTTTCTGTTAGATCACAATAAATAAAGATACTCCTACATCAATTCAAAAATAAGGTTTATTGTAATAAGAGAAAGAAAGATAAAAATGATACATTATCAATTCAGGGGAACAGCTACATCTGCATCACACACTGCTGGAGAATCCTAGTTCAGCCTCTAGAGTCCCAGATGGGAATATTCCAGGCAATCCATCCATTCCATGAGCCAGACTCTAGAAGATAAAAAGGAAGGCCCTGTTTCTCATACAACTTCATATAGTTTCAAAAGAGATCTTTTAGGGCTGCTAAGTGGTGCAGTGGATAGATCACTAACCCTGAAGTCAGGAGGATCTGAGTTCAAATCTGCTTTCAGACACTTAGTACTTCCTACCTATGTGACACTGGTCAAGTCACTTAATCCCAATTACTTCAGGAAAAAAAAATAAGATCTTTCTTCTCTTCCCTTCCCCTTCCCCCTCAAATTAAGTATGTGATGACTTTTCAAACAGATTTGGTTATTCAAGATATTTTCTTCACTGGAAGTGGATGAGACTTTCAGGGGAGAAAACATCTATTGGAGTTATGTTTTCCTACTATGGGGACACAAGTTTTTTTTTTTTTTTTTCATAACAAGGGGTCATGCCATGCTCATGTTCCCAAAATATTAAGTGTATAATAAGGCCTATTACAAATTGATATGGAAAAGCTTTATATTGATCATTCTCTTTCAGTACCCATGGGAAAATCATTTACTGCTGTTTGCTTCAATTTTCCTATCTGTAAAATGATCTGAGAAGGAAATATCAAACCAATCCACTGTCTTTGACAAGAAATTACCAAATGAAGTGTGAAGAGTCAGGCACAACTGAAATTACTCAACAACATTAAAGATAACAGAATAAATCCCAATTTTTCTAGAAAGGTGTAATAGATGATTAACAATAACAATAATAAGAAGAAACAAGCAAACCAGAATGGGTGGGGAGGATGATGGTCAATCTTTTGATTTTAGAGCTTTCCTATCTTAGGCAATATGTGTATTTCAAGATCAGTGTAATAGTGATTTAGAGTCAAAAGTTTTTCAACTTGTAACAATAGCCATTGACTACACTCTGATGGATTCAGATCTATATACCATGCTGTATTTTATTAAACTGAATAATTGACATTTGTTTTTTTCTTTAAGCTTTTGAGTAATTTCATGTTAGGTTCTTACTAAGTGCTAATGAGATAATGAGATATTAGGTTCTTACTAAGTGCTAAGTTGGTACTTGACAATTCTCTAGTTCCAGCCTTTACTGGGAGTTTTACTTGTGAATTCCTGGGGAAGAGCTTGCATGCTTAGGAGGAGCAAGTTCATTGGTTGAAGTAATTTTTCCCAGAAGCCTTTAGATTATCCCATGACCATTCTCTGGGAGGATAAAAGAGGGAAACTCTGGAGGAAAGAGAGAGTTTTGTCTGGATGAGACTTGAGGTTGCTCTCTGCAGGAAGGGAAGTTGGTTCTCTACAGGAAGAAGAATCCATCCAAGAATTTTGAGTTGACACAGCAGATCTCCTGCCAGAGAGTAATCGGCAGCTTCTGGAGACAACAGCACATTACAATTTCAGAATCAACTTTTCTGTCGAAGTGTTTTTTAGACCATAAATATATTTAAATAAACTGATTTGATTTTTTTATATAATACACTATTCCATTCATCCTATCATCCTCCCTTATGCTAGGATTATTTTAGAATGAAAAGTAGAGAACTTATGAACTGACTCAATATAAATTCATTTTACTGATAATATTTTTTGGAAACCAATATGGTTTTTATTTTTAACTGGTTCTTATCCTTTACTAAAACAATTAACATAATGTATAAATATAGCATGGATGTAACCAGTTAACCTTGAATTTTAAGATATAATATCCTCTAATGACAATGCAAAATGTTTGGTTTTGGAATTTTCACCTCTTCCTTAGATCTATAATTGGTTTCTTAAAATTGATAAGATAAACTTCTTTTAAGGGTCTTGTTTACATTCAACACATACTTCCCTTTACCTTAGAAATTTGTACTTTATCCACTAATTTACTCCTCAAACTTCAAAAGGTGGGTCTCTGGAGTAGATATGAGAGCCTAATTCTTCCAAAGGCAGTTCTGGATCAGCTATAGCAAACTGGGCAGCATCCTCAATCTCTTTCTTTACTTCAACATCAATTTCTTTAATTCTTCAATATTGGCAAGATTGTTGTTCACCATGCTGTTTTTTTAAAAGCATGATAGGGTCACTCTTTATTTATTTTGTTTTGTTTTGTTTTGATCATAGCTTTTTATTTTTCACAATATATATGAAGATAGTTATCAACATTCACTTTTGCAAAATCTTGTGTTCCAAATTCTTGTCTCTCCCTCCCCATATTTTTCTACCCCTAGACAGCAAGTAATCCAATATAGGTTAAACATGTCAAATTCTTCTAAACATATTTCCATATTTGCCATGCTGTGAAAGAAAAATCAGATTAAAAGAGGAAAATGTGAGAAACAAAGAACAAGCAAGCAAACAACAAGAATAATAAGAAAGATGAAAATGTTATGATTCACATTAGATCTCCATAGTCCTATTTCTGAATGTGGTTAATTCTCTTCAATGAAAGACTATTAGAATTGTTCTGAATAATCTCATTGTTGAAAAGAGCCAAGTTCATCAAAGTTGATAACATCATAATCTTGTTGCCATGTACAATGTTCTATTGGTTCTACATACTTCACCTAGCATCAGTTCATGTAAGTCTCTCTAGAGCTTTCTGAAATCAAACTGCTCATTATTTCTTACAGAACAATAATATTGTTGGGCAACTAAATGGCATAGTGGATAGAGCACTGGCCCCGAAGTCAGGAGGACCTGAGTCCAAATCCCGCCTCAGACACTTAATATTCCTAGCTGTGTGACCTTAGGCAAGTCACTTAACCCCAATTGTCTCCGAAAAAAAAAAAAATCACAGAAAACTATAAAAAAGAACAATAATATTCCATTACATTCATATACCATAAAATATTCAACCATTTCTTAATTTATGGTCATCCACTCAGGTTTCAGTTTCTAGTTCCTTGACACTACTAAAAGGGCTGCTACATACATTTTTACATATGTAGGTCCTTTTCCGTCTTTATGATCTCTTTGGAATACAGACCCAGTAGACATGCTTCTGGATCAAAAGATATGCCCAGTTTTATAGTCCTTTGGATACAATTTTAAATTGTTTTCCAGAATGGTTGAATCAGTTCACAATTCCACCAGTAAAGTATTAGTATCCCAATTTTCCCACATATTCTCCAAGATTTATCATTATTTTTTCCTGTCATCTTAGCCAGTTTGAGAGGTGTGAAGTGGTACCACAGATTTAACTTAATTTGCATTTTTCTTTTTTTTCTTTTTTAAAATTAATTTTATAATTATATTTTTGACAGTATATATGCATGAGTAATTTTTTTTTTTTTATAACATTATCCCTTGTATTCATTTTTCCAAATTTTCCCCTCTCTCCCTCTACTCCCTCCCCTAAATGACAGGCAATCCCATGCATTTTACATGTGTTACAGTATAACCTAGATACAAGATATGTGTGTAAATCCAATTTTCTTGTTGCATGTTAAGTATTGGATTCCAAAGGTATAAGTAACCTGGGTAGATGGGATCACTCTTACTCCTCACTTTCTGTGTTTTTCCCCCAAGTACAATAACTGACATATGGTTTTTATTTTAATAGACTATATTTTAAATTAATAATTGCAATCACAAAATGTAGTTCTAAGCCTGAATCACTGACAAATCAATGTTTTTGATTTATTTTCTTTTCATAAATGTCAACAGGAAGTTATTCCCTAAGAACTTTCACAGGAGGCAGTTAATTTATGAAATTTAAATTTCATAAGATTAGGGAATTACACATTTATTTCTATCCTCAAAACTAAGCACAGTCTCTGGAAAACAGAAGTTGCTTAATGAATGCTTGTTGAGTAATTGACTAAATACGTTTTGGTTTGACATATCAGTCACTTCCCTGTAAGGAAACTGCCTCCCAAGGATTTTTACATAAAAACTTCTTAAGCAGTACCACCTAATTGCCTGATTGCAATGAGTACGAGTAAACTTCATCTTCAATTTCAGATTTTGAAAACAACATTGCATCTTTCATTGAAAATCAACATTTGATTTTATTGTTTTATTTTCCTTGTAATGGTCAGTTGAACAAGCATTTATTTTGGTATGGTTATAGATGCCAAAAATTATAATAGCTGATATTTATAGAGTGCTTTCAATGTTACAAATTGATTTACAACTGATTTTTACAGCAACCTGTGAGCTATGTGTTGCAGATAACTTCATTGTTGCCATATTAAAATGAGAAAACAGACACAAAAATTGGTTGCCCCATGGTCACACACATATTACTTAAGTTGAATTTCAATTCATATCTTCTTGAGTTAAGGTTAATCATTTTATTAATTTCCCCATATTGCCTTTCTAATATCTTCATCTATGTTTCAGGGATTATTTAGTAAGGACCAGTTATGTTCAAGGCACCATGATAGGTGCTGGGGATACAAAGATATATAAATATGGTCCACATCTTTGAAAAGCTTATATTCTGGGGGCAGAGCCAAGATGGCGGAGAAGACACACGATTTTGTGAGCTCCCTTATTCCCTCAATACCAATTAGTTAAATTAGTCTCAAAAATAACGCTGGACTGATAAAAACCACAAGGACTGGAAGCACGACTTACCTGCTGAAGAGAATTTATCAGTTCCCAGGGGAGGAAAAAAAAAGGCTCGCAGAGACAGGGTGAGGTGCTAGCACACTGCACCAATAGGGCTAGGGAGAACTCTGGGATCAGAGAAGCCACTGAGATAGAAGAGTCTGGCACAGGCTGATAGCTCTTCTCTGCTTATAAAACAGCAGCCCAGAAGAAAAATCAAGCCACTTTAAAATATAAAGCCAGATCCTAAAACCACCCCAACCCAGAAGTGACCTAACAGATCCCGGCACGGCCGTGAAGCCTCCATCTGTAGTCCAGGACTTTACATTGGGGGTAGTTAAGAGCTTGAAAAGCGGGGACACAGCCCAAGGCAACATATAATTCACATAATGCCTGGCTTGGCTGGAGGCTGTGGAACTCAGCTACAGAAGTCCCAGAGAAGCAGAACCTTTGAAATAGGGACCACAGTTTCTGGGCAGACACTTCCATTTTGAGCACAGGGGCCTTTCACATCAGCTGCTGATATCCACACCCCACAGCAAGCATTGGCTGGGCTTTGTGTCGCCTTTACCGTGCAGTCTTAAACCTCAGGAAAGTCTCTACAACACACAGCAGGGTCCTTCACTGGGCAACCCTCATAGCACAGCCCCAGCCATACTAATCACCCCTGAGGCACTTCCAGGGAAGGGAAGGTGAACTCTCTCCCAGAGCTCTATCTTAGCTCAGGCATAGGAGCTGCTGCATCAATCTAGTCTGGGAGGAAGCTATAAAGAAATAAATAAATAATTTCTTACCCCAAGAACTGACCCCAAAAGATTTTTTAAATATGAGTAGAAAGCAAAAAAGAACCATTGATTCATTCTACACAGAGAAAGAGGGGGTATCCAACCCCGAGGAAGTTAATAACAGAGAGTCAGCAGATAACAACCTAAAGGGGAACGATACCTGCCCCCCATCACATAACTCTCTCCTAGAAGAGACTATTAAAAAATTAAGAGAGTTTGAAGAAAAATGGGGAAAGGAAAGAGAAGCTATGGTAAAGAATAGCAACATTCTGAAATTTGAGTTGGAAAAAATATTCATAGGAGATTCAGGGAAACAAAATTTGTGAATTAGAAAAGGTTTAAAAAATCTCAGGAAAGTAGAATTCCTGAATTGGAAAAGATAAAAAAGTCTCAAGAAAACAGGATTTCTGAATTGGAAAAAGAAAATAATTCTCTAAAAAAAAAAAAAAAAAAAAAAAAAATTAGGGAAATGGAAAAAAATTCAATAGAGCAAAATAATTCATTTAAAAACTCAATTGGACATATACAAAAACAACTAAAAACTGTGAATGAAGAAAATAACTCCTTAAAAATCAGGATGGAACAAATAGAAATGAATGATTCATTGAGAACCCAGAATCAGTCAAACAAAACAAAACAAAAAAAAAAAAAAAAAAAAAAAAAAAAGGAAAGCTGGAGAATAACGTCAAATACTTACTGGGAAAATCTATAGACCTGGAAAATAGATCTAGGAGAGATAATCTGAGGATCATTGGACTTCCCGAGAACTATGACCAAAAAAAGAGCCTAGATTCTATTTTACAGGAAATCATCAAAGAGAACTGTCCAGAGATACTAGAAACAGAAGGGAAAATAGGCATGGAAAGAATTCATTGAACTTCTTCTGAAATAGACCCTAAAAAAAGAACCAGACTTAAACAAAAAATTTGATCTACATCCACAAGACTGAAGAGAAACAGAAAAAGGTACAGAGAACCCTTGAGAACTGTATCTCTGTTGTAGATATATAGAAAGTCCGCATGGATAATTTGATTTTACTGATATAAAAAAAAGGGGGGGAGTAGTAAAGGGAAGGGAGTAGTATCAGAAAAAGGAGAAGGAGTGATAAAAAGAGGGAAACTACATCCCAGGAAGAGGCATAGAAAATATACCATATCTGAGGGAATTTAGAGAGGGGGAGAAATATTGTTTGAATCTTACTCTCATCAGAAGAGACTCAAAGAGTAAATAATTGACATATTTCTTTGTCAGAGAATTCTCTCTCACCTCAATAAAAGGGGGGAGAGGAAAAGGGAAAAAGAAAAGGGGACTAAGGGAAGGGACATGGAGGGAGGGGGGAGGGATACTAAAAAAAAGAGAGGGCTGCACATCATAAGTGGGGTCTATAAATTAAATATCGGGGAAGGGGTTCATTGGGGACAAGGGAAAAAGCATATTCTGTGGATAATATGATGGCAGGAAATACAGAATTAGTCATTTTAAGTGTAAATATGAATGGGATGTACTCTCCCATCAAATGGAGACAGATAGCAGACTGGATCAAAAGTCAGAACCCTACAATATGTTGTCTACAGGAAACACACTTAAAGCAGGGAGATACATACAGAGTAAAGGTAAAAGGTTGGAACAGAGCCTATTATGCTTCATGTAAAGCCAAAAAAGCAGGGGTAGCCATCCTTATTTCAGATCAAGCAAAAGCAGAAGTTGATCTAATTAAAAGAGATAAGGAAGGAAACTATATCCTGCTGAAAGGTAGCATAAATAATGAAGCCACATGAATACTAAACATATATGCACCAAGTGGTATAGCATCTAACTTTCTAAAGGAAAAGTTAAGAGAATTGCAAGAAGAAATAGACAATAAAACTGTAATAGTGGTAGATCTCAACCTTGCACTCTCAGATTTAGACAAATCAAACCACAACACAAATAAGAAAGAAATGAAAAAATTAAATAGAACATTAGAAAAACTATAATATCTGAGGAAAAAGATGTCCCATATAATAGGACTCTTTCAAAGCATGGAAGAAATAGAACCTGTTTTTGAACTTCATAGAATCAAAAGAATTGGAATTAGGCCAAATGCATTCCATGAAAATAGAATCATGTAAAGAAATAGACAGATTATAATAGAATAAATTTAGTGAACTATGAATAGACTTGATAATTGTATAAAGTATGAAAAGAGGAGCAATGTGACGATCAATTGGTTACACATTGTGAAGGTCATTGAAGTTTAAGATGAACATCTTATTCCTAATTAAGCAGACAATGGGAATTTATCAAAGGAATTTGAGTAGGAAAATGATATGATAAAGATTTATGAAAGTTCTTTCTAAGCAAGAAGTTTAAAAACTAGGTATTAAAGGCATCATTATCAGCATTTGCAATTAAGAAGTGGTTTTAATTAAAGATATGAGAACTTAGAAAATATTAATAGTATGGCTGTCTAGTCTTCTTGCAAAATATGGATATATTCAGATAGTTTAAACATTTTACTTCTATGTTTTTCTGAAGAAAATCATACCTTTAAAGATAAAGAAGTTAATCACATTTTACTCAAAGTAAGAATTAAAATACAATTTTTATTTATTTTACTATTCATCTAAATTGTAACTTATTTCAATTTTGCAAAACTATTCTAAAAATAAAATTGTATAGTTCTAATGCATACTATCCCAGGGCTATAAAATCAGTTTGGTCAATTCGGAGGGAAAAAGAGAAAGAAAAAAGAACCAATAAGAACAGTTTACTTTTTCTTCACTTAATAAGTGAACATTTCAGTTATATAAATTTGATTGAAATCATACAATCAAAATCTATGTCCAATTACTGATTATTCAAATTGAGACCATGTATATATTTTTAGAGTAATATAAGAAAAATTGCTAAGGGGTATTTGGAGGGTTCCAAAAGTAGGCCTTGATTCTCTGCAACAAATACATTCCCCAGTACTCTTTTAGCCCTTCTTTTCTTTTCTTTTTTTTTTTTCCTTAGACATTTGGGGTTACATAACTTGCCCAGGGTCACACAGCTAGTAAGTGTTTAGTATCTGAGACCTGATTTGAACTCAGGTCCTCCTGACTTCAGAGCTGGTACTCTAGCCACTGCACCACCTAGCTGCCCTTAGCCCTTTTTTTTCAATAAGTATGTTGATAAAGGAAAACCACTATGAATTGTTTAATAGAAGAAAATGTAAGCCCCAAAAAAGGAAACTTAGAATTAGCCAGAGTCCTATCAATTTACACAGATTATACATTGCCTGAGAATAAGCTTGATAAGCTTGCAAACTGAAATAATATCAGTGCTATGACCTTTTCTTTTTTTTAAATTAATTTTATAATTATAACATTTTTTACAACATTATCCCTTGTACTCCCTCCTGTTCCGAATTTTTCCCTATACTTCCCTCTACCGCCCCCCCCAGATGGCAGGCATTCCCATACATATTAAATATGTTATAGTATATCCTAGGTACAATATATATGTGCAGAACCGAATTTTGTTGTTGTTATTGTTGTTGCAAAGGAAGAATTGGATTCAGAAGGTGAAAATAACTTGGGGAGAAAAACAAAAAATGCTAACAGTTTACACTCATTTTCCAGTGTTCCTTTTCTGGGTATAGCTGATTCTGTCCATCATTGATCAATTGGAATTGGATTAGCTCTTCTCTATGGTGAAGATATCCACTTCCATCAGAATATATCCTCATACAGTATCATTGTTGAAGTGTATAATGATCTCCTAGTTCTGCTTGTTTCACTCAGCATCAGATCATGTAAGTCTCTCCAAACCTCTCTGTATTCATCCTGTTGGTCATTTCTTACAGAACAATAATATTCCATAATATTCATATACCATAATTTACCCAACCATTTTCCAATTGATGGACATCTGCTGTTAACTCTTGTTCAGAGAAGTGACTATCCAGACAACCTGAGTTCTCACCTAGTAATCCTAACAGACATCCATTCATTTTCCAGTTTCTAGCCACTACAAAAAGGCTGCCACAAACATTTTGGCACATACAGGTCCATTTCCCTTCTTTAGTATTTCCTTTGGATATAAGCCCAGTAGTAGCACTGCTGGATCAAAGATTATGCACAGTTTGATAACTTTTTGGGCATACTTCCAGATTGCTCTCCATAATGGTTGGATTCTTTCACAACTCCACCAACAATGCATCAGTGTCCAAGTTTATCTACATCCCCTCCAACGTTCATCATTTTTTGTTCTTGTCATCTTAGCCAATCTGATAGGTGTGTAGTGGTATCTCAGAGTTGTCTTCATTTGCATTTCTCTGATCAATAGTGATTTGGAACACTCTTTCATATGAGTCGATATAGTTTCAATTTCATCATCTGAAAATTGTCTGTTCATATCCTTTGACCACTTATCAATTGGAGAATGGCTTGATTTCTTATAAATTAAAGTCAATTCTCTGTATGTTTTGGAGATGAGGCCTTTATCAGAACATTTAACTTTAAAAATTTTTTCCCAATTTGATACTTCCCTTCTAATCTTGTTTGCATTAGTTTTGTTTGTGCAAAAGCTTTTTTATTTGATGTAATCAAAATTTTCTATTTTCTGATCAATAATCATCTCTAGTTATCCTTTGGACAAAAATTCCTTCCTTCTCCACAAGTCTGAGAGGTAAACTATCCTATGTTCTTCTAATTTATTTATGATCTCATTCTTTATGACTAAATCTGGGATCCATTTTGATCTTATCTTAGTATGTGGTGTTAAAGGTGTGTCCATGCCTAGTTTCTACTGTACTTATTTCCAATTTTCCTAGCAGTTTTTGTTAAATAATGAATTGTTATCCCAGAAGTTGGGATCTTTGGGTTTGTCAAACACTAGATTGCTATTTTTATTCACTATCTTGCCCTGTGAAGCTAACCTATAACACTCATAAACTAGTCTATTTCTTAGCCAATACCAAATGGTTTTGGTGACTGCTGCTTTATAATATAGTTCTAGATCAGGTACAGCTAGACCACCTTCATTTATTTTATTTATTTATTTAATTTTTTTCATTACTTACCTTGAAATTCTTGACCTTTTGTTCTTCCATATGAATTTTGTTGTTATTTTTTCTAGGTCATTAAAATAGTTTCTTGGGAGTCTGATTGGTATAGCACTAAATAAATAGATTAGTTTAGGGAGTATTGTCATCTTAACTATATTTGCTCGGCCTATCCAAGAGCACTCAATGTCTTTCCAATTATTTAAATCTGACTTTATTTTTGTGGCAAGTGTTTTGTAATTTTGCTCATGTAATTCCTAACTTGTCTTTGGTAGATATATTTCCAAATATTTTATACTATCGACCATTATTTTGAATGGAATTTCTCTTTGTATCTCTTGCTGTTGGATTGTGTTGGTAATGTATAAAAATGCTGAGGATTTATGTGTATTTATTTTGTATCCTACAACTTTGCTAAAGTTCTGAATTATTTCTAGTAGCTTTTTAGCAGAGTCTTTGGGGTTCTCTAAGTATACCATCATGTCATCTGCAAAGAGTGATAGTTTGATATCCTCATTACCTACTCTAATTCCTTTAATCTCTTTCTTGGCTCTTATTGCCAAGGCTAGCATTTCTAGTACAATGTTGAATAGTAATGGTGATAGTGGGCAACATTGTTTCACTCCTGATCTAACTGGGAAAGGTTCCAGTTTATCACTATTACACATGATGTTTACTGATGGTTTTAAATATATGCTCCTTATTATTTTAAGGAATAATCCATTTATTCCTATACTCTCAAGTGTTTTTAGTAGGAATGGATATTGGGTTTTATCAAATGCTTTTTCTGCATCTATTGAGATGATCATTTTTTTTTTTTTTTGTTAATTTGGTTATTGATATAGTCGATTATGCTAATAGTTTTCCTAATATTGAACCAGCCCTGTATTCCTGGTATATATTCCACTTGGTCATAGTGTATTATCCTGGGCATGATTTTCTGTAGTCTTTTTGCTAATATTTTATTTAAGATTTTAGCATCAATATTCATTAGGGAGATTGGTCTATAATTTTCTTTCTCAGTTTTCAGCCTGCCTGGTTTAGGTATCAGTACCATATCTGTGTCATAAAAGGAATTTGGTAGGATTCCTTCAATCCCTATTTTTTCAAATAGTTTATATAGCATTGGAGTTAGTTGTTCTTTAAATGTTTGGTAGAATTCACATGTAAATCCATCTGGTCCTAGGGATTTTTTCTTAGAGAGTTGGTTAATAGCTTGTTCTATTTCTTTTTCTGAAATGGGACTATTTTAGACTATTTACTTCTTCCTCTATTAATATGGGCAAGCTATATTTTTGAAGATATTCTTCCATTTCATTTAAGTTATTGAATTTATTAGCATAAAGTTGAGCAAAGTAGCTCCTAACAATTGTTCTAATTTCCTCTTCATTAGTTGTGAGTTCTCCCTTTTCGTTTTCAAGACTATCAATTTGCTTTTCCTCTTTCCTTTTTTTAATCAAATTTACTAAGGGTTTGTCTATTTTGTTGGTTTTTCATAGAACCAACTCTTAGTTTTATTAATTCAATAGGTTTTTTTTTTGTTGTTGTTGTTTTTTTTTTTTTTTTTTTTTACTTTCAGTTTTATTAATCTCACCTTTTATTTTTAGAATTTCAAGTTTCGTGTTTGTCCCACACATTTTGGTATGATGTATCATTATTGTCTTTTTCTTGGGTGAAGTTATTAATTATGTCTATTATTTGCTGTTTTACCCAATCATTGTTTAGTATAAGATTATTTAGTTTCCAATATTTTTTGGTCTATTTTCCCCTGCCTTTTTATTAAATGTAAGAGGTTGCCCCCTCCCCCCTCTGGTCCAGGCTGTGTGAGCTGCCTGTCTCGCTCTGGCTGCCTGCCCTCAGTCTGAGCCCAGCCTGTTAGTCCCCTATCCCAAGCAAACACAGACCTTCTCTGGCTAATTTCAAGGATGTCTTCTGTTGGTGCTTATTTGTGGGTTTCTTTTCTGGTCAAGTATTAATTATTAATTCTGAGGTTTGTCATGAAGTAAGTCCTGAGAGAAAATGCGGAGCTCAATCAACTGTCTGTCTCCATGCCACCGTCTTTGCCGGAAGTCCTGCTATGACATTTTCTAAGTCTAATTGGAAAGAATAAGATATTTATACTTTTTTTTTTTTTTTCAATGAAAGGAGAAAAAACAAGGAAATGAGAAATTCCAGGAGTTAGAGCTGTGTGGACCCTTTGATCACAAATCAGAAAGCACTTGTGATGATAAGTAGTTACATTCTAATGGGGTCTATAACCCAAAAAAGAAAAGAATACATTTCCTTTCAAAAGTGGTACTTAAATGCTAATTAATAGCAGTGGAAAACAGGAGGGAACAAACTCTGGCAACTTTTCGCTATAGCTCTATTGATTATTATCTCAAGTAAGACATAGTTTAAGTCTTTATTCCCATGAGAGTGTTTTTGCTCAGTTATTTCTACATAATAGTAAGACATTTTTTGGTTGGATTTTAAAAAGTTATTTATTAATGATAGTGTAGTGGACAGTGTACCATACTTATTAACATTAAAAAGATCTGAATTTGAATTCTGCCTTATTAACTTCATGATTCAAGTCATGTCAACTATATAACTTAGTTTCCTAAAATGTAAAATGAAAGGGCAGACATTCTCCACATACCTTCCAGGTTGATTAAGATTACAGGAAAATATAATGATAAATTTTAAAGGTAATGAATATAGGAAAACTGGGACATTAATGTATTGTGGGTAATGTGAAATGATCCAATCATTCTGGAGAGAAATTTGGACCTATGTGCAAAGGACTATAAATTGTGCATACCTTTTGATTTAGCCACTACTGGGTTTGTATCACAAAGAGAAAATTAAAAATAGGACAAGGACCTACATGTGTAAAAATGTTTTTAGCAACTTTTTATGTAGTGGCAAGGAATTGGAAAGTTGAGATGATGCCCATTAGTAGGGAATGGTTGAATAAGTTATAGTTTATGCATGTAATGTAATACTATTGTTCTATAAGAAATGACGAGCATTCTGATTTCAGAGAAGCCTGGAAATACTAGCATGAACTAAATGTGAATGAAGTGAGCAAGAGAACATTGTACACAGTAGTAAGTAGCAAGAGTGTATGACGATCAACTATGCTGGACTTAAGATCTTTGAAATATAGTGATCCTAGACAATTCCTAAAGAATTAGATGGAAAATGCTATTTACATCTAGAAAAAAGTACTATGAAAACTGAATGCAGATTATAGCATACTATTTTCACCCTTTTGCTTTGTTTTATTTTTTCTATCTCATGGTTTTTCCCTTTTGTTCTGATTTTTCTTTCTCAATATGATTAATAAGGAAATATGTTAAAAGTATTGTATACATATAACTTGTATCAGACTGTTTGCTGTCTTAAAAATAAAGGAGTTAAAGAAGGGGAAAAATTGAAATCTTATAAATATGAATGTTGCAAGCGATCTTTACATGTAATTGGAAAAATAAAATATTATTTAAAAAAAGGTTTACATATAATTGGGGAAAATAAAATACTAAGTAATGTTTAAAATTTAAAAAAATTCAATTGAGAAGAGTTTCCAAGTCAAATAAAACACTATTTGCCTTTCCTTATAGTCCCTATTGGTAACAATAGTGACCCTCATTTCATAAATTAAAAAAAAAAATATTCTCTTTCCACAGTGTGCTACAGAATTCTTTCAAGAATCATAGTTTTACCTGATGGCCTGGATTCTCTTTGGAATGTAAATATATTTTGGGCCTTTTAATAAAGAAAAATATCTTTCCTTTCTGACTGTAAGAGTCTGAATCACTAATTTCTAAGTAATATGTTGATCAGAAACTTTGTAGGCAATGGTCTTCTTTTTCCAAGGAACATTCCCAAATCAGGTTATCCTCTTCTCTATTGATGAATACTAATTTTATAATTTTTCAGTTTGACAAATATTAACTTGGAGTAATCCATGAAGCTACACTGATTGTGAAATCATCTTTCACATAAAAAACTATGTTGTAGAAATGTGAAGTCTAAGAAATTGAAATCCTTTTCTGTCCCCAACAAATCCTTATGTTGGAAATTGGGAATATTGTAATATCAATCATGAATTATCCTATCAGGGCCAAGTTATTTCCAAAATATAACCTTCTAAGGGCCACTCTTAGTAATTTTTTTTTTTCTTTAGATCAAATGAGAAAATACAGATCTACCTTGGTCATGTGCTTCTGTCACAAGTCACCATCAACTGCTCTCAAAAGAAAGATACAGAGGAAAAGATGAAAAGATAATAAAGACTAAAGGGGACTAAGAGTAACCTATTGCAGAAATGACGATCTTTAAAGAAGTATCCATCTTTTTCAGTTCTAGACAATTTTTTTTAAAGAAAATCACTGAAAATGAAAGTTATTTATACTCTCTCCACAAGATAAAATATTTATGTCATACTAAATAAAGGGAAAGGCATGCTTTTGTGATCAAATTTCCTAACAGGAATATTTGCTTATTCTATGTGTGAAGGTTAACTCTCTTGATTGATCTTTTTACTATGTTAATCACAGTGTAAGTTTATATCATTCCTCCTTTTTAGTAATTATACATTTTTCTAAAAATTTCCACTCACAGTGAAAGACTGTTCTGAATGAGGTCATGCATATGTTTGGTTTGTTACCAACACCCATCCATCATCTGTTGCAGTGATAATAGCTTCAAAAATAGTGGTAGCAGCTGTTACCCAGTACTTCTGATGAGCTTCTGTACAGCCCCTTCCTATTGTATGCAAATTGCAAACAAATGTCAAAATCTTTACTAGATTTTCAAGGTCTGGCTCAAGTTCCATGTCTTATATGAATGTCTGGCCACACATCTATCTATATCTTCCTTTTGTGATGTCCTTTGATACTTAACTGCTGCTAGCATTCATTTTGGAACTTTCTGTGCTATATTCTGTAAACCTGTCCTTTTATAGGTATATAATTTGCCCTTTAAATGACACCATAAATTTCTTGATAATATAGGTTGACTTTTTTGTTGCTGATTAACCAGCAACTCTTAGCATCATACTTCATTCCTTCAACAAATACCTACTCCATAAATACAGAAGTACATTGATTATATCCATGAAAAATTTCAGTCTACTTAGGACTGCATATATCTACATTCTATTTGAGATGGAGTCAAATATTTGCTGAATATGTGTGTGGCCTGGAGAAAAGACAACCCAGAAGGTTACCCAGTTATTGTCTTTTTTTTTTTTCCTGAGGCAATTGGGGTCAAGTGACTTGTCCAGGGTCACATAGCTAGGGAGTATTAAGTGTCTGAGGCCAAATTTGAACTTGGGTCCTCCTGACTTCAGGCCTGGTACTCTATCCACTGCACCACCTAGCTGCCACCCAGTTGCCCCTTACTATCTTTATATAATTTAATCAACTATCACTTTAAATAGGAATTAGCATTGGTCTGCTTGAGGACAAACTAGGAACAATATGTATAATTTACAAATCCAAATTTAGCCTTAACATTAAGGAAAATTGGGGTGATTTGTTGAAGGAATGAAGTATGATGCTAAGAGTTGCTGGTTAATCAGCAACAAAAAAGTCAACCTATATTATCAAGAAAGTTATGGTGTCATTTAAAGGGCAAATTATATACCTATAAAAGGACAGGTTGATATTTCTGGCCATCTTCCTTTATTGAGAGTCCCAAAAAAGCTGAATAATTGATTACTTTTTTTGATAAGTTGTAGGAAAAGTTCTTTTGTAAAAGATGTATTGGGCTGGTTGATCTTTGAGGTTACTTCCAACTATATATATATACATATATATATAATTCCAATTTTGTGATTCTATGTTCTCTTCTACAACTATACTATACTCCTAGTTAGCTTTCTCTTTGAATTGGTAATCCTATTTATCTTTAGTACCTTAGTTGCACAGTAGCTAAAATAATAGACTTTGAGTCAAAAGGATTGGAGTTCAGTGTATCTTAGACAATAGTTGTATGGACTGGGCAAGTCATTTAACTTCACTCAATCCCATTTTCCTCATCTGCAAAATGATGGGATCAAGTGATACAACATATTTAAAGTATTTTGTCAACCATGAAGCACACTAAATGGTTCTGATTGAGGATGATGGTAAGACACACTTACTTGTCCCTGTGCTTGTCATCTCAAGGTATCAGGTCAATTTTAATTTTAAAAAAATCTATTTTACTCATGCTAAAAGTCCTCAACTTGTTCATAAAGATCTGGTTATTTAAATTGAACTATATTTTGTATATGAACAAAGATAGGCACAAAATGTGTATCTTCATAACAGATAAAGAATGTTGTTTCTATTTTTATAAGCAGTCAGAATCTAGCATAAACAATGGTTTTAAAGAGTAAAGAATACATTTTTCCCATCATAAATTATCTATAACCACACTTCCAAAAACTTAAGCTTTTTGAAGTAATCAGAATGAAGCCTCATTGATTTCTGGGAAGCACTAAGACTAAAAATGGAAATTAAAGATTTTATCCTCAATACCCTGCTCTAACCCAAGACTGAATATGTGTTATAAATCCAAAAGTGTTCATGTTCTTTTTCCTCTCATCTTATTTGGAGCAAAGATAAAGGGGTTGTTTAATAATTTGAGAAGGATTTTTTTGTTTCTTCAAACAGAGAAGAGGGGGATAAAATATATTTTTATGTCTAGGAAATTAGATTCTACAAGATAAGTTTAGAAGGGCCTATTTAACTTAGTGGTAAATAAGGAAAGATGTCATCAAATTACTAGATTAGACTCATGGAACATTATTGATGGCTTGACACAACAGGATAAAACTGAGGGATATACTCTGAAAATAGATATATAGAAATTGTGTTAGATAAGGCACAGCCATCCAAAGGTGGATGAATTAATGCTTGACTTTTGACATTAAGCTAATTTTCCATGGATCTTTTATGAGAGCTTCAGGAAACACCACCACCATCACCACTACCACTACCACTTAAGTACCAGAATCTATCCAGTATGTAACCATGGGATAGTGACTTCACCTTTCTATCACAAAACCTTTCTCTGTAAAAATGGAATGAATAGTTGTAACAACTTTCTGACAGAATCACACAATTTCAGTATTAGAAGTTACCTTATTAGTGATTTAGTTCAACCAAAAAATGTACAAGTATCCACTCTAGAATATCTAAAACAACTGGTTAACTATCTTTTCTTGAGACATTCAATGAGTGTGACCCATTAATATTAAAGAAATCTATCTACATTTTAACAATTAAAAAAAAATCAACATTAAATTTCTCTGCTCACCCCATGAATTATTATAAAACTAAATAGATTAGGTTTGATTTATCTTCTCTTGCATATATAAATGTTTCAAGTACTGAAAGATAATGATCACTTCACCTATGAATTATTCTATTCTCCAAATTAAGCATTATCCATTTTTTTTTAAACTGATACTCACATATGTTTCCTTGTCCAGTTTTAGCAATAGACACTGATTTCATTGAGGGGGAAATGACTCTAGTTTATATAGATTACATATAGATAATGATTTCTCTATCATTCCCTACATTTACTTTAATAGATGGATATCTCTCAGTTAGTGTTGTCTTTTTAACATTCTAAATTTATAAGTTGTGAAAACTAAATTTACCATATTTTGATTAACTGTTTTTGTGAAAATGGAAATATATTACTAGGTATTCATGGAAGTGTAAATGGCAAGTAGGCAGGATGTATTCTCCCCCAACAAGATTTCCCTTAAGCTTCTTCTAACAAAGTGTGAGTGTAGTTAGGTGGTGATTTTCTTTTTTGAGTAACTTAGACCTGGCAGCATGAGGACAACTTGGAGAAAGTGAACAAGACAGATATTGAATAGTGCCAGCTTTGAGGCAGTACATAATAAGCATATCCTCAAATAGTTGATGACAATGTTAAATGATATTGGTAAAAGTTCAAGTCGCTGGGAAGCTTCTACTCTGGATACTGCTTGACAAGATAACATAGAACTCTTACTGTTTGAATCTGGATGGATAAAAGAGTCTGAAAGTATGTAAAGATATTTAAATTTAGATCACTGTTTTCCATATTATTGCCAAGAATATCATCAGAGATTTGTTGAGTGTTCTCCTAAAGTTTAAGTTACAAAAGTAATTTTACTCTCTAACATGCCAGTAACCATGATTACAAAGGAAATAGATTAGTCAACATGATTTGTTCTATGTAAAGATAGGCTTTCTCTTTGTGATCCCTTTGTCTTTCATCGATGCTGAATATCCATGATTGCTAAGATTCTTAGGTTATTAGTAGAATATAAAAATATCCTAAGAAAATTTTTAATTGTGTAAGACTAATTTATGAATATGATAGTATAGGGATAATTTAGGGAAGGGAAAATGATATAGGAAGCATTATTTCAAAATTTAATTCCAAGACTTATACTGCTTGAGCAAGGAATACTCATATGGGTACTGGAACAGTTCACAAGCCCCTTGGACAGATAAATTCCAAGTTGTCCTATTTCTTTTAGTGACTCTGAAAGCAGTGTTAGCTTCAGGCCTCTTGGAGGGTCCAAAGACTACATGGTGACCTGTTGGAGACTTGCTCTATTATTTATTTCTGCAAATTCAACAAGCTAGGACAGAGATCTCACTCCAAATTTCCCCTCAGAATACCTTCAGTCTTCTGACCATTTTTGTGAATATTTTTATACTACCTTTCTCTTTGAAATTTATTAATCACTTTTTAGTTGGATGTCCTTTAAAATTATTATTGGGTTTGTCATAGAAATGTGGCTGCTGAGGACTATTAGTATAAGTAAAGCCTCAGAAGATAAATATTACTTCAATGCAAGTGATCCAAAATCAGATAGAAGAAATGAACCAAAATACAAATTCAGGGGGTGAACCTGTTATTCTTCTGATATAGATTTCATGGTGAATAATCTCCCTATCCCATTCTATACATCTTATTGTTTCATTAGACTATGTATTCCATTAAAGAAAAAAATTATATCTTATCTATAATTTGTATTTTCCCCAATATCTAAAGTAGATATCTGCACACTTTAGATATTTAATGTTTGTTGAATTTAAAGTTATTCAATCACTTTTGGAAAGAATCTCATTAGATTCTAAGTCCAGACCTGTCCCATTCTTTCTCTCCTTTATGATCTTATCTAGGAGATTATCTTCCTTTTAAATTACATGAATAAATAAAATTATAATGAATATATAATTGTACACAAATACCCATGCATCACATTCTTTGCTCCCCTCTTCTTTATTAGATTGTCTCCTTGAAAATAGAATCATGCTTTGCGTCCCCAACTCTGCCTGGTACATAGCAAGCACTAAGGAGGACTAGCACCTTTAGTATGAGCATTTGCTGAGCTTTTTACAATGCTGTTTTTCCCTTTTTGGTAACCATCTACCACTCAACTCTCATCTGAGGCTCCAAAAATCTGTTGCATATACAGAGGCTGCATCTTTACAGATGAGCTAAGCCAGATTGAGGGTAACTGATAGACCTCAAACCATTCAGTAAATTAGAGGATATCTACTCTAAGCATATTGAAGAAATGCCCCAGCAAATGGCTGGATAACAATTTGTTCTAATGGTCTTAAAGATAGCTAAAGAAGGAACTGTAAGGCACTTAGAGCTTGGTTACTCATCAAAGATGCTACAATCATTCAGTTTTTTTTTTTTTTTTTTTTTCTGTCATCTTGATTTTTGTCTTTCCATTGGACTTACATTAGTTGGAAAGCAAAAGTGATGTTGATGATTGTACAACTCTGCCTCACTAACATTCAATTCATATGCAAGATATCACCTCATCATGTTGCCAATCCTTTTTGAAAACAAAAAATGAACAACAGCAAGAACTAAATATTTGATTGACTAATCTTACCCAATTCAAGAATACTATTTATATCATATTTACAATATCCCATATGTGATATAAAATCCATAGTTGACTTCACTAAGAAGTCAATGTCAGATTAATATCCTATCCTTTTTAAAACAAGGTTAGTAATCTGGTAGATGAGGAAAATTTTATATAATTTAAATGAGTGTTTATTTTACATTTTTATTAACTTTAATTTAAATACATACACACATATTTCTTCATATTCCATACACAGTAGGACACAAAAAGTGGATTTGAGATTGTAGATAAAATAATAAATTTCAATTTTATGTCATTTCACTGAAAAACAAAACATAAAATTCCCTATATGAATTATACAAAATGTGTCTAACATTCAATTTTTTCTAGGTAATCCTATTGCTAATCCCTCCACTTTACTGCCCGTCCCCCCCAAAAAAATCAAAGGCATTTAAAAAAGGATACCTTTAAAATGCATAAGTACAGTCAAGCAAGTGTAATTGACACACAATCCTTTTGAAAATATTACTGTCTTTCTGTGACTTGAGCATTGGTCTCTATCAAGCATTTACTCTGTAGCAAACAACATGTGATAATGATTACATTTGTGTCATGTTAAAATATAGGGACACAAATGTATTCGTTATCACTTCCTTTTTTGGATAGTCACTAATGTATCAACCAATGTATAATGTTTCCACAAATCAAACTTGCTGGCCTAGGGTTTTCTGAATCTATTTTCATCCAATAAGAAATGATTGTGTAAATGTGTTGGTGGAGGAATGAAAGAACAGGACAATGGGATTACAATTTTGTCATTATTGTGTTTTTTAGATCCTTCATAGTACTTTATACTTTGTCACATGGTACTAAAAGTGATAACACAATTACATCCACTATTTCATTTAATATCTAAAGATTTAATTAGCTTGACTCAAGATGACTTGAAATATCAAGGTAAAGTAGATGTTCTCTTAATATTTTCTTACATGAATCATGTGTCAATTCCCTATTGGCTACTTTTGCAGACTGATTGCACTATCCTAGAGATCTATCATCAATCAATCTATCATCTATCTATCTATCTATATTTATCTATCTATCCATCCTTAGTTTTCTTTCCTAGGTCAATTATATTCTTAGTTTTATCTCTATTTACATTGTTCTTATAGTATATCTTATGACTTTTTATTTACTTTCTGTTTCCTGAACCTATATTTTAAAATCTACACTAAAAGATGAATTTCCTAATAGTATGGCAAAAACAGGCATTGACCAACATCTATCCCAAAATAATGTTAAAACGGCTTCATTACTTAGACATAAAGGATGATACTGTAAGCAAATTAGGAAAACAAGGGATAGTTTACCTCTCAGGTATATGGAAAAGGAAGGAATTTTTGACCAAATAAGAAGTAGAGAACAGTATGAAATGCAAAATGGATAATTTCAATTAAAGTAAGTTGAATTTTTTTTTTACCCAAACAAAACCAATACAGCCCAGATTAGATGGGAAGCAGAAAACTGGAGGAAAAGTTTTACATCCAAGGGTTCTAATGAAGGTTTTATTTAAAAAAAAATAGAACTGATTCAGAATATAAGACACTTTCCAACTGATAAATAATCAAAGGATATGAACAGATAATTTTCAGATGAAGAAATTAAAAACCATTTCTAGTCATATGAAAAAAAATATAAATAACTATTGATCAGAGAAATGCTAATTAACAGAACTCTGAAGTATCACTACATACCTCTCAGATTGGCTAACATGACTGTAAAAGACAATGATAAATGTTGGAGAAGATGTGGGAAAACTGAGATACTAATACATTGTTGGTGGAGTTATGAACTGATGCAACCATTCTGAAGAGCTATTTGGAACAATGCTCAAAGGGCTATCAAAGTGCATATTCCCTTGAATCCAGCAGTGTATCTTATGGGTTGATATCCCAAAGAGATCATAAAAAAGGGGAAAGGAGCCAAATGTGCAAAAATGTTCATAGCAGTCCTTTTTATAGTGTCAAAGAAATGGAAGTTGAGTGGATGCCCATCAGCTGGAGAATGGCTGAATAAGTTATGCTATGTCAATGTTGTGGAATGTTATTGCTGTATAAGAAATGATTAGCAAAATGATTATAAAAAGACCTGGGAAGACCTAGATGCTAAGTGAAGTGAATAGAAACAAGAAAATATTGTACACAGCAATAACCATATTATGTAATGATCAATTCTGATGGATGTGGTTCTTTTCAAAAATGAGGTGACAGGCCAATTTACTTGTGATGGAGAGCATTATCTACAACTAGAAAAAGGACTGAGGAACTGAATGATGATCACAATATAGTATTTTTTACCATTTTTGTTTTTATTTGCTTGCTTTTTTTCCTTCCTTATTTTTTTTCTTTTTTTGATCTGATTTTTCTTGTGCAGCATGATAAATGTATACATATACATACATACGTATATATATATATATACATATACATATATGTATATACGTATATGTATGTATGTATATATATATATATATATATATATATATATATATATATATATATATATATATATATATATATATATATATATATAGTAGAATTGCACATGTTTAACACATATTGGATTATTTGATTTTTTGGGATAGAATTTGGGGGAAGGAAGGGAGAAAAATTTGGAACACAGTTTTGAAAGGGTGATTGTTGTTGAAAATTATCTTTAGATACATTTAAAAATAAAAAGCTATTATTCTTTAAAAAGATGAGTTTCCTTTTTTCCACATCTCTCTTTAAAATATTGTTCTTTTCCTTCACATTTTCCCTCTCCATTTATTCACAATTTATTTTTTGAACATTTCTCCTTGTTTGTAGTAGAAACTCTCTAACAGAATCGTAACTTTTTTTTTTTTTTTTTTTTTTTTTTAAAGCGCAAATAGTAAGGAGCTATCAATTCTCCCTCATTGTTCTCCAAGGATCTCATGCTTTTCAATCCAGTGCCACTTTCATTTTATTTATAAGATTTCAAGCAAATTTATTCTTATCATTTCTTCTTTAGGTATACTTCGTTCCTGGTAGTGAGACTGTATTACAATTTTCTATTTTATTCTATTCTCTCAGTAATGAACATTTGAATTCCATTATTGGGTACTATTACCTAAGTCTACTTTCTATTTTTCACTAAATATATATACATTTATACATGTGTGTATTGAGAAAAATCCATATTATATTGTAGCTAATTATTAATTTGTGATCAACGCTTTTCCTTTAATTTCTGTTAAACTCAACACAAAAGGTTAGATAGTCCCTAAACAGCATGAGTGAATGATGAGATTACTCCTAGTCCCCATGACAATGTTCCTTAACGAGGTTGGAAAATCTAATTTTCTGTTCAGGCTATAAACAGAATCTAGTCTGGATAAGACTTTGCTTGGAGAAAGAAGCCCCTATTCTTGATCCCCTCCATTTGAGTTTAGGGCAACTCAATCCATCAGGGAGGAAATTAGCTAAAAAGATCCACATAGAAGTGACTTCCCCTGAAGATGCTTCTTGAGGTTGCTAATTTCTCATGATTAAGCCATGACTATCTTAAAAGCTCCTTCTGAGTTTAAAATTCTATGCTTCTGGCTAACAGAAGGCGCCAAAAAGAGTTTCTTAAAGGCAGGTTTTAAATTCATTTAAATTAACATAAAGATTATTTTAATTAGTATATTCATTCAAATGATAATAGTACATACAATATTATTAAATTTCCTGGTAATAGTTTGTTGTCTTATATTAAGATTATTTTTATAGTTGATTAGTTTAGCATTGTTCCCAGCCTTCTCCCCCACTAATAGCAGAAAGAATCAGTCATATTGGAGTGTATGCCAAACATGGGGGTTTAAATGAGATTTTAAATTATAGGTGTTTTTCCTACATTAGTGCACATAAAAATTCAATTAAATAATTTCATGGGCATCTATTAAGTACCAGCTATGGGCAAAATACAATTCTAGACATTAAGGATATGAAAAAAATTGAGAAAAAATATTCCCTTCTTCAAAGATCTTAGATTCTACTGGAAGATGATGCATTCTATTAGATACTTTAGAGTTTTATAGCATTTTTCAACTACAACATCCAGATGCTTTTTTTTTTTTTTTTTTTTTCCTTCTGTGGCTGGGGTTAAGTGACTTGCCCAGGCTCACACAGTTAGGAAGTGTTAAGTGTCTGTAACCAGATTTGAACTCAGTTCCTCCTGAATTCAAGGCTGGTGCTCTATCCATTGTGCCACCTACCTGTCCCTGCATCCAGATATTTTATAGAACTACCACAGACTACTGACTCAATGATATGACTACATGAGTCAGTATGTATTTTGTGCCAGAAAGTTAACAGATATGGGAATAGAGAGGAAAATTGGAAATTTTTTTTTTAAAGAGAAAAAGGGAAAAAAAATAAAAATAAAGTAGAAAAGAATAATAAACAGATTGTGGCCCTTTGTCTGTATAGTCCATTATATTTCATGGATTCATAGAGACTTAGAACTGGTGCAGATCTTGGAGATCTCTAGCCTTGCTCTACTCCTTACCTATTATTTTAGAGATAAGGAAATTGAGTTCCATACCACATTTGATTAGCATGTTAATGGCACTAATGTCAAAGGCAGTCATACATGCTTCTTTTAAAAATAAATAAATAAATAAAATGTAACATAGAAGAAATATTTTGGGACAGAAAGATCATTGTGGAACCTTTAACATTATTCCATTACTTCAGGATTCATAAGGCTTAACTATTTATTTGGTTAACACACCAATTTCTTATTCTTATATCACTGGTACTTAATTTGCATTTTGTCTCTTACAATAAAAGTTTAAAACTCTGGAACTGATGAGAGATAGGAGAGACATTGGTGAAGGATCAATCAGCATAGTGGGCCCATATCAAAGCAGAATTTCAATAGCTCAAAAGAAATGTGAGATGCACAAAATTAAGAACTCTCCTTTCCAAATGTTCAAATGGACTTGACTTGTTTTAAAAACTTCAGAGGTCATATTAGTTTGATCAAACATAGCTGGGCATAATGTACCTTGACTCCAATACAGTGTTGTTACTCTGGTCCTCTTCAAGAACAAAAAAGAACAACCTGTAAAATGTTATTCATGTTATTCCTTAAATATTCTTTTTTTTTGTTATTAAGGCAAAAGTGAGCCTCAGACAAAATCAAGAACAATACCTAACTTAATCTAAGACTATTAATTATCAGTGACCCAAACCCTTACCCTCTGGTCCCTCAGATAACATTTCATTTTTGTCCTTGAATTTCTCTGTGTTTGACATCATGAGGAGCACTTAGTAAGTGTTTGATGAATAACTGATGACTGAGTAACTCAGGCCCGTCCTTTGACTGCCTCTAGTTACACAAAGGTTGTCCCTATCCTACACTGAAGAATTTTATCCCATCACAACAGTATGTGCATTAGTGGAAATAAGAAAATATGCTAGTCACAGACACACTAGTCCAGCAGACATATAAAATCATTCAAAAAGATACTTGAAAAAGGAATCCCAGATGCAATAAGGATGAAATCTTTTAGTGTCCAAAGCACAACTTAACTCCAGCTGTAGTTTCTGCCCTGCAAAGGAAACTTTTCAGTCAGAAGTCAGAGACTGGGAATAGGGAGATCCAATCATATCACACTAGGCCTGCCTGCTGGTTTGAATTTGAGTTTAGAAATTGCCTTTGTCATTATATCCAGTGAGAATTAATGATTATCAGATATATGTGTTTATCTTCTGCCTGTCTGTGTTGTTAACTGCTCCAAAGCTCCCTCTGGAAATCTTGAACTGCAAAGATAGACAGGTAGGGAGAATAAAATCATTTTTGAAAAAAAATTGATTTCTTCTTCACTAACCAAAACAATCAATTATGCATAATGAGTCTCATCACAAGCTGTTCAGATAAAGGAGAGTTTACTGGATTTCTGTTATGTCCTTGTTCTGTTTGCTTTCCTAGCAGTGAAGTCTTATAACCTAATAAATAACCTAAGAGTTACTGCTTCATACTTTTTAGTGTTTGCAAGGCTCATTATTTATGTAAATTATTCTTCACTGTTATAATTGTTTTCAAGTGTTTTATGAAGGATCACATTATGCATAAATTTGATTAGTTATTTTATTATCCACTTTCTCACCCATATTTCCTGAAGTTATTTTAAGAAATGCCCATTCTTGATTGTAAACTATCAATTATTGGGGCAGGGATGAATCTTAATTATACTTCTTATTTGATAACTAAATTTTATAAAGAAGAAGAGTTGTTTGACCAACCAACAAATAACCCCCTTGGTTTAGGATGAAAATAAAAAAGAGACAAAAATGTTAACATTGTCCAGTTTTAATCTTCTTTTTATATTAATTGTTTATACCTTGTTATGAATTTTATATAGGAACTAAAAGATTTATTCAAGGTTCTGCATAGCAGTGATGAAAACCTGCATATACATTTAGGGGTAAATATTCCTCAAATACCTAACTGAAGGACATATGTTAATTATTTCAACAAGAAATAAAAATCATATTAATAATCTAATAGGTTAAGTCAGAGAAAGCAGACACAGACTCATTATTATATTTTCTTTTCAAGAAAAAAAAGATTCTGAAATCCAAGTGACTGCTTTTTTTATGATTCCAAAAATGCATCAATTTTGGAAAATAGCATTGATAAAATATAGTTAAATTCTTGGGGAGATGGTAGGAATTACACCTATTAAAAATTAAAGCTACATATTTTGGGCTAAACACTTGTTCATTGAATTACATTCATTTTCTTTTTTATCATAATTCCTGAGGACTAAAACATATTGGGTCCCCCTTTTTGGTGCAGTCATAAATGGCAAATGAATAGCAATATTCAATTTGAAAGCTGAAATTTGAAAGCTTGGCTTCATGCCAAGATTATACTATAGTTGGTCCACTAAGTTTTATCATAATCTCATGTTCAAAGTTTATCTTTTGATTGTATGTTTTATTTTTCCTAATTTTCATATATGATAAAATTTCTATCAGGTATATTTTAATTGCTTAATAAATATAATTTTTAAATGATAAAAATAAGCTCCATTATTTAGTATCTACTATGTGCCAGGTACTTTGCAAATAGTATCTTGTTTGATCCTAACAACAATCCTGAGAGACAGGTGTTATCATTATTATGGCTGCTTTACAGAGGAAAGTAAAGTAAGCAGAAATTAAATGCTTTGCTCAGACTCTAAGTATCTAGTAAGTGTCTGAGGCTGTATTTGAACTTGTGTTTTCCTCATTCCAGGGCAAAGACTGAACCACTAAGCTGCTTCTTAATGTGAATATTAGTTATACATTTAGCATCTCCCTTAGTAGGTAAAAATTGTCCTTAGATTGAACAAAGAAGAAAATTTAATACTAATCTTTGGTGTAAAAATGGTAAAAGTTTTATTTTTAAAATGGAAATCTCAGTGATATGATGTGCTATTAATTCTGACCTTGGAGTCAGAAAGACAACTGCACAAATCTGCTCTATGACTGGCAGAAATCATTTGAATTTTCACAGCCTAAAGCAAATATTGAAAGAGTATGAGTTGTAGCAAATACATTATCACCTTTGGTTTGAGAATTTTTTTCCTTTTTTAAATTATTATACTTTTTTTTATTAACAGTACATATACATGGGTAATTTTTTACAACATTATCCATTGCATTCACTTTTGTTCTGACTTTTCCCTTCCCTCCCTCCATCCCCTCCCCTAGATGACAGGTGGTATTATACATGTTATATATGTTATAGTATATCTTAGATACAATATATGTGTGTAGAACTGAACAGTTCTCTTGTCGCACAGGAAGAATTGGATTCAGAAGGTAAAAATAACCTGGGAAGAAAAACAAGAATACAAACAATTTCCACTCATTTCCCAGTGTTCCTTTTCTGGGTGTAGCTGATTCTGTCCATCATTGATAAATTAGAACTGAATTAGATCTTCTCTTTGTCAAAGATATCCATTTCCATCAGAATACATCCTCATATAGTATTGTTGTTGAAATGTATAATGATCTCCTGGTTCTGGTCATTTCACTCAGCATCAGTTCATGTAAGTCTTTCCAAAAAGGCTCTCTATATTCATTTTCTGGTCATTTCTTACATAATAATATTCCATAACATTCATATACCACACTTTACCCAACCATTATGCAATTGATGGGCATCCAATCATTTTCCAGTTTCCAGCCACTACAAAAAGAGCTGCCACAAATGTTTTGGAACATACAGCCCCTTTTCCCTTCTTTTATATTTCTTTGAGATATGAACTGAGTAGTAGCACTGGTGGATCAAAGGGTATGCACAATTTGATAGCTTTTGGGGCATAATTCAAGATTGCTCTCCACAATGGTTGGATTGGTTCACAACTCCACCAACAATGCATCAGTGTCCCAGTTTTCCCACATCCCTTTCAACATTCATCATTATTTTTTTCTGTTGTCTTAGCCAATCTGACAGGTGTGTAGTGGTATCTCAGAGTTGTCTTAATTTACATTTCTCTATCAATAGTGATTTAGAACATCCTTTCATATGAGTAGAAATGGTTTCAATTTCATCATCTGAGAATTGTTCATATCCTTTGACCATTTATCAATTGGAGAATGGCTTAAATTTCTTATAAATTAGAGTCAATTCTCTATATATTTTGGAAATAAGACCTTTATTAGAACCTTTAATTGTAAACATGTTTTCCCAGTTCATTGCTTCCCTTCTAATCTTGTTTGCATTAGTTTTGTTTGCACAAAAGTTAATTTTTTTTTAACTTGATATAATCAAAATTTTCTATTTTGTGATCAATAATGATTTCTAGTTCTCCTTTGGTCATAAATTCCTTCCTCCTCCACAGGTCTGAGAGGTAGAATATACTCTGTTCCTCTAATCTATTTATGATCTCATTCTTTATGTCAAAATCATGGACCCATTTTGATCTTATATTGGTATATGGTGTTAAGTGTGGATCCATATCTAATTTCTGCCATATTAATTTCCAGTTTTGCCAACAGTTTTTGTCAAATAATGAATTCTTATCCCAAAAGTTGGGATCATTGGGTTTGTCAAACACTAGATTGCTATAGTTATTGACTATTTTGTCTTGTGACCTAATCTATTCCACTGATCAACTAATCTATTTCTTAGCCAATAGCAAATTGTTTTGGTGACTGCTGCTTTATAATATAGTTTTATATCAGTTACAGCTAGGCCACCTTCATTTGATTTTTTTTTTCATTAATTTTCTAGAAATTCTCGATCTTTTGTTTTTCCATATGAATTTTGTTGTTATTTTTTCCTAGGTCATTAAAATAATTTCTTGGGAGTCTGAGTAGTATAGCACTAAATAAATAGATTGGTTTAGTAATTATTGTCATCTTTATTATATTCACTTGGCTTATGAAAGAGCACTTAATATTTTTTTCCAATTATTTAAATCTGACTTTATTTTTGTGGCAAGTGTTTTGTAATTTTGTTCATATAATTTCTGACTTTCCTTTGGTAGATAGATTCCCAAATATTTTATGCTATCAACAGTTATTTTTAAAGCATTTCTTTTTGTATTTTTTGCTGTTGGATTTTGCTGGTGATGTATGAAAATGCTAAGGATTTATGTAGATTTATTTTGTATCCTGCAACTCTGCTAAAGTTGTGAATTATTTCTAATAGCTTTTTAGTAGAATCTCTGAGATTCTCTAAGTTTACCATCATATCATCTGCAAAAAGTAATAAATTGGTTTCCTCATTACTTACTCTAATTCCTTTAATTGCTTTCTCAACTCTTATTGCCAAAGCTGGCATTTCTAATACAATATCGAATAACAGTGGTGATAGTGGGCAACCTTGTTTAACTCCTGATCTTAGTGGGAAAAGTTCCAGTTTATCTCCATTACATATGATGCTTACTAATGGTTTTAAATATATGTTCTTGACTATTTTAAAGAAATGTCCATTTATTCGTATACTCTCAAGTGTTTTTATTAGGAATGAATTTGGATTTTATCAAATGCTTTTTCTGCATCTATTGAGATGATCATATGGTTTTTGTTAATTTGTTTATTGATGTAGTCAATTATGCTAATACTTTTCCTAATATTGAACCAGCCCTGCATTCCTGGTATAAATCCTACTTGGTCATGGTATATTATCCTGGGGATGATTTTCTGTAATCTTTTTACTACTATTTTATTTAAGATTTTGGCATCAATATTCATTAGGGAAATTAGTCTATAATTTTCTTTCTCTGTTTTCAACCTACCTGGTTTAGGTATCAGTACCATGTCTGTGTCATACAATGAATTTGGTAGGACTCCTTCAATTACTGTTTTTTCAAATAGTTTATATAGCATTGGAGTTAATTGTCCCTTAAATGTTTGGTACAATTCACATGTAAATCCATCTGGTCTTGGAAATTTTTTCTTAGGGAGTTGATTAAAAGCTTGTTCTATTTTTTTTTTTTCTAAGATGGGACTGTTTAACCAATTTGCTTCTTCCTCTATTAATCTCATTAAGCTATATTTTTGAAAGTATTCTTCCATTTTAATTGTTCTTGAATTTATTGGCATAAAGCTGGGCAAATCAACTCCTAATTATTGCTCTAGTTTCCTCTTCATTGGTGGTGAGTTCTACATTTTCATTTTTTTTTATTTAGAATTTTTTTTTCCCACAGTATATATGCATGAGCAATTTTTTAAATAACATTATACCTTGTATTAATTTTTCCAAATTATCCCCCTTCCCTCCACTCCCTCCCCCCGATGACAGGCAATCCCATACATTTTACATGTGTTACAATATAACCTAGATACAATATATGTGTGTAAATCCCATTTTCTTGTTGCGCATTAAGTATTAGATTCCAAAGGTATAAGTAACCTGGGGAGATAGACAGTAGTGCTAACAATTTACATTCACTTCCCAGTATTCCATCTCTGGGTGTAGTTGTTTCTGTCCATCATTGATCAACTGGAAGTGAGTTGGATCTTCTTCATGTTGAAGATATCCACTTCCATCAGAATACATCTTCATACAGCATTGAAGTGTACAGAGATCTTCTGGTTCTATTCATTTCACTCAGCAGCAGTTGATGTAAGTCTCTCCAACCCTCTCTGTATTCCTCCTGCTGGTCATTTCTTACAGAGCAATAATATTCCATAACCTTCATATAACATAATTTACCCAACTATTCTCCAATTGATGGACATCCATTCATCTTCCAGTTTCTAGCCTCTACGAAAAGAGCTGCCACAAACATTTTGGCACATACTAGTCCCTTTCCGCTCTTTAGTATTTCTTTGGGATATAAGCCCAATAACAGCAATGCTGGGTCAAAGGGTATGCACGGTCTGATAACTTTTTGGGCATAGTTCCAAATTGCTCTCCAGAATAGCTGGATTCTTTCACAACTCCACCAACAATGTATTAGTGTCCCAATTTCCCCACATCCCCTCCAACATTCATCATTATTTGTTCCTGTCATCTTAGCCAATCTGACAGGTGTGTAGTGGTATCTCAGAGTTGTCTTAATTTGCATTTCTCTGATCAGTAGTGATTTGGAACACTCTTTCATATGAGTGGATATAATTTCAATATCATCATCTGAGAATTGTCTGTTCATATCCTTTGACCATTTATCAATTGGAGAATGGTTTGATTTCTTATAAATTAGGGTCAGTTCTCTATATATTTTGGAAATGGGACCTTTATCAGAACCTTTACTTTTAAATATTTTCCCAACTTGTTACTTCCCTTCTAATCTTGTTTGCATTAGTATTGTTTGTACAGAAACTTTTTAGTTTGATGTAATCAAAATCTTTTATTTTGTGATCAATAATGATCTCTAGTTCTCCTCTGGTCATAAATTCCTTCCTCCTCCACAGGTCTGAGAGGTAGACTATTCTCTGTTCCTCTAATCTATTTATTATCTCATTCTTTAGGCCTAAATCATGGACCCATTTTGATCTTATCTTGGTATATGGTGTTAAGTGTGGATCCATATCTAATTTCTGCCATATTAATTTCCAGTTTTCCCAACAGTTTTTTCCAAATAATGAATTTTTATCCCTAATGTTGGTATCTTTGGGTTTGTCAAAGATTAGATTGTTATAGTTAAGTGTCTACTATGTGTCAGATACTGTGGTAGGAATTAAAGGGATAAAGACAAAGAATAAAACAAACCCTTATGTTTCTTTAGTAGTAGTAGTAGTAATATATATATATATATATATATATATATATATATATATATGTATATTTGAATTAGTGTAATTAAACAATATTTCACCCTAAAGCTAATCTATTGGTAAGCCTTTCTGAATTTAATCAGATTTCCATCCACACCACATACATTCAATCTGGTATATATTCAAAATATTTTCAATTTGAGTGATCTACCAGAGATCTAGATCATTTGAAAACTTATAATCTACTCCATGACACAATGAGGTCAGGATTTAAGTAGAAATTACAACTTAATTACTACATTAGAATTAAATTAGGGAGGGGAAAAACATAGACACAAAACAAAATAGCCTCTTTCACTCCAAAGTTTTATTAAATCAATTAAATAGCCCTTCAGCTCCTCTTTTAAGTTAAAATCCTTAAAAGAACAGGAGTTTTATGTCTGTTTCCCATTACTGAAGTATAAGGGCAATTTATTTTAATTTTTCTTATCTAAGAAATATAACTTTTAAAATTCTTTATCAGAAAAAGAAAAGGAAAATTAATTTTCATTAGATTTTATTATCCCAGCCAAGCTTCTTAAGCAACCATAAAGTTTAATCCTACTTGGTCAGTCAGAGCTTCCTCATTATAGTATTGAAAAGATTTCCCACTTACTCCTTAAATCACTGGAGCCATTAGGTATCACACTTTTTATTTGGAGAGCTAATCACCTAAAGCTATTTTTTAAAAACATACTCACAAAAACACATAAACACACACACACAGATATGCACACATATGCATATACATCTTTATTTGTGTGTATACATACATACATGTATACAAATATACATGTGGTTATAAATGCATGTTTATGTATAATGTGGTTATGTAAATCAGCATGGGTACATGTATTTGTATTTCACAAATGTAAATATAATAGGTAGGTAAATGTAAGTTTAAACATATATATCAAAAAAATCTAAAGTCTTATTGAAGTTTTAAACTTATTCAAGCTTAAAACCACACTAAGACTTTTTGGAATATCTGTGTGTGCTTCCACATAAACATGGGAGTGTGTGTGTCTGTGATTATGTATTTACATTCTCTAATAATTCCAATTTGGAGGTAATTTTACTAGAGGGCTAACCTTAAGATTAAGAAGTCCTTTGTTCAAATACTGGTTCTGACAACTACTAGCTGTGTGAGTGGGTAATTTAGTTAATTTTGATGTGGCTCAGGTAAATCCTTAAGATACATACATACATATATACAGTTATTCATATATAACATATAATATATACAACTATTCAAACATAGCATCTCATATTCAAATATACATAATATGCATATTTGCACACACACACAATTATTCAAAGTATAAGGGGCTCCTTCCAAAAGCAGTGTCTTGTCCTTCTCTTAAATTCCTTAAGTGAAAGGTAAATAACCTTCTATCTCTGAGAATGTATCATTCTGGTATTGTATGATCCTTCTCTATACCAAGATATATACATGTACATTCATAATAAATACATATATATATATATATGTATATATATACATATATATACATATACATATATATATATATATATATATATATATATATATATATATATATATATATATATATATATATATATATATATATATATATATATATGTGTGCAATCATGTAAGATAATGTAATACAAGAGCATTGCTCTTGGAATTAAGTTCTAGATAAAATTCATAGCTTTCATTTCAGATATAATTTTCTTTATAATGCCTTCATTTTTTTGCCTAGGCTATCCCCAATATCTGGAATGCATTCCTGCTTCAATTCCAATTTTTTTTAAAAAAGCATAGCTATGGTATTATATCATTGATAAGTCTCTCCCTCAACTCTGCAGTGGTTATGTATATACTTTGCATTAACTTTTGTACATATTATATTCTCTTAGTAAAATATGAGGATTTCATTTTGATCATTGGACCCTTGTACAAAATAAGCGCTTCATATTTTTAACATTTGCTATCTGCATTTTTATTTGAAGTGTTCTTAAATTAATTTATGTCAAGATGGAAGAGTGAAAAAGAAATCCTCTAACATACTCCCAAATTCCCCTCCAAACAACTATAAAAATCCCTCATAACTGCTGTAAGAGTAAGGAATGGAAAGATGTGTCTTACTGGGATGGGAAGAAAATGAGGAGCAAAAGCAGCAGCAATAGTAGCTGAAGCATCTAGCTTCACAGCAGTACCTGAGCAAGATGTCAAGCTTAGAGTGGTCAACTAGATAGGCTTCACCCTCCCCTAAGCCAGCAATGCCCAAGGCGAGTTAGCAGTCTGTGCAGCATAGCAGAGCCCCACTCCTACAACCCTAACCCAAGCATAAGCCACCAGCAACATTTTGACCCTAGTAGTGAAGCCTATCCTGGGAATGACCCATAATAAGACCTCAGTTATGCAACTTATTAGTGGAGAGACCTATTTCCATAGTGACCTGGAATCAGAACCCAATTCCTGAGGCAATTGAAGCCCTTCTCTAAAGTCAGCCACCAAAAAGATTCTATCACAACAGCAACCCAATAGCATTCCTATATAAAGCCAACAGCTAAACCCCATATTTAAGAGAAGCTAACATAGAGCCCCACCCTCTGACACTTTAACATAAGCCAGTAGTGAAGCCCCCTATCTAGAGAAAGCAATCAATGAAGACCAGAAGAAAAAAAATCAACAAAATTCCAAACTGAAGCAAAAAATTCTAGTGACAATAAAGGACCAGACCCCAAGTCTTATATAAAAACACCAAATTTAAAAAAAAGAAAGGAAGAAAGAAAGAAAAAAAAGAAAGAAAGAAAGAAAGAAAGAAAGAAAGAAAGAAAGAAAGAAAGAAAGAAAGAAAGAAAGAAAGAAAGAAAGGAAGAAAGAAAGAAAGAAAGAAAAGAAAAGAATAAAAAAGAAAATAAAAGAAAAAGAACTGGACTATAGAAAGTTACCATGGTGATAGGGGAGATCAATTTAAAAGGAAAAAACAAAAAAAAACAAAACAAAAAACATTGTCCAAATTGCTACATGTGAAACTTCAGAGAAAAAGCAATTTGGTCTTAGTTTCAAAGACAATTACTAGAAGAGCTTTAAAAAGATTGGAAAAAAACAAATCAGAGAAATAGAAGAAAAAATTGGAAAAGAAATGAGAGTAATGCAAAGAGTACATTATGGGAAAATATATACAAATTCTTTTTTCTGAGAAAATTCATTCCCTAAACCATGAAATTGACCCAATGGAAAAGGAAGCACAAAAGCTCACTGAAGAAAACATGTTTTTAAAGATTACAATTAAAGAAATAGAAACAAATGACTCTATGAGACAGCAAAATAAAATCAAAATGAAATAAACAAAAAGATAGAAGAATATATGAAATTTATCATTGGAAAAACAACTAACTTGGAAAATATTTAGAAGAGAGAAGAATTTAAGAATTATTTAACTATCTGAAAAAAATGATTAAAAAAAGAAAGTAAAAGGAAAAAAGGAGGGGGAAAGCATAAACAAAATCTTTCAAAAATTATTACAAAAAATTATCAGGTATGTTGGAGGGGATATGGGAAAACTGGGACATTGTTGGTAGAATTGTGAATACATATAGCCATTTTGGAGAATGATTTGGAGCTCAAAAAGTTATCAAACTGTGCATACCCTTTGATCAGCAGTGTTACTACTGGGCTTATATCCCAAAGAGATTTTAAAGAAGGGAAAGGGACCCATATGTGCAAGAATGTTTGTGGCAGCCCTTTTGTAGTGGCCAGAAACTGGAAACTGAGTGGATACCCATCAATTAGAGAATGGCTGAATAAATTGTGTATAAATATGAATATGTGTATAAATATAAATATGAATATTATGGAATATTATTTTTCTGTAAGAAATGACCAGCAGGATGACTTCAGAAAGGCCTGGAGAGGCTTACATGAACTGATACTGAGTGAAATGAGCAGGACCAGGAGATCATTATCTATGTCAACAGCAATATTATGATGATCAATTCTGATGGACATGGCCCTCTTCAACAATGAGATGAACCAAATCAGTTCCAATAAAGCAGTAATGAACTGAACAAGCCTCATCCAGCGAAAGAACTCTGGGAGATGACTATGAACCACTACATAGGATCCCTATATTTTTGTCCACCTTCATTTCTGATTGCCTTCAGAGACTAATTGTACATGTTTCAAAGCTTGATTCTTTTTGTACAGCAAAATAACTGTATGGACAAGTATACATATATTGTATTTAACTTATGCTTTAATATATTTAACATGTTTTGGTCAACCTGCTACCAGGGGGAAGGAGTGGAGGGAAAGAGGGAAAAATTGGAACAAAAGATTTTGCAATTGTCAATGCTAAAAAACTACCCATGCATTATTTTCTAAATAAAAAGCTATTAAAAAAACAAACAAACAAAAAAAGAATAAGGGACAAAGGGCAGCTAAGTGGTGCAGTAGATAGAGCTCCAGTTCTGAAGTCAGGAGTACCTGAGTTCAAATCTGGTCTCAGACACTTAACACTTCCCAACTGTGTGACCCTGGGCAAAGTCACTTAACACTAGTTGCCTCAGAAAATAGATAGATAGATAGATAGATAGATAGATAGATAGATAGATAGATAGATAAAAATAAAAGAATGAAGGACAAGCAACCAGAAAAAAAAGAAAGTAAATTACTGTGAAATGTTAAAACCAGAGAGTAAAATAAACAAAGAATTGAAAGAATCAATAATAACCACCTGAAAGAGATATTTAAATGAAAACTCCCAAGAATGTCATAGCCAAATTCTAGAGCTCACAGATCAAGGAGAAAGTATTGCAAGTATCCAAAAAGAATTTAAATATCATGGAGCTACAGTCAATACTACACAGGATTGAGGAGCTTTCACATTAAAGAACCAGAGAATTTGGCATATGATATACCAGAGAACAAAGGAGTTAAGTTTACAACCAAGAATAATCTACTTCCAAAAAATGAAGAAAGTCTCTTGAAGAGACATAAGCATTTGATGAAATTTAGAATTTTTAAGCATTTCTAATGAAAAAGAAGAGCTAATTTATATATATATATATATATATATATATATATATATATATATATATATATAATTTTCCTACATATGTGTATATGTCTGGAAAAGTAAAATATTATAGATTGCTGGATAAGATTGATAGGAATAGAAAGGAATAAATACCTTTTTTCTAAAGTACATCACCTACTCAACAATTGGCCATATTTTGGCACCAAAACCTCTCACAAGCAATATTATTCAATGCAGAAATAAAAATGTAAAATGCTCCCCTAAATCCCCTTGGTATTTGACACAGGATAGGGAATTGTTGGAACCTCCTTCTGGTGGCAAAGAGGTCCTTCGTAAAGGAATTTATGAACCTGAAAAGCTAGATTGATAAGAAGTTTATTATAGGCATTGGGATGTCAGCCTATGCTATGCATGAATAGAAAGGCTGAATTCCTTAGTGGCAAGGTCCCGGCAGAAAAGTAAAGTTTCCAGTAAAGAAATCCCGACAGAGATATATAAAGTATTAGGTGAAGATAAAGAGAGTGTAATGCTGAAAGAGAATATCACTCCAGTGGGCAGAGGTTTCCTTGCCATAGCATGGAATAGCATAGCATGGCATGGCATGGCATGTTAGGTCCTCTGCAAGGAGAGGATTTAAGATTGGGTCTTTTATAAGAGAAGCCTTACCTACAAGCCCAGGCTTACTCCCTCTCCAGATGGTGGCTGGTGGATGGAGTTTGAGCTGGAATTGAATATGATTGAAGGGGTTTTTTAAATTCAATAGTGTTGGAATTCTCCAGCTCTGGACTCAACTAGCCCCACCTAGATAACAAAATGAAGCTGTTTATCTTGTTTCCTTCGAGGGGGGGTGGGTCCCACAGAGGCAGGGTTCAAGGAGAATCTGTCTTTCAAGGAGTTTTAGAGAGTTTTGGCATACCTTCATCTCTGTCTGATGGTCCTCTATTGAGTAGCCCAGACATCTTCCAGCCCTAGGCCAAGATATATCTCATAATATCATGATTTTGTCAATCCATCTCTGCCAAATTCATAATCAGGAGTTTTGCCTGCTAAGAAAGCTTCCTTCTTAGTGAACAATAAAAATTCCTTTTTTTGCCACACAGATTTCTGGTTTGCAAATTCTTTCCCATTGGACCTGCCTTGATCAGAGGGCATTCCCCACCCCAATTCTCACACTTCTTCACTACTACTAAATTCATCATTTGCATCTCATTATTACTGTTGAAGTTACAGGGTATAGTCAGCCTCTTCTGTTACCAGGCTGCCAGAATGAGGAAGTTGGCCATCAAGTAGTGAGGTGTGGGGTGATATCTAGGAAGTATACTGCGATTCTAAGCAGTTCTCACAAGTGGTTTCAAAAGAATTCATAAACTTAGACATCCTCTCAGTTTAAGAGGCAAAGAGTTTATTATGCAGCTAAAATCAGGTCAAATCTATAGAAGATTTTTACCAGGGAAAGGGAAATTTGGCAATTAATAATGGTAAAGACAAGTTCCCTAATGGAATTCATAATTAACTGAGAGGAAGATACCATATGAGAGGAGTATGTCATTGGTTAGAGGGCTAAATTCCTAAAAAAAGTTTAGTAAGGATCTACAATATGTGCAGATCTTTTACAATTAAATATAATCTTAAAGTTTGACATCATAACTTAAATTTCTGGTTGGATATAATAAAAGTGGGGTTTCTAGAGACCTTTACTTGAGATGGGACTGTAATAAACAATTTACTTAAACAAAAGGCCTACTTAAGGAAAAATTCTAAACAAAATCAAAAAAAGGTCCACTTTTAATTATATTAATAGTTCTTCCTGCTTGCTTCAGGGAGTAGTTAGGTTTGTTTCCAGATTGTTTACAAAGATTCAGGCTTTCTCTGCCAAAGCCCATCTAGCTACCCAGAACCTCTTCAGAATTATGAAAGGGTGTGGTATTATTTCAAACCTTATGAATATTAACTTCACACATTGATAGAGTTGAAGATTGTTACCAAAATATCACATTTCCTACCTCAAAATGGAGATTTTAAGAGAGTAAACAGAGTGATTGCCTCGCTTTGGAATTGCAACTTTAAATTCTTAAAATATAAAGGAGGTGATAGAGTATGGGAGTGGGGTTTTAGTAGTGCATGTTAGATGGAGGAGATCACAGGTTACATAATAAACTCTTAAAAATCATTTCAATTGAAGTGAATACAAACTTAGTTACCAAAAGAAAGCCATTCAATATGTAAGCTTCAGTTTTTCAACTATAAAATTGGAGTTAATACTATCTTTAAAATTTGTGTCACTAAGATTTTTTTTTATTTTAATGAAGAAAAATTCTTTGTAAATGAAAAGCCACAAGAATGATTTGTAATGTTCTATTTTAACCTCAAATATTGATAACTAGGAAAAAAAAAAATTACAATTTATAGCAAATTCTCATACAAAAATAGTTTTTGTCAATAAAATAATTAATTATATTTCTCAAATAATATTAATTCATCTTATTTTAGAAGTATAGAGTTTCAATATACATTTGGAGTAATATGTCTTTTCTGATTTGAAAGTCAGATGGAATGGGTGGAATAAAATGCTTTGGCATTTAGATGGTTATCTGCATATAAATGAATTTCTTAATTATACTTTCATGAGTTGCATATAAAGGGGTTTGCAGAGAACATTTAATATTAGGTTTGGAGAGGGAATGGATTGTAACTTATTGTAGTAATTTCATGAGTTGGTAATTGAGAAGTAGCTATTGACATAGCATTATAAACTATGAAAAACTTTTGGTATGTTACTGCCAGATCTCCTATATTCTACAAAATAAAGATTTTTAAGTAGCTGATATGTTGTTCAGTCAAAGGGGTGACCCAAATAAAGACAGATGGGAATGGAAGATATGTAATAGCTTCTATTCAAAGTGTTGAATCAAGATTCTATTTTATAGGCTGTTAAATATTTCTGTAGAAGTAAAATAATATGAAATTATTTTTTATAGGATCATAGTTTTGCTTTGGTATTAGGGAAGTAATTTAGATACCATATTGAAAGTGTAGAGGAACTAAAGATGAAAAAAGAGGGGCATTATGGATCTTTATCTATTGAAAATGATTACCTAATTTTTAGCATCTATTGTATTCTTATAATACAATATATTATTGTATATTTCCCTGTAGGGAAAAACTGTGTTGTACCCTAAAGTGTTCTGATGAATGTTTAACTATTAGGTCTTTGAAAAAATAAATATTCCAAGGCTATATCTTTAAAAGTGAATGAGACCAGGTGACATTTTCTCAAAAAGTTTATGAGATGGAATGGGTCAGACCTTAGGCCCATGTTGCAGCAAGTCACATGATCTCTAAGATAAGAAAAGTCAGACTCTAGGTCCCAGCTTCAGAAAGTGACAGGAAGTGATGCAGCCCACAAGAAATAGACAATATTGGTGACCATTGGTCAGTAATGGTTACTTTCTTTTTAGTCCATCCAGTGAAGAGACTATTTAACCAAGTTTATTATTTCCAGCTTTCCAGTTCAAGCACATATTGGAAGCTGAGATGTCTCCCAGATGTGCTTGGGCTCTCCTTGCAAGTAGTGAATAAAGGCCTTCTCTTTGTATTTGAAGATGTTTTTGATTACTTAGTTTGGATAAGGGGGTCTATCAACCATTCCACACAAAAGTTTAATCTACATCATTAAAATTTTCTTCATTTTTTTGTATCTCAACAATTATAAAATAAATACATCAATGTACATATATATATATATATATATATATATATATATATATATATATATATATATATATATATATATATATATATATATATATATATATATATTGTATTTAATTTATTCTTTAACATATTTAACATGTATTGGTCAACCTGCCATCTGGGGGGGGGGAGGAGGGGAAAAATTAGAACAAAAGATTTGGCAATTGTCAATGTTGTAAAATTACCCATGCATATATCTGATAAATAAAAACTATTACATTTTTTAAAAAAAGCATTAAATCTTTATCTATATTTTGATTATTTCCAAGGTTCACACTAAAAATTTGACTAGGCACTTGAGAGCTGGAACAAGTTGACACTAGTACACTGTTGGTTGCACTAATTTGTATTCTGAATACAGACTACTATTTGTCTTGCAAGTCTTATTGTAGAAAGACTGAAATCAGAACAAATTTGAATCATACTTTTGGTATTTAATGACTATGTATCTATGGGCTAGTCATTCTCTAAGTATCCATTTCCTCATTGCTAAAATGAGATCAGTATCTATTGTACTAACCTCAGTGAGTTGCTATGAAAATCTAATGAGATAGAGCATAGGAAAAAAAAAAAAAAAAACACAACCCTAGGCAATCTTCATAATGATATGTGAATATTGGTTATGACTACTATATTAAGCACTTGAAAATATGTATTGAATTAATGAATAATAGAATGAGAATACAATATGAGTTTGTTGAACCACATCCAATGAAGAGATAGAATAGCATTTGGAGTAATTTAGATTATCATATGATTTTTTTTTTCAGTAGTTGATGATATTTATTATAACTATTTCATATTTAACAGGCAATTTGTTTTACCTTTATCATAGAATAATAATTTATATCAATACTCTGAAAATTCTTCAATCATTTTTTATGATTTTGTGTATTTTGTCTGATTTTCTTTTTCCTCTTTAGATTCTCAGAATTAAACCAATCGAGAATTAAATCAAACCAGAATTAAAGATTTTGATTCGGTGTGGATGAATTGTTTTTCTAACTATAGAACTGTTTTCATATAATTCAGTACTTTCTGTTAGCTTGTAAATTGTATAAATCCCAACTTTTGTTTCACTTGGATTTTAATAAACCATGACAATTTGCTTTTGGTTGAGAGGGACTACTGACAGATGTTTAGAATACTGAAGTCTGCTGTCACCAGATCTCAATGCCAGATTTATGATTTATTTCTTCAACTTCTTATGCATTTCTTTTCACAATCCAGATAATCTATAGTCAGAATAAAAAGTTGCTTTTATAAATCCTCCTATTGACCTTCACTCAAAAACTCTCTGCTCCCCCAACCATTTTATTATTTTTTCCTCATGAGCAAGTCTTTTAATATACAATGACATAACATACCTGCAGCCTCTTTTCATGAAATGAGTAATCATTTATTCCCTTCTTTGGAGCTTATTAGACTCAATATATGTAATTTTTTTTTATAATTTAGAAATTCTAAGTAAGATTTAAAAAGCAAGAGGTTTTAAGCAAGAGGTGCCCTGATAGATCTTACATTATAAAGATCTTCAAATACATATGTGGTTATCACTTTACTAGTATGCTGTATAGTTTATTGTTTGTTTTTTTTTGTTTGTTTGTTTGTTTGTTTATTTTTGGTATTGATTGAATTAGGTGGACACACAGATCTCTTCCAATCCTAACATTCTATGGGGACAATATATTGTGTCACTCCAACACTTTTAATTATAGTTTCACCTGTTCATAGAGTTTACTTCTGTGGAATTTACTTAGTTGTGTCCTGTTGAGCTCATTGTTCTGAAACAATTCATTTTCTTATGATTTCCCTACATTGTTTTTTACATGTGAGCTTTTAACTTCCGTTTAATTAAAAACTATATCTATCTTATATTCATTAGGTCTATTTCAAAACTATCTAGTAATATGCAATTTGACTTTTATAATTTAACAAAAGTAAAGCTCATATAAACAAGCAACTTTTTCATATTCATTGACTTGAAATTGCATCAACTTAGACATGAAAAAACTATATCATATTGTTCAATCAGAAACAAAAATAATAGAGGTGTCATAATTGACAAAGTAACAGTATTTGTTTAGCACAAACCTTTCCAACATAAAAAAATAAAATTCTTATAAATAAGAAATATGCACTATTTTTATTAATTAAAGCTGAATACAAAACATGAGCAAATGTGATTTATGAGAATATGTGAAAAAATGAGTGCATATGTTAGAAGGTTAATGAAATATTATTGGATAACAGAAATACCTAGAGCTCCTATTCAGATTGTCCCCCTCCAAGTTTGTGCTACATGGCAGATGAAGCTAACATATACAATCTGTATAGATTGTATCATTAACCTTCTTTAAAAAAAAAAAAAAAAAAGTTTAAACTTCAGTGCAAATGAACCTATTTCATTGTAGATTTAGATGATCCTGAAATACTTTACTTATTTGTACCAACAGGCTCCATAATGTTTTTTTAGCCTGAAAATGTCCTCTTTGAAAATTATAACTTCTGCATATTTTATTGAATAACATCAAATTTTTAGTTCACGGAATTAAAGATATAACAAAATAGAGTAATAAAATGTGAATAACATAAAATCCAGCATTAAGATGACAGGGAACTAATTAAAGAATTAAGAACAAATTCAATATGATTCTATTTGGTCAAGACTAGAAGTTCTGAGGTGTCAGAAATACTCATGCATTACCACTGCCATCACAAACTGAAATAATTATTATTTAAAGTTGTTTTTCTCAATTAATTCACATTTTACTATGTATCTCCGAGGAACTTTCTATTTTTGCATCTCTGTGATGCTATGATTTTTAAAAAATTTCATGTTTTATGAAATCAACCCACTCTGACCCAGAAAATTCCAAAAAGAATAAAAAAGGTGTATGTGTGGGGTAGACATTTATTAAAAGACAATTTTACAATTAAATTCTTAAAATAATAATTAAAATGAAAATTTAAAAAAATATACCTCTATTACTTAGGCATAAGTTACTGTGATTTTTAATAAGGTATTTATAAATTGTTCAATTCATAGATTTCCCTAGAATTTTGACAATGGTTTAAAGTGAAAGTAAAATTCCATATTCTCATAACATCTTTTATTCTCCTCATAATGATCTGTTAGGATTACTAGGTGAGAACTCAGGTTGTCTGGACAGTGACAAGGTGAGAATTCAGGTTGTCTTGATAGAAGGAGCAAGCTCATTGGCTGAAGTGGTTCTTCCCAGAAGCCCTTGCATTATCCCAAGCCCATTCTCCAGAAGCTGCCAGATCGCTCTCTGGGAAGAGATCTGCTGTGTCTACTCAAATCTCTCAGACAGATTCTTCTTCCTGTAGTGAACCGTTGTCTCCAGGCAGTTGCTGTTAACTCTTGTCCAGAGAAGTGACTTATTCTGGGAAACCAAAGTCTTTGGGGTTCTGGGGGGAGTATGGTTGCAAAGCTGAAACTTAAAGGAATTGAGGAGAATGGGCGTGGGATAATGCAAGGGCTTCTGGGAAGAACCACTTCAGCCAATGAGCTTGCTCCTTCTATCAAGTCAACCTGAGTTCTCACCTTGTAATTGTCCAGACAACCTGAATTCTCACCTTGTCACTGTCCAGACAACCTGAGTTCTCACCTAGTAATCCTAACAATGATCCTTATGAAGCCCTTTTTAATGACTATATCCTTTTTTATGGCTAGGTGGGTGAAGCCCTGATCATAAATTCAAAAGGATTTTAATTTAAATCTGATCTGAATCACTTCCTAGTTGTGTGACACAGGACAAATCAATTAACATCTGATTGTCTCATATTCCTCAACTGTTAAAAGGAGATAACAAAAGAATCTGCTTCCCAGAGTTATTGTAAAGATAAAATGAGACAATACTTGTAGAAAGCTTAGTATAATGTTTGACACACAATAAACACTACCTTAATGTTGTCTGTAATTATTTATTATGTCTTCATAAGTTAGATCTAAATAACTGGAAGAATATAAAGTACTCAAGGGTAGGTTGAACTAATATAATAAAAAGACAATTCTACCTAAATTAATCTATTAATTCAATGACATACCAATCAAATTGCCATGAAATTCCTTTATAGAACTAGAAAAAAAACATAGCAAAGTTCACCTAGAAGAAAAATAGGTCAAGAATTGCAAGGGAATTAGGGGAAAAAATCCAAATGGAAAGTTGCCTAACTATACCAAACTTAAAAATATATTATAAAGTAACAGTAATCAAAATAATTTAGAACTGCTTAAGAAATAGAGAAGTTGATCAGTACAATAGACTACATTCATAAGACACATTAATCAATGACTATAGTAATCTAGTATTTGATAAACCCAAAGACTCCAGCTTCTGAAAGAACTTACTATTTCACAAAAATTGTTGGGAAAATTGTAAAATTGTATGCAGAAACTAGGCCTTGATCAACATCTAATATCCTAGTTAAGGTCAAAATGGGCTCATGATTTAAACATAAAGGGAGATAGTATAAACAAATTAGGAGAACAAAGGATAGTCTGTCTCTTACATCTGTGGAGAAGGAAGGAATTTGTGTCCATAGAACGACTAGAGTTCATTATGTAATGCAAAATGGATAATTCTGATTATATTAAATTTAAAAAAAAAGTTTGTGCATATAAACCCAATGAAGCCAAAATTAGAAGAGAAAGAGGAAGCTGACAAAAAAGTTTTCATGTAAGTTTTGATAAAGGCTTTATTTCTAAAACATATAAAGAAATGATTCAAAATTATAAAATTATAAGTCATTCTCCCATTGATAAAATGATCAAAGGATATGGGCAAGGTTAAGATGAAGGTATTAAAATCATTTCTAGTCATGAAAAAATATTCTAAATCATTTTTGTTCAGAGAAAAGCAAATTAAAACCAGTCTAAGGTACCACTATATGTCTCTCATATTGGCTAAGATGACAGGAAAATATAATGATAACTATGAGGGGATTATGGGAAAATTGTGCCTCTAATACATTGTTGGTGGAGTTGTGAACTGATGCAAGCATTCTAAAGTGAAATTAGGAACTATGATCAAAAGGTTACCAAATTGCACATTCCCTTTGATCCAGCAATGTTGCTACTGGGTCTGTATTCCAAAGAGATAATAAGAAATGAAAAAAAGCATCCACAAATGCAAAAAATGTTTGTAGCAGCTCCTGTAACAAGGAACAGAAAACTGAGTAGATGTCCATCAATTGAAAAGTGGCTATATATGTTATGATACATGAATGTTATGGAATATTATTTTTCTTTAAGAAATAGCCAGGGGGGCAAGGGCGGAGCCAAGATGGCGGAGAAGATACACACTACTCTGTGAACGTCCTTACTCCCTCACAACCAATTAGATAAATTAAGCCTCAGAAATAGCGCTGGACTGATAGATACCACAAGGACTGGAAGCAAGACTTACCAGCTGAAGAGAATCTGGAGTTTCAACAGAAAAGGTCAGTTCCCAGGGGAGGAAGAAGAGAGGCCAGCACAGACGGCTGGGTGCTAGCACACTGCACTGATCGCACTGGGAAGGGCTCTGGGATCAGAGAAGCCACTGAGATAAAGAAATCTGGCACAGGCTGTTAGCTCTTCTCTGCTTATAATACAGCAGTTCAGAAGAGAAATCTAAACCACTTTAAAAATTCAAAGATAGATTGGATCTTCCCGGGTCCTGGGGGTGACTCAGCAGATCTCAGCACAGTGGGTGGGGCCCCTAGCTCTCACCTCTGACTAGTTAAGAGATTGAGAAGTGGGCTGATATGGCCCAAGGCAACACACACTGCCTAGCTCAGCTGAAGGCTGTGGAACTCATCCCCGGAAGCCCCAGAGAAGCGGAACCTTTGAACTAGGGACCGCCGTTTCTGGCAGACACTTCCAGTTTGAGTGCAGGGGCATTTCACGTCACCTGCTGCAGACATCCACGCCCCACCGGGACGCATAGGCTGGGCTTTGTGTCGCCTTTACTGTTCAGTCTCAAACCTCAGGGAAGTCACTAGAACACAGCGCCCTCAAAGTACAGCAGTGCTGATCACCTCTGAGAAACTTCCAGGGAGGGGGTGGGGAACTCTCTCCCAGAGCTCCCTCTTAGCTCAGGCGCTAGAACGGCTGCATCCATCCGGTCTGGGAGGAAGCTGTTAAGGAAATAAATAAATAATTTCCTACCCCAGGGACAGAACCCAAAAGATTTTTTAAGTATAAGCAAAAAGTGAAGAAAAACTATAGATTCCTTCTACACAGAGAAAGAGTGGGTATCCCTAAAGGGGAATGATTCCTGCCCCCCATCACATAACTCTCTCCTTGAAGAGACTATTTAAAAGCTAAGAGAGTTTGAAGAAAAATGGGGAAAGGAAAGGGAAGCTATGATAGAGAATAACAACGTCCTGAAATTGGAGTTGGAAAAAATAAAGAATTCACAGGAGATTCAGGGAGACAAAATTTGTGAATTAGAAAAGGTTAAAAAATCACAGGAAAGTAGGATTTCTGAATTGGAAAAGAAAAAATTCTGAAGAAAATAGAATTTTTGAACTGGAAAAAGAAAATAATTCTCAAAAAAAATTAGGGAATTGAAAAAAAAAATTCAATAGAGCAAAATAATTCATTTAAAAATGAAATTGGGAATTTACAAAAAGAACTAAAAACTGTGAAAGAAGAAAATAACTCCTTAAAAGTCAGGATAGAACAAATAGAAATGAATGATTCACAGAGAACCCAAAAATCAGTCAAACAAAACAAAAAAAAAAAAAAAATGAGAAGCTGGAGAACAACGTCAAATACTTACTGGGAAAATCTATAGACCTGGAAAATAGATCTAGGAGAGATAATCTGAGGATCATTGGACTTCCTGAAAACTATGACCAAAAAAAGAGCCTAGATTCTATTTTACAAGAAATTATCAAAGAGAACTGTCCAGAGATAATAGAAACAGAAGGGAAAGTAGATGTGGAAAGAATTCATTGAACTCTTTCTGAAATAGACCCTAAAAAAGAACACCACGGAATATTGTGGCTAAGCTGCAGAATTGCCACACAAAGGAGAAAATCTTGTAAGCAGCTAGGAAAAAACAATTTAAATACCAAGGTGCCACAATAAGGGTCACCCAAGATCTGGCTGCCTCCACATTAAAAGATAGAAGGGCCTGGGACCTGATTCCGTAAGGCAAAAGATCAAGGACTGCAACCAAGAATGAACTACCCAGCTAAGTTTATCATCTTTTTCCATGGAAGAAGATGGTCATTCAATGAAACAGAGGAATTCTATATGTTTCTAAGAAAAAAACCAGACTTAAACAAAAAATCTGATCTACATCCACAAGACTGAAGAGAAACAGAAAAAGGTACACAGAACCCTTGAGAACTGTAACTCTGTTGTGGGTATATAAAAAGTACTCATGGAGAATTTGTTTTTACTGATATAAAAGAAAAAAAGGGGGGGTGTAGTAAAGGGAAGGAGGTCGTTTCAGAAAAAGGGGAAGGAATGATAAAAAGAGGGAAACTACATCCCAGGAAGAGGCATAGAAAATACACATTATCTGAGGGAATTTAGTAAGGGGGAGAATCATTGTGTGAATCTTACTCTCATCAGAAGAGGCTCAAAGGGTAAATAATTGACATATTTGTTTTTCAGAGAATTTTCTCTCACCTCATTTAAAGGGGGGAGAGGAAAAGGGAAAAGGAAAAGGAGAATAAGTGAAGGGACTTGGAGAGAGGGGGGAAGGATACTAAAAAAAGTGAGGGCTGCGCATCACAAGGGGGGTCTATAAATTAAATATCGGGGAAGGGGATAAGGGGGGTCAAGGGAAAAAGCATAATTTGGGATTAATATGATGGCAGGAAATACAGAATTAGTAATTTTAACTGTAAATGTGAATGGGATGAACGATCCCATCAAAATGAGATGGATAGCAGATTGGATCAAAAAGCAGAACCCTACAATATGTTGTCTGCAGGAAACACACTTAAAGCAGGGAGATACATACAGAGTAAAGGTAAAAGGTTGGAACAGAGCCTATTATGCTTCAGGTAAAGCCAAAAAAGCAGGAGTAACTATCCTTATCTCAGATCAAGCAAAAGCAGAAGTTGATCAAGTTAAAAAAGATAAGGAAGGAAACTATATCCTGCTGAAAGGTAGCATAAATAATGAAGCCATATCGATACTAAACATATATGCACCAAGTGGTATAGCATCTAACTTTCTAAAGGAAAAGTTAAGAGAATTGCAAGAAGAAATAGACAGTAAAACTATAATAGTGGGAGATCTCAACCTTGCACTCTCAGAATTAGACAAATCAAACCACAAAACAAATAAGAAAGGAATTAAAAAAGTAAATAGAACCTTTGGAGAAAACTGAATGGCAATAGAAAGGAATATACTTTCTTCTCAGCAGTTCATGGATCCTATACAAAAATAGACCATATATTAGGACATAAAGATCTCAAAATTAAATGTAGGAAGGCAGAAATAATAAATGCCTTCTTCTCAGATCACAATGTCATAAAAGCTACATTCAGTAAAAAGTAAGGGGTAAATAGACCAAAAAGTAATTGGAAAATGAACAATCTCATCTTAAAGAAAGACTGGGTGAAACAGCAAATTATAGAAACAATTAATAATTTCACCCAAGATAATGACAGTGATGAGACATCATACCAAAATGTTTGGGATGCAGCTAAAATAGTAATAAGGGGAAATTTTATATCTTTAGAGTCTTATTTGAAGAAAATAGAGAAAGAAAAAATTAACAAATTGGGCCTACAACTTAAAAAGCTAGAAAAAGACCAAATTAAAAACCCCCAACCAAAAATTAAACTTGAAATACAAAAATTAAAAGGAGAAATCAATAATATTGAAAGTAAAAAACTATTGAATTAATAAATAAAACCAAGAGTTGGTTTTATGAAAAAGCCAATAAAATAGATAAACCTTTAGTAAATGTGATCAGAAAAAAGAAAGAGGAAAATCAAACTGTTAGTCTTACAAATGAAAAGGGGAATCTTTCCACCAATGAAGAGGAAATTAGAGAAATAATGAATTACTTTGTCCAAATTTATGCCAATAAATTTGATAACTTAAGTGAAATGGATGACTTCCTCCAAAAATATAGGCTCCCTAGATTAACAGAGGAGGAGTTAATTGCTTAAATAGTCCCATTTCAGAAAAAGAAATAGAACAAGCTATTAATCAACTCCCCAGAAAAAAATCCCCTGGACCAGATGGATTCACATGTGAATTCTACCAAACATTTAAAGAACAATTAGCCCCAATGTTATTTACATTATTTGAAAAAATAGGGGATGAAGGAGTCCTACCAAACTCCTTTTATGACACAGACATGGTACTGATACCTAAACCAGGTCGATCGAAAACTGAGAAAGAAAATTATAGACCAATTTCCTTAATGAATATTGATGCTAAAATCATAAATAAGATATTAGCAAAAAGACTTCAGAAAATCATCCCTAGGATAATACACTATGATCAAGTAGGATTTATTCCAGGAAAGCAGGGCTTGTTTAATATTAGGAAAACTATTAGTATAATTGACCATATTAATAATCAAATTAATAAGAACCACATGATCATCTCAATAGATGCAGAAAAAGCATTTGACAAAATCCAACATCCATTCCTACTAAAAACTCTTGAGAGTATAGGAATAAATGGACTATTCCTTAGAATAATCAGGAGCATATATTTAAGACCGTCAGTAAGCATAATATACAATAGAAATAAACTGCAACCTTTCCCAGTAAGATCAGGAGTGAAACAAGGTTGCCCACTATCACCATTACTATTCAATATTGTACTAGAAACGCTAGCCTCGGCTATAAGAGCCGAGAAAGAGATTCAAGGAATTAGAGTAGGAAATGAGGAAACCAAACTATCACTCTTTGCAGATGACATGATGGTATACTTAGAGAACCCCAAAGACTCTGCTAAAAAGCTATTAGAAATAATTCAAAATTTCAGCAAAGTGGCAGGATACAAAATAAATCCACATAAATCCTCGGCATTTTTATATATCACTAACAAAATGCAACAGCAAGAGATACAAAGGGAAATTCCATTCCAAACAAATGTTGAGAGTATAAAGTATTTGGGAATCCATCTACCAAAGAAAAGTCAGGAATTATATGAGCAAAATTACAAAACACTTGCCACAAAAATAAAGTCAGATTTAAATAATTGGAAAGATATTTAGTGCTCGTGGATAGGCCAAGTGAATATAATAAAGATGACAATACTCCCCAAACTAATCTATTTATTTAGTGCTATACCAATCTGACTCCCAAGAAACTATTTTAACTACCTAGAAAAAAAAATAACAACAAAATTCATATGGAAGAATAAAAGGTCAAGAATTTCAAGGGAATTAATGAAAAAAAAAAAAAAGTCAGATGAAGGTGGTCTAGATGTATCTGATCTAAAGCTATATTATAAAGCAGCAGTCACCAAAACCATTTTGTATTGGCTAAGAAATAGATTAGTCGATCAATGGAATAGATTAGGTACAAAGGACAAAATAGGGTACAACTATAGCAATTTAGTGTTTGACAAACCAAAGATACCAATATTTCGGATAAGAATTCATTATTTGTAAAATCTATTGTGAAAACTGGAAATTAATATGGCAGAAATTACATATGGACCCACACTTAACACCATATACCAAGATAAGATCAAAATGGGTCCATGATTCAGAAGTGAAGAATGGGATCATAAATAGATTAAAAGAACAGAGGATAATCTACCTTTTAGACCTGTGGAGGAGGAAGGAATTTATGACCAAAAGAGAACTAAAATCATTATTGATCATAAAATAAATTTTGATTACATCAAATTAAAAAGCCTTTGTACAAACAAAACTAATGCAAACAAGATTAGAAGGGAAGTAACAAATTGGGAAAATATTTTTACACTTAAAGGTTCTGATAAAGGCCTCATTTCCAAAATATATAGAGAACTGATTCTAATTTATAAGAAATCAACCATTCTTCAATTCATAAATGATCAAAGGATATGAACAGACAATTCTCAGATGATGAAATTGAAACTATATCCACTCATTTGAAAGAGTGTTCCAAATCACTACTGATCATTATGACAACTCTGAGATACCATCACACACCTGTTAGATTGGCTAAGATGAGAGGAACAAATAATGATGAATGTTGGAGGGGATGTTGGAAAACTGGGACACTAATGCATTGTTGGTGGAGTTGTGAAAGAATCCAGCCATTTGGGAGAGTAATTTGGAACTATGCCCAAAAAGTTATCTAATTGTGCATACTCTTTGATCCAGTAGTACTACTACTGGGCTTATATCCCAAAGAAATACTAAAGAGGGGAAAGGGAACGGTGTGTGCCAAAATTTTTGTAGCAGCTCTTTTCGTAGTGGCTAGAAACTGGAAGATGAATGGATGTCCATCAATTGGAAAATGGTTGGGTAAATTATGGTATATGAAGGCTATGTAATATTATTTCTCTGTAAGAAATGACCAGCAGGCGGAATACAGAGAGGTTTGGAGGGACTTACAGGAACTGATGCTGAGTGAAATGAGCAGAACCAGAAGATCACTATAAAGTTCAACAACAATACTGTATGAAAATATATTCTGATGGAAGTTGATATCTTTAGCATAAAGAAGATCCAACTCACTTCCAGTTGATCAATGATGGACAGAATCAGCTATACCCTGAGAAGGAACACTGAGAATTGAATGTAAAGTGTTTGCATTACTGTCTTTCTACCCAGGTTACCTATACCTTCGGAATCCAATTCTTAACGTGCAACATGAAAATTGGATTTGCACACATATATTGTATCTAGATTATACTGTAACACATTTAATATATATGAGATTGCCTGTCATCTAGGGGAGGGAGTAGAGGGAGGGAGAGTTAAATTCAGAAAAATTAATACAAGGGATAATGTTATATAAAAATAATTACTCATGCATATGTACTATCAAAAATTATAATTTTAAAATTAATAAAAAAATAAAAATAAAAAAGACATTTACTCAAAAAAAAAAAAAAAAAAAGAAAAGAAAAAGAAAAGAAAAGAAATGATCAGCAGGATGATTTCAGAAATCTCCTGGAGAGATTTACATGAATTGGTGCTAAGTGAAATGAGTAGAAAGAAGAGAACATTGTACACAGCAACAACAAGATTATGTGATAATCAACTCTGATGGACTTGGCTGTTTTCAACAATGAAGTGATTCATGCCCATTTTTATAGACTTGTGATGGAGAGGCATCTACATCTAGAAAGAAGGCTGTGGATGCTGAATGTGTATTACAAAATAGTACAAAACAACAAAGTTGTTTGCTTGCTTTTTTTTTCTTTTTCATTTTTTCCTATTTTTTTGATTTGATTTTTCTTATAGAAATATGTAGAGAAGGATTACACAAGTTTAACACTTATTGGATTACTTCCTATCTAGAGGAGGGGGTGAAGGGAAAGGAGAAAGAAAAAAAAATGGAACACAACATTTTGCAAGGGGGAATGTTCTAAACTATATTGGCATGTATTTTGATAATAAAAAGCTATTATTAAAAAATCAGATTAAAGGAAAAATACTTAAATTTACAAAAATATTTCTAGCATCTCTCTTTTCAGGGTGAAAAATTGGAAACTGAGATGGCTGAATAAATTGTGGTGTATTATTTTTAGGAAATATTATTGTACTATGGGAAATAATGTACAGAATGCTCTTGGGGAAAAAAAAAACCTGGAAAGTTCTCCATAGCTCAAGCAAAGTGAAATGTACTGTATATAAGTAATAGCAATGTGCTGGCATGCCCAGCTATAAATGACTTTGCTATAATGATCCATGTCTTAAGATGAAAAGTCCTATCCATATCTAGAGAAGGAACTGATTGGGTCTGAATACAGATTGAAGCATTCTTTTACTTTAAAAAAATAAAAATAATGCTTTCTTAATTATTTATGACAGAAATTTTATGTGTATAGCACTCATTCATTTTGACATTATCATAATACATGATGTAAGATGTTCATCCATGGCTAGATTCCGTCAAAATTTTTCCAACTAGTGTACTAATTGATTCTTTAGGATTCTAAGTATACTATAATATCATCTGATGCAGTCAATATAAAATGTCAACAGCTGTAAGAAACAAAACACCTCCAAGAACCCTGTAGATTCATTGAAGGAGCCAAATAAAGATTTTTATTCATGATCTTGTGATAGCAGACAGTGGGAAGCAGGTACATACTTGAGCCCTAAAGCATAAATTTTTATACCCTATCCAGGAAGGCAAATCTCTTCCCTGATTCCTCATTGGCTGGGTACTACAGAGGTTACAGCCTATTGGGAAAGTCAAATTTCTCCACATAAGTATGAGTCCTCACTTTTAATTACATCTGTCATTCCCCATATTTTAGCAATTCTAGTCCTTATTTTCTATTACCTTTATTTGGCTGTGTATACACCCCTCTTTCATGTACCAATAGTGTGTTTCTTATTTTAACTTATAGCTTCCCTCTATAAGTTTTGTTTCCTTTGTTCCACATCAGCCTAACCTTAGGTTTCATTTCTCAGATTTCAATTTCATTTCTCTGTATTTCTCTGATTTAGCTTTCATTCCTCTGAATTTTTAATGTAACTCTATGGAAACTAAACTCTCTTCCAATTCTCACAACACCCCAAATGTTTAGTTTCCTGAATAAACCAAGACTTAAGGAAAGGTTAAATTCTTAAATGGGGAAAAATAACTTAATATTAGTAGAAGAATGGATTAAATTATTACTCCTATCAAATCAAACCTTTTTGAAGATTAAATGCTTAAAAACTATTGGATGATTTTTTAATATTTAAATGACTTCAGAGGTAATCTTGACTTACAGTATTTAAATATTTTGTTACAAGCAACACTAAAGGATAAAGTAAAAAACAAATAATGCAAGTTTCCTGAAGGATGAGTTTGAGAATATTCCAGGAAAAACCAATTCCCATATTGAAACTATTACATTTATGTGGTGGTTAATGGTCATGGATTTCTCAATATAAAAACAGTGATTAAAAGAAAGAAAAGAACCAGGATCATCAGAGCTAAAGTAAAGATGATATTTCTGCACAGTGTCTGATCATTAGCACACATTAGAAAAATTATTCTGTATTCTTACCAAATGAGTGTTTCATAGTTCATCATACAGAACTTCCCCGTCTGTGAAAGACAGGCAGGGATTAAAAAAAATATATATTATCCTCATGAGAGCTTCTGTGGGACTGTTTCCTGCTTTCTTTGATGACTTATTAGACACTTTGACTTCCCAGAAAAGTTTTTTTTTTTTTTTTTTTAAACTCTTTACAACAATGCTAGGGCATTATTCAATACATCTATTAAGCACTTACTATGTACTAGGACTTTTTGTGCTAACTATTGGGAATAAAAAGAAAGATAAAAGATAACTAGTTGATTTGAGGAATTTGTGATCAATTGGGAAATTCAGAATGCAAATAATTATGTATGAAAAAGTTATATACAGGACAAATAGGAAATAATAAAGGGATAATGTTGTGCCACAATTCCCTTTATTGTCCTGCCTCAGTTTCCCTGAATTATTTTTCTTCAGTTTCCCTGGTTGCAATTCTCCTTTTCTGCCATTAGAACTGAGATAATTAGGGCTGTGGAGAACTCACATTCCAAAAGACACTCCAGGTATCCTATTTCACATACCTAAATTGGCATTGTTTATAACTCTGTATCTCAGACTTCCTCACTTTAAGCTAGAAACATCCTTACCTCCTAATTTGTTAGAATTTATGGTCCTATTCCCCATCCTGTTAAAATCTAATTGATGGACCCTGCCTGGAGATTCCTGCTTAACACTTACCAAAGTTTGAAACCCACCCCTCTTAGTCTTAGAACCCCAACCATGGAGCCAAGGAAATATATGTCATTGACAACTCACATTCACTGCTGGATGCTTTGGACATCAGCCCTTGTGACAGCATGCCCCCAGTACAATTTCTCCTTCTCAGAAATCCAAATGAAATATTAAAAACTCTCTAATCTCTATATTGCCTCAGTTTCTCTGGCATTATAATAGCTTTAGAATAAAGACAAATCAGAAAATTCTATAAATAAATGGCATTTCTGTAGAATGGAAGATATGAGTTGGCACTGTAAGGAAGCCAAGGAAATGAGGAAAACATTTTATTCCTAGGAGCCAGAAAGAAAAATGTGTTACAATATAAACTAGATACAATACATGTGTGTAAATACCATTTTCTTGTTGCACAATAAGCATTAGCTTCCGAAGGTACATGTCACCTGGGCAGACAGATATTAGTGCTAACAATTTACATTCACTTCCCAGTGTTTCTTCTCTGGATGTATCTACCTCTGTCCATCACTGATCACCTGGAAGTGAGTTGGCTCTTCTTTATGTTGAAGATTTCCACTTCCATCAGAATACATCCTCATACAGTGTTGTTGTTGAAGTGTACAGTGATCTTCTGGTTCTGCTCATTTCACTCAGCATCAGGTGATGTAAGTCTCTCCAAGCCTCACTGTATTCCTCCTGCTGGTCATTACTTACAGAGCAATATTATTCCATAATCTTCATATACCATAATTGACCCAACCATTCTCCAACTGATGGACATCCATTCATCTTCCAGTTTCTAGCTACAACAAAAAGAGCTGCCACAAACATTTTGGCACATATATGTCTCTTTCCGCTCTTTAGTATTTCTTTGGGATATAAGCCCAGTAGTAGCACTGCTGGGTCAAAGGGTATGCACAGTTTGATAACTTTTTGGGCATAGTTCCAAATTGCTCTCCAGAATGGCTGGATTCTTTCACAACTCCACCAGCAATGTATTAGTGTCCCACTTTCCCCACATCCCCTCCAACATTCATCATTATTTGTTCCTGTCATCTTAGCCAATGTGACAGGTGTGTAGTGTTATCTCAGAGTGGTCTTAATTTGCATTTCTCTGATCAGTAGTGATTTGGAACACTCTTTCATGTGAGTGGATATAGTTTCAAGTTCTTCCTCTGAGAATTTTCTGTTCATATCTTTGACCATTTATCAATTGGAGAATGGTTCGGTTTCTTATAAATTAGGGTCAGTTCTCTATATATTTTGGAAATGAGACCTTTGTCAGAACCTTTGTTTTTAAAAATATTTTCCCAATTTGTTACTTCCCTTCTAATCTTATTTGCATTAGTATTATTTGTACAGAAACTTTTTAGTTTGATGTAATCAAAATCTTCTATTTGGTGATCAATAATGATCTCTAGTTCTCCTCTGGTCATAAATTCCTTCCTCCTCCACAGGTCTGAGAGGTAGACTATCCTCTTTTCCTCTAATCTATTTATTATCTCCCTCTTTATGCCTAAATCATGGACCCATTTTGATCTTATCTTGGTATATGGTGTTAAGTGTGGATCCATATCTAATTTCTGCCATACTAATTTCCAGTTTTCCCAACAGTTTTTTCCGAATAATGAATTTTTATCCCTAATGTTGGTATCTTTGGGTTTGTCAAAGATTAGATTGCTATAAATGTACCCTTTTTTGTCCTTTGAATCTAATCTGTTCCACTGATCTACCGGTCTATTTCTTAGCCAATACCAAATGGTTTTGGTGACTGCTGCTATATAATATAGCTTTAGATCAGGTACACTTAGACCACCTTCCTCTGAGTTTTTTTTTTTTTTTTTTTTTTTTTTTTTTCATTAGTTCCCTTGCAATTCTCGACCTTTTATTCTTCCATATGAATTTTGTTGTTATTTTTTCTAGGTCATTAAAATAGTTTCTTGGGAGTTTGATTGGTATAGCACTAAATAAATAGATTAGTTTGGGGAGTAGTATTGTCATCTTTATTATATTCGCTCGGCCTATCCAAGAGCATTGAATGTCTTTCCAATTATTTAAATCTGATTTTATTTTTGTGGCAAGTGTTTTGTAATTTTTCTCATATAATTCCTGACTTTTCTTTGGTAGATGGATTCCCAAATACTTTATACTCTCAACATTTGTTTGGAATGGAATTTCTCTTTGTATCTCTGGCTGTTGCATTTTGTTAGTGATATATAAAAATGCCGAGGATTTATGTGGATTTATTTTGTATCCTGCCACTTTGCTGAAATTTTGAATTATTTCTAGTAGCTTTTTAGCAGAGTCTTTGGGGTTCTCTAAGTATACCATCATGTCATCTGCAAAAAGTGATAGTTTGATTTCCTCATTTCCTACTCTAATTCCTTGAATCTCTTTCTCGGCTCTTATTGCCGAGGCTAGCATTTCTAGTACTATATTGAATAGTAATGGTGTTAGTGGGCAACCTTGTTTCACTCCTGATCTTACTGGGAAAGGTTGCAGTTTATTTCTATTGCATATTATGCTTACTGACGGTCTTAAATATATGCTCCTGATTATTCTAAGGAATATTCCATTTATTCCTATACTCTCAAGAGTTTTTAGTAGGAAATTGGGAAAATATTTTTAAAAATTGGGAAAATATTTTTAAAAATTGGGAAAATATTTTTAAAAACAAAGATTCTGACAAAGGTCTCATTTCCAAAATATATAGAGAACTGACCCTAATTTATAAGAAACCGAACCATTCTCCAATTGATAAATGGTCAAAGGATATGAACAGACAATTCTCAGAGGAAGAAATTGAAACTATATCCACTCACATGAAAGAGTGTTCCAAATCACTACTGATCAGAGAAATGCAAATTAAGACCACTCTGAGATACCACTACACACCTGTCAGATTGGCTAAGATGACAGGAACAAATAATGATAAATGTTGGAGGGGATGTGGGGAAATTGGGACACTGATACATTGCTGGTGGAGTTGCGAAAGAATCCAGCCATTCTGGAGAGCAATCTGGAATTATGCCCAAAAAGTTATCAAACTGTGCATACCCTTTGACCCAGCAGCGCTACTACTGGGCTTATATCCCAAAGAAATACTAAAGAGCAGAAAGAGTCATATATGTGCCAAAATGTTTGTGGCAGCTCTTTTTGTTGTAGCTAGAAACTGGAAGATGAATGGATGTCCATCAGTTGGAGAATGGTTGGGTCAATTATGGTATATGAAGGTTATGGAATATTATTGCTCTGTAAGAAATGACCAGCAGGAGGAATACAGAGAGGCCTGGAGAGACTTACATCAACTGATGCTGAGTGAAATGAGCAGAACCAGAAGATCACTGTACACTTCAACAACAATACTGTATGAGGATGTATTCTGATGGAAGTGGAAATCTTCAACATAAAGAAGATCCAACTCACTTCCAGTTGATCAATGATGGACAGAGGTAGCTACACCCAGAGAAGAAACACTGGGAAGTGAATGTAAATTGTTAGCACTAATATCTGTCTGCCCAGTTTGCATATACCTTCGGATTCTAATGTTTATTGTGTAACAAGAAAATGATATTCACACACATGTATTGTACCTAGACTATATTGTAACACATGTAAAATGTATGGGATTGCCTGTCATCGGGGGGAGGGAATAGAGGAAGGGGGGGTAATTTGGAAAAAATGAATACAAGGGATAATATTATAAAAAAAAAATATATATATAATAAAAAAAATACAAAAAAAAATAAAAAATAAATTAAAAAAAAAGAGTTTTTAGTAGGAATGGATGTTGGATTCTGTCAAATGCTTTTTCTGCATCTATTGAGATGATCATGTGGTTCTTATTAATTTGATTATTAATATGGTCAATTATATTAATAGTTTTCCTAATATTAAACCAGCCCTGCATTCCTGGAATAAATCGTACTTGATCATAGTGTATTATCCTGGAGATGATTTTCTGAAGTCTTTTTGCTAATATCTTATTTAAGATTTTAGCATCAATATTCATTAAGGAGATTGGTCTATAATTTTCTTTCTCAGTTTTTGCTCTACCTGGTTTAGGTATCAGTACCATGTCTGTGTCATAAAAGGAGTTTGGTAGGACTCCTTCATCCCCTATTTTTTCAAATAATGTAAATAACATTGGGGCTAATTGTTCTTTAAATGTTTGGTAGAATTCACATGTGAATCCATCTGTCCCTGGGGATTTTTTCCTGGGGAGTTGATTAATAGCTTGTTCTATTTCTTTTTCTGAAATGGGACTATTTAAGCAATTTATCTCCTCCTCTGTTAATCTAGGGAGCCTATATTTTTGGAGGAAGTCATCCATTTCACTTAAGTTATCAAATTTATTGGCATAAAGTTGGGCAAAGTAACTCCTTATTATTTCTCTAATTTCCTCTTCATTGGTGGAAAGATCCCCCTTTTCCTTTGTAAGACTATCAATTTGATTTTCCTCTTTCTTTTTTTTTGATCAAATTTACCAAAGGTTTATCTATTTTATTGGCTTTTTCATAAAACCAACTCTTGGTTTTATTTGTTAATTCAATAGTTTTTTTACTTTCAATTTTATTGATTTCTCCTTTTAATTTTTGTATTTCAAGCATAATTTTTGGTTGGGGGTTTATAATTTGGTCTTTTTCTAGCCTTTTAAATTGTAAGCCCAATTCATTAATCTTCTCTTTCTCTATGTTCTTCAAATAAGCCTGTAAAGATATAAAATTTCCCCTTATTACTGCTTTAGCTGCATCCCAAAGATTTTGGTATGATGTCTCATCATTGTCATTATCTTGGGTGAAATTATTAATTGTTTCTATAATTTGCTCTTTCACCCAGTCATTCTTTAAGATGAGATTATTTAGTTTCCAATTACTTTTTGGTCTATTTATCCCTAACTTTTTACTGAATGTAGCTTTTATTTAATTGTGGTCTGAGAAGAAGGCATTTATTATTTCTGCCTTCCTACATTTAAATTTGAGATCTTTATGTCCTAATATATGGTCAATTTTTGTATAGGATCCATGAACTGCTGAGAAAAAGTATATTCCTTTCTATTGCCATTCAGTTTTCTCCAAAGGTCTATCATACCTAGTTTTTCTAATGTTCTATTTACTTTTTAAATTTCTTTCTTGTTTGTTTTGAGGTTTGATTTGTCTAAATCTGTGAGTGCAAGGTTGAGATCTCCCACTATTATAGTTTTACTGTCTATTTCTTCTTGCAATTCTCTTAACTTTTCCTTTAGAAAGTTAGATGCTATACCATTTGGTGCATATATGTTTAGTATTGATATGGCTTCATTATTTATGCTACCTTTCAGCAGGATATAGTTTCCTTCCTTATCTTTTTTAAGGAGATCTACTTCTGCTTTTGCTTGATCTGAGATAAGGATAGCTACCCCTGCTTTTTTGGCTTTACCTGAAGCATAACAGGCTCTGTTCCAACCTTTTACCTTTACTCTGTATGTATCTCCCTGCTTTAAGTGTGTTTCCTGTAGACAACATATTGTAGGGTTCTGCTTTTTGATCCAATCTGCTATCCGTCTCCGTTTGATGGGATTGTTCATCCCATTTACATTTACAGTTAAAATTACTAATTCTGTATTTCCTGCCATCATATTATCCCCAGATTATGCTTTTTCCCTTAACCCCCCTGAACCAACTCCCCAATATTTAATTTACAGACCCCCCTTGTGACGCGCAACCCTCTCTTTTTTTTTTTTTAGTATCCCTCCCCCCTCCCTCCAAGTCGCTTCACTTATTCTCCTTTTCCTTTTCCCTTTTCTTCTCCCCCCTTTTAATGAGGTGAGAGAAAATTCTCTGAAAAACAAATATGTTAATTATTTACTCTTTGAGCCTCTCCTGATGAGAGTAAGATTCACACAATGATTCTCCCCCTCACTAAGTTCCCTCAGATATGGTGTATTTTCTATGCCTCTTCCTGGGATGTAGTTTCCCTCTTTTTATCATTCCTTCCCCTTTTTCTGAACCGACCTCCTTCCCTTTACTACACCCCCCTTTTTTTCTTTTATATCAGTAAAATCAAATTATCCTTGAGTTCTTTTTATATACCCACAACAGAGTTACAGTTCTCAAGGGTTCTGTGTACCTTTTTCTGTTTCTCTTCAGTCTTGTGGATGTAGATCAAGTTTTTTTGTTTAAGTCTGGTTTTTTTCTTAGAAACATATAGAATTCCTCTGTTTCATTGAATGACTATCTTCTTCCATGGAAAAAGATGCTAAACTTAGCTGGGTAGTTCATTCTTGGTTGCAGTCCTTGATCTTTTGCCTTACGGAATATCAGGTTCCAGGCCCTTCTATCTTTTAATGTGGAGGCAGCCAGATCTTGGGTGACCCTTATTGTGGCCCCTTGGTATTTAAATTGTTTTTTTCTAGCTGCTTGCAGGATTTTCTCCTTTGTGTGGTAATTCTGCAGCTTAGCCACAATATTCCGTGGTGTTCTTTTTTTAGGGTCTATTTCAGAAGGAGTTCGATGAATTCTTTCCACATCTACTTTCCCTTCTGTTTCTATTATCTCTGGACAGTTCTCTTTGATAATTTCCTGTAACATAGAATCTAGGCTCTTTTTTTGGTCATAGTTTTCTGGAAGTCCAATGATCCTCAGATTATCTCTCCTAGATCTATTTTCCAGGTCTATAGATTTTCCCAGTAAATATTTGATGTTCTTCTCCAGCTTCTCTCTTTTTTTTTTTTTTTTTTTGTTTTTTTTTTTTTGTTTGACTGATTCTTGGGTTCTCTGTGAGTCATTCATTTCTATTTGTTCCATCCTGACTTTTAAGGAGTTATTTTCTTCTTTCACAGTTTTTAGTTCTTTTTGTAAATGCCCAATTTCGTTTTTAAATGAATTATTTTGCTCTATTGAATTGTTTCCACTTCCCTAATTTTTTTTTGAGAATTATTTTCTTTTTCCAATTCAGAAATTCTTTTTTTCTTGAGACTTTTTTATCTTTTCCAATTCAGAAATCCTACTTTCCTGTGATTTTTTAACCTTTTCTAATTCATAAATTTTGTTTCCCTGCATCTCCTGTGAATTCTTTATTTTTTCCAACTCCCATTTCAGGACGTTGTTATTCTCTATCATAGCCTCCCTTTCCTTTCCCCATTTTTCTTCAAACTCCCTTAATTTTTTAAGAGTCTCTTCTAGGAGAGAGTTATGTGATGGGGGGCAGGAATCGTTCCCCCTTAGGTTGTTATCTGCTGACTCTCTGCTGTTAACTTCCTTGGGGTTGGATACCCGCTCTTTCTCTGTGTAGAAGGATTCTATGGTTTTTCTGGTTTTTTTGTTCATATTTTAAATATCTTTTGGGGTCTGTCCCTGGGGTAGGAAATTATTTATTTACTTCTTTACCAGCTTCCTCCCAGACTGGATGGATGCAGCCGTTCTAGCGCCTGAGCTAAGATAGAGCTCTGGGAGAGAGTTCCCCACCCCCTCCCTGGAAGTGCCTCAGAGGTGACTAGCACTGCTGTGCCCTGAGGGCGCTGTGTTTTAGCGGCTTCCCTGAGGTTGAGACTGAACAGTAAAGGCAGCACAAAGCCTAGCTTATGGGTCCCAGTGGGGCGTGGATGTCTGGAGCAGGTGATCTGAAAAGCCCCTGCACTCAAACTGGAAGTGTCTGCCAGAAACCGTGGCCCCTAGTACAAAGGTTCCGCTTCTCTGGGACTTCCTGGAGCTGAGTTCCACTCCCTCCAGCTAAGCTAGGCAGTGTGTGTTGCCTTGGGTGTATCCACCCACTTGTCAATCTCTTAACTATTCTCAGGTGGGAGCTGAGGCCACGCCCCCTGGTGCCGAGATCTGATGAGTCACCTCCAGGATCCGGGGAAAATCTAATCTATCTGTATTTTTAAGGCATTTTAGCTTTCTCTTCTGAACTGCTATATAATAAGCAGAGAAGAGCTAACAGCCTGTGCCAGATTCCTTTATCTCAGTGGCTTCTCAGATCCCAGAGCCCTTCCCAGCGCAATCGGCGCAGTATGAGAGCACCCAGCCGTCTGTGCTGGCCTCTCTTCTTTTTCCCCTGGGAACTGACCTTTTCTGTTGAAACTCCAGATTCTCTTCAGCTGGTAAGTCGTGCTTCCCGTCCTTGTGGTATCTATCAGTCCAGGGCTTATTTTGAGGCTTAATTTATCTAATTGATTGTGAGGGAGTGAGGACATTCACAGAGTTGTGTGTTTCTTCTCCGCCATCTTGGCTCCGCCCCCCGCAAATTACAATTTAAAAAAAAGAAGAAAAAGAAAAAATGATTTATTCAGCATCATTGTAAACATACCTGCAATGCCAGGAATCTACTGTGATTTTCATTCTCTCCTTGTTGGAGTACCTCAGGCAATTCTTAATGATTGACTACATTCACATACAATTATGGAATTAAACATTGCTTTTTCAGTTGCTAAAAATAAAAGTCAATAAAAAACCAAACAGTTTGATTCTTTGATGGCTAAAGTTTTCCTTTCACTAGATTTCCAATGAAGCAATTAAATGGTGGCTATGATTAATAATGTAATCTAGTCCCAACAAGAGCTAAGATTCTCATTTATTGACTAAAAATAGGTCCCAGACCAACTTCCACGTAGTCATTGTTTGTACCCTGATTGCCTCATAATGAATGAAAATAACAATTATTTCTGTTTTGATTAGAAACTCTGAGGGTCTTCTCTCCCACATTTATACAAATATGCTCATATATATGTATATGTATGTATGTATACTTGTGTATTTTTTTCTTTGACTAGGTAAAAGAAGTCATTCTCGATCTCATTTCTTATCCAGCCTTAACACTGAATGGGCATTATTTCAATGACCTGTTAAACATCTAAAAAGGCCAAGATCTCCTGCTGCATCCAGGGCCATCTCCAATTGTCCTAATCTGGACCTAGATGGTTCTGAAGGAGAAATTGAGGCTCACGAATTTGCACAACTATCCTTCACTTAAATCCAGTTCTTGTTTAACACACAGAGATTTCCATGGAGAATTGGGTCACTGAATTTTAAATTCCATAAAGCTATGATTTCTAGGAACTTCAGTAATTATCCTTTCCTCTCTCTCTTCTAATTATTTTATATATAAAAAACCCAGAAAAGAGAAATTGTTTACTCAAAGTTGCATACACAGGTTCTTAGTAGAGATGGAGTGAAAAGGCAGAGAGAGTTTCAGTGTTGGTGCTGGGGTTTTATTTTTTTTTCCTTTGTACCACCAATTAGCTCTGTAGCTAATCATTAAATATTCTTTCAGAATCCCAACAGAAAGCAGCTATTTATTTTTTTATTGATCAGGGGCTGTGACCAATATGCAGAGGCAGCATAAAAGAAAGAAAAAGGAGGACTGCAGCCATTTATTCAGTTTTTCTTTTCTTTTTCTTTGTTTTCTTTCCTCATAAACTTCATAGTTCCTTCTCTACTCTTGCTATACCTCAAAATTTTATTAAGCCTTAATATTGTAGTATTACATGGCATTGCCTCATCTACAATTCTGGAGTTTTTGCTTGAATTTTTGTAGTTGTTTTCTAATTATTATCTCTCTTGAACTTTGTTTGATACTCTCTACTTCTCTTCCTACCTTCCTTGAGTTTTTTCAAAGTGAAATGATGAGCCTGAAATATTTGCCCATTTTTGCTTTTTTACCTATGTCAAAATCTTATACCTAATAACTTTAGCTTTCCTAAAATTGCATGACATCAAGATATTCATCTTTCTTGGCAAGGTAGGTTTGTTTGTTTATTTTTTCTTTCCCAAACAGATCCTGAGTACCTGGTCCATTTCCAAGTAGGTAATTACCTTGTCCTCTGAATATCACCTTTGTTTGTTCACTTTTGCATATTCACTCAGAAGGTTCCCTGTTCCTAGCAAAAAAAAAAAAATATGCATCTTAACTTGCTGATTTGCCCATTGTTTTAAAATCCAAATAAAATCATATGTCATCTATGACATATTTTGTGATTCCTTTTCATAATAGACTTTGTACTCAAATCTCAATGTATTACAGTAGAAATCACATTACATTTATATATACATGTTTTGACAAACAAAATAATTTCTTAAGATGTAATTTTTGCATACATATAATCAAATTTTTTCAATCACAACCAATAATTGACAAAAAAAATCTCCTTATTTTTTTGATGGTTAAAGTGGAAGTATAGTCACTTCTTGAGATTTTTATGTGCTTGGAAGACATTTATTCCAGCACACAACAATCAATTCCACTGGTTAAAAATTAATGAGAGGTAGGCTTTATAAAGAGAAGTGAGCTCACTCTAATGAGTAATTGAGAGTGACACTATGTCATTCTTGTCTAGAAAGTCATCTGGATACTCCTGGTTTTGGGCAATCTAGACAAAAGACTGTTTCTGCACTGGAAGTTAATTAAATGTAATTGAACTTGGGCTAGAGATTTCTTAGAAGGTTGAATTTCTGAGAAGAAACTTAAACCCATTTCTTCTGCATTCTAAGACATACATTCTATCCACCTTGTCATGCTGACTCTCTACAAGAGTAAGAGCCATATTTTATATATTAGTTTCATGTCACTTCTAGTGCTTAGTATGATATTCTACATGGTGTAGGTGATTAATAAACGTTTGCTGCATTGAATTGAGCCAAACATATTCTTCACCCATCTACTATAAACAAGTGTTTCTTTCTCTTTGCCAGTGATACCATCATTATTCTAGTCATTCAAGGTAGAAACCTTAGAGGCATCATTGACTTTTTCTTGTCTTTTATCCATCATATCTAATCAATAGCCAAGTCCTGTAACTTTTCCTTTCAAATGTCCTCTCCTTTTGTCATTTATATTTTGCTGCCACACTCATTTAACACTGCTTACACATGAAATGATTATGAATCACTAGTCCTGCTTTAACTTGGGTATTCAGCAGGCTTGGCAGATGTCCAATAAAATGAAAACAACAGTACATTCACAGTTAGAATTTAGTGCACAGGAAACAGGATTTTGGACTTAATCTGCGTGGTTTATTTTTAGATGCAGTTTTTTGGAATACAAAGGATGGAATAACTATCCTTGTCCATCAATTTCTACCCTAAGCCAATTTTTATCATTAACTCATATCCATATTACTCTGATAAGTCTTAACTATTCTTTCTAATTCCAAGATTCTCTTCAAATCAATAGATTTTGCAGATTCTTGCTGATACACACACATACACACTGTGTTTGTTTACATATACATATATATATATATATGTATGTTTATGTATATATATGTCTTTTTTCTTTAAAACTATTTTCATAATCTCACCTCAAAAAACTTTTAAAGTTCTGTTTTCCCATTTAGATCAAATGTAAAACTCTCTATTTGACTGTTGAAGTGGTTCATTTTAAAGATTTTCCTCCATTGATTACCTATCTTTTAAAAATAATCTTATTTTTCATTATCTCTCCACTCAGATTTTCTCTTTGTCTTTGGAATTATTTCCTTTTTGTTCTTTTGTTCATAATGTGTTCTTTGCCTGGCATGCACTTCTTTATATCCGAAGCCAGGTCAATTTTACTTTATCGTTGTTGTCATTGTGCTCTTGAAACCTCTGACAATTCCAAAACTCATCAGATAACAATTTTGGAATTCGAGCAGTAACTATTGACTATGTAGCACTCCACTTCCTATCAAAAATTTTGTAAATATTCATATTTGTTTTCTGGTAATTTTATATGCTCATCATATTTCTTCACTCCCAACCCCAATCCTCAAGTTATGTTGTGCATTCTATGTCCAATACTTCTTGTGCCTCTTCAAGAACAGTTCTGCCTATCATGGTCACTAAATGTTCGTGGATTATACAGTGCCAAACACAAGTCTGTGTGTGATGGTAAATTTTTGGTACAGTCTCAGACAAATACCTTGGCATTTCCAAGATGTGAATTTCTTTTCTATTTAATTGCATTAATACTATTTATATTAGTTATACTCCAGATAGAAACTCAGGTAACAGTTCCATAGCTATGAATCATGATTATTATTTTTTTCAAAGTTTCCATCTCAATCACTATATTTTCTTTTCTTTACAGATAAATCTGTATGATAGTAGAAACTGAAAAATACATATCCCCAGGCCATATGGATGATGAGTGGTGTGTTTAAGTATGAATTCTACTGATTTTTAATCCCTAAAATGATACAGTACATTTTGTCAGAAATGTTCCTTCCATACAGAACCATACTTGCTAAATGAAATTTGATGTGGAGAATTTCTTACATTAAAATGACACTGTTAATTTTTCAGTTCAGAAACAAAAGCATTATTATAACAGACAAGAAGAGATATGTGATATTAATGTCACCACATAGCAAATATAAGAAACATCATACGCTGGATAAAATTATGTGAATATTCAATATTAGCAATAAACTGTATGACCTAACTTGCATGCTAAATATTATTATTTTTTCCCTCATGTCCCATACTTTCTCTTAGATATATGTAGGAATGACTATTTCCTTGAAAATGTTCCATTTTCCCCCTTAAGTTTTGGAGAAACAAATTATAGACAGCAGACTGGATTATAAAGAAAACTCAGCAGGCAGCCCCCTTGAAGAACCAAGCTGCATGTGGAGATAAACCTGAAGAATCTTGCAACCACCTAATTAAAGTATCTGTTGAAGAGATATAGAGCTGTTCTAGGAGCACACTTTCTTTAAAAGGCTTAGTCTATTTTTCTACTTTCTGTAAAAGTCAGAGCGACTTCAGAAATTTATTTTTTTTATAAAAATTACCAAGAAAGAACAGGAAGTTATCTGAAGAAAAGTTTCTATGAAACACCCAAACTAGATTGACAATGTATTTCATATGGCACATGGGGTTTTATGACATGTAGACAGCAGAAAAGAGAGTAAATTTCTCTTTATCTATTCTGTGATTTTCCCTTGTAGAAGAGTCTTGACTTTTGAGTAATATAAGAATACTTTGAATTTAGATGTTGAAATTAATTTATCCTTTCATCTATATTCTATGAATATTGATTTTTTGCATGTAATCATTTGATATTTTATTTCCTTTCCTTTTACATGTAAAAACACATTTTCTCCATCCATTTCTTCCTTCTCCCCATTGAAAAGGTGAGAAATTTGATATAGGCTATATAAGATAGAATATAATCAATGATTTAAGTATGCTTGAAAAATACCAAAGGGATCACTAGGTATAATCAATCTGTACTATCATGATATGGGCAAAGTTATTTTCATCAAACAAAACCTTTGGTATTTTCTCTACTTGGGTCCTCAGGCAAATTGAAACAAAGGCTAGCACAAAAAATTTCCCTATGAATATAGTCCATAATAAATGCATACATGGACACTTAGGGAAATCCATTAATGCATCACACACCTAGTCTCAAAATATTCTGCCAAAATTGTCTCTTCTAGCTTTTACTAATTTTTGTCAGAGTGCTCCTATATAATATAGTCTTAGCTGTCTGTCTGTCTGTCTGTCTGTCTCTCTCTCTCTCTCTCTATACACACACACACACACACACACACACACACACACACACACACACACATACACTTACTATTTATCTATCTAGAGAAAGAGAGAGAGAGAGAGAAACTATTGTTCTCATTAGACCTATTCACAATAGCTATTGCCTTTTTGTCTCAACTGCACAGCCTCCCCAGTTATGGCAGGGAATCTGAGAGACATTTTTCACATAGAAAAAATAAGGTCTAATGGATAAGTTAGTAACTCTAGTACTCATTTTTCTTTTCCTTTTTTAAACTTTAAATCAATCTTCCCTTCATTTTTGAACAAATATTTAATCCAGAAAATAATATCTAAATAATAGAAATATTGCAGAGAATATAAAAACAAAATCTTGAATTTATTGTTCTATATAAAATTTGAAACTGCCAGGAGCTCAGTAAAGTGTTGGTCCTGAATTCAGGGACTTATTTTTGTGAATTCAAATACTTACTAGTGATCTGGTGTTTATGCAAAGTATTTAACCCTGTTTGCCTCAGTTTCCTCATTTGTACAATGAGCTGAAGAAGAAAATGGCAAAACTACTTCAGTATCATTGCCAAGAAACTACCAGAATGGCATCATAAAGAATCAGATGAGTTCAGGTGTCAACAACAAATTCAAACTCCTGGGAGAGGCTTTGGCTCAGCTACAGTTAAGTTCTGTGACATCCTTTCCTTTTCCTAATAGCTTTACTATTGCACTATCCTTATATTAAGATATTAGCTTTTAAAGGTCATTTTTTCCAACCTAACCTAAAATCTAGTTATCATAATAGATAAGTGTTTCTGTGTGGAAATATTTTAATGAAATACATAAAAGCCTTGATTTCTTTTTATTATTCAAGAGAAATATAAAGTCTTATAAGAAGATTGCTATCTTAGTATTTTTAGAAAGAAACAATTCAAATTACAACTACTAGTACCATTTACTGTTGCTATCAACAAACCATTTCTTTATTCAAAAATAAAAAAATAAGAAACTGATAAGTAATTAGTTTAATTTAAGTCAGAGATTTTTAGATATTTGATCAGTATACTGTAGAGATGCTATTTTTTTTTGACATTTTTCAGGACAGTTGATAGCTGTCCCCTTTGTATATAATCAGGTGGGCTGGCATCATGGGAAAATTCCTGATCTAATTTCAGGAGGTCATTCAACCTGCCAAGGACTAATTAAATCAGATATATTTAAGTTATTAAAGTTATGGCCCAACAGTCTTTTTCCACTAAGTAGTCTGCTGACTCCTTATTGCTCAGGGGCCCTTGGCATCTGCATTAGCACTTTCTTCTTCAATTAATACTGATGTAGCTTCAGTAGAGTGAAAACTAATGTCATTCTACCTTTGAAGTTTTGAAAGTTAATTCATTTCTAAACTTGTCATACACTTTGGTCTAGACATATCAGAAGTAAACAGTTTCTTAGTTTAAGAAGGAATGAATTATTTGTAAATGTTAATATGTATGTGTATATATGGACATATATATACATTTATGTACACATAGATGTGTATATATATAATTCAGCAGATATGTATAAATATATATGCATAATTACAAATGGTAACATGTACTTTGGGGCCTTATATATAGAACTTTAATATGATTCTATCAAATTGATTAACACTGATTAGAATACAGTAGGGGTCCAAATGAATTATTTCTCACAGAAGAAAGTTCAGTCATGTATAATGGACAGCTTTTGCAAAGGTTCAGAGGTAGGAAATAGAATTGTATATGTGGGCAAATATGCTCATTTTACTAAATATAGTAGACAAAAGAATGGTATCAATATGAAGCCATCTGGAAAGATTACAGTTAATCTGTGAAAAGCTTTAAATATCAAATAAATGGGGCATCTAGGTGGTGCAGTGGACAGAGCATCAGCCCTGAAGTCAGGAGGACCTGAATTCAAATCTGATCTCAGACACTTAACACTTCCTAACTTGTGACCATGGGCAAGTTATTTAACCCCAATTGCCTCAGCAAACAAAAACAAAACCAAAACAAATAAACAAATATCAAATAGATGACTTTGTATATCCTAGAGATTATATGAAACTAATGAAGCTTCTTGATTTAGGAAATTAAATGACCAGACTCATACTATATCACCTTAGCAGCTGTGTGTGGATAAGGACCAATAGTTCAGACAATTCATAAGAGGCTAAAACTAGAGTGTCATTGATGTGAATTTAGAGCCAGAAAAAGAAAGGAGAAATGTTTACAAAGGTCAAAATGAAAATAATTTAGAAGTGGATAGACAGGATGGAGTGTTAAGGAAGACAAATTCTAATCCATGTGACTAGAAGGAGTTTGGTGCCATCAACACAAATAAGGGAATATGGAAAGGTGATAGGTTTAGAGAATGAATCACAATCTTTTGTATCATAGCAATGATTGATCATTTAATCCAGTTAAAAACAACCAATCAATTCCGGACAAAAACAAAACAAAACATACAGCCGATAAATTGTTCAGTGTTATATATGCATGATAGGTAGGTAGACACAGAATTATCATATTTTTGTAATATGAACATTATAACTGAAGAAATAATAGGTAAGCACTAGATATATGGAACATAAAATAACATTATAATGAATGAAAAAAAATGTGGTTGAACAAGAAGGAAATAATCCCCAAATCATCTATTTTTTCAAACAGACACCATCAAATCTTCAAAATTTATATATATATATATAAGAATTCCTAAAAACAAACAAAAACATGAAAAAAGAATACAGTGAAAAAAGATTAAATGAACAAATGAACAATATTCAATATTGTAAATATTTCAATATTATTGTAAATCTAAGCTGATAAATAGAAAATAGAAATAACATCAAATATAATAATTTTATCAAGAACTTTAGCCAATGTTAATTAATTGCTACTGCAAGAAGACCAGAGTCTAGAAATTCAATGTAAAGAACCATTATAAGTATCTGACAAATGAGGAGAGATGATGTCCAAAAGTAACAACATTTAAACTAAAGGAATCAATGAAGGCAATGGAGAGGCATAAACAAGACAACATCAACTTTGTAGCTTAAATATCCTCAGTATGACCTTTGTGCTGTGATTCTTCCCTCCCTCAAATTGGAGAGGGTGGAAAAAGGACACTGAACAGGTTTTCCCAGACATTTTATTTAAGGAGAGAATACAGGACAGACAATTCATTATTTCCCAACCAACTGCCCTCTTCTGGACTAGAACATGCCCTCAGCTCAGTGGTCTAAGTATTATTCTTCTGCATCCTTCCCTGTCCTAAAATTAAAAAAATTTTTATGTGTTGTCTTCTGCCACTAAACTGTTTTCTGAAAATAAACTAATTGTCATATTCATAAAGTAAAGCTTCAAGTGAGACAAAATCTTTTATAAGTAAAAACTCATCAAAAACTAAAACATAAATTTATTTTTTAAAATAACTTTTTATTATAAATATATATGCAGATAGTTTTCCGTATTAACCTTTGCAAAACCTTGTGTTTCAAATTTTCTCCCTTCCTTTCCCAAACTCTCCCTTAGACAACCCAATATATGTTAAATATATGCAATTTTTCTATACATATTTCCATTTATCATACTGCACAAGAAAAATCAAATCAAAAAGAAAAAAAATGAGAAAGAAAATTAAAAAAAAAAACCAAAAAACAACAACAAAAAATGAAAATGCTATGCTGTGATCCACATTTAATAGGTACTGACAGTCCTTTTTCTGAATGCAGATGGCTCTTTTTTTTTTTTTTTTTTTTTTTTCCTGAGGCCATCGGGGTTAAATAAGTTAACCAGGATCACACTTCTAGAAAGTGTTAAGTGTCTGATGCCAGATTTGAACTCAGATTCTCCTGACTTGAGGGCTGGTACTCTATCCACTGGGCCACCTAGCTGCCCGCAGAAGGCTCTTTCCATCACAAATCTATTGGAATTGTCCTGAATCATCTCATTTTTGAAAAAAGCCACATCCATCAGAACTATTTTCGCAATATCTTCTTGTTGCTGTGGAAAATATTCTCTTGCTTCTATTCACTTCATGTAGCAGCAGTTCATGTAAGAACTTTCTGAAATCATCCAGCTGATTGTTTCTTATAGAAAAATAATAGTTCATGAAATTCATGTACCATAATTTATTCAGCCATTCCCCAAATGACAGGCATTCACTCAGTTTCCAATTCCTTTACTTTCCTATAAAAAGGGCCTGCTAAAATAGTTTTGTACATGTGGGTTCTATTCCCTTTTTTATAATCCCTTTGGGATATAGACTGAGTAGATATAGTATTGGCTCAAAGACTACATACAGGTTGATAGCCCTTTGGGCATAGTTCCAAATTGCACTCCAGAATGATGGGATCAAATTATAATGCCACTTAAAATGTGTTAGTGTCCTACTTTTCCCACATCTCCCCCAACAATTATCATTTTTCTATCACCTTAGTCAATCTGAGATATGTGTGTAATACTTCAGAGCTCTCTTAATTTGCATTTTTCTCATCAGTGATTTAGAGTATCTTTTTATATGACTAGAAATGATTTCAATTTCTTCATTAGAAAATTGGTTGTTCATATTCTTTGACAATTTATCAATTGAAAAATGGTTTGTACTCTTATAAATTTGAGTCAATTCTCTATATATTTTGGAAATGAGTCCTTTATTAGAACATGTGTATGTAAAATATTTTCCCATTTTTCTGCTTCCCTAATAATTTTGTCTTCATTGGTTTGTACGTATAAAACATTTCTAATTTAATATAATCAAAGGTATCAATTTTGCATTTCATAATGTATTTTAGTTTTTCTTTGGCCATAAATTCCTTCCTTCTCCACAAATCTGAGAGGTAGATTAGTCTTTGTTCTTATAAGAAGCTTATAGTATCACTACATTTAAATCATGAGCCCATTTTGATTTTATCTTGATATAGGGTGTTAGATGTTAGTTAATATCTAGTTTCTGTGATACTATTTTTCCAATTTCCTGAGGAATTTTTGGAAAATAGTGAATTCTCATTCCAGAAGCAGGCATCTTTATGTTTATCAAATAATATATTTCTGTATTTGTTAGGATTCTTACAGGGTGCTAAGTCACTGGAATGAATAGAGATGATAATTATTTAATTCAGTATGATTAATATGATCCTACAAGGAGAACTTGAAACAAGGTACTGAGTGGAATTGAGGAGACAGTGGTTAAATCTAATGTAGCATTGATTTAATCCTACAACAAATAATGGTTTCCTAGTGATATAATGATTGGTGTATATTCAGTGTGGCACATATAAGGGAGAAGCTCTCAGAACTTTGAGAGAGAACTTCAAGGAAGCTCCAGTAGATTCACAACTAGGACTGACTTCCAGGAGATTCAAAAGCCCACCCACAAGCCCGCTCTCTGGGAGGAGATTCAGAATCAAGTTTCATTCCCACTTTCACATTTTTTTTTGCTGGCTGGAGACAGTCAGGCAAGAGCTCTTGGGAACCAAGGAGAGAGATAGGCCTCTAAGAAACCTAACCAGGCCCGGGAAAAGATTCAGGATTTTGAAGGACACAATAAAGGATCTGGACTTTAACTCCTGGATGCAGTTGAGGTGATTACATTGAACTGAAGCCAAGGCTGCCTCCAGAAGCTCCCCAAGAAACCTGCTCTCAGAGAAAGACTACATTACATGTAATCATTGACTATGGTATCTTTTGAACCTAACCTATTCCATTGATCTACCACTCTATTCCTTAACCAATATCATATGGTTTGGATGCTTTATCATATTCTTTTAGGTCTGGTACAGTTAGGCCACTTTCATTTGCATTTTTTTCATTAATTCCCTTAAAATTGTTGACATTTTGTTCTTCCAGATGAATTTTGTTATTATTTTTTCTAGCTCTATAAAAAGTGACTCAGCATTTTGATTGATATGGCACTGAATAAGTAGATTAATTTAGGTAGAATTGTCATTTTTATTATATTAGCTTGGTCTACCCTGAAGTATTTGCTACTATTCCAATTGTTAACATATAACTTTCTTTGTGTGAAAAGTGTTTTGCAATTGTATTCATATATTCCCAAATATTTTATATTGTCTACCATTGTTTTAAATAGACTTTCTGTTTTTATTACTTGCTGTTGGACTTTGTTGATAACACATAGAAATACTGACAATTTCTGTGAATTTATTTTGTATCCTGCAGCTTTGCTAAAGTTGTAAATTGTTTCTAGTAATATTTTAGTTGATTCTCTAGGGTTTTCTAAGTATACTATCATATCATCTTCAAAGGAGGATAATTTTGTTTCCTCATTACCTTCTCTAATTTATTTTTTTTCTTCTCCTATTGCTAAAGCTAACATTTTTAATATAATATTGAATAATCATGGAATAGTGGACAAACTTTTTTCACTCTCATCTTACTGCAGAAACTTCTAGTTTATCCCCATTACATATGATGCTTGCTGATGGTTTTAGATAGACACTACCAATTATTTTAAGGAACACTACCTTTATTTGTATACTTTCTAGTGTTTTTAAGAGGAATGGGTGTTGGATTTTGTCAAAAGCTTTTTCTTCATCTATTGAGATAATTACATGGTTTCTTTTAGTTTGGTTATTGATATAGTCAATTATGCTAATATTTTCCTATTATTAAACCAGCCCTTCATTTTTAGTATCAACCCTATTTGATCATGTTCTATTATCCCAGTAATAGCTTGCTGTAATCTCTTTACTAATATTTTATTTAACATTTTTGCATCAATATTCATTAGGGAAATTGGTCTATAATTTTCTTTCTCTGTTTATGCCCTTTTTGGTTTAGGTATCAGTACCATAGCTGTGTCATAAAAAAATAATTTGGTAGGACTCCTTCTTTACCTAATTTCCCTGTAGTTTGCATAGTCTTGGATTTATTTGTTCTTTAAATGTTTGATAGAATTCACTTGTAAATCCATGTGACCCTAGAGATTCTTTTCTTAGAGAGATTAATAGCTTCTTCAATTTTTTTTCCTAAAATTGGATCATTTAAGTAATTTATTTCCTCTTCTGTTAATCTGGGTAATCTATATTTTTGTAAGTATTCATCCATTTCACTTAATTTATCAAATTTATTGGCATACAGTTGGGCAAATTGACTCCTAATTATTACTCTAATTTCCTCTTTATTTTTGGAAATTTCACCCTTTTCATTTTGATACTAATAATTTCATTTTGTTTCCTTTTTCTAATCAAATTAACTAAAATTTTATCTATTTTGTTATTTTTTTCATTAAGTCAACTCTTAGTTTTGTATATTAGTTCAATAGCTTTCTTATGTTCAATTTTATTAACCTTTCCTTTTCTTATCAGAATTTCAAATCTGGTATTTAAATGGAGGTTCTTAATTTGTTCTTTTTCTACCTTTTATAGCTGCATGCCCATCATTGATCTTCTCTTTTCCTATTTTATTCAAGTAACCTTTGAAAGAAAATTTTACCTAAAAATTATTTGTCTACATGCAATGAATTTTGCTATGTTACTTCATTATTTTATTTATCTTAGATGAAATTCTTTATTGTTTCTATGATTTATTATTTCAACCACTATTCTTTAAGATTAGATTATTTAGTTTCAAATTAATTTTTGCTCTATTTTTCATTGGCCCTTTGTTACATGTTATTTGTATTGCATCATAATCTGAAAAAGATGCATTTACTCTTCTACATTTGATTTTGAGGGTTTTATAACTTAATACATGTTTATTTTATTTTATTTTTTGTTTAGGTTCCATATACCTCTGTGAAAAAATTATATTTGTTTCTGTCCCCATTCAGTTTTCTCCTAACTTTTCTAAAATTCTATTTATCTCCTTAAATTCTTTCTTATTTGTTTTGTGATTCTATTTATCTAGTTCTGATAATTCAAGCCTGAGATGCTCCTTTAGTTTATTGTTATTGTCTATTTCTTTTTGTAGCTCTCTTAACTTCTTAAGGAATTTAGATGCTATATATGTTTAGTATTGAAATTACTTTATTATCTATGGTACCCTTTAGCAAGATATAGTTTCTTTCTCTAGTTCTTTTAATTAGATTTGTTTTTGCTTTTGCTTGATCTGAGATCAGGATTGCTATCCCTCCTTTTTTTACTTTAACTGAAGCATAATAGATTTTGCTCCAGCCTTTTACCCTTGCTCTTTATATATCACTCTGATATAAATATATTTCTTGTAAACAACATTTTGCAAGATTGTGTCTTTTAATCAGTCTACTATATGTTTTTATTTTATGGGATAGTTCATCCCATTCATATTCACAGTTAAAAATTACTACTAAATCTGTATTTCCTGCCATCTTACTTTACTCAATTATACTTTTCTCTTTCCTTTCCCCTTTACTTCCTCACCAATGTTTTGCTTATGATCACCAATCTACTCTCCCTTTTTACAAACCTTCCTCCCTTTTGTATTTTTCTCTTTCTACTTCTGTTCTACCTTGTATTACTTCCCCTTCCTTTACTCTTTCTCCTCTTCTAAGATGAGAAAAGTTTCTCTAGAAATCTGAATATGTCTGATACTCTCTTTGAGTGAAATTCTATAAGATTAAGGTTCACACAATGCTCATTCTCCTTCTCCTTCCCCTTCTTTCCCTCAACTGTAATAGATCTTTTTCCCTCTTCATGTTATGTAATTTTCCCCATTTTACCTCCTCTTTCCACTTCTTCCAGTAACATCCCTTTTCCATTCCTAGTTTCTTTTTTTACATCATCATAATAAAGTCAAATTATACCTATACCTTCTAAGCATACCCCTAACAAAGATACAATTCACTAGAGTTAATATACCATCTGCATATGTGAACATTTTAATTTTTAAAAAACATATTTTTTCCTTTTCTTTTCATTTTTTGTGCTTCTCCTAGTTTTATATTTGAAGATCACATTTTCTGTTCTTCTCTGGTCTTTTCATCAAAAATAAATGAAAATCCCATATTTCATTGAATGTCCATCTTTTCTCCTGAAAGATAATGATTAATTTTTCAGGATAGTTGATTCTTGGCTGTAGTCTAGGTTACTTTGTCCTTCAGAATGTCATATCCCAGACCCTTCAGTCCTTTAGAGTGGAAGTTGCTAGATCATGGATAATCCTGATTGTGGCTTCTTGATATTTGAATTTTTTTTCTTTCTGGCTGTTTGCAGTATATTCTCCTAGATCTGGTTATTCTGGAATTTAGTTACAGTATATCTTGGAGTTTTCATTTTGGGGTCTCTTTCAGCAAGTGATTGATGGATTCTTTCAATGTCTATTTTACTCTCTCATTCTGGAATATTAAGACAGTCTTCCTTGATGATTATCTAAATTGAAATTTTAGATAATTAAGATTGAAAGATATCTAAGCTCATTTTTTTTCATCACCATTTTCAGATAGTCCAATAATTGTTAGGTTGTTTCTCCTAGATATGGTCTTCAGATCAGCTGTTTTTCCAATGAGGTATTTTACATTTTCTTCTATTTTTTTCTTTTTTGTTCTTGTTTTGTTTGACTGATTCTTGATGTCTCATTGATTCAATCATTTCCATTTGTTCAATTCTAATTTTAGTAAATTACTTTCTTCAGTTAGTTTTTAATCTCCTTTTGCATTTGGCCATTTGTAATTTTAAATGAGTTATTTTGTTCACAGGATTTTTTTTCCTACTTCATAAATACTGTTTCTCAAGTACTTTTTTTCCTTTTTTCCATTTCACCAAAACTAATTTTAAGGAATGATTTTCTTCATGCAAGAACCTTTTTGAATTCTTCTAAGATATCCTATTGAGAGGAAGATCAATTTACATCACCCTTTGAGGATTTTTCTGGAGATATTTGCCTACCAATCCTCAGGGATTGAGGTCTGTTGTTTTGTTTCTATAAAAGCTATGTATTGTCAGAGCTCTTTTTTTTCTTTTTTCTTTTCTCATTTTTATAAATGGTAAGGTCTGTTCTTAGTGCAAAGTAGAGCTTATCCCAAGCTTTCTCTATAGGGTACAGCAGCTTCAGCCGGGCCTGATGCTACTGGCTTTTTTCCTATGCTGGGTGGGCATGGTCATCTTGTTTGATATACTGGGTTCAAGGGCTCGCTGTTTGATTTCTGCAATTGTGTTGGAGGTCTCACAAATAGTCTGTTTATCCACTAACTTCTAAACTAGGACAGAATGCTGTATTTTGGCTAAGAATGTCTCACTATATTCCTCCTTCACATAGAGACTTCTCCATCTTGGATCTCCCTAAGCTATGCTATGCAACCCCCTACATCCTATCCACTTCCTGATGATAAAGATATTTTCTGAAGTTCTTTCAAAATAACCTCTTCTGGAAATTTGTTACACTCTAAATATTTGTGGGTTCTGTCCCTCTAAAACCAATTCAGAGGGTTGCTCTGGTGTTAATCTAAGGGAAACCAGGAAGATTTCAGATAAAGACCTGTCTATGCTCCTCCATCTTAGCTCTGTCCTCAACATAAATTATTTTCAAGCAGAATATTAGGAATTTCTGAACCTGAAAGAGGTTTGCTCATATTTATGAGAGAAAATTGCTTCAATTTAAATATTGGCTACCTGGTATCAACTCAATCAGCCAATTCATAAGAAAGGGGAGAAAGGGAGAGCTATGCTGGTTGTTTGATCAGGAAGATAATATAAACAGATGAGTGGCTAAGTTTTTGATTTCCCATTGATATTAGTATTTTCCTGCAGCTCACAGTTCAGTTTATAGAGAAGCTTCTAAGACTGTGCCTACTACATGAGATAAAATGATTAATTGCAACAATTACCCAAATAATACAGGCTATAAAATTACTCACACTTAAATTAAAGCAATTTTGCCCTTGATTGAAAAGACTGATATATTCAAGAGTGTGTAAAAGTTTGGCTGAATGAAAGATGAAAGTTTTCTACTCTTAGGTGACTTCCTTCCTTCAAATATAGGCATATCTAGTCTTAGAAGTTACTCTCTTTTGTCTTCCATTCCATATAACTTACTCTAGGAACTACCTTGGTTTCACTTTTCTCAGGAGGATATTTATAAGCAAGAATTGGATGGAATAATACAAAAAAAAATAAAATAAGACAGTATTTAGCTCATTTTCATATAAGGCTAAGATAAATCTGATTCATTTCTATTCTAGTTGAGATCATATAATAACTAGTATTAATGATCATTATAAATAAGTTTCTTTCTCATTTAGCTTAGGAAACCCCAGCCAGGATTAAATCTTGATTAATTAAACAGAAAATCAAAATCTTAATTCTCTTTCATGTCTTCTCTCTATCCCTGTTTTTATGTCTTTTTTGTGTCTTTCTCTGGGTCTGTCTGTCTGTCTCTCCCTGTCTCTGTCTCTCTCTTTTTTTCTCTCTGTCTCTCTGTTTCCCTTTTTGTCTGTCTCTGTGTGTCTATATCTCTCTCCCTTACTCTCTTTCTGGCTCTGTGTGTCTCTATCTCTCTGTCTCTGAGTCACCTCTCTTTCTATTGGTCTTGCTTTGTGTGTCTGTCTGTCTGTCTTTCTCTGTGTTTCAATATCTGTCTTTCCATCTCTTTCTCTTTCTCTATCTCTATCTCTCAGTTGTTTTCTCCCACTCTTTCTATTTTCATTTTTTCTCTGTGTTATATAAATCCATATGGATGTGCACAACTGAACACATGTATATGTGTGTGTTTGTGTGTGTGTGTGTGTGATTAGATATAGGTATGTCTCTCTCTCTCTCTCTCTCTCTATATATATATATATATATATATATATATATATATATATATAGGAAAAAATACTGCAAGTTGCCAGACAAAAACAATTCAAATATCAAGGAGAAACAGTCAGGATTATCCAAGATCTCAAGATCTGGCAGTTTCTACAATAAAGTATAGGAGGGCTTGGAATATCATATTCTGGAAGACAAAGGACCTAGGGTTATAGGCAAGAATATAACTTCTCAGAGAGACTCAGCATCATTTTTTAGGGAAGGCAATAGAGCTTCAATGAAGTAAGGGGCTTTCAATCATTTCCATTGAAAAAAATAGAACTAAGCAGAAATTTTAATCTACAAACACAGGACTAAAGTGAAGCATAGAAAGGTAAATGAGAAAAAAAACATATATTATTTTAAGGTTAAAGTGTTTACATCATTAGATGGGAAAATTATATCTGTAACTCTTGAGAACTGTTTCTGTGATGGAATAGAGTGCATCACATGGATTAAAAGTGTGCTCATGGATGAACTCTAATGTGATGACACCAAAGAAAAGCATATTAAAGGGTGGGACAATATAATGGGACAATTAGTTCACATGAAAAGGTGCAAAAGACCTATTGCAATTGTCTGAAGCTTGATCTCATCAGTTTTGGCTCTAAGAGGGAATAACTTAATAATTCAGTAAGGTATAGAAATATATCTAACCCTATAAAGAAGAAAAGCAAGAAAGAAGAAAGAAAAGGGAGGGGCAAGATTGAAGGGAGGGAAGAAATATTAGGGGCAAAAATAAGATAAGGGTGGGAAGAGGTGATAGAAGATAAGGTGGGTGGGATGGGCAAAAAAAAAGAACAGGGAGGGATGATAAGAGACAAGCTAATGGGTGTGGTGGGTAAAAAAAACACAAATAAGGAGATGGTAGAAAGAGAGAATGTAAGTATATACAGGAGAGAAAATAGGATGAAAGGAAATACAGAACTGGTAATCATAACTGTGAATGGAATGGGATGAACTCTCTCACAAAATGGGAACCAAATAGTAAAATGGAATAAAAAATTAGAATCTTAAAATATGTTGTTTACAAGAAACACATTGACACCAAAAGTAACACAGAAGAATGGTAAAAGACTGAAACAGAATCTATTATGCTTCATCTGAAGTAAAAAGCTGGAGTAGCAATTCTGATCTCAGATAAAGCAAAAGCAAAAATAAACTTTATTAAAAGAGTACATCCTGATAAAGGGCACCATAAACAATGAAGTAGTAATGATACCAAATGTGTATGCACCAAATGGTGGAGCAGACAAATTCCTAGAGAAAATTTTAAATCAGTTAAACAAAGAAATAGAAAATAAAACTATATTAATGGAAGACCCCAAACTTCTCTTTTCAGAATCAGACAAAACTAATCACAAAATAAACAAGAAAGAAACTAGAATGCTAAAAAAAAAAAAAAAAAAAAAAAAAAAAGAACAAAACAAAAATCTAGATATGATAGACCTCTGGAAGAAATTGAATTAAGACAGAAAAGAATATAACTTTTTTTTTTTTCATCAGTACATGGCACCTACACAATTTATAACCATGTATTAGGGCATAAAAACCTTACAATTAAATGTAGAAAGGTACAAATGGTAAATGCTTCCTTTTCAGACCACCATGCAATAAAAATTATCTGAATACAGAGGCAGGGGAAAACAGACTAAAAGCCAATTAATTGGTACCAATTAATTAGTACCAACTCAATTTTCAGTTCTTTCCCACCCAAAAAGAGCTGCTAGAATACATATTTTTGTTCATGGAGATCCTTTTTCTCTTTTCTGCTTTTATCTCTTTTGCATTATAGATCTAATAGTTGTTTTTGCTAGCTTAGGGGTATATATGTTTGAACATAGTTCCAAATTACTCTACAGAATATCTGAATCAATTCAAAAGCACACCAGCAATGCGTTATTGTTTCATTTTTCCCCATGTTCACTTTACCATTTGTCATTTTTCTTTGCTGTTATATTAGTCAATGTAATAGATGTGTGTTAATACATAGGAATTGTTTTGATTTGCATTTCTCCAATCAATAGTTATTTGGAACATTTTTTCATTTGACAATGAATAGGTCTAATTACTTGCTTTGAAAAATGAAATTTGACTATAATATCCCTGGGAGTATTTATTTTACAATCTCCTTTAGAAGGTGATTCTTTCAATTTTTATTTTATCCTCTGCTCCTAGAATTTATAGGTAGTTTTCTTGACAATTTCTTGAAAAAAGATGGCTAAGTTCTTTTTAATTTTTTTTCATGATTTTCAGTACTCCAATAATTTTTGAGTTATCTGTTATCTCTCTTGGATCTATTTTCCAGGTCAGTTGTTTTTCTAATGAGATATTTCACATTTCTTCAACTTTTTAATCCCTTTGATTTTTGTTTTATTATTACTTGACTTCTCATAAAGTCATTTGTTTCCACTTGTTCAAATCTAATTTGCCCAAGATCATAAATTGATCCCATAATTTACTCTCATATCTGTGGAGAAAGAAGGAATTTGTGGCCAAAGAACAACTATAGAACATTATGAAATGCAAGATAATTTATTTTTATATTTCTCCAATTCAAATTTTAAAAAAAATGTACAGTAGAATTCTCTCTCCTCCCCAATTAAGGCAAATTTACTCTTAAATATTTTTTTTTTCTTTAATAAAGTTTGTGTCTCTTTCCATTTGACCATTTCTGTTTGCTTTCTTAAGACATTATTCACCTCATTAGATTTTTGTACTTCCTTTACCAGTTGGTTTAGTTTATTTTTTTAAGTGTTTTTTAGTATTTGTGAGTGTGTGTATGTATGTATCTCCTTTACTGAGATGTTGATTTGTTTTCATTATTTTCTTGCATCATAATGGTCAAAAAAAGAAAACAAACAAAAATTAAAAATTAAAAATTAAAAAATAAGCAAAAAAAAAACCAAAAAATTAAAAATTAAAAAATAAAAAATAAGCAAAAAAAAATTCAAATTAGGCACTATTAAGTATTAAGTCACCCAGCTGAACTCTTCCAACATTCCTCTCCAAACAACTTTAAAATAATGTTTCAAGTTAAATTTTGGAACAGCAAAACCAATAAAAAATCAGAGTGAGATTTTTTTCTTAACTAAAAAAACTTTAGAGCTAAGCAGTTATAGCCTGAGACATCAGAGTTGAAGACTGTCCAAAGCCCACATCCATACAAGGTGGGCATAGAAAGCAATACAAGGATACTCTCAAGTCTCTCCTGAGAACTTTAGAATTGATTATATAACATGAGGGACAATGGCACAAAACTGTCCATCATGGCATGGACATCAGAGAAAGTGTTGTGCTCTATGAACAAAGCAGAATTGAATTATCTCACAAGAAACACAAGATGCACAAAGTTTAAAAAGCCACTCATATTTGTATAGTATGAATACATATGGCAAAATATTCCAAGTTCATGTTGGTCAGATGAGCCACTCTTGTAGACATTATAGCTTGACTGTAATATAGTGATGTGATGTTAGTCATCTTTGAGAATGAAGAACAACAATCAACTAAGCAGCTGTAATGGGGGCACAGTGGCAGTGGCAGCTTTGAGAGATATCAGTTAGGAGATAATGAGTGGGTCAGACAACTAGTCAGTATGAGTTTAGAGGAGACCATTTACTCTAGGTACTTCTAGTCCTGACTGACAATTCTATTGGTGATATATAGTTCCACATCACAGTTAAAGTCTAGGGAGGAGTGCCTGTGGCCAAGGGACTAAGAGTCCCAGAAAAGAGCAACAACAACATGGAAAACTATTATGAACTGATGCAAAGTGAAATGAGAAGCATTAGGAAATCATGGACACAATAATTGCAATGTTCTAATGATGATTAACTGTGCAGAACTTGGTTAATCTGATCAATACAATGATTCAAAATATTGATCCGAAGGACTCATGATTAAGATAAAGGTATACATCTTTAGAGACAGAACTGATGGATTTTAAGTGAAATTGAAATACAAATTTCTCACTTTATTTTTACTGTTTTTTTTTAATAAAGCTAATATGGAAATATGTTGTGCAAGATTTCCCACACATAATTACTATTATATTGTTGTCTTCTCAGTGGATGCAGGAGGACCTGGAAGGGAAGGAAATAATTTGGAATTCAAATTTAAAAAGAAAAGAATGTTAAAAATAAATGAATAATAAATTAAAATATTAAAAAATAAAGTGTTCAATAAACAATTGCTTCTGACTGAAAGTATTCCTTTCTTTTCTTATACTGTAATCCAGACGTAAGTACAGGTAATGAAATTACCAAATATTATTGAATTTTGTGTCCAATACATTCAAAGGGTTCCCTGTAATAGCTTTCTGACTAATTGCCAAATCCTTTTACCATCTCTTGAGAATTCCTGAAGCTGTTTTGCTTCAGTTTTCGACTTCAAGTCTCATCACTGAATTTATATCCTTATGGATTCATGGTCAGTTTCCAGAGATTTCTTCAGATCTCATAAATTTTCTTAGGCTGGAGAAAATCCTAATCTTTTGTTGGTTCTTCCATTTCAGAATTCTATCTGAGGTAGTTTTTTCAAGTTTTAAGTTTCCAGGATCATTTAAAACAACCAAAAAACAAAACAACCCTTTTACCTCTTTTTAAAAATTCTCTTGTATGAATTCTAATTTTCTAATTGTAATTGTGTACAAGCTGTGTTTTTATTTAAGACTTTGCTTGTAGAAGTTTTGGAGTCTTTATGGATTTCTTTCTTTAGCATTCCAATCAATGTAATTTTTTTTTTTAATGTTAGGATTCTTTTTGTGGTTGCTTATTCTTCCCATCTTCTTCCTTGACCTCAAACATCATGGCAGATTCAGGTTTCTGACCTTCTAGAGAGATGGAACTGTTGCTTTTTCAGGGATATTATGTAATGTTACTCTAGGCTTTCAGAAATAGTTTAGGCTTAGTGACCTTCAAACTATCCATGCTCTCAAAAGTGTTCTGATGCATTGAACATTTGCTTCCTAATCCCCTAGTCTGAGCTCTACAAGTGTCTTCTCACTTCTGTTTAGGTCTGAGCAACAACTGACTACTGCTTAACTATATCAGCCATTAATAACAGCAATCTAGAAAGCTAGTTCTAAAGTACAGAACTACAGGGATACCTTTGACTTATGATTTCTGCCCTGCAGGTTTCATAGTATGTTAGAAGTTGGAAGTGACACTTTGCTATGCTCCTGAGTTTAACATGACATTACTACTATTTACTAAAGATATAAATAGGGATTTTAGAGAATTTTGGGAAAATGTTAATTTTTTTTTCATTATTCATATGCCTCTGTGTGTGTGTGTGTGTGTGTGTGTGTGTGTGTGTGTGTGTGTGTGTGTGTGGTATTAGGTAACACAGCAATAGAGATCTGGGTCTCAATTCAAGACCATTTTAATTCAGATCCATCCCCAGATACTTATGTGATCTTGGGCAAATTCTTAAACTATGTTTACCTAACTTTCCTTGCCTGTAAAATGGAGATAATAAAAGTAATTAGTTCTGAGAAATATTGTAATGATCAAGTGAGATAGTAATTGTAAAGAACTTAGCATATTTTTTTTTTGCAAGGACTATAGGATTGTTAGATATTATTGTTAACGATTACTATGAATTACTAACGAATTACTATGAATTACTATGAGAGATTAAAAATATAAACCTATTTTAAGAAATTAATCCTGTTTTCTGAGGACATTTATTAATTACATTTGTTTCTCTTTGTTTTTATGGTTATTATACTGTTTAGTCATTTCTTCAATCTCCCTGTTTTTCTTCAATATATACCTTGTATTTCCTTTTAATGTTTTGTTGTTGTTCAATGAAGTGACTCTGGCCAATTCCAAAAGACTTATGATGGAGGAGCCATCTACATCCAGAGGACTATAGGGACTAAATGTGGATAACAACATAGTATGTCACCTTTGTTGTTGTTGTTGTTTGCTTACCCAGGTTTTTTTTTTTTTTTTTCTCATTTTTCTTTTGATTTAATTTTTCTTGTGCAGGGTGACAAATGTGTAAATATGTTTAGAAGAATTGCACATGTTTAACTTATTTTGGTTTACTTACTGTAAAAGGGAGGCAGAAGGAGGAAGGAAGGGGGAAAATTTGGAATACAAGGTTTTGCAAGGATTAATGTTGAAAACTATCTTTAAATGTATTTTGAAAAATAACAAAAAAACCCAAAAACTTTGTTGTTTTTGTTTTTGTTTTGCATTATCTGAAATACTTTTTATTATTCTGAGGTGATGAAATGGAGCTAGCCTTAGAAACGTTGTTATAAGTCCCTTAAGACTAGTATTTTTTTTGAGCCCACTATTTTCCAAGTATAAAAAATGCTTTTCAGATTTTTTTTTGAATTTTATCTTCTGTAAGAATATTTAAAATTTAGAAGACAAGTGTGTCAGTAATAGAAGATTAAGAATTGAAAACTGAGAGATCTGATTTGTACATAATATTAAATTAAGAGATAATCATATCCTCCTCCATCTTCTGAAAATGCTCAAACATTTCTAATAGAAATTACTATAGAAATAGTAATTGAAGCAAAGTTTAAAATAAGTCTTTTGAAAATTTAGTGAGTGACTGCTCTCAAGATTCCTATGACTGTATAATTGTATTTCTCCTGAACTTAATTTTAGAATGTACAAAATATTAGTATATTTGCAAAAGACTTATTGACATTTATGAATGTGTTTAGCAGGGGGTAAAAAGAAAACAGAAATAATTAATGATTTAATTAGTGCCATATATATTATTCTCAAGAAAATGAATTTTATTTCTTTTATAATCAATATTTTCTATTCATTAATTCATCAATATCATGAAAAAATAATTATGTATAAAGGATTGTCAGTGTTTCATATGTATTTCATATTTTCTTATAATAGCAATGTTTTAGCCTCTATCCACATATGTAGAAAATTATATCTGCAATTAAAGAAACTGGAAAGGAAATGATAAACCCCTCCAATATGCTTGCTAAGAAAATCCCAAATAGGGTCACAGAAGAATGGAACATGACTGAAACTAAACAAAAACAACAAAAACAAGGAAATAAATTTTTCTAGATAATTGATCATTCATCAACAAAGTAGTATGATCAGATTCCTGTTGTATCTACTTCTATTTTTTTCATTACTGATAATAACTATAATTTATCCTATCATAAAATTTTCATTTTGTGATGAACTGTTCTGTAGCCTCTTTATAACAATGAAATGAAGACTACCTCTTTGAAGTTTAATGTGTGATTGCAAAATGGAAATAGAGAGGAAAAAAGAATAAAAATTAGATTTGAGTCCTTTGAATCTGAATGTGATTTGACTATGCCACGTAAATTAAAAGAAGACAATATAATATTTTTCCCTCTCAATGACAATGAATTAAAGAATGCATAGCTTCATAGTCTATGTTTATATAGTATATCTCTTCTCTCCTCAATAATAAAATAATGTAGCATTTTTAAAAAAGAGAGAAATAAACTTCAAAATGTGTCAGTCTAAAAGTATGAAGAATATAGCTGAGTCCTTTTCTAATAACGTTATAGAATTTAGCCTCAATAGACAAAACAGAATTATACAAATTTTATCATTTTGGATTCATCATACTTTCTATGCAATGTTTTTAAAACTACAGAAAACTGCACTTGAGCAATATTGAAAACAATTTGAATACAGAATCAAAGACTAAGATCCTAAACTAGTAAAGAGAACATGATTAAGAAATGATGTTAAGAGAACTTGGTGAGCAAAAATAAAGTCTTACACTTGATTTGAGATATCAGTAAAAATTATCCCTTCTATTTTCCAGGATAAGCTTGCAATCCTTATCTTTTGCAAAGACCCTATGTCCATTTCATATGCTGTTTCTTCAAAGTCTGACATCACAGCAAATACCTGTAGGCAAAATAATCATTTCTAAAGTAATGGGTAGGGGAAGGAAGTCTCTGGTTGTTGTGCAGTTCACTAACATGGCATCCACATGTGAAAGACATGGAAAACACTAGAGAGCTGGATTTGGGAGAATTATGATAATTTGTGAGAGAAATATATGGGTGTGATTTTATAATTAGTTCCAACTGGCCTGCCATATATGTGACTCAACTTTTTTTCCATTATCACAGATTCAGAATATCTTTGAAAGCATTTGAATCAGCTCTTGATTATCATTTTTCTGTATTTGTATCTGAGGAAGCAAGTTGAGGTGATTTTTTTTTCACAGTTTCCAGTGAAAGAGACATGATATAAGAAAAAAAAGATATGGGGCCTTCTTCTACTGAAACTATATGATCATCCAGAAACAGGCCTGAGGCTTTGGCCTGAGGCTTTGGCTTTGGCTTTTTATTTCTTTTATTTTTAAATCAAGATGCAGAGAAGAGAGTTTTGAACTTGGTAGTTTCAAAATCAGGGAAGAATGAGCTATACATATTTGACAGTACAATGACATTCATTCCCTATGTTTAGATTCTCCTTCTACCTTAGTTTGCCTCCAAAATCAACTATAAGCACACACATGTGTGCACATGCATATGCACGCACATCCACACACACACACACACACACACACACACAAACACACACACACACACACACACACACACACACACACACATACACATATACACACTCAGTTCCCTGAAGCCAACAACAGATTAACAAATCAGGCAGACTCCATTTTCTCTCCTATAATACAACCAAGTGTTCTTTTTTGCTTAGAAAGACAGCAGCAGAGAGCTATAAGGTGTTTTTCTTAGAGTAGACAAAATAGTCTATAGGACTTTTCTTTAATATTCTTTCCAAAACCACTTTTATATATCTCTGAATAAAGTTTCTGAGAGATTAGCCCTACATTACTTGGCTAAGTTGCCTACTTTACCTTGACAGTAAGAAGCAGTCAAAAAAAATTATATTGACCCAACCTGTAAATAGCAGCTAGGATAAAGATGAATTAGTCGATCTAAAAACAACAAGGAGCTCAGCAGAAGCTAAAGATCAAGGCACAATAATCAATGACAAATGAGGCATATGGTAAAAAGACAGGGAATATACTGATTCTTTAGTCAGAGACAAGGGAATGAATCAGTACAAGTCAAAACACATGGTCCAAATCAAAATATTTAGTCAAAAGAATAGAAATCATCCAAATGCCATATGATACAAGAAAATCTTTAAACTGAGTCAATTATTCTTAGCTGGAAAGGGAACATATATAAGGATTTATATAGCAGTGTACTAAGTGCTTTTTACATATATTAAACTATTGGAATTCACAACAACCCTATGAAATAAGTGCCATTTCTATTTCTTTTGGAGAAACTGAGGCTGACAGTGATTAAGTGACTTGCTTTGGTTCACACAGGTGGTAAGTGTCTAAGGCTAGATTTAAACTCAGGTATGTTCAGTCTTCTAACTATTGCATAGGAGTCTTTAGAGAGATGTCAAACAAAGAGACTGGAGTAGGGATTATGAGATCAGAAATCAGGTATATATCTTTTCAAAGAAGGCAGCTTTGGGGAAATCATAAATAATACAATGTTTATTCTTGTACAACAGTTGGAAGGGTGTTCTGTGTACCTAGCACTTAAGATTTAGTTTTGATGAAGAGTCTACGTGTTTTTCTTCTATAAGTAATGCAAGTATCTATATCAAATAAAAAAAAATCTCACTTTTGACCTTGTAATATTATACTGTAATATGAACCTAGATGATTATTTTAATTGATTTGAATGAGATATTACTAGTATCATGGGATTATTAAATATCAAAAACTAACTGATATTTAAAATCAATTTCTTTCTTTTTCTTTCTTTTTTCCCATATTGATTGTGATAACTAAATCTGTGATAAAGTCTCAGCCATAGTGAATAAGATTTAAAGCTATTATTTAGAATAAATTAATTGAATATCCATTTTTAAAAGTAAAAGATGACTTCACCTTTACCTTTTGTCCCACAGCAATAATCTCTATTAGCTGTCTATGTTGACCATATTCAATATTATTTATTTAAACCAAGTTTACCCATCTTTTATTCATATTATGCTCTTAAGCCCATTTTTTTCTGTTAAATGATAACATTTGCATGCTAGAACACTGTCATTTTTAATGCCTCAGTGAATGCCAGTTCAGAGGATTTTCTCAAGTGCTTACATATAGTGAACTGCAAATTTATGAATTATCTTAGAGTTCTCACCAAGGACACACATATATTTGTTCTCACATAGCTTTTCTTACCATATGTATAGAGCTGGGTGTTAATTTTAATAATTCACTGAATATGCTCATCAACATTATGAATTAATGAGGAAAACCATGTCAATGTCACAAATACTTATTCATATCTTCCCTTATAAACTAGTATAGTTCAGGTAACATTGACCTACTAATTTGAGACAGATACTACTGATAATATCTTGAACAACCTGAATTTCCTTGTCCCATGTCCTTGCTGAGACATTTTAAAACTAACGACTAAGAATAATATGTTAAGATTACAAGTTGAAACTTGCTCACTAGAAAAATAAATATATTTCAAGGTCAGGTATAATAATGCATGTTCTTTTTGAGGGGAAAAAACAAACAACCTAAGAATCAAATCATTTAACAATTTGTAGAAAATAATTATTCAAACTTCTTGACCAGAGTATTATGTTGAATAAAAATGAAAATTCCTCAGAACTGTACTAAATAATGGTGCTACTACTGATGTTAATGGTATTGATGAAGATGATATTAATGATGATTTTAAATATCTTGAGAGTATCCTACTTTCTAGTCTATAATGCTTGAGTAAGTTAAGCAAATCAAAGTACAAAAAAGCTTCCCAAATAAGGATATACGTGACATTGTGCATGCTAAGCTGGATTTTTTATTTATATTAATACTTGGGAATTTTTTCTTAAGTGTCATGTTTTGAGTATATTTTGGGAATTCTTTCATTACAATTCTGAATAATTACATTTTAAGTTTTTCATATTCACATGCAGATATGTCATCTCTAATCACAATGTCCACACAGATTATTCCAAACACAAATATTAATGAGTCCATGTTTGCATTTTCCTTTTCTAATAAACCAATGACTATTCCCAATATGTTTAGGCTTCTTAATGGATAACGTGTAGCCTAACATATCCAATTGTTAGTTGTGCAGTTCACCTATCTTTCAATTTTCATTTAGTGCATGTAATTTTTTCCTACATGAAAATTTGTAATAAACAATGTTTCTGATAGATTACTTTAACAGATCAATATTGAATCATATTTTTAAATCATAGCAATAATAAAATTAAATGTTTTTAATATACACACACATATAAACAACTATCAGGTTTTATAGAGATGGCATAATGCCCCATCCGGCCATGTCTTTTTAGCTTTAACACTTTTTGTCCATGACCTCAATAGACAGTCTACTCCATTTGCTGTAAAGCTCCCCTGTTGTAAAAAATATATATTTTGTGGAAACAAATGCAAGATATGGACTTTCTGTTTGTTATCCTTTGTTTTATGTGACAATTTCATCTTCTTTCATGATAACAGAACTCCATCATGATTTAATCATACAATTATCCATATACCAGTCTTCTTATATCCATTAAATGTGTTTTGATTACCTTTTGGATGATCTGCTTTTTATTTTATTTTTTATATTACCATGTGATAGCCATCATACCCATATGGTCACTAGTGACATGAAGATCTTTAAAACTATGCTTCTCTATTCAAAATCAATTGATGATTCTATTGTAGTATATGTTTAAGATCTAGATAGTGAATGGTTAATTCAGTGACCCTCATCATTCTGCCTACCTTCTTTCCTTCTCTTATTTGATATGATTTTTCAAATAGGAGAAAGAACCTACAGAACAAAAATGAAGAGAGAATTAGTTCACTTAGATGGGGAGGTTCCCTAGAGACTCGATAGGATAGAAAAATGTAGTTGTAAAGTCTGAGTGGGAGAATTCAAATATTTATTAATAATGTGATGGGGTGGGGCAGCTAGGCTACACAATGGATAGAGCACCAGCCCTGAAGTCAGGGGGAGCTGAACTCAAATCTGGCCTCAGAGACTTAATATTTCCTAGCTGTGTGGTCCTGAGCAAGTCATTTAAACCCAAATACTTCAATTACAAGAACAACAACAATGAAAATGTGATGGGGACTGAGAAAAGAGAGCACTAAGTTTGGAGTCAGCAAGCCTGTTGCAGCTGATTTCCTAAGAACAAAAATCTTTTTAAAAATAGATTTTTTTTATTGATTTCTTTTGTTTTTATATTGCCTCCTGTATAACAATTGAACCAAACTTATGTGGTTTGAAATGATTTTAGGGACAAGTAAAAAAGCAGAAAGCATAACCCAAGTATAATGATTATCAACAACAAGGATTGACAATTTAACTCTAGTTTGTCACTGATAAGTATCATCATCATCATCATCACCATCATGACCACCATTTTCAACATCATTTCTTTTTGACTCAGTATAATGTTAATGCAAAGATTCTTAATATTTTTATGTCATGAATCCTTTTGACTGGTGAATCCTTTCTTAACATAATGATTTTGAATGCACAAAATAAAATATATGCAGTTACAAAGGAAACCAATTACATTGAAACAGTTTATCCATTAACTAACTTATTTTCATGTATCTATGTTTTCTTTGTGTATATGTGTATATATTTATCTATCACTATAGATAGAAGAATACATCTAGTTATAAGTGTATCTTTTTATACAATTCACAGACTCTTCAAGTTAAAAATCCTTTGATTAGGGCTTTGATCTACAAGAATTATATTTATTATAAGAAAACATCATTGATTATTATATCTAATAAATATAATTGAATATATTTCATCTTTTAAATTTTGCTTTAACACTTTGTGATGCAAGGATTTGAAGCTTGGTTTATAGGTTTGGTTTATTGATTTACATGATTAATTATCACAATAGAAAAAAATATTGAAAGAGTAGTATAGATCCAAATAGAAGAAGAGTATGATGTTATTGTTTTCTTAGCAAACTGTGATGTTATTTTCAATCCCATTCAGCAATTATTCAAAGAGTAGGGTTTTTTTTTGTTTGTTTGTTTGTTTTTTTGGTTACTGAAATGTTCCTAGAAATTTTCAACCTTCCCTGATTTCAATCAATTGTTTTAGCAAACTAATCTAAAGGTATTACTTTTTTTAAAATTTTTAACAAATGGGTTCATAACACAGAGAAACTATTTGGGGAAAAAGAAAAACACTTAAATAAACTGGAAAGGTCTATGTCCAAGTATGTTAAATGGACAGACACATTATATATACATATATATATATATATATATATATATATATATATATATATATATATATATATATATATGTACTTATTTTTTGCTTAACAAAAACTATTTCATTTATCATTACAGAAACTCTGGGAGGGAAGGAAAAGAGAAGAGAATGAAAAACTGTATAGCATCTACTATGCACCAGGCATTTTGTCAAGAATTTTTTCCTTTTACAAATATCTCCTTTGATACTTGCAATAAGACTGGAAAATGGGTTTTGTTATTATCCTCATTTTACAGTTTTGGGAAACTGAAGCAAATATAATTTAAATAACTTGACCAGGGTCACATAGCTATTAAATGTATGAGGGAAGTTTTGAAGTCAAGTTTCCCCACTCCTGGCTCTGTGCTCTTTGTGATGAACCATCAGTTATTATCTTCATTTTATAGATAGAGGAGCTAAGGCACAGCAACTGTAATAGACTGAGGCAGAATTTGAACTCAATCTGGCTCTCCAAGTTTGCCACTTTATGGACTAGTTATTCAATTAGGATTTTACTACCCATTCATTTTTAACAAATATAATAATAACAGTCAATTTTTGCTGTCAACTTTTGCAGACAATATATTTAATGCTTAACAAATTTTAAAGTATTATATAAAGTTTGGCTACTATTAACTCATCCTACACTTACCCCTCATCCCTCTCTTATTTTGACATATGAGAAACTTAAGGCTTTAGGTAAGTGACCTGCTCCATGAGTAGTGACCAAAATTTGTGATATTTTAACATGACAGACACATGATTTAAAAAAAAAAATTACTATGCCTTCAGCAACCTAGAGGGTAAAGGGTAAATATCTAGAAAGACAGGTTGGTCAATAGTATACAATGCTGCAAAAAAAAGTCAAGAATGAGGGAAAAGACTTAGAAAAATGCCAAGAATTGACAAGTGATCCTTCATGATAATTGAAGAAAATATTATCTGCTAAATGAGGAATCAAGGATAACAAAAAGGTTGAGAACCTGGAATAATAGAACAATAATGCTATAATTGAAAATAAGGATCTTCAGAAGTAGGACAACTATGGGGGTAGAAATAATGTCATATGTGATGTAAATTGCAAGCATCTACCTTATTTACTCCTTCTATTAAACTAAAATAATAAATAGGGACTATTTGGGTCTTATTCACCAATCATTGATCCATAGTAGAAAACCTGCCCACTGAAGAGTGCTGGGGACTTGTGTTTAGGCATTCTGGAAAGAAGGTATAATACAGAATTTGCCTACTCAGCTGTTAGGTTCTTACTAAGTGCTAAGTCGGTACTTAACAATTCTCTAGTTCCCGTCTTTAAGGGGAGTTTTACCCCTTTGAACTTCTCTGGGAGGAGATCTGCTGTCTCAACTCAATCTCTCGGACAGATTCTTCTTCCTGTAGAGAGCTGCCAAATCTGACCTAGAGTAGAGACTCTTCCTTCTCCAGATTGCCACCCTTTTTATCCTCCCAGAGAATGGGCCCCACTTTGGGCGCCAAACTCAGCTGTTTGGCATTTTCCCAGGCAGCAGTTAGTTTACAACTGCTTTGAGGCACAAAACCCCAGCAGAGCAGGCCAGAAGTGAGAAGTATTAAACTGTAATTAGTAAAGGGTAATTTCTCTATGCTCTAATAACAGACTCATCTGCCAGTTAGATGATAAAGTTAGGGGATTTTAAAGAGTTCAAGAGACTGCCTGACCTCATTATTTAAAAGGAAGAAATCATTGCACTTTGAAATAAAGAAATTGTTAGTATTAATGAAAAAGTGGAAATCTATCACTCCACTACAAATGCTTAATTTTTAAGATTCCAGAGCTAAATTCCTGAGATTTTATGGGGTAACTTTTCTCTAATGATTTTCTAGGTATTCTTGTTAAGCCTAGATTCATACAGACAGTTGTGTGGGATCTCTATCTTTTGTGGAATATTGAAAAAGATCTATGTTCTCTGCCTTTTCCTGGAAACTTCTCAGGGATCACATTAACTCAATCCAGGGCCCTAGCATCTGAAAAAGACAGATGTCTTTGCCTTAAGATCTTTTGAGAACTTTGTAGAAGGGTTTGAAAAAGGAAACTCAGAAATTGTTTGCCAAAAATTTCTTCAAGATAGATTTAACAAAATGGGAAAACTATATAACTCCTTACAAAATAAATTTGATGAAATGGAAAAAAAAAAAAAAAAAAAAAAAAACCTCACTGAAAAATAAAATTTGTGAATGGAAAAAAAAAATCCAACAAACAAAATAATCCATTTAAAAGTTCAACAGTGGGTGAGGAAGCAGCTAGATGGTGCAGTGGATAAACTGCTGGCCCTGAAGTCAGGATGATCTGAATTCAAATCTGATCTCAGACACTTAACACTGTGTGACTGTGTTTGCCTAAGCAAAGAAAATAAAAGTTCAATTAGCCAAATGCAAAATGAGATAAAAAAGCTAACTGAATAAAATAATTCAATAAAACTTAAAATTGAACAAATGCAAGTGAATGATTCAATGAGTCATTAAGAATCAGAATAGGGGGCGGAGCCAAGATGGTTGAGAAGCTAGACGGAAAATTCTAAGCCCTCTAATTCCTTTTCTACCAAGTATTTAATTCAGCCTCAAGAACAGCGCTTGACTGGTAAAACCCACAAAGATTGGAAATACAAAACCTTACCAGCAGAAGAAAATCTGGAATATCACCAGAAAAGGTTTGACCTGAGGTGGCAGGAGCAGACCTACTCAGAGCAGGGAGAGAAACAGGAGTGGGGCGGCATCTGGGGTTGGAAGATTTACACAGAGCTCTCTGCCATAGCCTGACTGCTTTGCTTTGGTGGCGGAGGAGGGGAACATCAGAGAAGTTGGAGCCTGGAGTGGTGGGTACTCTGAGGGATGCCAAAGCTGGAGAGGCTCTGGCTGCACCCACCTAGGACCGGAAGTGATCTAGCACAGACCATAACACATCTCTTTGTGGCATTCGGCAGCAAAGGGCTCATGGTGGGTGGTAGTCACACACAGCAGGGGCACAGCCCGGGGCAGCCTCTCATCTGTATAGTGAGGGGCTCGCTGGGGATTGTGGAATTTCCCCAGCCCGACTGCACTCCTCCAGGCAGGGACACTTCCAGTGCAGTGAGGGACAGGATGACTGTGAATACTCAAAGCTGGCATTTATGGGGGGGGGGCAGTGATACCTTTTCTCTTTAACCACTAACCCCAAGACAGTCACTAATCCTCACAGCGGGCCTCCTGGCAGGCATTTACACAGCCCTTGATACCCAGGCACAATCACTTCCCCGTGGAGCTCTTCCCAGAGCCCTCCCACAGCTCAGCTATTCCTTGAAGCCCATTGGGAGGGCAAATACTATCTTTAAACCCATCCTTGCCCTGCAGAGGAAGCAGGTAATCTCCTTACTCTGAGGGCAGACCCTGAAGGCTTCAAAAAAATGAGCAAAAAAAATGAAGAAAACGATTAAAAGCTTCTAAGCAAAAAAAGAGTTGGTTTCCAACCCTACAGAGGCTAATAGCAGACAGCCTCCAGACAATACCCCAAATAACACTCTACTAGAAGAAACTATTAAAAATCTGAAGAGAGAATTAGAAAAAAAATGGGGAAAGGAAAGAGAAGCTATGCTAGAGAATAACAATGTCCTGAAATGTGAGTTAGAAAAGGTAAACAACTTTCTGAAATGTGAATTGGAAAAGGTAAAGAATTCATAGGAAGTATAGGGAAACAAAATTAAGGAGTTGGAAAAGGAAAAGAAATCACAGGAAAGTAGGATCTGTGATTTGGAAAAAATAAAGAATTCCCAAGAAAGTAGCATTTGTGAATTGGAAAAAGAAAATAACTCACTAAAAACAAATTTAGTGAAATGGAAAAAAATTCCACAGAGCAAAACAACTCATTTAAAAACTCAATTGGACACATACAAAAAGAAGTAAAAAAAGCTAATGAAGAAAATAACTCATTAAAAATCTGAACTGAATAAATAGAAATGAATGATTCACTGAGACACCAAGCAAAGCCAAAAAAATGAAAATTTGGAGGAAAATGTCAGCTATCTACTTGACAAAATGACAGACCTGGGAAATAGATCTAGGAGAGATAATCTGAGGATTATTGGACTTCCAGAAAAAATATGCTGAAAAAAAGAGCCTAGCTACTATTTTACAGGAAATCATCAAAGAGAACTGCCCAGAGGTAACAGAACCAGAAGGGAAAATAGACATTAAAAGAATTCATTGAACACTTTCTGAAAAAGACCCTAAAAACAAAACAAAACAAAAACAAAAACAAAAAAAAAAAAAAACCTCAGAATATTCTGGCCAAATTTCAGAACTATCAGACTAGGGAAAAAATATTAGAAGCAGCCAGGAAAAAATAATTCAAATATCTCAGTGCCACAATAAGGATCACTCAAGATCTGGCTGCCTATACATTAAAGGATCGAAGGGCCTGGAATCTGATATTCAGAAAGGCAAAAGAACTTGGGATGCATCTGAGAATAAACTACCCAGCTAAGTTGAGCATTTTCTTCCATGGAAGATGGACATTTAATGAAATAGATTAATTCCATATGTTTCTAAGGAAAAAACCAGATCTAAACAAAAAATTTGATCTCCAATCATAGGACTCAAGAGAAGCAGAAAAAGGTTAAAGGAACTCTTGAAAACTGTATTTTTGTTGTGGTTATACATTAAGACTACATGTATAATTTGATTTTAAGGATATAACAAAAAAAGGGGAAAGTAGAAATGGAAAGGGGGTAGTGTCAGAAAAAGGGGAAAGGGGAAATAAAAAGAGGGAAACTACATCCCACAAAGAGGCAAAGAAAACCTATCATATCTGAGGGAAGTTAGAGAGGGGGAGGAATTGGCTCAAAGAGAAAATAATTGACATATTAGTTTTACAGAAAATTCTTTCTCACCTCATTAAAAAGAGGGAGAGGAAAAGGGAAAAGGGAAAGAGCAATAAGGAAAGGGAACAAGAAAGGGAAAGGGATTTAAAGGGAGAAGAGAGGGATACTAAAGAGGGAGGGCTGCGTGATACAAGTGGGGCTCATAAGTTTAATACTTGGGAAAGGGTTCAGAGGGGGCAAGGGACAAATAATCTGGGGGTATTATGATGAGAGAAAATACAGAATTAGTAATTTTAACTGTCAATGTGAATGGGATGAACTCTCCCATTAAGCAGAGAGGGATAGCACACTAGATCAAAATTCACAAACCTACAATATGTTGTTTACAGGAAACACATTTAAAGCAGGGAGATACATACAGAGTAAAGATAAAAGGCTAGAGCAGGATCTATTATGCTTCAAGTGAAGTAAAAAAAGCAGGGGTAGCCATCTTTATCTCAGATGAAGCAAAAGCAAAAATTGATCTAATCAAAAGAGATAAGGAAGGAAACTATATCTTGCTATAGGGTAGCATAGACAATGAAGCAATTTCAATACTAAATATATATGCACCAAGTGCTATAGCATCTAATTTCCTAAAGGAGAAGTTAAGAGAGTTGCAAGAAGAAATAGACAACAAAAGTATAATAGTGAGAGATTTCAACCTTTTACTCTCAGAATTAGATAAATCAAACCAGACAGCAAATAAGAAAGAAATTAAAGAGGCAAATTGAATATTATATATATATTTGTGGGATACAGCTAAAGTGGTAACAAGGGGAAATTTTATATCTTTGGAGGCTTACTTGAAAAAAATAGAGAAAGAGAAGATCAATGAATTGGGCTTGCAACTTAAAAAGCTAGAAAAAGACCAAATTAAAAACCCCCAATCAAATACTAAATTTGAAATTCTAAAATTAAGAGAAGAAATTAATAACATTGAAAGTAAAAATACTATTGAACTAATAAATTAAACTTTTATGAAAAAAAAACAATAAAATAGATAAACCTTTGGTAAATCTGATTAGAAAAAGGAGAGAGGAAAATCAAATTGTTAGTCTTAAAAATGAAAACAGGGAACTGTCCACCAATGAGGAGGAAATTGGAGAAATAATGAGTTACTTTGCTCAACTTTATGCCAATAAATTTGATAACTTAAGTGAAATGGATGACTTCCTCCAAAAATATAGGCTTCCCAGATCAACAGAGGAGGAGGTAAATTGCTTAAATAGTCCCATTTCAGAAAAAGAAATAGAGCAAGCTATTAATCAACTCCCTAGGAAAAAATCTCCAGGACTAGATGGATTCACAGGTGAATTCTACCAAACATTCAAAGAACAATTAGCTCCAATGTTATATAAACAATTTGAAATAATAGGGAATGAAGGAGTCCTATCAAATTCCTTTTATGACTATTTCCATGTTATATATATATATATATATATATATATATATATATATATATATATATATATATATATATACACGTGTGTGTATGTGTGTGTGTGTGTGTGTGTGTATGTGTATGTGTGTATTTATGGCTATTTCTCTAAGTACAAATCTGTTGTCCTGCTGAGTTACAGCAAAACTTTTAGGAATTTGGAGTGTGCATATTATATGAAATGAATCCAACATTTTAGAGAAAGCACATAAAAATATCACTCATTGATATGTGAGATAGTACATACATCAGAGAACTTCCTGCAAAATAGCAGCATATACAAAATGTCCAATTGATCTAGAATCTCTATTGGGAACATCTTTGTCTCTTGTCAAAAGCAGGTTTTTTTTTTTTTTGGTTTTTTTTTTTTTTTGTTTTTTCCCCTGAACCTTAGATTAATCCAAGGTAAATCCTACCTGTCTTTAAGTCCTGTCATCTTCCCTCCTAAACCTCCATGCTTATTAAAAAAGTTCAAGGAAGACAATAGCTAATCTTTGTGAATATAGTAATGCCACTGCTGTACTATAAGCAAGGACATAGTCACATATTTGCTCCTTGAATGTTGCTTTTAATCACACATATTTCATTTATGTCTTTGAATGTTTTCTTCCGCTTCTGTTTATTGCATCTTGTTTGGTTAAGATTTGTGTATTTCATGTGATTCTTCTAATCATATATATTATAGCTGTAAACAAGGGATCCTGGATAAATTATATATAATTTCATGGAAGAATAAATTTTCATTTTTATTTTTCTAATCTTACCTTGAAATTTAATATCACTTTTGATTATTTTAAATTCAATTTTTAAAAAAAGTCATTCTAAAAATAGATCCAAAGGAGAAAGGGTCCATCTTCTTCATAATCATCAGGAATGTTATCTGCCCCAACTGACAGATAGGCATGGGAACCCTGGAAAGGATAACACTTTTCTATATTACTGGTCCTGTTTTCAGTCCAGCCCTCATAACTATCACTAGGAGAGAAACTTTTGTGGAAGAATTAAACATCCCAATCAGCTGTGAATCAATTGACTCATACAAAGTAGGCAAATAAGGCTAGGTGAAGCAGTAACATCTCCCTGTGGGAAAGAAAATATGCAGCATATTCTAAACAAGTAAAACTACTACCACTTTGACCACCATCTGCTCTGAGATCTTGATGGATAGAGCACAGGGACCCTGATCCTACAACCCTCAGGAATAGCATTGTTTCCAACTCAATGACCTCAGCACTCACCTTGGGAAACATCCCCCTTTTGAGTTGTAATTTGACAATTGCTATCAAAGGTATGCTTACTGATGTCCCTGAAAGGAAAGTTCTTGCCCCCAAAGTCCTTGACATTGTTAAATAGTTCAAAAGCAGAAAATGATATGCTTGTATTTGTGGATACAACATTAAAGAAGCATTAACAAGTTTTGACACAATACCCTAAGGACCATAGAACCTTTCCATCTTGCAGCTATAACCTTCTTTATGTGTTACAAATTTTGCATTAGAACTGTGCCTGTGAAGAACTGCAAGAACAGGGAATATCTTGCTTTTGTATTTATATCACCAGTGTTCAACACAGTATTTTGCATATAGTAAATGATTAATAAAAAGTTTATTTATTCATAGTATTCATCAGACTGCTATAAAAGTGCATGGTACCAAAAAAAAAGTGTTAGCCTCTCTTCTAAAGCTGGAATTAATCAGCTAGAAATTATCTGAATAAAGTTCAATTTAAAGCATATATTAAATTCCCCCCCATGGGTTAAGTGATAGCAATAAGTGATAACAAAAGATTGTAAAACTTGCCAGAAGTCAAATTGATAGCAAATGTGAAATCAGACCTTCTTCTAGGTTCTGCCTGCTTTCAAAAAGTATGTTACCCCATGCTATGTCTTGATTTTAAGACAATGATGAAATAAAAAGGGCTCAATCTGCCTAAGAAGTTTCAGATTTAGGTTTAGCAGGGTAATGGATAACATTATTTTGGGAATGGAAGATATTCTAATTGCACTTTTATTCAAACTATAGACCACACTTAACTGATGACCTATAAAGCTAGAACTGAAAGTTAATTATATTTTTCAGAATTTATATTGTAATCATGTTGCACCATGACTTCCGGGTACAACTATCCCACTCTGAGAAGTAGATCTTTAGCTGTTCTGTAGCAATTGGAGAATCTTTTTTCTCTCCCTCTATCTTTCTGGACAATGAAATTGTATAGAGTATGTTTGACCCAACAGGAATTTTGAGGGAGACAAAGAAATTGAGAATGAAGAGAAAATAAGGACATTCTTCAATTTTTTTTCTAACTTTTTAACCTCCCCACTCTCTATGTATTACAACTTTGTCATTTTTCAATTTATATTTCCCTGAAGATATTATTCACTCCATCATTTATCCTATCTTCCTTCTCCTCATTTGCTATGTAAATTAACCTGCTCTTGGTTTTCAGGTCCCTCTCCATTGCCTTTTTAGTGTTGGCAATTTTTAATTCTTCAGTTAAATTTGAAGTGTTGATTAATAACTCGTTATATTTCTTTTTTCTAAAATGGTACTATTTAAATAATTTATTTCTTCTGTTAACCTGAGCAATCTCTAATTTTCAAAATATTCCTCCATTTCATTTAGATTATCAAATTTATTGACATATAGTTGGGCCAAATAACTCTCAATTATTGCTCTAATTTCCTCTTCATTGGTGAAAAGTTCTTCCTTTTCATTTTTGACATTTCTAATTTCTAATCAAATTACCTAAAGGTTTACCTATTTTGTTTTTTTTTTCTTTTTTCATAAAATCAGCTCTTAGGTTTATTTATTAGTTCAATAGTGTTCTAATTTTCATTTTTATTAATCTCCACTTTTATTTTGAGAATTTTAAGTTTGGTATTTAATTGAGTTTTTAATTTGTTCTTTTGCTAGCTTTTTAGTTATAAGCCCAATTCATTGATCTTCTCTTTCTCTATTTTATGCAAGTAATCATTTAGGGATATAAAATTTCCCCTTGTAACTATTTTGGCTGCATCCATCCCACAATTGTTAGCATGTTGTCTCATTGTCATTTTCTTGGATGAAGTTTTCATTGTATCTATGATTTGTTATTTCACCCATTCATTCTTTAGGATTAGATTAATTTTTGGTCTATTTTCTCCTGGCCTTATTTTGCATGTGATTTTTATTCCTCCTGACCTGAAAAAAAAATGCAGTTCCTATTTTTGCCTTTCAGCATATGATGTTGAGGCTTGGTCAATTTTTGTATAGGTTGTATGAACCACCAAGAAAATAGTAAACTTCTTTTTGCTTACATTCAATTTTCTCCAAAGGTCTATCATACCTAAGTTTTCTAATATTCTGTTTAACTCCTTAACTTCTTTCTTATTTATTTTGTGGTTTCATTTATATAGTTCTGAGAGAGAAAAGTTGATATCCCTCACTAGTGTAGCTTTGCTGTCTATTTATTCTTGCATCTTTTTTTTTTTAATTTTTCTAGGAATTTGGATGCTATACGACTTTATGCATAAATGTTTTGTATTTCATTATGTATTATTACTCTTTAGAAAAATATAGTTTCCTTCTTTATCTCTTTTAATTATATTTTCCTTTGCTTTCCTTGATCTGAGATCAGGATCAATAGCCCTGCTTTTTTTACTTCACCTGAAGTATAATGGATTCTGTTCCAGCCCTTTAACTTCATCCTATGTATTGCTCTGCTTTAAATGTATTTCTTATAAACAATATATTGTTCCATTCTGATTTTTAATCCAATTTACTGTCCATTTCTATTTTATGAGAAAGTTCATCCCATACACGTTCAAAGATAAAATAATTAATTCTGTATTTTCTGCCATCTTATTTACCTTGTTATACTTTTCTCTTTGCCTGTTTCCTCCTCTGCAGTATTTTGTTTTTGATAACCACCTCCAGCAAATAGGCCTTCCCCTTTAGAACCCTTCCCACTTTTTTACACCTTTCCCCTATTTTTTCTATTACTTTTCCCTTCTGTTTCCACTTCTATTAGTCCTTCCTTTCTATTCCCCCTTCAACTCCCATTTCCCTATAAGGTGAGACAAGTTTCTCTGTGATAGTTTCTCTTTGAGTCAAATCTGATGATAATAAGATTCACAAAATGCTCATCCCCCTCCTTTCTTTCCCTCAATTATAACAAGCATTCTTTGCTCCTATGGGAGATGTCATTTCCCTTATTTTACCTCCTTTTTCATTTTTTCCCTAGTACAATCTCCTTTTCACCTCTAGTTTCTTTTTCATATTATCATAACAAATTAAATTATACCTGCACTCTCTATGTATACCCATAACAGAAATATAGTTCTCAAGAGTCCTTTTCTCTTTATCTTTTTATGCTTTTCTTAAATTCTGTGTTTGGAGATCAAAATTTTTGTTCAGTTCTAGTCTTTTCATTAGAAATAGATGAAATTTACCTATATCATTGAATTCCATGTTCCTCCCTGAAAGATAATGCTCATTTAAAAGTTTTTGTACAAACCAAATAAATGCAGACAAGGTGAGAAACATTTTTTACAATCAAAGGTTCTGATAAAGGCCTCATTTCCAAAATATATAGAGAATTGGGTCTAATTTATAAGAAATCAAGCTGTTCTCCAATTGATAAATGGTCAAGGGATAAGGACAGACAATTCCCAGATGAAGAAATTGAAACTATTTCCAGCCATATGAAAAGATGCTCCAAGTCATTATTAATCAGAGAAATGCAAATTAAGACAACTCTGAGATACCACTACATACCTGTCAGATTAACTAGAATGACAGGGAAAGATAATGCAGAAGGTTGGTGGGGATGTGGAAAAACAGGGACACTGATAGATTGTTGGTGGAATTGTGAATACATCCAGCCATTCTGGAGAGCAATATGGAACTATGCTCAAAAAGTTGTCAAACTGTGCATACCCTTTGATCAGCAGTGTTACTATTGGGCTTATATCTCAAAGAGATTTTAAAGAAGGGAAAGAGACCTGTATATGCAAGAATGTTTGTGGCAGTCCTCTTTGTAGTGTCCAGAAACTGGAAATTGAGTGGATGCCCATCAATTGGAAAATGGCTGAATAAATTCTGGTATGTAAATATTATGGAATATTATTGTTCTGTAAGAAATGACCAGCAAGATGTTTTCAGAAGGGCCTAGAGGGTCTTACATGAACTGATGCTGAGTGAAATGAGCAGAATCAGGAGATCATTACATATTTCAGCAATAATACTATAATATGATCAATTCTTATGGATGTGGCCCTCTTCCACAGTAGGACAAACCAAATCAATTCCAATAGACCAGTAATGAACTGAACTAGTTACACCCAGCAAAACAATTCTCAGGGATGACTATGAACCACTACATAGAATTCCCAATCTCTCTATTTTTTGTCTGCATGAATTTTTGATTCCTTCACGGGCTAATTGTACACTATTTCTAATTCCGATTCTTTTTGTACAGCAAAAAACTGTATGGACATATATACATATATTGTATTTGACTTATAGTTAACATATTTAACATGTATTGATCAACCCGCCATCTGGGGGAGAAGGTGGGGGGAAGGAAGGGAAAAGTTGAAACAAGAGATTTTGCAACTGTTAATGCTAAAAAATTACCCATGCATATACCTTGTAAATAAAAAGCTATTAAAAAAATTAGAATTGGGCAAGCAGAAGCCAATAACCTATGAGAGACCAAGAAATAATAAAAATATAAATAATAAATTGCTGGAACTCTGTCTTCCCAGAAATCAGCCAGAGTCAGGATCACCAAACTTCTTTATTCTTGATCTTTTACAGTCAAGGTCAGAGGATTAGATCTAGCAATCTCCACACACACTTTCCTACCTCAAACGCCAAGAGATAGTGTTCCCAATTTCCTCTTTCTTCTCCTACTCCCCCCACACACGTCACTTCCCCCTCTTCAATCCCACATATACTTCTAAACATTTTACCCACTTTTGTGCACAGTATAAGATTTCACATACCATTGGCATACCTTTGAATCCCAAGGTCAGGCAAAAGTAGAGAGAAGAAACAGAGATATTAAGACACTCCTCCAAAAACAAAAGAAAGGGGGAACCATGGGTAACCCTAGAGAACTTCTAAATTTAGTCTCTATACAATTAATTTTTTAATTTTTGAAAAAGATGCACTGGCTCTGGCAGGCAGGTTTTATAACCCATCAGAAGGACAGTGTCCAATGCAAGCAGCTCCACAGTCTTTATATAATTGCCAGTTGATGTGGAGAGACACAGAAAGTGGTGAATGGAAGGGACCAGTTAGGTTAACTGATTGAGGGAGAGGGTTTGATTGTATCTCCACAGATGGAGAAGGAATCAGATGGGTGCCAATGAGCCTTATTTGCCTTGTCCTCCCTCAAACACCACAAGAGTGTTCCCAATTTCCTCTCCCTCCTCCTACTCCTCCCACATGTGTCACTTCCCCCTCTTTGTCCCACCAATCAAGTCAGCACAGAACAGCTGGGGAGGTTCAACCTTCAAACAAGTTAATAGAAAACTGTCCAATTGGCAATTAGTCTCACATGCTCCATTATCCAAATGCATTTGCTCAGTTCTAGCCGTTAACAATAAAAAATGTTTATTTATTTATTACATATTATTTATGTATTCATCTTAACTTTATTTATTTATTTATTTTTGTAAATATGTATTTATTATATTATTTATATAATTTATTTATATAATATTATTTATATTGATATATATTTATATATTAGGTTATATATAATATATTTATTTAATAAGTATAAATTTATTAATATATTAATATTTATTTATTTATCACACAATAATAAATAATGAAATTAGATAAATAGATAAATAATGAATAAATAATTAAAAAATGAAGAATGAAGAAATAGAACAGAATGCAAAACATAAGAAAGACTATAGATCTCAGAACAAATCAAGAAAAAATATAGGAATAATTAGACTATCTAAAAGTTGTGATCTAAAAAAGGACGTTGACACAATAATGCAAGAAATAATCCAAGAAAATTGTCCTTGAATGAGTAAAATAATATTGAGCAAGAAAAAATGGATATTCAATGAATTTGCAAAATTTCCTGACTTTCTATGAATCAACTGACCTTAATAAAAGTTGAACATATAATAGCCAATATCAAAGATCAATTACAAGGAATTGAATATGGACTTATTGTTTATTTTTTTATATGAAAAAAGAATACCATATGTTTCAGATTGATAGCAACAAAAGTACATCTTAAAAGAAAGATTAAGGCAGAGTTTTAGATAAAAATTATAATCATGTCATTAAATGGGGTACAGAGGAAGAATGAGACACAAAAGCATTAGAGGAGGAAAGAGGGCTTGTAGTTCGGAAAATCTACTCATCTCCTGAACGGGTTAAATAGACAATATGACCGTGCATACCATGAAGGATATAGCACTTTCTAAAATCCAAAAAGAAATAAGGTGGTAGAATAAGCATACTAGGAAGCAAAAGGTGTGAGAAGAAGACAAGGATCCATGGGTGGAGTAAGGTTAAGTAATTGCAAAGCAAGTTAGGAATAGAATTAAAATAAAAAGTCATCAGAGAATAGAAAGAAGTTTGTGCATGTGTGTATGTGTGTATATGTGATTGTGGATGTATATATCTACATATTCATAAATAAATATATACTTTTTTTAACAATAGCCTACTTTGGTGTGGTGGGGGATAAAAGGAGGAAAAAGAATTAAATTAAGAATATGTCCAGCAGAGAACAAAGAACAATTTACCAGGAAGTAAAGAAAAGTTGGACACTCATAAATACAATTTTTTTTTGTACTAATATAAGTACATTCTTGATCTGGTAATTTATTGTTACATATTTTGAACATTCCCAGAGGTTCTGCTGAGGACATGAAAATGTTCTATTTCTTTTCTGTTTTTAAAATAAAACAAATAAAAAATATCCATTTGATCCATCATTCTGTATCTTTGAAAGGTCAGTATTTCAGAACTTCTTACAATTTACATAATTCACCAATGTGATTAAAAAAAGACAAATACCACTCTAAGTCATTATAATGATAATGCTGAACAGCAGAGGGCCATCGATGATTTCCTGGCATCTCCCAATAGTACTTTTCCTCCAAGGTGACACCACAGTCATTGAATTTAATGTAATCATTATCTAAATCTGTGCCCAATCATGTTCATAACAGTATAGAGGTTTTAGTATATACAATATAATATAAGAGATACAATATAAGAGATTTTCAAGTAGTTTAGTAAAATATCCATTATATGAATTCTTGAGCTTTATTCTGAACAATTAATTGAACAATTAATAACAACAAAAACAACAGCAAAGCACTTCATACATGTTATTTCATTTCATCCTTGTATCCATGGAATATAGGTGTCATTTAATAGTTTATGTCTAATATCACTATCACAACCTAAAGTACTGTATTCTCAGGTTCTATTATCCAAATGCCAATCATATTCAATCTAGTTTTGCTTCTAAGATAGATCACATTCAGGATTGCATGGCTGCAGACATGTTTATGATCATATTTTTGAAGTTGAATACTGCACTTTCACTTTGCAAACTTGTATAAATAAATGAACATACTTTGAATTTTCTGGAAATGGCCAAAGCTGATTTACTATATCCAATCAATGGCTTTGACTTTGGTCATAAGAAATCATTATCTTCTAAATGCAGTGAGAATTAAATTCTATTGAATAAATTTATTAATCTTCATATCCATATAACAGAGATTTTTTCTGAAATCTAATCAGCAGCAATAGTCAATTTAGGAATTTCATATTAAGAATTTCCTACTAAGTAATTAATCAAATAACAATGTATTGATCAAACTCATCTCTTTAGATGATAAAATTATAATATATATTAAATATAATTTTAAGGAAAATATCATTTGATCTTTCATTTATTTTTTATTAAAATAATTAAACTGTGAAATCACTGATATTATTGTATATTATTTGTTTCTCTAATCATGACTTACAATTTACATTTATTTAAACTTTGCAATATTTTCTATTTATTAATTTGATACTTTAATGAATTTTAAGTAAATATATTTCTATTTTAGGGTGAATAATATACATAAAGTTAAGTGCTGTGAAAAAGATTCCCCCCCTCCGCCCCATCAAATCCATACATTTAATTATCAATATTATTTTGAAAAAAATAGTTGCAAAATTTCCCTTTAATATATGAAGTTTCTTGTTCATCTAATCAGGACTTTTATCAGGAGACTTATATATATATATATATATATTTTTTTTTTTTTTTTTTAACTTGCAAGAAGCCCACATTTAGTTTTCTGTCAGTCACTCCTCTCCTTGTAGGACCAGCATAGAGTTAGTGATATGCTGCCTAGAGTAGCCATAGAGCACAATAAAATGTCTGACAATGTGAAATATAACTCAGGATGTGATTTACTTCTCCCTCTTGTCTTACAAAAGAGGAAGGCCCCAGCATCTTAAAGTTAAGCAGTTTAATTTGGAATAAAATGAAATGAACCTTTTAATAATAAATATAGTATCTCATTTGTGGAAGGTGATTTCTTTCACCCGTGCAAAAGACCTTTATAATTCATTGGTATCTAAAGAATGAGTTATGATTCTTTGTACAATACTTGCCAAAAAAAAAAAAAAATCACACACACACAGTATAGTTCCTTCATGCTTGAGATAGCTAACTTTTAATCACAAAATCTTTAGACTTAATAACTTCAAAGAGAAAATAAGCATGTTAATGGAAATTAACAGTAAACTTTGTATTAGTGTTTTTGTGTCTATGAACCTATTTATGTGTGTATGTATATGTGTTTATATACACACACACATGCATTGTTTTGTAGACTAAGGAATTGTATTTTAAAACATATAGATCAGAAGAATTATTCAGAATCTGCATTGTGAAGACACATTTGATAAAAAAAAGAATTTTTCTGTCCTTTTCATCACACATTTTAATGTTTCTCCCCACTACCTTATTCACTTTTAACCTTATTGTAATAATTATGTGAGCCCATTTATTATTTATAAATTTAAAGTTAGAGTACTTGTATAAATGAAGCCTTCTTTCTTTTGCCAAAGTGATTTAAAAATCTATATTTAAAAAAAAAATTAGGACACATGATCTGAGCTTAAATGAAAGGCAAAAAAAATGGAGAGATGATAAAGGAAAAGAAATTAATATAATATGTTACAATTGAAGATCATGGGAAGAATTCAACATCCTTTAATTATGTATGTAAAACACTGTTCTAGATACTAGTGATGGAAAGATAATGAGGAAAAATATTCCTATTCTCAAAGAGTTTACATCCTACTATGAGCATACAATCCTCCACAGATAAGTAAATATAAGAGAGTTAACCAAACATATCATACTCTTTCAGGTAAAATTGAGAGAAAAGACCAGAACTTCGAGGAATAATAAAAAACTTCAAAAATCAGGTAAAGGTGTGACAGTGTCATTTTAATAAATTTTATAAACAAGCTTTAGATTATTATATAATAGTTAAATAAAATTATGTGATTTGTTTAGGATTAACCAATTATTTTGTTTATAGTCAAGAGTTTAAACAAGAATTTTCTAAGGTATTGTTAATTGGATTATTTTGAGGAGTAAGATTGTTTCAATTTCCTCATTTCTAATCGAATATTTCCCTAAGATCTTTTCCACCTCTCATATTTAAGGATTTAAGATTCTTTAGCTTTATGGCATTTGTGTTCATATTTACTAATGGCTTCTTGAGCTTAGGTAAGTAATTTCCCTTCTTTGTATCTCATTTTTGCCTAAGTCCAAAATAGAGATTGGATGAAACAATACTTAAGATCCTTTCTAAATTTTCTAATCATGTGCTTATGTATATATGTGCATCTTTCACTCTCACTAGAGTATAAATTCTTTGAGGTAAGAAATTATATGTCTCATAAGGATTCTAAGAAATTTGAAAGTTTTGAAATATTTTGCAGAGTATAGAGGGAAAGAATCTTAACTTCCAATCAAAATCTTTTGTTTCAAGTTTGAGCAAGGAACTGGAGATGAAAGATTTATCATGTCAAAAATTTTAATATGCCAGTATTCTGTGGAATGTTAAAATTAAAAGTAGAAGTGTAGCAAGATCATTGTAAGATTAATTTCTAGCTCAATACTTGTACATGGCAAATAAATATTTATTGAATTGAATTGATTATAAATTTAGAGTTCAGATACTTTAATGACAATTTGACAGTTGATGATCATTAGAAGAGAAAGACCAAAAGAGTGGAAAGCAACTGTGAGATTATTGCCATAATCCAGATAAGAGATGATGAGTACCTGAATTAAAGTGGTAGGCATGTGAGTATAAGAACAAGATGAATATAAATTGTACCTCGGTAACTGGGGTTGATTTGGATATGGGACATGGCATGCAGTATGCACTAGAGACACTTCCAATCCATTTACTAGAATTGATTGTTAAATTTCTAGTGTGAGCATTTATATTTCAGAAACAACCAGTCATTTCAGAAGGAAAGCCCTGAGAAGCCAGTATGCTTGGGTTTCAATCCCAAGGGTTACTTTGGATTGAGGGTTTGGAATTGTTCTATTTGGAGACTAAATTAGAATCTAATTCCCTTCACTCCAGAGTATGAAGTGTTTTTCTTTTATGGGAGAAGATGATTCCTCTATTGTGTTGGTGAGTATGTTTTTATGTAGAGGGCCAGAACTCTGGAGAAGTATACTTGAAAGAAGTATGCTTGAAAGGTGTTAACTCAGAGCAATTAATGAGTCAATAGTTATCTAATTTACATATATTTAGTGTTTAGCATGGTGATGTAATATCTCTCTAGTTCACACATATTAAGTATGCTGTAATGATGTAATTGCAATAGGGTATTTCAGAAGTCAAACTAGTAGACTGGCAGACTGCTGGATGAGACTGAGTCAGACTATGACAGACACAGATTGTGGAGGACTCTATTCTTGTCCATTCTCATGGTATCTATCTTACTGAGACCAAGGCCCTTCCGGAGGACCTCCAGAAAACAAGCCTTAACATTACATTTTTATATTTGTTATTTATTCTTTTGAAATATTCTTTCATAAAAACAAATCAAATATTAATGATTAATGGAGCTAAATTAAGAGGTACCACTCTTTAATTTGGACATCATTAATAGTGTATATAGCCAAAGGCAGAAAACCCAGATACTTCCAAATCCATTTAAGGGTAGCAGATAATCCTGGGGAAGTAGGAAAATGTAGAACATTTGGCTTTAAGGTTTTGGGGGCCAGGGTAGTAATTGCTATACTACATTTAAGAAAGAGATGGATAATAATAAGTCTAATTAAAACTATGTTGTGCATGGATTTTTAAAAGAGATCTGGTTGCTAGCTATTTTTCAACACATATAAAAGACATATTGGAGCATAAGGGAGAGTGGGGAGTAAAGGATAATCAGAGATTATGAATATGGGCAGCTAGAATAATGGTAACACTCTAGTAGAAATTAAAAAAAAAGATAAAAAAGGAGTGATTTTTGAGGGATAATATATTGTGTTCTATTTGAGACATTATGAGTTTGAAAAGACTTATGGGATGAAGATGACCTTTAAAGTAATATTAGATGTCTAAAAAACCTTCAAACTCAAAATCCTATCAGTATATAAAAGTAAAAATGTCTTCTTTCTTAGCCAAGTTGGAACTTTCTGATGAAGGAAGGAAAATACATTTTCTCACAAGAAAACACTGATTTTCAAAAAAAAAAAAAAAAAAAAAAAAAAAAAAAAAAAAAAAGTAAGTCCCCTAGCTTACTGAAATCTTGATAATATATCCTGAATGCCTTTTCTCATGGCTGCACTTCCTGCAGATATTGTCATGTAGACTCCCATGCAAATTATTTTATTAATTTTCTTTATATTCTGGTTATATAACACCCTGTTTCAAAACTTAATATAGAGTTTAACCCATAAGAAATACTTAATAAATATTTTTGACAGAATATTAGCTCACTATATAGTTTCCATGACCTGATCTCAGGGCAATCTAAATCTCAGCTAGTCTAATGGCTACTTCTTTTCTGTTCTTTATCCCTCTCTTAATTCACAGACTTCACTATTGGGTTTTTCTTATTTTTCTCAATAAGACTATCAACACATCCATATAAATATATCAATAAAATAAATTACCATTTATACTGCATTGAGATGACTATGAAGTTTTTTAATATAATATTTGTTTCTAAAAGTACATATTGTAATTTCCATCCTATTATTAAGTATTTCCATTCAATCCCCCATAATTTGATAAGGAAGGAATTTTTTCCCAAAAGGGTAGAACAGAAAATTTAAAATGGATGGGATCTGGCAAAGTTAAATGTTAGTAGGCAAGTTTGTTCTTTTCTTGGAAAAATCTGATCAAATTCATGAAGACAAGTTATTTCTATGAAGGATCAGCAAACAAATTGGAACAGAATTTAATGTTGGAGAAACTGAGGCAAGATAGAGATTAGAGAGTTTTTAATAGTTTATTTGGATTTCTTTTTTTTTTTTTTACCATTAATATCTGTCTTTATAAGTAAGTTAAAAATGAACATTTTCATCTTATTTTCAGAATATATGCATAGATAACTGTCAACATTCATCCTTATAAAACCTTAAGTTCTAATTTATTTGGATTTCTGAAAGGGAGAGATTGTGCTGGGGGTATGATGCCCCCAAGGCAGATATATACAATCCAGCAGCAAATGTGAGTTCTCTCTCTCTCTCTCTCTCTCTCTCTCTCTCTCTCTCTCTCTCTCTCTCTCTCTCTCTCTCTCTCTCTCTCTATATATATATATATATATATATATATATATATATATATGTATCTATATCTATATGTATCTATATCTATATGTATCTATATCTATATCTGTCTATACACACACACACACACACACACACACACACACACACACACACACACAAACACACAGACACAGACACGTAGTTCCAAGCTGGGGTAGCTAAACAAAGGTGGAAGGTAGAGTCAAACGTTAATGAGCCAGAATCTTCTGGCAGAGAACATCAATCCGGTTCTGACAAGTTGAGGGGTAGGACCATAAATTATTGATGATTTAAGAGGAGTTAGGAGCCAGGAAGTTTGAACACCCCCTTATCTTGAGTTTACACAGATACAACTAATAACCTTAGAGTAACTAGCTCTAAGTTATATTGGTTTTAATGATCAGGAGGGGGGTTGTAAACCAGGGGGATTGAGGCAGAACAATTCAGGGAAACTGAGGTAGAACAATTGGGGAAACTGAGACAGAACAATTTAGGAAACTGAGTCAGGGCAATTTAGGGAAACTGAGGCAGAACAATAAAAGGGAACTGTGGCCCAACAAATGCAGAAATTATGTACTCAAACACAACAAATTCTCCTACTTCTACTTTACTTTAAGATTTTCACATTGCTTTTCTTACAATTATAGGGTTAATGAGGTAGCCAAGTTTTATAATTACCAATCTATAGATAATGAAGCTCAGGCTTAAGCCCTAAATTAATACATTCAGCATAATTTATCTGATACTAATGGTATCAAAAACCAGAATTTGAACTCGTTTTCTAACCATCTTTGCCATTTATTCTATGTGTCAAACAAATGTGTCAGAACTTTCTTTGACCTGTAAAAAATGCAAGCAGATACATTTGTTTAAAGAGATGATCTAACTTCAATTGGAAATGTTTCTGCTTTTACCTGTTGAATTTAAGTCTGTCACGCACTACCACCATTAATGAGAATCATCAATGTACACAAAATTGAATTTTGAAATAATCACCTTTATTCTTCCCCACATCCTCAATAATTATATCACTGTAAGAACAAGTGAAAAAGGACTGAAAAATGGAGAGAAAAAGTAGTTCAGTTTTTTTTTTTTTGGTCACCAGAGTACCTGAGTCTGATAATATATGCTTTTTTTTTTAATCATAGTTCCCCCAACTTTCTGATGAATGAAAGAAAATTCATTTTCTCACAAGAGAAACACTGATTTTCAAAAAAAAGTCCCCTAGCTTACAAAAATCTTGGTAATAGCTCTTGAATGCATTTTCCCATGGCTGCCACAAATCTAAAACTTTGAATCACTTCAGTTCAAATTTTTAAGTCTAAACTTCATAATGATAAAACTTTGAGAAAATCAGAAGTCCCCATTTTTGAAACATCTCAGTTAAACTGACCTCCAAGGATACCTCCAACCTATTTCTGCCTTAAGGGCAAATGAACAGTACATAATAGAGCTTTTTCTTAAAAGTCTTGAGGGACAAAAGACAAATGTTAAGATTGTTTAAGATTCTACAAAGAGGAGTTATCATGGTTATATTTTGCTTTTAAATGCAGCAAAAGTTTGAAAATAATAGTCTAGAATAAAGAAGAAAAAATAAACCTTTTTCCCCCCGATTTGAATAGAAGTGCTGTCTTTTTACCTAGAAGGAATAATTTTATAATGATATATAAAATTTATTATCTTTTAAATTTCTTCTCTTCCAAATATACATGAGGAGTTTTGATTTGTGGAGCAATTTAATTTTAAAACCACTGGGAAAAGAGTAAGAAAGCACATCCAGATTTAATAAATGCTAGTCTCAGAGATTGACATTATGTTGGTTATAAATATTTTCCATGTTCTACAAATTTAACTCCTACATTAAATAACAATAAAATATTGAAGAGATTGAATCTATTTATTTGAATTAAGTTTCTACATTATTTAATAAATCTTAAACAGATCATTGCTAACATTCATAAAAATTTGATTAACTTTATGAATACTACAATTTAAAATGAGTAATATTTAAAATATAATTTAACCTGGAAAAATCACATTGGTGGAAGCTGAGAACATAAGCAAATAATCATTGAAGCAAAAAAGCATTTATATAACATAATATCACATGACATTTTAAATTACATTTTAGAGAAATCATGTTTAAATGCTTACTTAGTTCTAACCTTTTAAAATTAAAGCTTTACCCACTAATAAACCAATCAAAGCATTCAATTTTTATATCTAATAAGAATGAAGCAATTGAAGTGCTGGTTTATTTATTTATTTAATTTTTTTGTTTGGCATTCTGTAGTTTAACAAAGATAGTTTGCTTAGGAAAATTTTAGATTTGGGGGAACATAAATGTGGTCCTAAGCTCATTCCATAATTTTATTGTGTATAGCAGTGGTGGTCCTCAAACTTGTTAAATAGGGTGCCAGTTCACTGTCCCTCAGACTGTTGGAGGTCCAGACTATAGTAAAAACAAAAACTATGAACAAATTCCTATGCATGATGCATATATCTTATTTTGAAGTGAAGAAACAAAACAGGAACAAATACAATATTTAAAATGAAGTAAAGTTAAATCAACAAACTTACTAGTATTTCTATGGGAACTATGGGCCTGCTTTTGGCTAATGAGATGGTCAATGTCTGGTTCGTAACAAGTGATGCAAGTGTGCATCCTTTAGTCTTGATCTGGTTGGAGATTTCAAATGTTTCATTCTAGAAAATGTCTGTTCACAGACATAAGTGCTTCCAAAGATGGTTGCCATTTTGAGTGCATGGTTCCTGAGATGAGGATATGTCTCAGAGGGGAGAGATGCATAGAAATTATGAAGGCTGCTTCACTTGAATGCGTCTTTCAGAGAGTCACAATTCTGCAGTTCAGTCAGTTCCATTTAATAAATTGTATCCACATTTTCAATGTCAATAGAAAATGGGTTACGAAAAAGCTGTATGTCCTGTTCATGGAGATGAAGCTCTTTAAATCTAAATTGGAACTCCTTTTGCAATTTTTCCAGTGAATCCACGCATCTTTTGTTTGGGAATGCAATCAGCGGTTTTTCTGCTAACAGATTTTGGGTTGTGGGGAAATGGCAGAAGTTTTCCTCCTTCACTTGTTTAATGAGGAGGCCTAATTTTACTTCAAATGCTTTGACATGTGATTGCATGTCACAGATGAGCTTCCCCTTTCCTTGAGGTTACATATTGAAATTGTTGAGTAGCTCTGTTATATCTGTCAGAAACGCAAGGTGCCATTTCCATTCTGCATCATTGAGCTCTGGTACTTCTTTGTTTTTTGAAAGCAGAAAAGTTGTAATCTAAATGTTTCAAAACTGTCCCTCAACTCAGCCAACGGACTTCTGTGTGATATAGAACATCTTTATACTCAACATTTAGCTCAGACAGAAACTCCTGAAATTATCTGTGATTTATTGCATTAGCTCTAATGAGGTTAACACAAGACACCACAATTTTCATAACAGAGTCCCACTTCAGTGATTTACTGCACAGCACTTGTTGGTGGATGAGGCAGTGTATGGTTATTGGATGAGAATGGTTATGTTTGTTCATCTCTTGGTTAATGGGAGCAATTACTCCTTTCTTAGACCCCACCATGCTAGGGGCACCATCAGTTGCCACGCTGGCTAGTTCAGTCCAGTCCAACTCCAAACCATTCATACTGTGGCAAACCTTTTCATGATATTCTCTCCTGCAGTTGTTCCTTTGATGTTTTGTAGTGCAGCAAGCTCTTCTATGACTTCAAAATAATCATTCATCTCACAAATAACAATTAGAAATTATGCAGAATCATGAACATCATTGCTTTTGTCGAGTGCCAAAGAAAAATATGAAATTTTTTGTGGAGTTTTGTAAATGATGATGCAGATTGTCTCCCATTTCTTCAATTCTCTGTATAATTGTAGGTCCTGAAAGACTCATTGTACTAAAAAAATCTGCCTTCTCTGAACACATCTCTCTGGCAACAGAAAGAAGGCATTCTTTAACAAATTCTCCCTCCATGAATGGTCTGCCAGTGTGTGCTATTAGCTTGGCAACTTGAAAACTTGCTCGCAGTGATGAAATATTTAGCTGCTTCTGCTTCACAAAAATATTTTGCTGAGTTGTCAATGTATTTTTCAGTTTTAATATTTTATATTTTTTCACTTCTCCAACCAAACAATGATATTTATCTTTATGTTGAGTCTCACAGTGCTGATGCAAATTATATTTTTTGAACACAGACACTATATTCTGGCCTATCAGACATATAGCTTTCCTTGTACTGCATGAAAAAGTAATCATAAGTCCCCTGTTCTTTGAATATCCTACACTCCAAGTCAATTTTTTCTTTTTCTTGACATCATTACTTCTAAGGGATTCCAAATTGCTATTTGTAAAATACCAATATATATATAGAGAGAGTGCCACAAAAACAATATACCAGCAATAACTTTGCCCACATAGAGACATACAGACTGCAATTCCCAACTTCCTCCAAGCTGCCTCTGCGCTGTGATACTTTTGGTTCCCACACTGTCTCTCCTGCTTCAAACCTTCACTGCACCCAAGTCACTGCTCAGGCGGCCTTCCCAAATGCTGTAGCTACCTCTGAATCTTGGGATCAATTCTCATGATCCAGCACTGCATGATCATTCGTAATTTATCATAATTGCAGGCAAGACTGTGCACATATGTATATAATTGTGCGATATATTGTATGTGTAGAATGAGCTTCAGTGACAAATTGTACATTGGGGCTTCCAAGGAGGTCATTATGTGACCTGAAACTGCACAAGTGTATGGGGACCTTAAGAATCTGGAGGGGGATGAAGCAGTACAGCAGCTCTGCACCCCCTCATACTCAGGATAAGTGGGGGGGCACTAAGATCAGACCCCCAGTGATTATAAGGTGATGACATTTGTTAGCAATATTCCATCTCTTTATGAAACTATAGAACATACATACAATGATAAAACTGATGACCACAACAGCCAGACATGAGGTCACTATGGATATAGGGCCACGGCCTGGTACCAGAAGCCTCATTCTGGGTGACAGTAGCAGTCAGTACTGCAACATGCTCTAGAGAGGAAGCTGTTACATTGTCATTACAGCATAATGACAATGACAGAGTCAAGCTGGGATTTGTAGTACTAACTGTTACTATACTGGCGCATCAGACACAGCCCATATATTCCCCCTGCAGCGTCTGTGACATGAGCAGCATACACTGTACATCCCTCATGCCTGTCTGTTGTGGTGGCTTCCATTACTTTACAAGGCTGTGGGGCTGTCAGTTCTCTGTCTTCTGCATCTCTCTCCCTTCCCCACACCATACAACCCGGCCTGGGAACTACTCACCTCACCTCGGTATCGCCTCACACTCTTGTCTCTACCCCTTGGCCCAGTGCTGGAAGTGTGCATTGCTAACATGAGTTTAGGTAGAATGTAACTTCTTGTCTGATTTTGCCATAAATTGGTGGGCTACATAAACGTCCTCAGTGGGCCGCATCTGGCCCACAGGCCGTAGTTTGAGGACCCTTGGTGTATAGGATCCCCAAACTTTAAAAAAGGACTGTTTGTTCCAAGGCCTCCTTAAGATATGTAAGTGACTGAATTTTCTAAAGTTATAACAACAATAATTACCATAATTATGTTTTTTTCTCAGTTTTAAGAAGGTAAAAAAAATTCCAGATCTCTATTCTTTCCAATTCTCTTCCTTCCATGCTCTCTTTTTACTTATACCTCTTCAGTAAACTGATTGATCTTAACAGTAGTGAAAGGAGAAGGAGAAAAAAAAGGAGAAGGAAAAGAAGGAAAAGGAGGAGAAGAGAACTGGGGAAACCTGTGCCCCAGTAAGTAGATATTTTACTTTAAATACTTAATCTCTCTTGGCATTAGTTTCTATGTTTATAAAACAAATGGTTTGGATTGTAAATCACTTTGCCTTTTTTAAATTGTAAAGACTCTAAAATGTTTGATGTGTAAGTAATATTCCAGAGGCTGAAAGCCTAGTCTTAACTGAAAAGCTGGAAGAACAATGGTGAAGCTGGAACCAAGGCTGGTAAAGCCAGAAAACAGAACAAGAGATTGAAAAAAATTTTTACATGTACTCCAGACTTAGCCAGTCTCTAACTTATGTCTGTCTAGATCTGAACAAAACAGATCAGAAGCAGTGATCCAGGAACCAAATGGTACTTTAATTTCAGAGTGATGAAAACAGGGTTACATGCAAAGTCCTTCTGAGGAGGGCTTAAAATCTTTCCAGGGTTTTAAGCATTGAAAAAAAAAAAAAAGCAGAACCACAATCATTAAGTAAACAGTTTCCATAGTTAGCATTTTGGGGGATAATAAAGGTATTTTGGGGAACAGTCTCTAAGTTATAGAATCATTGAGCCTTGTGATTGTCTCAGGTCATTATGGTGATTGAAACTTGTGATTATTCAATAGGGTACAAAACTAGAGTTAGCTCAAAAGGAACAGGATTGAAGTAATTACTCAGTTCACTTAGCAGTTGCAAGCACAGAGGTTGTTAGCATGTCAAGAGGTTTCATTGGTCACTTTCTGATGCACCATATTGGCTATAGCCCCAGCGCTCCTGGGAAAGAGAGATTAATATGAAAGTCATAAATCACAATTCTGGGATTTTGCTGTGGCTGAAATCATCCAGAGTGCAAAGGATTGTTGTTATACCAAACACAGGGCACATTCTGCTTGCTGGGCCTTAGAACTGGAAAACAGCTTGTCACCTAATATTTTGACAAGACCTTGCAATAAATTAAAGCTACTGGTTCACTAAGCATTGAAAGAAAACATCTGGACTGTGTTTATTTGGAAGACAAGCTTTGTTTTGTTTTAATTTGAAGAAGTACCTAATTATTTTGATTTCCTAAAAATACCAACATTTTTATCTATCAGGTTAAGGAATTTATAGTTCCTAAACTTGTCTTTATACATGTTTGTCCTGAATTTCTCTTTATCTACAAAATAATTCATCTTGGATCCTTTATAGACAATTGAAGGTTTTCTTTTAACAACATAACTATAGTTAAAATTATCAAGTTTGTGTTCAATTTCTCCACCTTCCCACTGAAGCATTACTTTAATTTATTCTGGTTCTGCTTGTCTTGTTTTCAAGTATCCTTATGTTCCCATTTCTTATCAAAACCTGTTATCAAAAAAGAACATTAATATTGCTTAAATATATTACAACTTAGTGAAATTGCTTTCTTCAAAGTTAATAATGATTTCTTAGTTGCCAAACTAAATGACCTTTTCTTAATCCTCATTAGTCTTGATTTCTCAGAAGTTTTGACAATGTTGATCACTGTCTTCTACTTGACACTCTCTCTTGGTTTTTGAGAAACCACTCCTGCTTCTTCTACTACCTATTTGACCACTTCTATATCCCCTTTAATGGATCCTTTTCCAAATCACACTTTCTAATCACAGTTATTCCTTAGGGTTCTGACATGGATTTGATTCCCTTCTCCCTCTATATAACTTCATTTGATGATCTCATAAGCTCCTGTGGATTTAATTATCACCTCTATACTGATAATTTTCAAATATTCCTATCCTGTCCCAGACTCTCTGCTGCCCTTCACTTTCATATACCAACTGCCATTAAGACATTATTTTAAACTGGATGCTTAATAGGTATCTTAAATTCAACATGCTTAAAATGGAAATCATTATTTCTCTCTTTCCCTATCAGTATAGAGGGTAACATTATCCTCTCACAGGACTATCCTCAGGCTCACAACTTGGCGTTATCCTGAATTTCTCACTATTCCTCATTCTCTCCCCATATCCAATCTGTTATCAAGGCTTATAGATTTGATCATTGCAGAATCACTTGAATTCTCCCCATTCTCTCCTCTGACCGTGACATAGGCACTTATCACTTCCCATCTGGACTTTTGCAAAAATTTGATGGTAGTTTTCCCTGTTCTAAGACTCTACTCACTGTAATACATCCTCCATTGTGCCACTGATGTGATTTTTCTAAAGTGCAGGTCTGATCTTGTTACCCCCTACTCAATAACCTCCAGTCTCTTCCTATTGCCACTAGGAGCAATTACACAATGTTCTGTTTAGTCCAAAGCTTTTTATAATGTAACATTCTCTTATATTTCCAACCTTCTTACACATTACTCCCCTATAAGCATATTTTGATTTAGTAGTACTGGCCTCCTGGCTGTTCCCAAAATAAGATATTCTAAATCTTGACTCTGAGCATTTTCTTTGGTTGTCACATTTCCTAGAATGCTATTCTTCCTTGCTCAGAAAAACTGACATGCCTGTCTTTTTTTTTTTTTTTTTTTTTTTTTTTAAGTCCCAATTAAAATCCCTTCATTTTACAGGAAGTCTTCCCCAGTTCCTCAATTCCAGTGCCTACCTTCTGTTAATTATTTCCTATTCTTCCTGTATATAGTTGCTTTACTTTTCTTTGATTTATTTATTTGCTTTGCTTTCTCCCCTATTAGATTGTAAGTTCCTTGAGAGTAGGAACTGTCTTTTACCTCTTTTTGTATTTTCAGTAAAGGTACATTGCCTAGAACTGAATAGGTTCTTAACACATGTTTATTGATTGAAGGGTGAATGATTGATTGAAATGACATATGACAATTTAAAGTAGTGTCCAACTACCACCAAATTTATGCTTTTTGATAATGATTAAAACCTTAAAAGAGGTGATTTTCTGACAAATTTTACACATAAGCAAATAGATGGGGGAAGTATTTGTATGAGGCAAGTGGCTCCCTAAGATCAAATCAACCTTTTCATATATATATGTATATATATATATATATATATATATATATATATATATATATATATATATATATATATAAAATTTGCCACCTTTATCTATTTTATCTATGGAAGGGAATTTGGTAGATTCATTAAGAATATTTATAGTCGACCTTTTTAGAAACAACTAAAGCAACTAAGAAACAGAGAATGTCATCTGCGCACAAAGTACTTAGAAATAATAAGCAATCAGAACAAAGCAAACCCCCTCTTAATCTTCATCCAGAATGTACCTACTAGACATTAGTGTCCCTCCTGAATCTTTTCTGGACCCTTTTATTTTTTGTTTCTGTATTGTTTCACTTGGTGATCTCATTAACTTACATGGTTTCAGTGATCATTTCTATGTATATAATTCTCAGATCTATTTATCCAATCCACCTTTCTACTAACATTGTCTTACATCACCAGTTGTTTATTGGAAATCTTAAATTGCATGTCCTTTAGAAATCAGCAAGACCAAAAGAATTCATTACCTTTTCTCCAAAACCCTCCCTTTTTATAGTTTACTCAGTACTGTCAAGGGCACAGCCACACTCCTAGTCACTCAAGTTTACAATCTGGGTATCATTTCCAATTCTTCACACTTTCTTATTCTCATCCCCACCTATGCAAAGCTCTTAATGATTCTTTTGCCAAGTTCTAGTTATTTGATCTTTGAAACATCATATACATATACACTACACATACACTACACATGTACTCGTGACATACATAAACACATAATACATACCCATACATATTCATAACAATATACACATAACCATATTCACACATGCATAATGCACACACATGTATGCACATGCACACATATGCATGTACACATGCATTCATATGTATGTACAAACATACATAAAATATCCCTTTTTTTCCCTCCAACATTTCTACTTCAATCCTAGTTTATTGCAATACTCTTCCATTTGGTTTTTCTGCCACAAATCTCTTCCCATTCCAATCCATCCTCTTCTAATAATTCAAAGTGTTTTTCCTAAAATGAAGTTCTGACCATATGACACCTTGACTTTCCCGACCCCACCCCCACTCAATTGACTTTACTGGTTCTTTGTTACCTCCAGGATCAAAGATAGCTCCCTCTGACATTTAAATCACTTTAATACCTGGTCTACTTCAACTATATTTTACTCCTACATAGGCTGTAATTCAGCAGCATTTACCTTTATGTTGTTCGTCACATAACATATTCCATCTCACTACTCCAGCTCCTCTTAATGACTTCCCCACATGCCTAAAATATTCTCATTATCAAACTTCACTTCTTGTTTTCTTTGGATGTTTTTAAAATTTCAGCTAAAGTCATATCTTTTGTAAGAACCCTTTACAAATCATTCAGTGCTTTTCCCTTCCTATTGAAATTATTTTAAATTCTCTACATAAACATATGTATATATGTGAGTATATACACATATAAACATAAATATATGTATATTTGTGTGCATACATTCATATTATATCTTTCTTGTGTGTGTTTATGTATATATGTATTTATGTACATACATAAGTGTGTGTGTTTGTTCAATCATTTTGTCATGTTTCAATATTTGTGACCCCATTTGGAGTTTTTGTCAGAGATACTATAGTAGTTTGCCATTTGCTTCTCCAGCTCATTTTATAGATCAAAAAATAATAATAATAATAAATGCAGGGTGAAGTAACTCGTCCAAATAAGTCCCTAAGATTGAATTTGATGAATCTTCCTTGCTTCAGTCCCAGGATTCTATTCCCTGTATCTTATGGCTACCCTTGTATATTTATTTTGTATGTAGCATTTAGCTGTGAACTCTGAAGGCAGAGACCTTTGCCTTATATATTTATGTATTTATGTATTTATTTATTTATTCATTTATTTATTTATTTATTAATGCATTTATTTATTTATTTATTCATTCATTTATTTATTTATTTATTTGTTTGTTTGTCTGCTCATTTATTTTTTTATTTATTTACTTATTTATTCATTTACTTATTTACTTACTTACTTATTTATTTATTTATTTGTTCATTCATTCATTTATTTATTTATTTATTTATTTATTTATTTATTTATTTTTTTATTTATTTGTTTGTTTGTTTATTTATTTATTTTTGTGTTCCCAACTCTTCACAATGCCTGCCATATAGTAAGAAGTTAATAAATACTTTTTGAATGACTGACTGATTGTGTCATATGATGCCTGGATGGAAATATTCAAGCTGGAAGGAAAAAAAGAAACAAATATGTAAAAGCTGTCCTGTAGTACCCCTGCTGATAATATCAAACATTTCATCAAAATAGTTATTCTTGAAAATGTCTTGTATCTATTACACCTTGAGTTTCATTTAATTACTGATTTTGAATTAGCTCTCAATTCCATATTACTTCCAGCTATTTAGTGTGGTATTCTTCACAAAGTGTTTGAGATATGTTTAAGTTGAATTAACAAAAAATAGCAGACAATAACAGCTAATTCACTTATTATATCTACGTGGTATTTTGTTTCTATGAATAGTTTATTTTCTTTACTTGACTGCACATTGCTGTAGGAAAAGTGCCATATATTTTTTTTTTCTTTTTTTGGTATGTGTGTGAGTGTGTGTGTGTGTGTGTGTGTGTGTGTGTGTGTGTATTCCTGACATATGTACAGGTAATTCAGTGGTAAACATGAAATAGTGCTCTGCCTGGAGTTAGGAAGACTTAAATTCAAATTTAGCCTCAAACATTTATTTTCTGTATGATCTCAGGCAAATAATTTTACAGAGACAGAGAGAATCTTTGAGGTAATCTCAAACCATTGAGAAAGGTATGGGACACATATCTTGGTTTATCACATGGCTCAAAAGAAGTCAGAAATAGATTAGATTCCAAATCTTCTAATCTAATTAAGAAATGGGAGTTAGAATTCAGGAGTACTGGATCCAAAACTAAGGATTCTCATGTAGAACAGTCGTGGGAAAAACACAAGGGAGACCTTGAATAAGGATAACTTATTGCAGTTAAAAAATCAGTCAAACAGCATCATTTTATTATATCAGCTTCTGTGCCATTCTCCCCCTGTTCTTATTGTCTCAGATTGCCCCTAAATCCCCCTCAATGCTGCACCCACATACAGCTCATTTAGCTAAATCTGATGCAGCTGTAAATCTAGATAGTATTCTATAAATTATTATGAGATGAATTAATGAATGAATTTGCCATATACAGAGAATTCATTCAATTATATGCCATTCTATGACATTTTCCATTTCACTGGCTATTATGTCAAATCCTTTGAAAATATCAGCTATCTGATCATTTTCTTCCTAACCTCATTTTGTCTCTGCCCATCTAACGTGCTGTTAAAAACAAACAAAAAAATCTGTTTAGAGATTCTCAGCAATACTTAGTAAATCGCACCTATTCAGCATGTCCTTAATTGAACAAAGGTCATAGCAACATTACAAGGTTATGCATTAATAATTTCTCATGAATGTCTTTGAGATGATTAATATAATTAGTTTGGGTAATTATGGGATTGATTCATTCACAGATTGTGCCAATTAGCCTTTTAACAGTCTAATGCCAGAGATGAAGGACTAATAAATTGCCTGACTGATCTTCGTGAACTGCTTTTTTCTTTTTTTAAATATACTTAGGTTGATAATAGATGGTTTTCTGGATTGGAAACTAGGTTTTTTTTTTTGTTGTTGTTTTGTTTTGTTTTCCCCAATCAATGTTCAATAATCATACTGAACTAAGGAATACTTTTAAAAAATTTACTTAGTGTGAATTTTTGTTGTTTCAGTCCTTTTTCAATTGTATTCAGCCTTTACTGGCCCCTTTGAGACTTGTCATTTTCTTCTTTACCTAATTTTAGAGAATGAAGAATAGAGGTACAGGGTTAAGTGCCTTTCCCAGGCTCACAAAACTAGTAAGTACTTCACTTTGGACTTGAACTCACAAAGAAGAGTCTTCCTGACTCCTGGTCCTGCACTCTATTTTATCAATAATTGAATGTATATTTAAAAATTTTAATATCCATGAAGATGTGAAATAGTTTAGTAAAGAAATGTCAGCCAGCGGGAATTTTGTGTAGTTTGAAACTTTGTTTATAGCTACAAAATTCGATCAGAAATTCTGAAATTCTGGTGAATTGAACTCTAGTAATTTGTTTGAATTAGTAAGCTGTGACTTTTCATAAAACTTAAATAGTTATAGGTGACATAGTATTAAAGCTAGACCTTCTATAAACAATAGTAATGATCAGCTTTACTTGGAGGCCCATAGTTGTATTCCTCTCTATTCTAAAGCCACAAAAAAGCAAGATGCACCAGAAGAAACCAGAAATAGTAATAAACCAATTGCTGAAAATGTGCCAGTGACTCTAACCACTAACTTAGGCAAACTACAAAAGCTTTGAAAATGGGATAAATTTTAATATTTTTATTAGATGTCAGTACTAAATAAATAGATAGATGGAAAGGTTAATGAATAAATTAGTGAATAAGAAAGCATACATTAAGCACTTACTCTGCCAAATACTTTGTTAAATGATGGAATTGTAAAAAAGGTAAGATAATTTCTGTACCCAAAAAGTTATATTCTAATAGAGGAATTTGCAACCAGGAGGGGAATGGTGACCAGAAAGGAATATCTAATGGTAGTGTTCTCCAAGATAGAGTTGAAAAACAAAGATTGAGCTGCCTCCACCTGAAATAAAAGTCCCTTAGAAATTCTTGGAGATGAAACTAGAAGAGACCATGGAGTCTCATGGAAATACCCTTCCCTAAGGGACAACTGGCTCTCAGCTTCAATGTTTGTTTTGGCTAATTCTCTCAGCATCTATAGCCATTTCTCCAGGATACAGGCTGTGTCTTCTGTTTAGGGCAACACTCCTTCCACTCCACTTTTACTCCCTTTGGATATATTGCCCTTGTCCTTTTTTTTTTTTTTTAATGATAACTTTTTATTTTTAAAATATATGCAAAGATAGTTTTCAACATTTACCTTGCAAAAGCTAGTATTCTAAATGTATTCTCTCTCCCTTTCCCCAGCCCCTCCCTAGATTATAAATAATATAAAATATGCTAAACATGTATTGCCCCTGATTGTAATATTGGTTTGGAGTGAAAAGAAACTAGAAACAGAGTGTCCAGAGCTTGAAAAATAATTGTGGCTGTGTGAATGGAAGGGATTAGATATATGAGACAGTCTGGGAAGATAGAAACAATATAACTTGGGAATGGATTAGGTTTAGGGGAGAGAAAATGAGGAACTGAGCATGACACTGAGTTTTTAAGGCTGTGTCCTTGACAGTAATAAAGATGTTGGAAAGATAAGAGATTTGTTTGTTTATTGTTATTTTGTTGTTTTTTGTTTGGGGGAATATAATGAGTTCTATTTCAGTCAGGTTGAGTTTGAAATTTTAAAAAATGGAAATTTCTGATATGTTAATTAATTAATTAATTAATTAATTTGTTTGTTTGTTTATTTATTTATTTATTCATTCATTCATTCATTCATTCATTCATTCATTTATTCATTCATTTATTTATTTATTTATTTATTTTATTTATTTATTTGCTGAGGCTGAGGTTAAGTGACTTGCCAGGGTCACACAGCTAGGAAATGTTAAGTGTCTGAGACCAGATTTGAACTCGGGTCCTCCTGAGTGCTGGTGCTCTATCCACTGCGTCACCTAGCTGCCCCCTTTGATATGTTATTTCAAGAAAATAGTATGAAATGATGAAGTACATCACAATGTTGGAGTTGTAAGTGTTCTGTGACAAAACAAGCTATTGGTCACAAGGATCTGGGAGTTTCAACATCTTTGCTTTGAAAATAATTTCATATAAATTCTACCTGACTCTCTGCAGCATCTGTTTTGTTCAATTCTATATAATGCTTTCAGGGTTCAATTTCCCCTTGCTCATATTATGTTTGGAGAGTGAATATTGAATTATTAAATTCAGAGGGAATATGGACTTTCCTCATATCTTTATGTTTATAAGGAAAGAAAATATTAATTTCAGTATGATTTAATGATGTTAAACAAGATAAACAAAGAGAAAACAAAGATACAACATGTCACAATAGATATATAGCTGACTTCAAGTCAGCTAACAGCAAGATTAAAATGCCACTCAGCCACATCGTCTGCATGACACTAAATAAAGTCACAGATCTCAGGCAGTTCTCAAAGACTGAATTCTGGACCAGTGACAGCCAATCTGGATGAATATTTTCCTATAACACTAAAATCTCATATCCAAAACACAGTAATAAATTTAATAGAAGCATCTGTTCTAAAGACATCTGGCTTTAATCCTTCAATTATTTTTCCTTAAGACTCATCACAGTATAAGCCTTCCTTTGTGATTATAACCCCTGGGACATTGAACTATTTAAATTCTTAATGATGAAATTATTAAGTGTCAGTTGGACTCATCAAGAGTAACCTCCAAACTCAAGTGAGCTTTATTGAAAATTTTAAGTTTCTAGAGCACTAAACATTACCCAAGAGCACATGAAGTTTCCTCTCATTCTACATTCCACCCTGCAACTTTTGTCCCAGTTTGTCCATGTCCACATCTTTTTTTCCAGTTTACAGTACTTGTAGATCAAATGCCTTGGGGATCAACCTGGGAGTTTTATTAAATTAGAATTTTTCAGTCATTCATTACATGGTACTTTTTTATAGGATAAATAACTATCTTCAGAATTAGGTTCCCAACCAATTAAAGTATTCTGCTGATCTATTTCCTTTCCTCCCAATGACTAAACACATCTTTATTATGAATATTGTTTCTGTGTTTTTGGACACTGTTTCTTCTATCACTCTAGAAACTTGCCTAGGATTTAAGTTTCCATTTATTTTTTATTTGTTTTGTTTTTTTGTTTGTCTGTTTGATTTTTAGTTTCTATGATGAGATAAAGTATGAATAAATTCTGAATTTTAACTTTCTCTTTTATCTACTTTTTTTTTCATTTGCTTCATATGAATAAGTGGCTTTTCTATCCCATTATATTCAAATATTCCAGTAGAATAACTTATTATCTCTATCTCACTGATCTTCAATCACTCCTTGTCTACTGCCACTTCTTCACTGCTTATAAACCACCTAGATAATTCAACTGTTATATCCTTCTTTTGCCATTTCTCTCCTATGAAATTTGTATGTGCTCATATACTTTGTTAGGTCTTCATTTACCTTCCTCTTAATTATAATTTTGATTATTAAGAGATCATTTTATGTCATCATTTAAAGACATATAACATTACTCAGATCATGCTGGTCTTATGGAAAAAGGATTTCTGACCAGTAAGTAGTTTTATATTATGTGTACCTGTTACACCTGTAAATATGGACATGACTCTATAGGTTCAAATGACCAATGACAGTCCTTACTCACTACCCTTTCCTCTCTGTCTCCTTTTGTCTCAAGAGATGTAATTAGCCTGCTATCTCCTTGACATCTCTTGATGTCAGAGACTGATGTTTCTACTCTCCTCAAAATCCCACATTATTATTTTTCTATAACTCTTCATGCTTTTGTGGCTCTTGAGAAGGTGATTAACAAAAAATGACTCAATTTTTCTCTCACTCTTTTTAACTCTTTACAATCTGATTTCTCACCTCATTATTCTCCAAGACATTAATAATCTAATAATTGACAAATGGAATGGTCTTTTCTCTATTCCTTCACTTCTTATCCTCTCTTCAGTTTTTGACAATATCAATAATTCTTTTTTCCTTGATATTTTCTTTTCATTAAGAGTTCATGATTACCCCCTTCTTGTTTTCCTTCCATTTGTCTGCCTGTTCCTTTTCTGTCTCCCTTGCTGGATTGTCATCAAAGTCATGCTGTCTAAATGTAGGTGTCTTCCAAGATTCTGTCCTGGCTTTATTCCCTTCTATACTGTTTCATTTAGTGATCTCATCAGCTTCCATGAATTCAATTGTCACAATTCGATTGTATACAATTCTCACATCTACTTGTTTAGCCCTAATCTTTCTACTAAACTCCATCCTCACAACTCCAACTGCCTCTTGAATATCTCAAACTGGATCAGATATTTGAAACAACATGTCCAAAACAAAATTCATTTCTCTCATGCCTCCCACACCCCCTGAACCCTTCCCTTCTGCTAACTTTACTATTGCTGTCAAGTGTACAATTCCTCTCTCTCACACTTATCTCTAGCTCTCTTCAATATGTGCTGTCCTCTCTTCTGACACTACTACTACCTTGATGTGCAGGTCTTCACCTTCTCACTCCTGGACTATTATAATAGCCTTCTCATTGGTCTACCTCATTCAAGTCTTTTCCCACTCCAGGCCAACTTTCTATAGTTCTCAAATTGATCTCCCTAAAATTTCTTTAACCCAAGTGACTACTAGACTTTGCAGACCACATACATTTCAGTGTGGAGACTATGGCTGGTACAACAAGAGAAGACAAATGCCATTCTGTCCTCAATGTTCATCATAGTTTTATTAAGACAAAATAAATGCCCTTTATTAAAGGTTCAATGACCCAAAAATGCTTCTTTTCCAAGATCATACTTCAAGTAAATGCTGACATTAAAAATCACACCTCCAATAATTCTGCCATCTGTAATACTTTTTTTTTTTAGATTTTTGTTTCTAGAACACTATTCATTTCTGATGAATTTTTACAATCTTACTATTGTTACTATCCCTTCATGGTTTCCTTTGATAGCTTCTAATTTTATTTTTATTTTGTAAATGTAGGCATCATCTATTTTTGCTTTTCCCCTGGAAAATTTATTCATTCATATTATTTGACTTATCTCCAGCCTTGGAGTCATCACTATCCTAGTATAGATCACTTTTAAATCACAAATACATATATCTGCCCTTGAAAATCCAATATCTCTCAACTTATCCAATATAAATACATGCAGCATAATGGCCTGCCTCTAAAAGCAATGTACTTCCTTACAGAAGTTTGTAAATCAAGGATTTATAAGTACTTTTCTTCTGTACTATAGAAGGAAATTTTTGCTCAGGAAAAGGTTGATCTAGATGGCCTTCTAAAATTCTGCAGCTCCATGAAATATAAAACTGAAAAATTTATCTTCCCTCCAAAAATCTTTCTTGTAGTTTTCTTAGTTCTTTTAATGACATTCACATTCTTCCAGATAAGTAGGCTTAAACACTTACTTTATTATCATCTTTTCATAACATTTCTTTTATGAATACTTTTTGAATGATCCATTTTTTTAAAAAGGCTAATTTCTGTTGAATATATTTTTGAATCATTTCTTTAAACCATCACTTACTTTCTGATTCCCTCTGCCACCAATCTCGTTCCAGATCACCATTATTTATGTAATTATTAAAATGCTCTCCTGATTAGTATTCTCATCTACAATTTCCCTTTATTTTCATCTGTTCTTTTAACACCTTCTTATACAATCTCTTATTACAATGTTTTAAACAAATAATTTTAGTGGCTTCCTAATCTTTGCCAAATAAACTTCAGACATCTGTCAATGACCTCTACAACCTGTTTTTAATTTCCATATCTTGTTTTATCCCATATTACTTCCCTTCTTACATTTCATTTTTTATTTAAACAAACTGAACAATTCAATATTCCCCACCCTTCTTACTCCTACATGAATCTTTATTGAAATCCTCAATTTTGTTTAAGACTGAAATCAGATGTCACTTTTTATTTCAGTTGTTCCTAAAATTATAACAATATTAGTAATTTTTGCCTCTACAAAGTGTATGGATTTCTTACTCAAAATCTTTTAGTCTACAAATAAAATTTTAGAGTAGATTGGAGATTTCAAGATTAAATAATCTAACTCAATCATTTTCTTTACAGGGAAAATGAGGTCCTAGTTTGTAGAAAATGGATTATTTGCTATAATTAGGATGTATTCAATAGATTTTCAGAAACAGTATGGGAATTATGTCTGCAACATAAAATCTGAATCAGCTTCTAACATTAAAGTTTCTATAAAGTTTATTTAAAATATTTGCAAACTCTAAACAATTCTGAAACTTAAATGAATTCAGCATGTATTTTTCTTCCCTGCTTCCCCCCCATCCCCATACTTCATAGAAAGCACAATGCTTTATAAATTATTTTGGCCTGACTAGGTATCTCCATTTGAAAATGCCATCATGCAGAGCAAGCTAATGTACTTTACGGCTGTTTCTATGTATTCTTTTACCATGACATTTAAGTGTCTCTAGTAAGAAAATTCCCTTTATCAACATGACAGCTTGATGGTCCATAAATACCTTGACTCTTTGACTGTGATGTCAGATTTGCTGACTTTGCTATTAACATAATTCTTTATTACTCATAACAATGGCTGGTCCATGAAAAGCAAATCACTCTCTGCTACTGCACTATCATCAAATACAGTCAGCTATGAACATTGTTAGAGAACAACTATTTTTGTTTTATTTTTCAAATTAGGTAAGTTTTTGTTTTTTTTTATGGTTGAGCAACTAATATATTTACCTGACAATTCATATTATATTTTTCCATGATTAAGTATGCCATTATATAACTTTTAGATTACTTACATGGATTATTTTCCTCAATCTGAATTTGTCTCCAATATGATATTTGGCATGTTATTTAAGATTTTTTTTTAATTAGAAATGTGGTTAAATTGTATTTGGCAAAATTAGAGAGAGATCTAATTTGAGAAATTTAAATTTTAAAATTTACTTACTGTGACTATTATTATTAACATGCTATAAGAAAGAAGGTGAAAATCAATTTTCCTTGTGATAAGATTAGCTATCTGGAGTACCTAGTATTCTGGAAGAAATAATATGAAAGTCTTTTATTCCCAAAGATTCTATTATTTACTTGAAATGAGATGTCAGGAGGTAGAACTTGAACATTTGAGGGACTTATGGGAACCAAGAGATATCAGAAATATAAAATTAATATGGGAGAAAAGTGTATAGACTATTTTTGATAACTGTGAACTACTAAAAAGTAAATCTTCAGTGATTACTAGATGATAAAAATAAGTGTAAAATTAAACAGGACACAAAATCATAAAAATAATGTATCTAACACATAATTTATGTGAAATGTAGCTAGTTTGGAATCTTGAATTTCAAGTGTCCAATAATGATTGTTTGTCAGTTTCTCCCATAAAATCATGATTAAAATGTTAAGTAAATTTATCTTGTTCTATTGATTTATTGAAAAAGAATTTAATGAATGAGTGTTGTGATATGATAAAATCTTAAGAAAATAAAATATATACTAGACAAAAACTTAGGAGAACAATAAATAAGCAATAAATAAAATTGTATTTTTTACAAAATTTCTCATATTTTGTTTTTCATAGTGCCATAAAAATAGTCATAGAGAAAAAAACAAACAAACAAAAAAAAACATTAAAGCAACTACCATTGGCCCACTCCTGAACTACATGCTTTGAGAAGAACTAAGCAAGTATAACACATGTTCCTAAACTGGCATATATAGGATAGATGGAGAGAAATAATAGCATATTTCAACAAATTCATGAAAAGTACAAAATATTGTATGATTTTGATAAAATTATGTATCCTTGCTTTTATGTATTGTCTTAAAAGTAAATAGAAAGACAAGAACACAATACATTGGACTAAATAATCTTTTTCATTGAAGAGTTGTTACTTGAATTGGATATTAAGGATAGTTATTATTTAGGTGATCATATAAAAGAGGATAGTATATATTTCTAGCCATATGAAAAGATGCTCCAAGTAATTATTAATCAGAGAAATGCAAATTAAGACAACTCTGAGATACCACAATACACCTGACAGATTAGCTAGAATGATGGAAACATAATGAGGAATGCTGGAGGGGATGTGGGAAAATTGGGACACTGATACATTGCTGGTGGAATTGTGAATACATCCAGCCATTCTGGAGAGAGATTTGGAACTATGCTCAAAAAGTTATCCGACTGTGCATATCCTTTGATCAAGCAATGTTACTACTGGGCTTATATCCCAAAGAGATCTTAAAGGAGGGAAAGGGACCTCTATTTGCAAGAATGTTTGTGGCAGTCCTCTTTGTAGTGGACAGAAAATGGAAACTGAATGGATGCCCATCAATTGGAGAATGGCTGAATAAATTGTGGTATATGAATGTTATGGAATATTATTGTTCTATAAGAAATGACCTACAGGATGATTTCAGAAAGGCTTGAGAGACTTACATGAAAGGATGCTGAATGAAATGACTGGGACCAGGAGATTATTATATACTTCAACAACAATACGATATGATGCTCAATTCTGATGGACGTGGGTCTCTTCAACAATGATATGAACTAAATCAGTTCCAATAGAACAGTAATTAACTGAACCAGCTACACCCAGAGAAAACTCTGGGAAATAAGTATGAACCACTTCATAGAATTCCCAATCCCTCTATTTTTGTCTGCCTGTATTTTTTATTTCCTTCACAAGTTAATTGTACATGATTTCAAAGTCCAATTCTTTTTGTACAGCAAAATAACTGTATGGGCATGTATACATATATTGTATTTAACTTATACTTTAACATATTTAACATGTATTGGTCAACCTGCCATCTGGGGAGGGGGTGAGGGGAAGGAGAGGAAAAATTGGAGCAAAAGGTTTTGCAATTGTCAATGCTAAAAACTACCCATGCATATATCTTGTAAATAAAAAGCTATAATAAAATTTTTAAATGAAATAAAAAATAAAAATAAATAAAAAAGAAAATAGTATAATCCAGTAAAATAATGAGAGAAAACTATTTTCTGGCTTTTGGTTTCTAATCAATCAACAAGGTAACCATCTAATTTCAAAATTTTAGATCTTAATGTTTAACTTCATCTATCCCTCATAAGAAAGCTAAGTTGAGAATAATTCAATATTACATTTAGTTATGCAATGGCAGACAAAGAATTAAAATACAGATCTTACTCTAACTCCAACAAGATTTTTCTCCAAAATACAAAATTCCTTCTTGAATTAATGTTGGTTTTCTTCATTTTTTCATAAAATGAAATAAATAGAACCAAAATAATTATGACTATTATAAAGCAAATTTCAAAAAATGAAATAGCATTGCATAATTTATAATGATTAGTCATGTCCCAAGAGAAGAGAAGAGGAACTATCTAATCCTCTTGTTTTGTGAAGGAGTTCTCTATTGATATGAGATACTGAATAGATCATCTAACTTGGTGATTCTGTTGAATGATTTTGTTTAAGATATTTTTTCTTTGTTTGATTTTGGTCCTTGCAAGGGTAGATTCAAAAGAATCTTTGAGAAAGGTGAGAAAACATGATACGTTTAGATATTATGAAAGTATAAAACAAAACAATAAATGATGAATCCATTAACTTCAAATGAACATGGAGAAAATATTATGACTGGATCAAAGACAATAAAAAATGGAGATTTATATAATTAATGACCTAGAGGATAGAAGTTTAATTAATATTAAAATAAAACAACAAAACCCAAATTAATTGCAATAACCAATGTACCTAGATCCCCAGGAGGGGAGAGGAAATCAGGAAACTCGACTTCCTCAACTTAATGGAAAGTTGCAGGCCTAATGTTGCAGAATAGCATAAGCTTTAAGATGTGTTAATTGTTTCCTTGAATTGCTAAATGTTTTTTCTTTATTTCTTTGATGGAAAATGGAAAGCAAAGAACATGAATGGTGTACATGTAGGTGTGTAGATAGGAGATAGGAGCCAGACATGAATGCATAACATCAAAATTGCTTTAAAGATGATTAACAAGCTTATTATTTAGATAGTACATATTTTAATATGTTAATTTTTACAGATTAGAAAAATGAAGCACAGAATGATAAAAGTTGCTTGCCCTTAAGACAAATTGTTAATGATTGGAATCAGTATATGAACCCACAATTTTTTATTGATTACAGCTTCATTTTCAGTAAATCATGCTTCCACATATTAATCTTACCAAAATGAATATTTCTTTTTTCTTTACATAAAACTTTGTTGTTGTATGTTTGGAAAGGGGGATAGGTGGATAATGTGAAATCTGAGATACACTCTTAAAAAATTATGTAGGCCAACTTTCTAGAGGAACTATGTAATAGCTATCCCTATGTCTCCCTTTCTTTACTCTATTCTATGATTTGTAGGTGCAGGAAAATGTATTGTAGAAATCAACTCCACATGAGAAAAGTTATTTATTCATAGTGAGAAGCATTTTAAATAATCGTAATGAGGTTAGCAATTTTTATGTCTTAGAAAACATACTCTGTATTCTAACCTTGTCACATCTATAATGATTTAAAAAGAAAAAACCTTACTAATTTCCCAATAAACACCAAAAAATTATAGATGATAATATTACACTCTGATATCTATGCAAAGTGATATGTGTTTCATGATAGACAAACATTTTGAACTGAGATTTAAAGTTTGAAGATAATACCAGTCATTATAAAACAAATGGATTTTATATGGCACGGAAATTATATAAATTTAGATTTTTAATGACTATATTTAACTAATATTTCAATGTACCAAGTACAACTGCCTGTTTATTAAATAGATTAGAATAGTGGATTCTTTTTAATGTACTGTAGAAATTCTGCTATAAAATGCAGAAATCATAACCAAGTGGTAGGTTTTTTTAACTGTTTACATCATTATTCTTTTGTTTCTTGACTTTAGCCACTGTTTTCTACCAGATGTGCTTTTTATCTTTCCTTTTAATTAAAAAAAAATCTTAATATGATTTATATCAGAGCTGGGATTTTATGTGTCTGAGAAAAACATCAAAGCTTTATGAACTACTTAATCATAATGCTAAAATGTTGGAAAATTATGAAATAATCTGCATAGCCTTGTTAAATGAGTTTAGTGTTGCATGTATAAAATGTTTATCCAATGCATATTACATTATTTGTGGTATGTGTTTTTTTACAACTGTAACAATCTCTTGGTAAAAAAAAAAAAAAAAAAAAAATTAAAAAAACAAACAAGCATGTGACATGGGAAAATAAAAGGTTTTTTTAAGGTCAAATGTCTTATTAATTTTTACTAAAATAATATTTTTGACATATTCCAATCTGCCCAATACAAATGGAGTAGACTTTCAAGTTAAATATTTTCAGGTCAGTTCTATAAAATGTGACTAATAATATAGATTTTTTATATTAATAATCATGTTACTCCTATGTTTAAAAACTCAAATCCTCCCTTAGTATCATCAACCAAATAATAATTAAATTATTTTGTAGCTATTCAGTGATATAAACAATTTAACCTTACTCTACATTTTGAATAATTTTTCATATACTTATCACTGTTCCCAAATTTATTTCTCTAGTCAAATTATGCTTCTATTGTTATGCCACAGTCTCCATGAGCTGTTCTACCTCAGTTTCCCTGCACTAGTTTCCCTTATTATCCTGACTGAATTTCCCTGAATTGTTCTATCTCAAGTTTCCTTAACTGTTTTGCTTCAGTCCCTTAAGTTGTAACACCCCCCCACCGCTCACCCCCTGGTTCATTAAGACTAAGGACCATTTGCTCTAAGGTTATAAATTGTCAATGGGAGATGAGGAGCAGATCAGACTTTCTGGCTCCTAGCTCCTTCTGCCCTCAAGAATTTATGACACTGGGGGGGGCGGAGCCAAGATGGCGGAGAAGAAACACACGACTCTGTAAAGGTCCTCACTCCCTCACAACCAATTAAATAAATCAGCCTCAGAATAAGCCCAGGACTGATAGATACCACAAGGACTGGAAGCACAACTTACCAGCTGAAGAGAATCTGGAGTTTCAACAGAAAAGGTCAGTCCCCAGGGGAGGAAGAAGAGAGGCCAGCACAGACGGCTGGGTGCTAGAACACTCTGCCCATTGCGCTGGGAAGGGCTCTGGGATCAGAGAAGCCACTGAGGTAAAGGAATCTGGCACAGGCTGTTAGCTCTTCTCTGCTAATTATTTAGCAGTTAAGAAGAGAAAGCCAAAATATTTTAAAACTCAGATTAGATTTTCCCCGGATCCTGGAGGTGACTCAGCAGATCTCGGCACCAGGGGGTGTGGCCTCAGCTACCTCCTGAGAATAGTTAAGAGATTGACAAGTGGGTGGATACGGCCCAAGGCAACACACACTGCCTAGCTTAGCTGGAGGGAGTGGAACTCAGCTCCAGGAAGTCCCAGAGAAGCGGAACCTTTGAACTAGGGACCACGGTTTCTGGCAGACACTTCCAGTTTGAGCACAGGGGCTTTTAACGTCACCTACTGCAGACATCCACTCCCCACCCGGACACATAGACTAGGCTTTGTACTGTCTTTACTATTTAACGCCCTCGAAGCACAGTAGTGCTAATCACCTCTGAGGCACTTCCAGGGAGGGGGTGGGGAACTCTCTCCCAGAGGTCTATCTTAGCTCAGGCGCAGGAGCCTCTGCATCCATCCGGTCTGGGAGGAAGCTGGTAAAGAAGTAAATAATTTCCTACCCCAGGGACAGACCCCAAAAGATTTTTTTAAATATGAGCAAAAAAGCTAGAAAAACTATAGATTCCTTCTATACAGAGAAAGAGCGGGTATCCAACCCCGATGAAGTTAACAGCAGAGAGTCAGCAGATAACAACCTAAAGGGGAACGATCCCTGCCCCCCATCACATAACTCTCTCCTAGAAGAAACTCTTAAAAAATTAAGGAACATTGAAGAAAAATGGGGAAAGGAAAGGGAAGCTATGATAGAGAATAACAACATCCTGAAATTGGAGTTGGAAAAAATAAAGAATTCACAGGAGATGCAGGGAAACAAAATTTATGAATTAGAAAAGGTTAAAAAAACACAGGAAAGTAGGATTTCTGAATTGGAGAAGATAAAAAAGTCTCAAGAAAATAGAATTTCTGAATTGGAAAAAGAAAATAATTCTCAAAAAAAAAATTAGGGAAATGGAAAAAAATTCAATAGAGCAAAATAATTCATTTAAAAACGAAATTGGGCATTTACAAAAAGAACTAAAAACTGTGAAAGAAGAAAATAACTCCTTAAAAGTCAGGATGGAACAAATAGAAATGAATGATTCACAAAGAACCAAAGAATCAGTCAAACAAAACAAAAAAAAAAATGAGAAGCTGGAGAACAACGTCAAATACTTACTGGGAAAATCTATAGACCTGGAAAATAGATCTAGGAGAGATAATCTGCGGATCATTGGACTTCCAGAAAACTATGACCAAAAAAAGAGCCTAGATTCTATTTTACAGGAAATTATCAAAGAGAAGTGTCCAGAGATAATAGAAACAGAAGGGAAAGTAGATGTGGCAAGAATTCATCGAACTCCTTCTGAAATAGACCCTAAAAAAAGAACACCACGGAATATAGTGGCTAAGCTGCAGAATTACCACGCAAAGGAGAAAATCCTGCAAGCAGCTAGAAAAAAACAATTTAAATACCCAGGTGCCACAATAAGGGTCACCCAAGATCTGGCTGCCTCCACATTAAAAGATAGAAGGGCCTGGAACCTGATATTCCGTAAGGCAAAAGATCAAGGACTGCAACCAAGAATGAACTACCCAGCTAAGTTTAGCATCTTTTTCCATGGAAGAAGATGGTCATTCAATGAAACAGAGGAATTCTATATGCTTCTTTTTCTTTTTTTTTTCTTTTTTTTTTTTTTTTTTTTTTTTTTTTTTTTGAGGCTGGGGTTAAGTGACTTGCCAAGGGTCACACAACTAGGAAGTGTTAAGTGTCTGAGACCAGATTTGAACTCGGGTCCTCCTGAATTCAGGGCTGGTGCTCTATCCACTGCACCACCTAGCTGCCCCTCTATATGCTTCTAAGAAAAAAAACAGACTTAAACAAAAAATTTGATCTACATCCACAAGACTGAAGAGAAACAGAAAAAGGTACACAGAACCCTTGAGAACTGTAACTCTGTTGTGGTTATATAAAAAGTACTCAAGGATAATTTGATTTTACTGATATAAAAGAAAAAAGGGGGGTGTAGTAAAGGGAAGGAGGTCGGTTCAGAAAAAGGGGAAGGAGTGATAAAAAGAGGGAAACTACATCCCAGGAAGAGGCATAGAAAATACACCATATCTGAGGGAACTTAGTGAGGGGGAGAATCATTGTGTGAAACTTACTCTCATCAGGAGAGGCTCAAAGAGTAAATAATTAACATATTTGTTTTTCAGAGAATTTTCTCTCACCTCATTAAAAGGGGGGAGAGGAAAAGGGAAAAGGAAAAGGAGAATAAGTGAAGGGACTTGGAGGGAGGGGGGAGGGATCCTAAAAAAAAAAAAGAGGGAGGGTTGTGCATCACAAGGGGGGTCTGTAAATTAAATATCGGGGAGGGGGATCAGGGAGGTCAAGGGAAAAAAGCATAATCTGGGGATAATACGATGGCAGGAAATACAGAATTAGTAATTTTAACTGTAAATGTAAATGGGATGAACGATCCCATCATACGGAGACGGATAGCAGATTGGATCAAAAAGCAGAACCCTACAATATGTTGTCTACAGGAAACACACGTAAAGCAGGGAGATACATACAGAGTAAAGGTAAAAGGTTGGAACAGAGCCTATTATGCTTCAGGTAAAGCCAAAAAAGCAGGGGTAGCTATACTTATCTCAGATCAAGCAAAAGCAGAAGTAGATCTCGTTAAAAAAGATAAGGAAGGAAACTATATCCTGCTGAAAGGTAGCATAAATAACGAAGCCATATCAATACTAAACATATATGCACCAAGTGGTATAGCATCTAACTTTCTAAAGGAAAAGTTAGGAGAACTGCAAGAAGAAATAGACAGTAAAACTATAATAGTGGGAGATCTCAACCTTGAACTCTCAGATTTAGACAAATCAAACCACAAAACAAACAAGAAAGAAATTAAAAAAGTAAATAGAACATTAGAAAAACTAGGTATGATAGACCTTTGGAGAAAACTGAATGGCAATAGAAAGGAATATACTTTCTACTCAGCAGTTCATGGATCCTATACAAAAATAGACCATATATTAGGACATAAAGATCTCAAAATTAAATGTAAGAAGGCAGAAATAATAAATGCTTTCTTCTCAGATCACAATGCAATAAAAGCTACATTCAGTAAAAAGTTAGGGGTAAATGGAACAAAAAGTAATTGGAAACTGAATAATCTCATCTTAAAGAATGACTGGGTGAAAGAGCAAATTATAGAAACAATTAACAATTTCACCCAAGATAATGACAATGATGAGACATCATATCAAAATCTTTGGGATGCAGCTAAAGCAGTAATAAGGGGAAATTTTATATCTTTAGAGGCTTATTTGAAGAAAATAGAGAAAGAGAAGATTAACGAATTGGGCTTACAACTTAAAAGGCTAGAAAAAGACCAAATAATAAACCCCCAACCAAAAATTAAACTTGAAATACAAAAATTAAAAGGAGAAATCAATAATATTGAAAGTAAAAAAACTATTGAATTAATAAATAAAACCAAGAATTGGTTTTATGAAAAAGCCAATAAAATAGATAAACCTTTGGTAAATTTGATCAAAAAAAAGAAAGAGGAAAATCAAATTGATAGTCTTACAAATGAAAAGGGGGATCTTTCCACCAATGAAGAGGAAATTAGAGAAATAATAAGGAGTTACTTTGCCCAACTTTATGCCAATAAATTTGGTAACTTAAGTGAAATGGATGACTTCCTCCAAAAATATAGGCTCCCTAGATTAACAGAGGAGGAGATAAATTGCTTAAATAGTCCCATTTCAGAAAAAGAAATAGAACAAGATATTAATCAACTCCCCAGGAAAAAATCCCCAGGGCCAGATGGATTCACATGTGAATTCTACCAAACATTTAAAGAACAATTAGCCCCAATGTTATATAAATTATTTGAAAAAATAGGGGTTGAAGGAGTCCTACCAAACTCCTTTTATGACACAGACATGGTACTGATACCTAAACCAGGTAGATCGAAAACTGAGAAAGAAAATTATAGACCAATCTCCTTAATGAATATTGATGCTAAAATCTTAAATAAGATATTAGCAAAAAGACTTTAGAAAATCATCTCCAGGATAATACACTATGATCAAGTAGGATTTATTCCAGGAATGCAGGGCTGGTTCAATATTAGGAAAACTATTAATATAATTGACCATATTAATAATCAAATTAATAAGAACCATATGATCATCTCAATAGATGCAGAAAAAGCATTTGACAAAACCCAACATCCATTCCTACTAAAAACTCTTGAGAGTATAGGAATAAATGGACTATTCCTTAGAATAATCAGGAGCATATATTTAAGACCTTCAATAAGCATAATATGCAATAGAAATAAACTGCAACCTTTCCCAGTAAGATCAGGAGTGAAACAAGTTTGCCCACTATCACCATTACTATTCAATATAGTACTAGAAACGCTAGCCTCGGCAATAAGAGCCGAGAAAGAGATTCAAGGAATTAGAGTAGGAAATGAGGAAATTAAACTATCACTTTTTGCAGATGACATGATGGTATACTTAGAGAACCCCAAAGACTCTGCTAAAAAGCTACTAGAAATAATTCAAATTTTCAGCAAAGTGGCAGGATACAAAATAAATCCACATAAATCCTCGGCATTTTTATATATCACTAACAAAATGCAACAGCAAGAGATACAAAGAGAAATTCCATTCCAAACAAATGTTGAGAGTATAAAATATTTGGGAATCCATCTACCAAAGAAAAGTCAGGAATTATATGAGAAAAATTACAAAACACTTGCCACAAAAATAAAATCAGATTTAAATAATTGGAAAGACATTCAGTGCTCTTGGATAGGCCGAGCGAATATAATAAAGATGACAATACTCCCCAAACTAATCTATTTATTTAGTGCTATACCAATCAGACTCCCAAGAAACTATTTCAATGACCTAGAAAAAATAACAACAAAATTCATATGGAAGAATAAAAGGTCGAGAATTGCAAGGGAACTAATGAAAAAAAACTCAGAGGAAGTTGGTCTAAGTGTACCTGATCTAAAGCTATATTATATAGCAGCAGTCACCAAAACCATTTGGTATTGGCTAAGAAATAGACTGGTAGATCAGTGGAACAGATTAGATACAAAGGACAAAAAAGGATACATATATAGCAACCTAATCTTTGACAAACCCAAAGATACCAACATTAGGCATAAAAATTCATTATTCGGAAAAAACTGTTGGGAAAACTGGAAATTAGTATGGCAGAAATTAGATATGGATCCACACTTAACACCATATACCAAGATAAGATCAAAATGGGTCCATGATTTAGGCATAAAGAGGGAGATAATAAATAGATTAGAGGAACAGAGGATAATCTACCTCTCAGACTTGTGGAGGAGGAAGGAATTTATGACCAGAGGAGAACTAGAGATCATTATTGATCACAAAATAGGAGATTTTGATTACATCAAACTAAAAAGTTTCTGTACAAATAATACTAATGCAAACAAGATTAGAAGGGAAGTAACAAATTGGGAAAATATTTTTAAAAGGAAAGGTTCTGACAAAGGTCTCATTTCCAAAATATATAGAGAACTGACCCTAATTTATAAGAAACCGAACCATTCTCCAATTGATAAATGGTCAAAGGATATGAACAGACAATTCTCAGAGGAAGAAATTGAAACTATATCCACTCACATGAAAGAGTGTTCCAAATCACTACTGATCAGAGAAATGCAAATTAAGACCACTCTGAGATACCACTACACACCTGTCAGATTGGCTAAGATGACAGGAACAAATAATGATGAATGTTGGAGGGGATGTGGGGAAACTGGGACACTAATACATTGGTGGTGGAGTTGTGAAAGAATCCAGCCATTCTGGAGAGCAATTAGGAACTATGCCCAAAAAGTTATCAAACTGTGCATACCCTTTGACCCAGCAGCGCTACTACTGGGATTATATCCCAAAGAAATACTAAAGAGCAGAAAGAGACATATATGTGCCAAAATGTTTGTGGCAGCTCTTTTTGTTGTAGCTAGAAACTGGAAGATGAATGGATGTCCATCAGTTGGAGAATGGTTGGGTAAATTGTGGTATATGAAGGTTATAGAATATTATTGCTCTGTAAGAAATGACCAGCAGGAGGAATACAGAGAGGCCTGGAGAGACTTAAACCAACTGATGCTGAGTGAATTGAGCAGAACCAGAAGATCACTGTACACTTCAACAACAATACTGTATGAGGATGTATTCTGATGGAAGTGGAAATCTTCAACATAAAGAAGATCCAACTCACTTCCAGTTGATCAATGATGGACAGAGGTATCTACACCCAGAGAAGAAACACTGGGAAGTGAATGTAAATTGTTAGCACTAATATTTGTCTGCCCAGGTTGCATGTACCTTCGGATTCTAATGTTTATTGTGCAACAAGAAAATGATATTCACACACATGTATTGTACCTAGACTATATTGTAACACATGTAAAATGTATGGGATTGCCTGTCATCGGGGGGAGGGAATAGAGGGAGGGGGGGATAATTTGGAAAAATGAATACAAGGGATAATATTATAAAATATACATATATATATATATATATAACAAAAAATTAAAAAAAAAAGAATTTATGACACTGCCCCTCTAAAATATTCCAAAAGATAAGACTGTCTTGGATACTTCACTGACATCTTTACTTCTGTTTATTCGAACATTCTGACTGGCTTTTAGTAAGATTTTGCAGCTTCCCCCTCCCCCCCTGCTCCTGACAGAACCAAGCAGCTCTAACTTTCCCCGATCTTCTTCTTTTCTTTGTCTGAAAAGATATAAAAGGGTTTATAATTCCCCCATTCATTACTGGATACTTTCAGACAAGAGTCCTGTCCAGTCAATTAAACTCTCCAATTAATAAAATATTAAAAACTCTCTAATCTCTATCTTGCCTCAGTTTCTCCAGCATTACATTATCTGCCCCCCAAAATATATCCCTTTACTCATACTTCTTAAAGTCTCTTGTTTTAACATCCTTGCAATCATGTTTTTTATCTATATTTACTGAACATACTGTGTCAACAGTTATAAGTAACTTCCTGTTTGTAAAAACAAAAACAAAACAAAAAAAACTTCTCCCTTCTCCCTCTTTCCTTTCTTCTTCCCTTCCTTCCTTCCTCTCTTCCCCCTCTCCTTCTTCCTTCCTCCTTTACTTCCTTTTTCCTCCCTTCCCTCCCTCTTTTTCTTGCTTCCTCCCTTCTTCCTTCCCTTCCTTCTTTCCTCCCTTTCTCCCTCCTTTCATCTCTCCTTTCCTTCCTTCCTTCCTTCCTTCTTTCCTTCCTTCTTTCCTTCCCTCCTCCCTCCCTCCCTCCTTCCTTCCTTCCTTCCTTCCTTCCTTCCTTCCTTCCTTCCTTCCTTCCTTCCTTCCTTCCTTCCTTCCTATCTTCTCTCCCATCTTTATCCTTTTTTCCCTCTCTCTTCCATCTCTATATACATCACCCTTCTTAATTTCTATGATTTACTTCATATTATTATGCCACTTTTCTGATGAAGTTCAGCTCCCCGCAATTCCTGGTCAAGAAGACAAAAATAATGAAGTTCGACAGAGAGCAGGGAGTTGTGGGAACCCCCTTCTGGTCAATGAAAATGCTTTGTAAAGGGATCTGAAAAGTTTGCAGTCTAACTTCCTTAGTGGATGGTCCCGATAGAGAAGTAAAGATCTAGCTGGAAAATCCACTAGCAAAGAAAGTTTCTAGCAGAGAAATCCTGGCAGAGAGGTGAGTAAAGTCCTGTTGGGAAAATAGGTAAGATAAATAAAGAGGGAGTAATGCTGAAAAGAGAATGCCTTTTCAGCAGGCAGAAGGTTACAGCTATGCCAAAGAGAAAGGTTCCTTGGCATAATTCCTGTTTTTAAGTCATCTACAAAGGATTGAGTTGAAGGAAGCTTGTTATATAGGTAGAACTTGGTAGGGGTTGGGAGCAGTTTGAGTTGGAATCAATATAGAGAATCTTCTAATTGAACGAGTGTACCTGGACTAATCTCTAACTCAATAGAGTTGGTCTAGGACTCAACTAGTCCCATACAGATAACAGAATGAAATCACTTTATCTTGATTCCATGGAGTGGGTCTCTTAGGGGAGAGCTTCTCTGAGTGAGTTTTCCAAGCTTTCCCCCCAAAGTCCAAGAGAGAGAGTGAGAGAGAATTTCAAAGCTCATCTTGTCATTACTACATATGTCCACTTTTCTTGGAATCAGAGGCACTATATTCAACATGTTCTTGTTTTATTCTTTATCTTTTTCCCTCCTTCTTTTTACTGATTCATAGTCCTATTTCCATACCTTTAATATGAATGTTTCTCAAAGATTCTCTTTTTGTTTTTCTTTTGTCTCAGTATATATAAATTTTTGCAATTACATTTATTACACAGCTTTGACTGTTTCCCTGTACAGATGAATGAATTATTTGTATTCACAGACTTAAACTTTATTGTTAATTTTAGACCTGTATTTCTAACCTTTATTGATTTTTTTCATCTCTACTTCCCACCAACATTGAAACTAAACATTTTCAAAATTAATTATGTTAGAGTTGATAAAATTAGCCAAATCACTTATTTCCATTTAATAACTGGCATGATTTCCATTGTTGCCTTAGCCAGGTTACAATACCATCAAATCAATTGATAAATTTAATAATCAATGGCTCCACAGTAACTTTAAATATTCTTTGATTAATTTATGTGATGCTGATAATGAAATATATTTGAATTGTTTGAAGGATTTGCTCATGTATGTGGATCTCATACAAAACTAGAAAATTAGTTTAAAACCAGAGTTCATTCAAGCTTCTGGAAATGTAGGAGTTGAAGCCTTCCACAAAAAGCCCCTAGGAAAGAACCACATAAGGGACAAGATAAGCATAGCTTGGCTTCCTTTTTCTACTTTTGAGTGCCTGGCAATCTTTGGAGTATGAGGGGACTTTTGTTCCTCCAGTTAGCATCTTAACCTAGCAACATACTCAGGATAGCTGGCTATTTATATTGGGAACCAATGACAAACTAGACATACTATGGAAAGATAGCTATAAGAAACTACAAACATTATTTATAATATTATTGTTCTATAAAAATGATGAGTAGTCTGATTTCAAAAAATCTTGGGAAGACATATAAACTGATGAAGTGGAGTGAGCAGAACCAAGAGAACATTGTATGTACACAGTAATCAAAAGTTCGTGAGGATCAATTCTGATGAACTAGACTTTTAGCAACGTGTTAATTCCAGACTATTCAAATATACTTGAGATGGAAAATACTATCTGCATCCAGAGAAAGAACTACCAAGACTGAATGTGGATGGAAGCATAGTATTTTCACTTTTGTTCATTTGCTTGCTTTTCCTTTCTCTTATTTATTTATTTTTTTTCTTTTAGTTTGATTTTTTTTCTTGTACAACATATTAGATATGGAAATATGTTTAAAAGGATTATTCATCTTTAAACTATATTAAATCGCTTGCTATCTTGAGAATGGGGAATGTAAGAGAATGAAGGAAAAAAATTGGAACACAAAATCTTATAGAAATGAATGTTAAAAACTTTTAAAAAAAAGGAAGTAAAGAAAAAAAATGACAGAAATCTCAAGAGTGGCATTGTATTATGACACCATGAGTATGTCATGAAGAGAGCAGATTTCCAAAAAAGTGGTGTATATATTTTGCCACATACTCTCTCTAAGACTCTATGTATATTGTTGGGGAAAAAAATGTGTCGTAGATTTTTGAGGGAATGTTTTGCAGCAATTGTTCTCATATCACCTTAATAAAAAAATCCTTTCTAAAAGTTGATTACAGCCGTCTGATTAGTTAATAGTATGATCATGTGGGCTTATGAGTTATGTCACTTCTAACAACTCTTAAGGGATGTTAAAATGTTATATTACATCTTTGCATTTAATCTATATAACTTCCAAAGTAATCAGTTTTTATATTCTGAATGTACTTTGAGTTTCTCTGCTTTAATGAGTTTGAAAATACCTGGGATATTCTATTCTGCTCTTTCCCTGTTGAATTCATTGCCATCTTTTAAAATTCAAATAATTCTACCTACATATTTGATTCTTATATAATTACTTTTGTTGCTAACACTATTTTGTTTTTAAATATCATAAGGACTCTCCTCTCTTTCTTCCCTTCTAACATGTTTACATTATGTTAGAGCATATTAGAGTTTTCTGTGTTTGTTTCTAATGTAATCATCATCAGAAATTTGTATTATCCTAGTACCTACCAAAGTGCTTAACAAACACTTTAATCTGTGTATGTTATTGAATTAAATTTTGAAAAATGAAAGAAAATATCTCACAAAGGTAGCAGATAAATAAATTTTAGTGTTAGATGGAAAATTGGAGCCGTCAGTTCTCAAAAATCTTCCCATGTGACTCTGATTTTATATACACACATATAATTCTTAACAATAAATAATAATATTCTATTATATTTGTATGTCACAATTTGTTTGGTCATTTCCCAAGTGAAGGACCCCAAACTCAATAGTCAGGTATTTGCTACTTGAAAAGTGTTATCATAAATAGCTTTCATTAGTTTTTTTTTTGTTTGTTTTATTTCTTTAGTAAATAAGGCAAGTTTTTTATCTGCATATAAAGTACATTTTTTAGATTAAAGAGCTGTATCAGAATTTGCCATTTTCTTTCTATTATTCATTTCTTCTTATTGTGGTTTTTGCTTTTATTTATATTAAGTTCTTTATTTTCATAATCTGAAGGTGGACCTTGCACCAAAGGGAACATCAGTGTGGGAGATATACAGAGAGGCATGAAAAGGAATTTACACTATGAGTAAGAGCAGATAAGTTGTGATGTGCATCATTGGAAGGATGATTGACATGGATGAGATATAGTATTAACTAAATTTTAGTAAAGCTGAAGCCATTTTCTCTCTCTTCACCTTTCTCAATGAATTCAATTTCCATAGATTCAATTAACATATCTCTAAAGATTGCTGCAAAGTCTATATTTTATCACAAAAAAGATATATATTTCCAGTTCTCATCTCTTTTTGAAGCACCAATCCTGCATCAACACTTGTTTGCTTGTCAGATGCACCTGAATATCCCAAAGAAGTCTCTAATAATACATGTCCCTAAGAGGTATTTATTATAGAATTTGATCAATGTGTTAACTCAGATAACTAAAACAGCAACTAAAGGATATTAAAGAAGTTTTGGTGATTAGAATTTCATAATACAAATTCACTATAATATGTAAAGTAACAGATGAAAAATCTGGATGCAAAAAAAACCCTTTAAATATGCTTGAAAATGCACTGAACCAGCATACCACTATGAACAGAATTTTACATAATTGCATGAAAAACATAATTTCCATAAAAATTTGACATTTTGAAGGATGCCAATACCATCATGAACTCTAAACTCCAAGGGGAAATTTTTTTTTTTCAAGATATATAGTCCTAGTGGCAGAAATTGAAACTATATAGGACCAGCATGACAAAATTATCTTTCTCTCAATCCTGTGTTACTGGAATTGTGTCAAAGTTACTTTTGTGTGTGTGTGTGTGTGTGTGTGTGTGTGTGTGTGTGTGTATGTGTGTGTATAGAAGAGCTTGCATCCCCACTACTAAGTATGTTAACTAGTATGTTAGCTGCAAAAAAAATAATATCAGGGTAGTAACAATAACATACTAGCTCTGATTCCATCAAAAAGTATAAGGAGAATGAGATAGTATTAGTATCCCAAAATTTCCCATTGATCCTTTAAGAAGTCTACAGAAGACAGCCTTATATACTATATTCTATGCAGTTATAAAAAAAATAATCTTATTCACCTCTGCAATAGTGTAAAGACAATTAAATAGCAATAAATATATATATTTTTTAATATTTAGGGTATCCAAAACAACATGAGAATAATAAAATAGCAACAGTAGCAGCTTGTGGTCTTTTCATTTACAAATGTAAATTTGTACAAGTTAGCTCATTCTCTCCCATAACAGCCTTGTGGGGTAGCTAATATAAATATATAAACTCCATTTTAAAAAGGAGGAAACAAAGTCTCAAAGAATTATACTGACTTGTTCAAGTATACATAGGAATAGCATACCTGAGACTTGAGCCTAATTATTCTGATTTCAAATTCAGGAATCATTTCATTTTTTCTATGCAAAGTAGTAATACCCCATTGATATGCAAATTTTAATAATATGATGTTACTTACCTATAAAAATTGAGATTTTTACTTTCATTTTATTATTTTTCACTTTGTATGTAATAAATCACTTATAAAACTTATATAATGGGAATTAACTTTATACAATACTTTATATATATATATGTGTGTACGTGTGTGTGTATAATATAATATTTTAGTTACAAATATTATATTATTTTATAATTATAACAAACCAGGAAAGTGTGTTCTTGACATTCTTATTTTACAGAAAAGGAAACTGAAGCAGATAGATATGAGATGATCTATCCAGTCAATGAATTTTAGAGCAATATTTGAATTGTGTGGAAAAGGTGAAGAAGTTACAGATCAACCACATATTGATAAGTGACTGTTAGCTAAATTAATTGAAGCCTTAAGGCCTCAGTTCCAGCTTCTCTAAAAGTCACATGATTTTAGATAAGGCCTGAACTACATTCCATTGCCCAAAGAAGGGATTAAAAAGTATAAGTGAAGGAAGAAGCTATATGATCACCTTATCTACTGCATTCCACTGACCAAATAGGGGAATAGAGACTTATGTAACCTATCATAACATATAGAGGGTGGGATTTGGGGGGTTCTTTGTCTGAAGTGTATAAAAACTGTGAGCACTCTCAATAGAGAGACCTTTCTGCTGTGAGCATCTTTACTGTCCTTTTTGGCTCACAGAATGGGATGGTCTGCTTCTTGAGATTCTTATAAATTTTCTGTACTTCACATGGAGCAACTCCTGAATAGTCAATTTATCTTCCTCCCAAACAATTTGTGGGCTCATCCAGCTTTGATTTCTTTTGGAGAGACAGGTGTGTACCTTGAGCATAAGCGGGTGTCCACGGAGGAATTTCTCCAGTGATGTGAGTCCTCCCTCCCCATCAGACAACAGATTGTAGCAGGAGGACTCAATGAGGTGCAGAAACTGATGCCTTGGAAGAAATGAATGTCCTGACTGGCTGATGCAGTTTAGAATCTACACGTGTGGCTTGGTAAACTCTCAGAAGAGTTTTGGGGTCTTATTGTTGGTGTTTTAGGGAACCTGAGATAATAGCCTTTGTTAAATTTTATTGAGTGTTGGACTGTGGCTGGCCCCAGTGTTAAAGAACTGCTGAGGGAAGATTCTTGGAAATTGTTGAACTTAGTTTGGGAACAAGGTAAGGATAGGAAAGACACAGTCCAAAAATCAATGTCAGGACCCAAGTCAGTTGGGAAGTCGACTTAAGTACTGGGAGGAACTTCCCAGATATAAAGGAAAGGACAAAAGAAAGATAATTAAAAATGGTTTAATAATACTGCTTCATTTGGAGCAGCCAAAATATTGGTGGGGGAATAATCTGGCCAAGATTTGGTTCCTCAGAGGATTAGGTATGTCAACAATTGAATTTGTATGTGAATTGTAAAGATTCTTTTAAACAGGAGGAATCTGCTTATGGTAATCTGTGGCGTGATGGGTCTGCTAATGTCTTCTTGAACCAGCCCCAGAAACTAAAGACAGAGAAAACAGAAAGTGTCAGAGGCTAAGAAATAGTTTTTTTTTTCTGTTTGTTTGTTTGTTTGTTTTAATTTGTTTATTTTTTTAATTTTATAATTATAAAATTTTTGACAGTATATATATATATACGAGTATTTTTTTTTTTATAACATTATCCCTTGTATTCATTTTTCCAAATTTTCCCCTCCCTCCCTCTACTCCCTCCTCTAGATGACAGGCAATCCCATACATTTTACATGTGTTACAGTATAACCTAGATACAATATATGTATGTAAATCCAATTTTCTTGTTTGTGCGTTAAGTATTAGATTCTGAAGGTATAAGTAACCCGGATAGATAGATAGTATTGCTAACAGTTTACATTCAATTCCCAGTGTTCCTTCTCTGAGTGTAGCTGTTTCTGTCCATCATTGATCAACTGGAAGTGAGTTGGATCTTCTTTATGTTGAAGATATCACTTCCATTAGAATACATCCTCATACAGTATCATTGTTGAAGTGTATAATGATCTTCTGGTTCTGCTCATTTCACTCAGCATCAGTTCATGCAAGTCTCTCCAAACCTTTCTGAATTCATCCTGCTGGTCATTTCTTATAGAGCAATAATATTTCATAGCTTTCATATACCATAATTTACCCAACCATTCTCCAATTGATGGACATCCATTCATCTTCCAGTTTCTAGCCACTATGAAAAGAGCTGCCACAAACATTTTGGCACATACAGGTCCCTTTCTCCTCTTTAGTATTTCTTTGGGATATAAGCCCAATAGCAGCACTGCTGGATCAAAGGGTATGCACAGTTTGATAACTTTTTGGGCATAGTTCCAAATTGTTCTCCAGAATAGCCGGATTCATTCACAGCTCCACCAACAATGTATTAGTGTCCCAGTTTTCCCACATCCCCTCCAACATTAATCATTATTTGTTCCTGTTATCTTAGGCTAAAGAAATAGTAATTAAGGAGGAGAAGCAAGATTGGGACCCTTTAGAAGTTCTGTCCCTCCTTACACCCCACCCCCAGAGGAGGCACAGCCAGCAGAGGCCCTGCTTGTGGCTGAAGCTCCTGTGGAACAGATAAGGGACCGACCATATGCTCCTATTTATAGGGAATTACACCAGTTACAGAAGGATATTAAGAAACTCCCCTTTAGGGAAGAGGCAGGATCATTCCCAGGAAAGATATAGAGCTCAGCAGGAGATCATAGAGAGGTCCTGCTCCCAGCTGGGGATGCAGATATGTTTCCTCTCAGGGAAGTCCCAATGGGTGGGGCTCAGGGAAGCTACTGGATATGTGAATGAGCCCCTGTTAAGAAGTGAAGTCAGGGCATTTAAAAAAAGAAATAGTTTCCATTATGGAGGATTCCATAATTGGGGCATCAAAACAATTAGAACAGTTCCTGGGACCCAACTTATATACTTGAGGAGAATTAATGCATGGATTATCAATACTGTTTACTCCTGAAGAGTGCTGCTCAATTTGGGCAGGAGGCATGTGGGAATGGGAAAGGAGGCATGAACCCAAGAATGATGTGGCAGTCCCAGCTGAACAGAAGTATCCTGTGAATGATCCGAGGTGGGATGGTAATAATCAGGTACATAGACAGAACATGCAGGATCTGAGGGAGTTAATAGTTGTGGAGGTAAGGGACAGCTTCCCAAAGAGGCAAAATATAAATAAGGCCTTGGCTATCACCCAAGAAAACGATGAGTCACCAGCACAGTATTTAGAAAGAATTAGCGAAGGAATAAGAAAGTATTCAGGAACAGATCCTGAGAGAGAAGGAACAGATGTTGAAGGTAAAGTTTGCATCTAATTATTGGTCAGATATATATAGGAAGTTACAGAAGATTGAAGGATGGATGTGGTCTCCTCTGGAGACTTTATTGGAGGAAGCTACTAAGGTTTATTTAAGGAGAGATGGGGACCAGACTAAGGAGAAAGAGAAGCAGAGAAGGGAATGGGAGAAGCAGAGGAATAAGAGAGAAAGAGAGAGGAATAGGATAATAATTCAGCAGATCCATAACTCAGATGCTGCTAAAAAGGGATATAAGGGACCTGGGGGGGAGTCTGCAGGAAACCATAAGGAAAAGAGTACATTGAGGAATTCTAATTTAAAGTGTTGGACATATGGAAAATAAGGACATTTTTTTTTTTAGGGAATGCCTGAGGAGAAAAGAGGAGAAACAAGTAGTCTCATTGATAGAACTAGAGTTTTAGGGGAGTCAGGGACTCATGGATAAGCCCCACCCAGAGCCTGTGATAAATCTAAGGGCAGGCCCCTTTAGGGAAGAATTAGTATTTGGTAAATTCTGGAGCAGCTAGGATATCAGTTGTCCAGGTACCACTAGGAACAAAATTATCTCTGGTGGTATCAGGAGTTAAAGGAGAGGATTTTACAGTTCCTATATCTGAAGTAATACCCATAGAATATGATGGCCTACAAGTGTTAGGACAGTTGTTAGAGGTTGGTGTAAATTTGTTGGGAAAGGACTTAATCACAAAACTGTCAATTAACCTTATAATTAGAGACTCCATGTTGGTACCTATGCAGACTTACATTATGAAAGTTAGATAGATATCAAATTGACCCACAGATATGGGCTAGCCCTGAAAACCCAAGGCACCTTACAATTCCCCCTATTTGAATAATGGTCTGAGAGTCATTACCTATCATTCCTGTGAGGCAGTATCCCATTCTTCTGGAAAGGAGAAAGGGTCTCCAATCAGCTATAAGGATGTGTTAGATGTGAATTTGATTGAACCCTGCATCTCACCATATAACATTCCCATTCAGTCAGTAAGGAAAAAAGGCAGAACTTATAGGATGGTACAGGATTTGAGGGAGGTTATCCCACCCAGTAGTCCCAGATTCCTATACTCTAGTGGGAAAAATACCAGAGGACAGCACATGGTTCAGTGTGATAGATTTGAAAGATGAATTCTGAAGCTTCCCTCTGGCAGAGGAGAATAGGAATATTTTTGCTTTTGAATGGGAGGATTCAGACACAATTCAGACAGCAACAATATCACTATAATATACTCTCATAAGAGTATACAGAGTCACCCAATTTGTCTGGACAAGCTTTGGAAAGGATATTTGAGGACTTTGAATACCCTAAGCAGGGAATTAAAATATTACAGTCTGTATATGATTTGCTCATAATGGGAAGTAAGAGAAATTGTGGAGCCCAAATCACCATTAACCTGCTTTACACTTTACAGCCAAACTGGTACAAGATCTAGTTAGGGCCTTAGAAATATCTTGGGAGTTTCATACTCCCTGGAACTCTCCTTCCTCAGGCAAAGTGGAAAGGATGAATCAGGAAATAATTAAAACAACTTTGGAGGTTCCTTAGACTAAGTGCCTTCTTCTTGCTTTGCTGAGAATTAGGATAAAGCCTCATAGGGACATTGATCTCTCTCTCTCTCTCTCTCTCTCTCTCTCTCTCTCTCTCTCTCTCTCTCTCTCTCTCTCTCTCTCTCTCTTTCTCTCTCTCTCTCTCTCTCTCTTTATCTGAATTACTGTTTGGGATTACCCTGGGATAATGAACCCAGAGAAATCAGACTCAATTTTTGAGACCAAAGACCTATTCCTTTGAAAATACATTATGATTCTGACATAACATCTAAAAGCATTGCAAGTAAAAGGTCTCATTGCTCAGACTCCACCTTTAGGATTTGTGGTGCACCCATTTAAATCAGGGGATTGGATGCTGATTCCCTCCTGGAAAGAGGACAAGCTGATTCCAAGTTGGGATGGGCCCTTCCAGATCCTGTTGACTTCAGATACCCACCAAAGAGAAAGGTTGGACACACCACACTCGAGTCAAAGGACCCATGGAGGTGCCAAAGAAGTGGCAGGAATACTGAAAGTGTGTGTGTGGCTGGAATTACAGGAAGCTTAGATTTATGAATTGTGCATGTAAAATCTTTTTGATCTGTCTCATTTGGGGGACTCTTTTGGGACTTTTCTTGTTTGTATTAGATATTACATTTTGTTGAACTGTAAAGCCAGAATTAGAGATATTATATATTATCAGAATGAATGGGATGTGAACCAAACCGAAAGGGTTGTAGACCGTGCCTTGTATCTGCTTGTGTAATTTTATGTGGGTACACCTTTTGTACTGATACCTTGGAGTATTAGGGCATGAAAATACCTTTTGAACCTTGATTCAAACAATAGCCACTAGCTTTAGGTTGACTGACTGTGGATATATGGGGGACTTCATCAACTTACACAGTGGCCCTGGGTTCCTGTTCCCCTGTCTCTGGCCAAGATCTTGAGCAACAGGTCAGTAATACACAATGGAACATGTTTTTGGTCAGCAGAAGAAAGTCATCACTGGACCATGACTAGTACAATGTTAGGGAAATATTGCTTAAATCAGACTGGTACAGTGCCATGGATGGGAGAAAGTGAATGTACATGGACATTTACCCACAGGCTGGAGAAGGGAGCTATCATAGACTGCAGTAGGTATGTGAATAGATGGAACCAAACCAGTACAACTTATTATGATGGATCAGTTGTTTGCTGTATCCAACATTTTGATAGTAGTGAAGGGAGTGCAAGAAAAGTGCCACCCGCCTGTTTAATCCCTGATCCAGAGAGACCCAAGATATGAACATGTATAACCTTGAATAGCATAGCACCAGGTCCAACTTACACTTCAATGGAATGGAAGTGGGAAAATAGAGTAGGCACTGTTAAGAAAATGTTTAACAACTTTTGGAGCTGTTGGAATCTAACTGGGGAAAATGGTTACAACTGCCAATGGTAGTTGAAAATCATCTTTGGAGATGTAATTCTCCCTTAGGCTCTTAGGTCCCTGGGATGCCAGGCATTTTCCATCTTCAAGTGGACCTTTGAGGATATGAGGATATGAGGATAATTCTGCCCTGAGAGGGCATTATTGGATCTGTGGTCAGAGGACGGCTTATACCCATCTACCCAAAAATTGGACTGGGGCTTGTTATATAGGTATAATTAGCCCTATTTTTTCTTTCTCCCATCAAGCAGTGGTAGACAATTGAGTCTATGGTTATATGAAAATTTAGAAAGAGAAAGGATAGTAGACTGCTCCCTAATCCACATTGATACTTCTTTGACCCAGACAAATGATGCCAATGGGTGGGGAGATAGCTGGCCTGCAGAGAGAATTATAAAAGAATCAGACCAGCAACATGGGCCCAGGATGGTAGTTGGGGGTACCAAACACCGGTATATGTGTTAAATTGGTTGAGTAGGCTACAGGCAGTTCTGGAGGTAATAACTAATTAAACCACTCAAGCCTTAGACTTACTGGCTGATCAGGCAACTCAGACAAGGGAAGTCCTAGACTATTTACTAGCAAAGGGAGGAGGGGTCTGTGGGAAACTGAATTTGTCCAACTGCTGCATCCAGATTGATGATAATAGGCAAATTGTTAAGTAAATCACAAAAAACATCCGTAAGATTGCACTTGTGCTTGTACAAGTTTGGAAAACTTCCTTTGGTCCTGGCTGGTCATCATGGCTCAGTGGAAGCTGGTGGAAACAACTGTTAGGATATGGATTAATAGCTATGAGTGGAATTATCCTGTTACCACTGTGTTTGCCTTGCATAATTCATTTGGTAACAAGAATAGTTCAAAGATCACTGTCAAGAATCTTACATAGAGAGTATGCCATTAAAATGATGACTTTACAGAAAGAGGGATGGCAGGTGAGGAGATTAACAAACAGTGTATAGAGATGTTAATTAAATTTGATCACAATATTAGTTCTTCATGAGGAAATATATATATACATACATACATATATACATATATATCTATATCTATCTATTGATCTATCTATTTATTTATTTATCCATTCACTCATTTATATATTTATTTATTTGTTTGTTTATTTGTTTATTTATTTGTTTATTTGTAAATAGCAGGGGGGATTGTGTGGAAAAGGTGAAGAACTTACAGATCAACCACATATTGATCAGTGACTGTTAGCTAAATTAATTGAAGCCTTAAGGCCTCAGTTTCAGGTTCTCCAAAGTCATGTGATTTTAGATGAGGCCTGAACTACATTCCATTGCCCAAAGAAGGGATTAAAAAGTATAAGTGCCCAAAGAAGTTATATGATCACCTTGTCTATTGCATTCCACTGACCAAATAGGGGAATAGAGGCATGTAACTAATCACAACATAAAGAGGGTGGGATTTTTGGGGTTCTTTGTCTGAAATGTATAAAAATTCTGAGCATTCTCAAAGGAGTGACCCTCCTACTGTGAGCATCTTTACTGTCCTTTCTGGCTCACAGAATGAGATGGTCCACTTCTCAAGATTCTAGTAAATTTTCTGTACTTCACATGAAGTGACTCCTGAATTGTGAATTTGGGTAAGTACCTTAATCCTGAACAGAACTAAAGATTTTTTCTGACTCCAGATGTAGTATTTTATCCATTGTGTCATTTAAGCACCCATTCTAAAAGTAGGAAAACGATATTTTTGAAAATTTATTTATTAAGAAACCTCAACTTCTCATGTTTTAAAATATGTGAAGTATGACTTGATATATACAAGAAGGGGGATCTAGAGTGGTGTTCCTTACCTCCCCATTAATCAAACTCTTGATTACTCTTCAACCCACTTAATGTAAGTACATAAGTAACTATTCTAGGAAGAGAGGGAAAGATCACTTTTACTTAAAACAATCAGGAGATATTTCATAGAGAATGTTCTTCCAGGAAAAAAGACTTTTTTTTGATGAATATGTAGTAAAAACTTGTTCCTGGAATAAGGCATTACTCTATACAAATGCAAGTGGATTAGCATCTGATAAAATTGGGGAATACTAATTTCATTTAGCTAGAATATAAAGTGAATTGGGGAAATATTATTAACTAAAGTTGAAAGGGCAAATTACAAAACAAATATCAAAAATAATTAAGTAGGATTTATAAAGGGAACTTACATGCAATTGGCCAACAATAAGGATTTTTGGACAAATAAAAGAATAAATATAATGGTTACTATAAACTTTAAAACTATACATGAATATTATTATTTTTTCTTCAGAAGAATGAGGAAGGTTGTTTATACTACCTATACAAAAAAGAACAAAAAGAACCTAAATACTTAGATAGAGAAGTGTGGACCCTAAAAATGTATTAGGATTTCAATATTTTCCCTCTACAAGACACCAAATATTGGAGCTCAAGGATTGGAACACCCATATATATTGGGCATGCAGCTCAGTGTGACAAGATGTCTCAAAAAACCATTTAAGCTCAGACCATATCCAAATCAAGAGGCAAAGGTTTTATTATGCTGATGCAATGTCCTATTTTTGTGTGTTTGTTTTAGTATTTATTTACATTATTTTAGTTAAATGTATTTTATTTCTCCTTTCTTTTTTTTTTATAACTTTTTATTGGCAGTACATATGCATAGGTAATTTTTTACAACATTATCCCTTGCACTCACTTCCGACTTTTCCCTTCCCTCCCTCCACCCCCTCCCCTAGATAACAAGCAGCCTTATACATGTTTAATATGTTATAGTATATCCTAGATACGTGTGTACAGAACCAAACAGTTCTCTTGTTGCACAGGAAGAATTGGAGTCAGAAGGTAAAAATAACCTGAGAAGAAAAACAAAAATGCAAGCAGTTCACACTCATTTCCCAGTGTTTCTTTTCTGGGTGTAGCTATTTATGTCTATCATTGATCAATTGGAACTGAATTAGATCTTCTCTTTGTTGAATATATCCACTTCCATCAGAATACATCCTCATACAGTATTGTTGTTGAAGTGTATAATGATCTCCTGGTTCTGCTCATTTTCATTCAGCATCAGTTCATATAAGTCTTTCCAAGCCACTCTGTATTCATCCTGCTGGTCATTTCTTATAGAACAATAATATTCCATAACATTCATATACCACAATTTACCCAACCATTCTCCAATTGATGGGCATCCATTCATTTTCCAGTTTCTAGCCACCACAAAAAGGGCTGCCACAAACATCCTGCCACATATAGGTCCCTTTCCCTTCTTTAGTATCTTTTTGGGATATAAGCCCAGTAGTAACATGCAGTGTCCTATTTTCGAAAAGGAAATTTTAGCCATTAACAAGAGGAAAGATGCTGCTAAGTTCCCTAAAAGAACTGGCCATTAACAAGGAAGATGACTTCATAAGGTGGGCTAAATTCCTTAAGAAATTAGTCATTATGACATTTAGTAAGTAGAGTAAAAATAATTGGTGAAGAAGGTTCTTTCATAGGAAAAAATTACTTCTGGAATTAACATCATCATTTGATCTTCTAATTGTCTACAGTAACTGGGCTCATGGTCAATGCTAGGAATTCAACATGGGCCCATTACAACAAAGGTTTACTTTTTGACAACAAAAAATAAACAAAAGGACAACAAATGGTCCACTTGAGGACCAAAAAATCAATTCCTCTCCCTGCCTGTTTCTGGAAGTAGCTATGGGTGTTCAAGTAAGTCCCATTGCAACAATGACTCACTTAAATTCCACTTAAATATAAAAAAAAAACCTTCTCTTGTCAGTCTTCTTATGGCTCATCTGCACAGGCTAGCAGGTAGAAGGCCTTTTGCTGGAGTTCTTTTACTCCACCAATACTATTGTCCTTTATTCCTCTCTAAATCAAGCAATTATTCACAACTAACTGACCATTAATCTAAATCTTCCTTTTATAATTGTACAATGTTTTTATTTTTAATTGAACTTTTAAAAAATCTGCTAATATGTTGTTACATAAAGAGTTGTTCTTTTTCCCCCTTTCTTTCCACAAGCAAATGGTAATTTTATTTTGACAGACAAATGCATTGGGAATAAGAATACATATTTGTATAATCATCAAACCATTGAAGAGTCCACAATGATAATCTAAGCACTAAATAAAAGTGAATTACATTTTGAAAATTAGTTTGATAAAACAAGATCTCCTAAGAACAAATACATTTAGATAACACTAAATATAAATTCTATTTGATTAATGTTTGCCAGATGGGAAAGGTATTTCTTTTAGGGATTTATAAAACAAAAGAACAGAGAACTGATTCCTATAAATTATTACATTTGTTAATTCAATATGAAGAGGTCTCCAGAGTTGTTATTGAAACTGAAATACTGACAGCTTATTAGTAAATGCTCTTAAGATATAAATGTAGGCTTGAGGAATTTTATATTCAGTTTATTTATCCTCTAGAGTCAAGATGATTCATAGTTCAATTTCACAAGAAAAAAAAATCTGTAGATTTTTTTATTCGAATGAACAAATATGGAATAGATTTCACTAAATAAAAAAGTTAAAGTCAGAATAATTTATTTTATGATTTCTGTATTAATTCAGTAACATCTATGCATTCCCACATAAAGTTAGCAAAAATGTAGAAGATATCTGGCCTTCAAGGCTTGAATTTTTATATTTCTCTTGTTCCTTAGTTTTGTGAAGAGAAAGGTCATTTATTCAACATTATTGGGCACCTACATAGCAAGGAAATGTACTGGTAGTAAATGCATACACAATTTAGTGCCTTCCTTGTAGAAGCTTACCATATAGTAAGAGAGATTAAAGGTTACTGTAGAATGAATGTTAATACTTTATAGAATTGAGGAAAACCAAGCTCTAATGTCCAATTTCTGATACCTTTTTTTTTTTTTTTTTGGTTTGTTTTTGCTATTTGACAAATCACTTTATCTCTTAATATTTCAACTTCCTCATCTGTAAAATCAAGAAGGAGTTGTTAGGGAATGGATTAAAATGCCTGGTGAGATCCAACCTCCTAATCCTAATGTTCTGTTTAATTTTCTTTGTTGGTGATAAAAAAAATACAGAGGAGATACTGTGTACTTGATACTTTCTCCTTTTTGGGGAGATACGTTTTTCTCTTGATTTCCCTCTTACCTGTTAGGACATTGCTTCTTTGTTACCTTCCCTGGATCAGTACCTACATCCTGTGGAGGCACCTTCCTTATCCCAGGTCTCTTCCTTCTCTACCATTTTTTTCCTATTTATTTTGTTAGCTTCCACAAGTTCAACTATCACCTTATGTAGTTAATTTTAAAATCCATATATCCTAATCTAGTCTCTGATTTAAAGTCCAGTGCCAATTAGATATTACCTGCCAATTAGATATTATGAACCAAATTCATTCAGATAAAAACTCAATATATGTAAAACAGAACTCACATAATTTTTCTTTCCAAACAATCCCCACTTATCCATATTCCTTTGTCTATTGTCAATTATCTGTTTTAGCACCCAGATAAAATAAAAGTCATCTTAAATGTTTTAGTCCCAGTAATTACCAAATATGATTGTTTCTACCTCCATGATATTTCTTCAGGTTTTCCCTTTTCTTTCTCAGGTACTCACAATCTTAGTTGAGACTCTCACCTGATTATTATAATGATCTTCCCTGAAGCCTGTTGTACTTTCTACAATTAATTGTTTACATAGCTACTATATTGTTATATCTAATACACAAATCTGACCAAATGACTTTTCTATTCAAGAGGATTTAGTGGATCCCAAAGTTTCTCAAATGATTTTCCTTTCTGAGATTGTAGACCACAGGAAATCTCTGTAAAAACCCCTCAAAGAAAGAATCCCAGGATAAGAATTACTATTGTAGCCAAATTGTTCTAATTGTTGTCCTAAGTGTTTCTGTATATTCTGCTTCCATTTCTTTGCAAAGCCTCCCATTCTCACCCCCATTTCTCCATTGACCCATCAGAGGAGGAAACTGTATATTTATTTTGTGTGTGTTTGCAATCCAGGAAAAACAGACACCAAGGCAAATAAGCAGTAATTATCTGTAAAGAGACATCTGAAAAGATACATTTTCTAGAGTAGCTCAAATATATATCTTTTTTATATTGCGATTAATACAAAGACAAATAAGAGCCAGACAAAAGAGGTCTTTTACCATCAGATTTAGTACTATCAGTTCTTTAGTAGGCAACATGTAGTGCATGGACAAATTGTTTATTTGTTTGTTTGTTTTTTCCCTGTAACTTTCATTGTGCTTTCACACTCAAAATCATTCAGAAGTTCTATGATAGACCTCTAAATATGAATTTGGTTTTTCAAGTTCATTTTGCTATTCAATTGAAAGTGTTTTAACTATATAAAAGACTAAATTTGTTTTGCTATATTACTATTAAAAATTATGCTTAAAAATATCACCCATGACATAATTTTGCTACCAAGTTTTCTGTATAAAATAAATTAAATATACAGATAGCTACATAAGTATCTGATAAATTATACACAAATTTCATAGCAATTGAAAAATTAAGAGGTAAAAGTAAGCTATTTTTATTGGAAATGACTTATTAATTGTGAATGGTTTGATCACAAAATCCCTTTCCATGTATAATAAATTATCAGATATAACCATACTTATTCAACTTTAAACCTGTTGAACATAAAATGAACATATTCAAAAAAGAATTTATATGAATGAAACCTCAAATATTTAAACTTTCTAGGACATATTGATCCATAATATCCAACAGTTTCTGTTGTTGCAGGTAATCAACTCAGTTAATATATTTGAGAGTATTGCCCTGTCCACACTGCCAAAATAAAACAGATGTTTGGGGAAACATTCATTTCATCTTACTGGATGCTAATGGAGCAAGCAGAGAATTAAATTCCAAACAGATGTTTCACTAGGAGCCATATCAATATAGATATGCAGTTTTCAATTATTGTAAGAAATGGCAACAAAGCACTCATTTTTACAATTTTGATAGGCCTAAAAGGAAACATCCAAAAGGACAACTGTCTGTTGTATCCCCTCACTGCAAGTTTTATGATTATACTGGTCCTGGATAATGGAGCTATTTGCCAAAAAAAATTGTCTATGCCTTCAGGGGAGCATATTCACATTTAATAACACTAGCATTGCAAGAATGTTCCACTTTTGGGATCAATCTTTCTGTGTAGATGTGTGTATACGTAAAAATGTAGAATCTTTGAGCTAAAAGTGAATTTAGAAATAATGAAGACTAGTCTTATTCCTGAATTTTACAAAATAGAAACTGAGGTAAAAAATAAATTAAATATTTTGCCCATAGTCAAAATGCTAATCACTGAGAGACAGTGTTTGAATGCTGATTCCAAGACCTCTGCTATAAATCTCTATACAGATAAATATTCACAATACACATATATATGGATATACCTATATCCACATATATGTAATGTATATACAATTTATATATATATATATATATATATATATATATATATATATATATATATATATATATATATATATATATATATATATCATACACAGCAAAATACAGCTCTTTTGTTGTTGTTGTTTTAGCATAACCTATTTCAAATCATGTCTAATCCTTCTCATATCTCCAGTGGAAAATGTCATATAATAATGAAGAAAGAAATGTGTGGAATGGCAATGCAATTCCTTACTCAAAATAATTATTTAGAGATTTCTCAAAGTGAAGATAAGAAGGTTTATTAGAATCTTGAAAGAAGTGAACAGTCCACTCACTGGGTTTCTCAGAGAGAGGAGGCTGAGTATTACAGAGTTAGAAATGTTTAAATAGTCATAAGAACCCACAACCCCCTCCCTCATCTGGTTAATTTTTACTGCTTGCTCAAATAGAAGTAGGAAATATTTGCTAAATTCTAGTCAAGCCAATATAATTGACTTATTGAAGATTTGTTTGTAACAATTTGACTACAGTAAACTTAGGCAATGTTTGCAAATGCTTGCTTGAACTGATATGAGCACTCTATTGTAATGTTTGTACAAAGAATTTAATTTTTCCCAAACCTATCAGACCTTCATAAACTAAAATTTAGGTTATAGGTTCAATCTACCTTAGTTAAAGATTTTATGAGAAACCACATAATCCCTCACAATAAAGAGATATATTTAGAGATAAGTAATCAATTAAGCCAGAGGGGTTAAAGGTTTCTAGAATAACTAAGGAGACTTAGTTTACCTCAGGCTTTCTCAATCCACAAATAGAGATAGCTAATTTGGAGGTTTCTCGAATATCTGCAGGCCATTAAACTATTAGTCAGGTCTTGTCTAAGAAGATAAGCAAAGGTCAAGGGGGTTATCTCAGGTATTTCTGCTAGAAGATAAGTCTTTTGTTCTTCTTCCAGGAGCCTTAATGATTATCAGATTCTTGGTGCAGAGTCTTGAATTACTCAAAGTTATTATTCTGAGAAGTCTTCAGTTTCCCATTTCACTCAGAAACAAACAAACAAAAAAAATCTAAAATAAATTAACCAAATCTGATAGTGTCTGAAATTTCCCATAACCATAGTACAAAGAAGAGAGGTAGGCACATTTTATTATCACTTCTTAGGGCTAAGTTCATTACTGTTCTTCTTATATCAACAAATTCCCTCCTAAACTTATTTGTAAATAGAGACTGATTGTAAATTAATAATATATAACATATTCAACTTTTAACATACCTAAAAATAACAAGTCAATATTCAAATTTTAATTCAGTGACTAATCTTGACTCCAGATAAGGAATGAGGAAATGTATTTCTAGTTGTTACTTGGAGAAGGGATGCCTAGGTCATAATGTGCATTCTTAATAAAGAAGATTATGTTGGTTTGATTTAACTTTCTTTTTTCTTTTTATTATAAGACAAAACTCCATTGGTAAAGGTATGATAATGCTGAAATTTCAAATAATGTTAAAAATTAATCATTAAAATTTCATGTTTGAAAGGGGGAAATATGTATATATATATATATATGTATATATATATATGATGTATTTACATATATATGTATCCATTTATAATAAATTTCTCATTCTAATTCTATTTTAAAATTATCTTAATGGCCAATTGCTAAAACAGATTAAATTGTACTGCTACTTAGGGGATTTAGAAATCTCTGTGAAAATAACTGGTTAAAATTTAATAAGAATTTTTCCCCTTAAATAAAGAAATAAAAAAGAAAGCATTTAAAATGATACTGGTGAAAATGTTGTGAATGTAAATTACACTTTTTTCTAAAATTGTGGCTTCTTTAAAAAAAAATCATTGTTTTTGACAAAAATATTGATTATTTTTTAAACCATTTAATTATTCCCAGAAAGAATCCATTCAAAAAATCATAAAGAAATGAGTAGTTTATAAAAGATTAGAGGAGGGTTGTTAGAAGACATAGTAATAGTAGTAGTAGTAGTGGTAGTAAAAAAAAAAAATAGGAGGAGGAGGAGGAGGAGGAGGAGGAGGAGGAGGAAGGGTTCTAGAAAATCTTTTTCCCATGAAAACATTAAAAAAAAATTGTAATTGTTGTAGGGAGGGTTCTAGTATGCCCTAGACCTTTGCTGAATATTATGACTACTAAGTTCCAAATCAAGAGTAATAATAACTTCAAAAATGTCAAATAAGGACAGGGATAGGAATCAACTAAGGGACTGTGTTTCAGATCTTAAAGGTCACCAACAAAAAGCAAGAAAAGAAAAGGGATGCCTAAAATTTTATTGAGTTTTTGCTTTTTTGATTTTTATTAATTATTCATTCAAGCATTTATTTATCTATTTATTCATATGCTTATTTTTAAAATTATTTAAAGAAAGGCTCATTGGCTGAGTCAATAATCTATTTTCCTTTATTCTCCTCTTTCTTCCTTTCTTTAAATTTTCTAGTTATTAGACACTTCCATGACCTTTATGTATGAGAAGTGGGTCCATATGCTTGAGATATAGTGTCCATGGAAGAGTGCTGAAACCTTTTAACTTGTATTATTTTAAACAAATTATGGTCATCTATAGCTCAATATAAGGAATATCACCCCTGGAGTCAAGAAGATTGTGCTACCTGAATTCAACTTTGGCCTCAAACATGTACTAACTGTGTGAGCCTGGGAAAATTACTTAACTGTTTGTCACAGTTTCTTCTTCTGCAAAATGAACTAAAGAAAGAAATGGAAAATTATTTCAGGATCTTTAAAAAATCCCAAATGAAATTAAAAAGAGTAAGATATAACTGAAAATAAATGGACAACAGCAAATAAATTTTGTGACTAAGATATTAACTTCTTTTTTTACATTATCAAAAAAAATTGAAAATGAGCTAAAGAAAAAATGAGATGGAAGGTCAGAAATAGAGCCACATATTTTTCATATTTTAGTGATACTAAGTAATATTTTATATTAATTGCTAGGCTAAATTTTAGAACAAAGGCAGTTTTTTAAAGACATTTTTTTTCCCCTATCTCAACTGGTCAGTTCCTTTGCCCAGAGCTCTATGACCCAACTATGCAGTTGATGCTAATGTGTATGCATATCAAAAGGACTCTAAAGAGGCAACTACTTAGCTTTTGGCTAGAAAATGACACCTGGTGGGAAAATAATAAATTTTCTCATTGAATAATAAATATAGCTTTTTTGTGTTTTTCTGAATTTGATAAACATTCTAAACATTAAATATTTCTAAACAAAAAGATCCAGAGATTTGAATGAATATAAGCCTGAAAATCTCTATTATATTCACCTTATTTGTTTTAAGGTACAAGGTATAATAACTTGAGATACACTAAATGTTAAGATATAAATGTTAAGTTAATAAATATTAAGGTATAACAAATGTGATATGTTATTCTAAAAGTTGGCGTGTTTCTTTGTATCTTCCTCTGAATTTCCTTCTGCTCCTTTTTTGTGAATTTTTAAGTGCTTAAATATCCTTTTTCTTCATTTATTTTCTTTCAGAAGAGGAAACTCTCTCCTTGTACTAAATGTCTATCATTAAACATTTATAAGGTATCTACCAAGTGCTGTTATCTATTGTATTCATTTCTGGGGATATAGCATGAGACAAAAAACAATGTTTTGCAATCCAATAAGGGAGAACACATACAAATATATACAAAAAAGTAATATGCAGGATAAATAGGAAATAATAGAGGGAAGGAAGTAAAATTAAGTGTTTTGGGACAAGGCTCCACATAGAAGACAGAACTTTAGATAGGACTGAAAGGAATTCAGAGAGGTAGGTAGTTAGTAAATAAGAGCTATGGGAAAGCATTCCTGAAAGTAGGTATGGCAAGAAATATTGCCCAGACCCAAGAGATGGAGAAGTTTGTTGGTAGAACAGCAGGAAAGCCAAAGTCACAAGATCAAAGAATACTTAAGAAGTAAGTCCCCCCCCCCAAAAAAAAAAAAAAAAAGGAAAAATGAAAAAGAAAAATCTAACGGAACAAATAAACATAATCCAGCTAAACAAATCAACACATTAACACATTAGCTTCTTCTGAAAATATTTCTTTTATTCATCATCTCTTGTGCATCATCCATCATCTTCCAGGAAATAGATAACATACTTCATCATTAGTCTGTTGGATTTATATTTAATCCTTGAAAGAATCTTTTCTTTAGACAATTATAGTGATTATGTATATAGTTTATCCTTGTACTGTTGGGGAAGGTAGCAATCAAGGTGTTGCATATCTCACTGCTTTTACAGACCCAAATAATCAAAAGCAGCCCATATTAGTATCATAGGTAGCATTGCTTTTTTAAATTTACTTAACCAATGATTATTATGATTATGTACAAAGAATGACTTTCTAAGTATAGTTATTTCTAAGTTATTTTCATAAATATTTCATTTAATTGACAAAGTATTAATTGCATTTTCTTTAAACTTATTGTCTACCTCATCACCCAACACAATGCTCTAAATTCCACAGACACAAAATCATTGATATGTATTGATATTCTGTGCTTCCTTATCAAGGAAAAGGGTATATAGTTATATAAAGGTAATTCATATTCCTCAATTTTTAATCATTATAAAACAAATGACAAAATAAGAATCTTTCATTTATTCATATAATTTAGGTAGGCATATATTTTATTGATGTATATTCTTATTTATAAAAATCTAGTTTACAATATTATATGAAGCAGCCCATTGTTGAAGAGGCAGAAGATCTAAATCAAGATTACTTTTTGCCACTCTGTAGTTATGTGACTTTCCCAAGTTACCTCCTTTCTCTGAGTGATACTTTCTTCATCTTTACAACTGGAAGTCACATTAGATGATCTTTAAAGTTTCATCTAATTTGATAAGTTTTATGCTTTGCTGAATAATAACTGTTAATAATAAAGATACATCTCTTAAAATTAAAGCATTAAAATATTGGGAGCACTTATTGATAGCTTTGGATATCAATTTCTGAAAATTGGAATGTCTGAAAATTATTTAACTGATATCATTATGTTACATTAGGGAACTCTGATTTTCCTAAATGATATACTGGACACCATGTGAATTTCATGTTCAAAGAAGCTTAAAACTCAAGTTTCATTTGGTCTGAACAAAACACTATAAATCTTTTTTTTTTTTTTAATCCAGTTTCTGAAACAATATTTCAGGATTGGAATAAGTCTATTATGTATTAAAGGTATTAAAGATGACATTAATACCGATAGACTCATTTCATCTGTAAAATTAAGGATCTGATGAAATGATGTCAAAGTCTCTTCCTACTCTAACTTTTTATAGTATTTTTTCAGACTATGGCACCACTCCTGCTCTTTCTAAAACTTTTATTTAGATTTTTCTCCCACAAAAATAAAGAACAAGAAAACAAAACAACTATATCCACTATTAGTGTCTACAGAATACTGTTTTAGGGTCTAGTGAAGGGACAGTATCCTTGGAGAAAATTAACAACAAATATAAATATAAGAAAATATGAAATATTGAAGTAATTATCACAGAGCCTATTGCAATCACTGAATTAACAATCCACATTTTTAAAAAGTTTTTGCTATTACATTCAATTGTATACAATTAGTATTTAATCAGAGTTCTGGCTCAAGTGATTATGAACAAAAGTCTGTGAGCCCAGAGTCTCAGATTTAGTACTCTTATATAGAATGTAAAAAAAAAATGTGAATTTCACAGAAAGCATGAAGGAAAGACAAAGTTATAGAAGGACTGCAAAGGTAACAAACAAAAACAAAAACTAAAACAAAAACAAAAACAAAAAAAACCCTGCAAGTTGGGTGAAACAATAGCTTTTGTATTGTTTTCCTCTATTGATTGGGCAGATGATATGACCTTTTAATTCTCAAGAACAAGGGGTGGAAGCTCAAAATAGAGATTGGGCAATGTTTGACAGGATTTCTTTCCTTAATAATTTCTCTTTTCCCAGAGGCACTATAAGTAATCTATCTATCTATCTATCTATCTATCTATCTATCTATCTATCTATATTTTTTATGGATTTTATGGATTTTTATGGATTATATCGTTATTGAGTTACATCATTTCTTGCTTTCCTTTGTCTAGGTTGTTCCATTGATTTACCTCTTTTTAAAAAAACTACTACCAGATAGTTTTGATGGTTGCTACTTTAAAATATAATTAGAAATCTGGAAATAATAGTCATTCTTATCTCCACATCTTTTCATTATTTTCCCTTAATATTCTACATTTTCCCCCAAAATATTTTTTTTTAGGTTTAGTAGAAAGTTTATTTTTACACCCCCATCTAGAGTAAATTTTATTTTACTTTATTTTATTTTTTTATTTTTTATTTTTTTAAATAATTTTTATTATATATATATATATTTTTATAATATTATCACTTGTATTCAGTTTTCCAAATTATCCCCCCCTCCCTCTATACCCTCCCCCCGATGACAGGCAATCCCATACATTTTACATGTGTTACAATATAGTCTAGGTACAATACATGTGTGTGAATATCATTTTCTTGTTGTACAATAAACTTTAGATTCCGAAGGTACATGTAACCTGGGCAGACAGATATTAGGGCTAACAATTTACATTCACTTCCCAGTGTTTCTTCTCTGGGTGTAGCTACCTCTGTCCATCATTGATCAATTGGAAGTGAGTTGGTTTTTCTTTATGTTGAAGATTTCCACTTCCATCAGAATACATCCTCATACAGTATTGTTGTTGAAGTGTACAGTGATCTTCTGGTTCTGCACATTTCACTCAGCATCAGTTGATTTAAGTCTCTCCAGGCCTCTCTGTATTCCTCCTGCTGGTCATTTCTTACAGAGCAATACTATTCCATAACATTCATATACCCGAATTTACCCCACCATTCTCCAATTGATGGACATCCATTCATCTTCCAGTTTCTAGTCACTACAAAAAGAGCTGCCACAAATATTTTGGCACATACAGGTCCCTTTCCCCTCTTTAGTATTTCTTTGGGATATAAGACCAATAGCAGCAATGCTATATCAAAGGGTATGAATAGTTTGATAACTTTTTGGGCATAGTTCCAAATTGCTCTCCAGAATGGCCTGATTCTTTCACAGCTCCACCAACAATGTATTAGTGTCCCAGTTTTCCCACATCCCCTCCAACATTCGTCATTATTTGATTCTGTCATCTTAGTTAATCTGACAGGTGTGTAGTGGTATCTCAGAGTTGTCTTAATTTATATTTCTCTGATCAGTAGTGATTTGGAGCACGCTTTCATATGAGTGGATATAATTTCAATTTCATTATCTGAGAATTGTCTGTTCATATCCTTTGACCATTTATCAATTGGAGAATGGTTCGGTTTCTTATAAATTAGGGTGAGTTCTCTATATATTTTGGAAATGAGACCTTTGTCAGAACCTTTGTTTTTAAAAATATTTTCCCAATTTGTTACTTCCCTTCTAATCTTGTTTGCATTAGTATTATTTGTACAGAAACTTTTTAGTTTGATGTAATCAAAATCTTCTATTTTGTGATCAATAATGATCTCTAGTTCTCCTCTGGTCATAAATTCCTTCCTCCTCCACAAGTCTGAGAGGTAGATTATCCTCTGTTCCTCTAATCTATTTATTATCTCCCTCTTTATGCCTAAATCATGGACCCATTTTGATCTTATCTTGGTATATGGTGTTAAGTGTGGATCCATATCTAATTTCTGCCATACTAATTTCCAGTTTTCCCAACAGTTTTTTCCGAATAATGAATTTTTATCCCTAATGTTGGTATCTTTGGGTTTGTCAAAGATTAGATTGCTATAGATGTACCCTTTTTTGTCCTTTGTATCTAATCTGTTCCACTGATCTACCGGTCTATTTCTTAGCCAATACCAAATGGTTTTGGTGACTGCTGCTATATAATATAGCTTTAGATCAGGTACACTTAGACCACCTTTCTCTGAGTTTTTTTTCATTAGTTCCCTTGCAATTCTCGACCTTTTATTCTTTCATATGAATTTTGTTGTTATTTTTTCTAGGTCATTGAAATAGTTTCTTGGGAGTCTGATTGGTATAGCACTAAATAAATAGATTAGTTTGGGGAGTATTGTCATCTTTATTATATTCGCTCGGCCTATCCAAGAGCACTGAATGTCTTTCCAATTATTTAAATCTGATTTTATTTTTGTGGCAAGTGTTTTGTAATTTTTCTCATATAATTCCTGACTTTTCTTTGGTAGATGGATTCCCAAATACTTTATACTCTCAACATTTGTTTGGAATGGAATTTCTCTTTGTATCTCTTGCTGTTGCATTTTGTTAGTGATATATAAAAATGCCGAGGATTTATGTGGATTTATTTTGTATCCTGCCACTTTGCTGAAATTTTGAATTATTTCTAGTAGCTTTTTAGCAGAGTCTTTGGGGTTCTCTAAGTATACCATCATGTCATCTGCAAAAAGTGATAGTTTAATTTCCTCATTTCCTACTCTAATTCCTTGAATCTCTTTCTCGGCTCTTATTGCCAAGGCTAGCATTTCTAGGACTATATTGAATAGTATTGGTGATAGTGGGCAACCTTGTTTCACTCCTGATCTTACTGGGAAAGGTTGCAGTTTATTTCTATTGCATATTATGCTTACTGAAGGTCTTAAATATATGCTTCTGATTATTCTAAGGAATAGTCCATTTATTCCTATACTCTCAAGAGTTTTTAGTAGGAATGGATGTTGGGTTTTGTCAAATGCTTTTTCTGCATCTATTGAGATGATCATATGGTTCTTATTAATTTGATTATGAATATGGTCAATTATATTAATAGTTTTCCTAATATTAAACCAGCCCTGCATTCCTGGAATAAATCCTACTTGATCATAGTGTATTATCCTGGAAATGATTTTCTGAAGTCTTTTTGCTAATATCTTATTTAAGATTTTAGCATCAATATTCATTAAGGAGATTGGTCTATAATTTTCTTTCTCAGTTTTCGATCGACCTGGTTTACGTATCAGTACCATGTCTGTGTCATAAAAAGAGTTTGGTAGGACTCCTTCATCCCCTATTTTTTCAAATAATTTATATAACATTGGGGCTAATTTTTCTTTAAATGTTTGGTAGAATTCACATGTGAATCCATCTGGCCCTGGGGATTTTTTCCTGGGGAGTTGATTAATAGCTTGTTCTATTTTTTTTTTCTGACATGGGACTATTTAAGCAATTTATCTCCTCCTCTGTTAATCTAGAGAGCCTATATTTTTGGAGGAAGTCATCCATTTCACTTAAGTTATCAAATTTATTGGCATAAAGTTGGGAAAAGTAACTCCTTATTATTTCTCTAATTTCCTCTTCATTGGTGGAAAGATCCCCCTTTTCATTTGTAAGACTATCAATTTGATTTTCCTCTTTCTTTTTTCTGATCAGATTTACCAAAGGTTTATCTATTTTATTGGCTTTTTCATAAAACCAACTCTTGGTTTTATTTATTAATTCAATAGTTTTTTTACTTTCAATATTATTGATTTCTCCTTTTAATTTTTGTATTTCGAGTTTAATTTTTGGTTGGGGGTTTTTAATTTGGTCTTTTTCTAGCCTTTTAAGTTGTAAGCCCAATTTGTTAATCTTCTCTTTCTCTATTTTCTTCAAACAAGCCTCTAAAGATATAATATTTCCCCTTATTACTGCGTTAGCTGCATCCCAAAGATTTTGATATGATGTCTCATCATTGTCATTATCTTGGGTGAAATTGTTAATTGTTTCTATAATTTGCTCTTTCACCCAGTCATTCTTTAAGATGAGATTATTCAGTTTCCAATTACTTTTTCGTCTATTTACCCCTAACTTTTTACTGAATGTAGCTTTTATTGCATTGTGATCTGAGAAGAAGGCATTTATTATTTCTGCCTTCCTACATTTAATTTTGAGATCTTTATGTCCTAATATATTGTCAATTTTTGTATAGGATCCATGAACTGCTGAGAAGAAAGTATATTCCTTTGTATTGCCATTCAGTTTTCTCCAAAGGTCTATCATACCTAGTTTTTCTAATGTTCTGTTTACTTTTTAAATTTCTTTCTTGTTTGTTTTGTGGTTTGATTTGTCTAAATCTGAGAGTGCAAGGTTGAGATCTCCCACTATTATAGTTTTACTGTCTATTTCTTCTTGCAGTTCTCTTAACTTTTCCTTTAGAAAGTTAGATGCTATACCACTTGGTGCAAATATGTTTAGTATTGATATGGTTTCATTATTTATGCTACCTTTCAACAGGATATAGTTTCCTTCCTTATCTTTTTTAACGAGATCTACTTCTGCTTTTGCTTGATCTGAGATAAGGATAGCTACCCCTGCTTTTTTGGCTTTACCTGAAGCATAATAGGCTCTGTTCCAACCTTTTACCTGTAGTCTGTATGTATCTCCCTGCTTTAAGTGTGTTTCCTGTAGACAACATATTGTAGGGTTCTGCTTTTTGATCCAATCTGCTATCCGTCTCCGTTTGATGGGATCGTTCATCCCATTTACATTTACAGTTAAAATTACTAATTCTGTATTTCCTGCCATCGTATTATCCCCAGATTATGTTTTTTTCCCTTGACCCCCCTGATCCCCCTCCCTGATATTTAATTTACAGACCCCCCTTGTGACGCACAACGCTCCCTCTTATTTTTTTTTTATTATTTTTTTTTTTTTAGGATCCCTCCCCCCTCCATCTAAGTCCCTTCACTTATTCTCCTTTTCCTTTTCCCTTTTCCTCTCCACCCTTTTAATGAGGTGAGAGAAAATTCTCTGAAAAACAAATATGTTAATTATTTACTCTTTGAGCCTCTCCTGATGAGAATAAGATTCACACAATGATTCTCCCCCTCACTAAGTTCCCTCAGATATGGTGTATTTTCTATGCCTCTTCCTGGGATGTAGTTTCCCTCTTTTTATCATTCCTTCCCCTTTTTCTGAACCGACCTCCTTCCCTTTATTACACCCCCCTTTATTTCTTTTATATCAGTAAAATCAAATTATCCTTGAGTACTTTTTATATACCCATAACAGAGTCACAGTTCTCAAGGGTTCTGTGTACCTTTTTCTGTTTCTCTTCAGTCTTGTGGAAGTAGATCAAATTTTTTGTTTAAGTCTGGTTTTTTTCTTAGAAACATATAGAATTCCTCTGTTTCATTGAATGACCATCTTCTTCCATGGAAAAAGATGCTAAACTTAGCTGGGTAGTTCATTCTTGGTTGCAGTCCTTGATCTTTTGCCTTATGGAATATCAGGTTCCAGGCCCTTCTATCTTTTAATGTGGAGGCAGCCAGATCTTGGGTGGCCCTTATTGTGCCACCTTGGTATTTAAATTGTTTTTTTCTAGCTGCTTGCAGGATTTTCTCCTTTGTGTGGTAATTCTGCAGCTTAGCCACTATATTCTGTGGTGTTCTTTTTTTAGGGTCTATTTCAGAAGGAGTTCGATGAATTCTTTCCACATCTACTTTCCCTTCTGTTTCTATTATCTCTGGACAGTTCTCTATGATAATTTCCTGTAAAATAGAATCTAGGCTCTTTTTTTGGTCATAGTTTTCTGGAAGTCCAATGATCCGCAGATTATCTCTCCTAGATCTATTTTCCAGGTCTATAGATTTTCCCAGTAAGTATTTGACGTTGTTCTCCAGCTTCTCATTTTTTTTTGTTTTGTTTGACTGATTCTTGGGTTCTTTGTGAATCATTCATTTCTATTTGTTCCATCCTGACTTTTAAGGAGTTATTTTCTTCTTTCACAGTTTTTAGTTCTTTTTGTAAATGCCCAATTTCGTTTTTAAATGAATTATTTTGCTCTATTGAATTTTTTTCCATTTCCCTAATTTTTTTTTGAGAATTATTTTCTTTTTCCAATTCAGTAATTCTATTTTCTTGAGACTTTTTTATCTTTTCCAATTCAGAAATCCTACTTTCCTGTGTTTTTTTAACCTTTTCTAATTCATAAATTTTGTTTCCCTGCATCTCCTGTGAATTCTTTATTTTTTCCAACTCCAATTTCAGGACATTGTAATTCTCTATCATAGCTTCCCTTTCCTTTCCCCATTTTTCTTCAATCTCCCTTAATTTTTTAAGAGTTTCTTCTAGGAGAGAGTTATGTGATGGGGGGCAGGGATCGTTCCCCTTTAGGCTGTTATCTGCTGTCTCTCTGCTGTTAACTTCCTCGGGGTTGGATACCCGCTCTTTCTCTGTATAGAAGTAATCTATAGTTTTTCTGGCTTTTTTGCTCATATTTAAAAAATCTTTTGGGGTCTGTCCCTGGGGTAGGAAATTATTTATTTACTTCTTTACCAGCTTCCTCCCAGACTGGATGGATGCAGCGGCTCCTGCACCTGAGCTAAGATAGAGCTCTGGGAGAGAGTTCCCCACCCCCTCCCTGCAAGTGCCTCAGAGGTGATTAGCGCTGCTGTCTTTTCTGTTCCATTTATCTACTTTTCTATTTTTTTTTTACTTTAGACAGTGCCAGATAATTTAGATAATCATTTCCATACATGTATGCATACACACATATAAACATATAGATAGATGTATTATAGAGATATAGAAATTCATGTGTATAGGTGCATGCATGTACATACACAAATATAATGTACATATGTATAGATATACATACACATATTGTCTATGTGTGCATATGTACAAATATTTTTATATATCATATATATATATATATTATACACACAAATACACATATATGGGGGAGAGAAAGAGAGAGAAGGGGGAATATTTTGAATATTTATTTTGTAGCCTGTGACTTAAACAATTTATATCAATATTTTTATGGAATTTTTTGCTAGTATTTTCTATGTAACTATATCATTCGCAGGTAGATGTTATTTTTATCTCCTCTACCTACCTTACATTGCATTTGTTATCATCATTAGAATTTCCACAACTGTTTAAAATAATGTAAAAAAATGGAATCTTTGCTTTATTTTTATTTTATTAGAGAAATTTCTAGTGTATTCCCATTGAATGTGACACTTGATTTTTGTTTTAGTAGAAAAATTTTGTGATATTAAAAGATCCCTCTCTACCTATATTTTGTGTCTTTAGCATAACAGAAATGTGCATTTTGAAATTAGTTTTTCCCCTGAAATACTGAAATAATTGTATACTTTAGATGTTTTTGTTTTTATCAGTATTGATTATGTTGATTGTTTTCCTAATGTTGCACCATTTCTGCATCTCTGATATAAATATAAACTGATCAAAAAGAATGATTTTTGAATGAATTACTATAGTCTATTTTCTCAGAATTTTATTCAAAATGTTAGAATTGACATATAATAATGATGTTAGTCCCTAATTTTCTTTCTGTGCTTTAATCTTTTCTCATTAAGACAGTTGAGGGACACAGTAAATAAATCAATAGATGCAGAATAAGGACTTAAGGTGGCCTGTCTCAATTACTCCATAGAAATGTAGGATCTGAGCAAGTCAATTAACCTCTCAGTTTCAATTTTATCTGTAAAATGGAAATAACAAGAACACATACTGCTAGGATCAAATGATTTAGCATATGTAAAAGTATTTACAAACTTAAAAGTACCATAAATGCGAATTAAACACATCTAATATAAGTAATCGGATAGGTCCTTTTTCATTTTTTGAGAATAGTTTGTGTAATATTGGTAGTAATGGTTGTTTAAAAGTTAAATGAAATTTTTATATGAATATAACTCACTTGATCAGTTCTTTTATAATTGATTCCATTTCTTTCTTTCTTTCATTCTTTTTTTTTTTTTTTTTTGGAGATTGAATTGCTTGTATCACTATGTTAATATGATATATGTGTTATATTGATATATGTGTGTGTATGTGTGTGATATATGTGTATTTTAGCTAAGTCACTCACAGTTCTTTATTAGACAATATTGCTATTTATAATGTACTCCTAATCCTGCTCACTTCATTTTGCATCAGATAATGTAAGACCTTCCAGAATTTTCTGAAATCATCCAGTTTGTCATTTGTAATAGAAAAACAATATTTTATCACAATCCTATATTACAACTTGTTAAGCTATTGTTAAGCTATTTCACAATTGTGGGCATACCTCAATTTCTAATTCTTAGCCATCATAACACACACACACACACAAATGCTTATATAGATCTTTTTCTAAAAATTGCCTTTTCCCCACCCCTTCCTCCACCTTTTTTTGATCTGTTTAGGATACAGGGTTAGTAGTTCTATTTCTTTCCTTCCTTCCTTCCTTCCTTCCTTCCTTCCTTCCTTCCTTCCTTCCTTCCTTCCTTCCTTCCTTCCTTCCTTCCTTCCTTCCTTCCTTCCTTCCTTCCTTTTTCCTTCTTTCTTTCTTTTTTCCTTCTTCCTTTCTTTTTCCTTCTTTCTTTCTTACTTTCCTTCTTTCTTTCTTTCTTGCTTTCCTTCTTTCTTTCTTTCTTTCCTTCTTTATTTTCTTATATGTTCTCCAATAATTGCCACCTTCCTCTTTTGTCATATTAGGTCATTGGATAGTTTTGAAATTGTGCCTCAGATAAGGCAAAAAAAAAAAGCCTTAATTTGCATATCTCTAATCAATAGGGATTATATATCAATATATGACTATAGATATCTTTCATTTCGTTATATGAAAACTACTTGTTTATATATTTTGAACACTTACCGACTGAAGAATGATTTGTATTCTTACAAATTTGACTCTGTTCTCTATATATTTGAAAAGTGAGGCCTTTGTTAGAATTAACGTGGCAACACACACACACACACAGACACACACAGACACATATTTGTCTCTAGTTTTCTATTTCATTTTTAATTTTGTTGTCTTTATTTCACTAAAAAGTTTAAATTTTATATAATTAAAATCACCTATTTTACATTTCATCATACTTTCAATATCTTGTGTGGTCTTTTTTTCTTTTTTTTTTTTTAACATGGATAGGAAGGTATCTTAATTTGTTGATGTCACATTTTATATGTAAATCACATATGCATCTTGTAAGTCATACTTCTTTTCCTTTCCCAACAGCAGTTTTTGTCACATACTGAAATCCCCCCCCCCCCCAGGCTGGGGTTAAGTGACTTGCCCAGGGTCACACAGCTAGGAAGTATTAAGTGTCTGAGACCAGATTTGAACTCAGGTCCTTCTGAATTCAAGGCTGGTGCTCTAGCCACTGCACCACTTAGCTGCCCCCTACACATACTGAATTTTTAGCCCCCAAACTTGGATTTTTGTTTTTATTATATACCAGATTAATATGTTCAGTTATTATAATACATCATATTCCTAATTTATTTTAATAATTACCACTTTATTTTTTAGCCAGTGCCATATTATTTCATTGTGTGAAAAGTGTTTTCTAATTGTGTTTATATAGTTCTGGGACTTGTCTTGCCAGATGCAGTCCCAAGTAGTTTTTATTATTACTATAATTGTAAATGGAATTTGTAATTTTATTTCTTTTTTCTTCAACTTTCTTGGTAATATATATATATATATATATATATATATATATATAAATACTGATGATTTATGTGTGTTTCTTTTGCATATTGCAATTTTGCTAAAGTTGTTAATTATTTCAAATAGTTTTTTTAAAGTAATTAATTAGTTCTCTCTAAGTATACCATCATATCATCTGGAAAAGGTAATAGTTTTGTTTCCTCATTATCTAATAAAATTCCTTAAATTATTTTTCTTCTATTATTGTTAATGCTAACAATTTTAGTACAATATTTAATAATACTTTAATACTTTAATAATAATTAGCATCCTTGGAGGGGAAAGGGAGGGAGCTAAGATGAGAGAAAGAAGCCATGTCTTTTTCTGAGCTTTTCCAATATCCTTCAAATTATAAGCAAATTCAGTCTCTGAATTGGTTTTTGGAGTGATGGATCCCACAAATATTTGGAGTATAACAAATTTCCAGGCGAAGAAAATTTGGAAGATCTCCAGAAAAGGTCTGTTTCAATTGGGAATGGAGGGAGGCTACCTGAGTGCAGGTAGACACAGAGACACCTGAGCAAAGGCAAATGCAGGGACCCAGAGCATCTGGAGAATCTATTGGTAGGAATCTACCAGCATTGGCTATTCTGTCCTGGTTGCAAGACAGTAGGTCAGTAGATTAGTTGTAAGTCATGCAACACAAATACAAATAGTGGGCCCCTAAATCCCAGAATATCATGGAATCTGTCCCTGCCTACACAGCACCAGAAGTTCACCACTGTACCCTGTAGAGGGAGCTTGGATAATCTCTCCTTTGCCTTAAAAGCAGATCTCAACCTTGCAAAAAATGAGCAAAAAAGCAAAAAAAAAAAAAAAAAAAAAAAATAGATCATCTCCAGATTAAGTCCCAAAGGTTGATATGAATTGATCCCCATCTTACATGGTTCTCTCAAAATAATTAAAAAATAATCTTAAAAGGTAGTTAGAAGAAAATAAGGAAATGAAATGAGAACTTTGCAAGAGGGTTTGGAAAAGGAAATATGGAAATTATCTGAAGAAAACTTCTTACAAAATAGATTTAGTGAAATGGAAAAAATGTATAACTCCACACAAAATAGATTTGACAAAATGGATAAAGAAAACTATTTCCTGAAAAACAGAACTTGTGAAATAGAAAAAGAAAACATCTCCTTAAAAATTTTTTTTTGTGAAAAAGAAAAGGAAAACAACTTCTTAAAAAAACAGAATTTGTGAAATGCAAAAAAAGCCATAGAACAAAACAACTTATTTAAAAATTCATTTGCCCAAATATAAAATGAACTAAAAAGGTAACTGAAGAAAATAACTCACCAAAAATTAGAATTGAACAAATGGAAATGAATGATTCAATGAAACATTAAGAATCAGTCAAGAAAAAAACAACAACAACCAAAAAACCATTAATAGAAGAAAATTAAAATACCTCATTAGAAAAATAACTCACCTGGAAAGTAGATCTATGAGAGATAATCTAAGAATTATTGCACTTCCTGAAAACTATAAACAAACAAACAAACAAACAAACAACAACAACAATAACAACAACAACAAAACAGCTTAGACATTATCTTTAAGAAAATCATCAATGAAAACAGCCCTCATATCCTAGAATCAGAAGCCATTGAAATAGCCATTGAAAGAATTCACCAGTCATTTCCTGAAAAAGACCCTAAAATAAAAATTCCAAGGAATAGCATAGCTAAATTTCAGAACTATTGGACCAAGGAAAAATGTTGCAAGCAGCCAAAAAGAAATAATTCAAATATTTAGGAGTCACAATTATAATTATGTAGGCCCTAGTAACTTCCAACTTCAAGGATAGAAGAGCCTGGAATATGATATTCTAAAGGACACAGGAACTTGCAAGACAGCCAAGAATAAATTATCCAACTAAATTGAGCATTATCTTTCAGGGAAGAAGATGGATATTCAATAATATAGGTTAATCTAAATTATTTATGATGAAAAGGCCAGAGCTGAGCAAAAAAAAAATTGAACACCAAATTCAGAACTTAAGAGAAGCATAAAAAGGTAAAAAGGAAAGAACTCTTGGGAAATATATCTCTGTTATGGGCATACTTAGAAAATGCAGTTATAATTTGATTTTCCTATGATAACATAAAAAAGAAACTAGAGCTAGAAAGGGGATTTTACTTGAAAAAGAGGAAAATGGAGGTAAAATGAGAGAAATTACATTTCATGAAGAGGCAAAGAAGATATATTATAATTGAGGGAAAGATGGGAGGATGAAAATTGTGTGATTCTTACATTCATCAGACTTGGCTCAAAGACAGAATAGTAAACATATGTAGTTTCACAGAGAAAGTTGTTTCAACTTATAGGGAAGTGAGAGGGGAAAGGGAAAAGGAAAGAGAGAGGCTAATAGAAGGTAAAATGAAAGTAGTGGAGGGGCTGTAAAAGGGGAGGACTGTTTGAGGGAAGTTGTGGTCAGAAACAAAACACTGGGAAGGAGGGAAGAGAAAGAGTGAAAAGAAAGAGAAAAGCATAATTTAGGGTAAAAAAAAGATGCAGAGAAAAACAGAATTAGTCATTTTAACTGTGAATGTGAATGGAATGAACTGTCCCATTAAATGGAAGCAGATAGCAGACTGGATTAAAACCCAGAACCCTACAATATGTTGTTTACAAGAAACTCATTTAAAGCATAGTGATGCATTTAGTGTAAAGGTAAAAGGCTAAAGCAGAATCTATTGTGCTTCAAGTAAAATATAAAAGTAGGGGTAGCAACTATGATCTCAGATCAATCAAAAGCAAAATTAAATCTAATTTAAAAAGATAAGGAAGGAAACTATATCTTGGTAAAGGGTACCATAGATAATGAAATAATATGAATACTAAACATAAACTAAACTATACCAAGTGGTATAACATCTAAATTCTAAAGGAGAAGTTAAGAGCTACAAAAAGAAATACACAGCAAATCTATACTAGTGGGAAATATCAACCATTGCTCTCTCAGAACTAGATAAATCGAATGATGAAATACATAAAAAGAAGCTAAAGAGGTAAATAACATTCTAGGAAAGTTAGGAACCAATTCAAAAAGTGACCATATATTAGGGCATAAATATCTTAAAATCAAATGCAGAAAAGTAGAAATAGTAAATGCATTTTTTTTTCAGATTATGATGCAATAAAAATAAAAGGCCAGGGGAAAATAGATCAACAATTAATCGAAAACTAAATAATCTAATCCTAACAAATGACTGGGTAAAATAGCAAATCATAGACACAATCAATAATTTCATCCAAAAGAATAACAATAATAAGACAACATACCAAAAATTGTGGGATGCAGCCAAAGTAGTGATAAAAGAAAAATATCTCTAATGCTTAATTGCATGAAATAGAGAAAGAGTAGATCAATGAATTGGGCTTACAACTAAAAAAGGTAAAAAAAAAAAAGAAACCCACAATTAAATACCAAATGTAAAATTCTAAAAAAGAGAGATTAATAAAATTGAAAGTAAGAAAACTATTGAATTAGTAAATAAAACTAAGAGTTGGTTTTATGGAAAAAATCAATAAAATAGATATACCTTAGGTAATTTGATTAGAAAAAGAAAGAGGAAAATCAAATTGGTAGTCTCAAAAATGAAAAGGGAGAGCTTTCTACCAACAAAGAGGAAATTAGAGTAATAATTAGGAGCCATTTTCCCAAACTATATGTCAATAAATTTGATAATCTAAGTGAACTGGACGGATACCTATAAAAATATAGATTGCCCTGATAACAGAAAAGGAAATAAATTATTTAAATAGTCCTTTTCTAGAAAAAGAAACAAAACAGCTATTAATCAACTTCAGAAGAAAAAAAAATCTCCAGGGCCAGATGGATTTACTGTGAATTCTACCAAAAATTCAAAGAATAATTAATTCCAATATTATATGAACTATTTTTAAAAATAGGGAAGAAGGACTCCTAACAAATTCCTTTTATGTCACATATATTGTGCTGACACATAAACCAGGTAAGGTGAAAATTATTTAATAGTCACATTTTAGAAAAATAAATAGGACAAGATATGAATCAACTCCCTAAGAAAAAAATCTCCAGGGTCAGATGGATTTACATATAAAGAATAATTGATTCTAATACTATGCAAACTATTTTAAAAATTAGGAAAGAAAAGAGTCCTAGCAAAGTCCTTGTATGGCACAGATATAGTGCTGATACCTAAACCATGTAGGGTAAAAGCAGAGAGAAAATTATATACCAATTTCTCTAATGAATATTGATGCAAAAATCTTAAATAAAATATTAGCAAAGAGATTACAATGTCATCCCCAGGATAATACACCATGACCAAGTAGGATTTATACCAGGAATGCTGGGCTATTCAATATTAGGAAAATTATGAGCATAATTGATTATATAAATTAAAAAATTAATAAAAATCACATAATTATCTCAATAGATGAAGAAAAAGCAATTGTTTAAAATCCAAAATCCATTCCTATTGAAAATACTGGAGAGTATAGGAATATCTGGACTTTTCTTTAAAAAGATCAGCATCTATTTAAAACCCTCTGCAACCATCATATATAATGTGGACAAACTAGAATCATTCACAATAAGATCAGGGGTAAAACAAAGTTGTCCACTATTACCATTTCCATTCAATATTTTGTTAGAAATGTTAGCTTTGGTATTAAGAGAATAAAAAAGTGATAAACGGAATTATAGTTAGTAATGAAGAAACTAAATTATCAATCTTTTTTATTTTATTTTATTTTATAATTTTTTATTATTTTTTATTATAAATTTTTTTATAATATTATCCCTTGTATTCATTTTTCCAAATTATCCCTCTTCCCTCTACTCCCTCCCCCTGATGACAGGCAATCCCATACATTTTACATGTGTTACAATATAACCTAGATACAATACATATGTGTAAATACCATTTTCTTGTTGCACAATAAGCATCAGATTCCGAAGGTACATGTAACTTGGGCAGACAGACATTAGTGCTAACAATTTACATTCACTTCCCAGTATTCCTTCTCTGGGTACAGCTACCTCTGTCCATCATTGATCAACTGGAAGTGAGTTGGATCTTCTTTATGTTGAAGATTTCCACTTCCTTCAGAATACATCCTCATACAATATTGTTGTTGAAGTGTATAGTGATCTTCTGGTTCTGCTCATTTCACTCAGCATCAGTTGATGTAAGTCTCTCCAAGCCTCTCTGTATTCCTCCTGCTGGTCATTTCTTAAAGAGCAATAATATTCCATAACCTTCATATACCACAATTTACCCAGCCATTCTCGAACTGATGGACATCCATTCATCTTCCAGTTTCTAGCTACAACAAAAAGAGCTGCCACAAACATTTTGGCACATATATGTCTCTTTCTGCTCTTTAGTATTTCTTTGGGATATAAGCCCAGTAGTAGTACTGCTGGGTCAAAGGGTATGCACAGTTTGATAACTTTTTGGGCATAGGTGCAAATTACTCTCCAGAATGGCTGGATTCTTTCACAGCTCCACCAACAATGTATCAGTGTCCCAATTTTCCCACATCCCCTCCAACATTCATCATTATTTGTTCCTGTCATCTTAGACCATCTGACAGGTGTGTAGTGGATATCTCAGATTTGTCTTAATTTGCATTTCTCTGATCAGTAGTGATTTGGAACACTCTTTCATATGAGTGAATATAGTTTCAATTTCATCATCTGAGAATTGTCTGTTCATATCCTTTGACCATTTATCAATTGGAGAATGGTTTGGTTTCTTATAAATTAGCGTCAGTTCTCTATATATTTTGGAAATGAGACTTTTGTCAGAACCTTTACTTTTAAAAATATTTTCCCAATTTGTTACTTCCCTTCTAATCTTATTTGCATTAGTATTGTTTGTACAGAAACTTTTTAGTTTGATGTAATCAAAATCTTCTATTTTGTGATCAATAATGATCTCTAGTACTTCTCTGGTCATAAATTCCTTCCTCCTCCACAGGTCTGAGAGGTAGACTATTTTCTGTTTCTCTAATCTATTTATTATCTCACTCTTTATGCCTAAATCATGGACCCATATTGATCTTATCTTGGTATATGGTGTTAAGTGTGGATCCATATCTAATTTCTGCCATACAAATTTCCAGTTTTCCCAACAGTTTTTTCCAAATAATGAATTTTTTATCCCTAATGTTGGTATCTTTGGGTTTGTCAAAGATTAGATTGATATAGATGTACCCTTTTTTGTCTTTTGTATCTAATCTTAGATCAGGTACACTTAGACCACCTTCCTCTGAGTTTTTTGTTTTTTTTTTTTTCATTAGTTCCCTTGCAATTCTCAACCTTTTATTCTTCCATATGAATTTTGTTGTTATTTTTTCTAGGTCATTAAAATAGTTTCTTGGGAGTCTGATTGGTATAGCACTAAATAAATAGATTAGTTTGGGGAGTATTATCATCTTTATTATATTCGCTCGGCCTATCCAAGAGCACTGAATGTCTTTCCAGTTATTTAAATCTGACTCCAGCTTTTCATTTTTTTTTTTGTTTTGTTTTGTTTGACTGATTCTTTTTATCTCTGTGAATCATTCATTTCTATTTGTTCCATCCTGAATTTTAAGGAGTTATTTTCTTCTTTCACAGTTTTTAGTTCTTTTTGTAAATGCCCAATTTCGTTTTTAAATGAAGTATTTTTCTCTATTGAATTTTTTCGATTTCCCTAATTTTTTTTTTTATTTTGAGAATTATTTTCTTTTTCCAATTCATTTTATTTTATTGAGACTTTTTTTATCTTTTCTAATGCAGAAATCCTACTTTCCTGTGATTTTTTAATCTTTTCTAATTCACAAATTTTGTTTCCCTGCATCTCCTGTGAATTCTTTATTTTTTTCCAACTCCAATTTCAGAACATTGTTATTCTCTATCATCGCTTCCCTTTCCTTTCCCCACTTTTCTTCAAACTCTCTTAGGTTTTTAATAGTCTCTTCGAGGAGAGAGTTATGTGATGGGAGGCAGGTATTGGTCCCCTTTAGGTTGTTATCTGCTGACTCTCTGCTACTAATTTCCTCGGGGTTGGATACCCGCTCTTTCTCTGTGTAGAATGAGTCAATAGTTCTTTTTGGCTTCTTGCTCATGATTAAAAAATCTTTTGGGGTATGTGCCTGGGGTAGGAAATTATTTATTTATTTCTTTACTAGCTTCCTCCCAGACAGGATGGATGCAGCGGCCCCTGCGCCTGAGCTAAGAGAGAGCTCTGGGAGAGAGTTCCTCATCCCCTCCCTGGAGGTGCCTCACAAGTGATTTGCAGGATTGTGCTGTGAGGGCGCTGTGTCCTAGAGCTTCCCTGAAGTTTGAGATTGAACAGTAAAGGCGACACAAAGCCCAGCCTATGCGCCCCAGTGGGGCGTGGATTTCAGCAGCTGGTGACCTGAAAAGCCCCTGCGCTCAAACTGGAAGTGTCTGCCAGAAACTGCGTTCCCGAGTTCAAAGGTTCTGCTTCTCTGGGACTTCTGGAGCTGAGTTCCAGACCCTCCAGCTGAGCCCGGCACTATGTGTTGCCTTGGGCCGTATCTTCCCCCTTTCTCAATCTCTTAGCTACTCACAGATGAGAGCTAGGACCGCCTATGTCGGCCACACCCACAGCCCCGAGATCTGCTGAGTCACCTCCGGGATTGGGAAGATCCAGTCTCTGGCTTTAATTTTTTTTTTTTTTTTTAAAATGGCTTAGATGTCTCTTCTGAACTGCTGTTTTATAAGCAGAGAAGAGCTAACAGATTCTTCTATCTCAGCGGCTTCTCTGATCCCAGAGCCCTCCCCAGCGTGATTGGTGCAGTGTGCCAGCCCCCAACCGTCTGTGCTTGCCTCTCTTCTTCCTCCCCTGGGAACTGACCTTTCCTGTTGAAACTCCCGATTCTCTTCAGCTGGTAAGTTATGTTTCCAGTCCTTGTGGTATCTATCAGTCCAGCGCTATTTTTGCGGCTGATTTATCTAATTGGTTGTGAGGAAATAAGGATGTTCACAGAGTCCTGTGTATCTTCTCTGCCATCTTGGCTCTGCCTCTCTCATTATCACTCTTTATAGATGATATAATGGTGTACTTAGAGAACCCCAGAGAATTAATTTAAAAAAATTACTAGAAACAATTTACAACTTTATCAAAGTTGCAGGATATAAAATAAATCCACTAAAATCATCAGCATTTTTATATATTACCAAAAAACTTCAGCAGTAAGAGATACAAAGAAAACTTCCATTTGAAATAATTTTCAATAGTATAAAGTATTTGAGAATCTATCTGCCAAATGAAATCCAGACTCTATATGAATACAGCTCCAAAACACTTTCCACAAAAGTGAAATTGATTTAATCAATTGGAAAAAATATGAAATGCTCATGGGTAGGCTAAACAAATATAGTAAAAAGGACAGTACTAATTAAATTACTCTACTTATTTAGTGCCATACCAATCAAACTCCCAAGAAATTATTTCGTATATCTCAAAAGAAATAATAACAAAGTTCATCTGGAAAAACAAAAGGCCAAGAATTTCAAGGGAATTAATGAAAAAAACAAACAAAAACAAAAAAAAAAAAAAAAAAACAATGAAGGTGGCCTTGCTGTTGCAGACCTAAGCCTATATTATAAAGCAGTAGTCATCAAAACCATCTGTTATTGGCTAAGAAATAAATAGTGTAGTCAATCAAGTTAAATTCACAGGACAAAATAGTCAATGACTATAGCAATCTAGCATTTGAGAAGCCCAAAGACCCCAGCTTTTGGGATAAAGATTCATTATTTGACAAAAACTGCTGGCAATATTAGAAACTAGCATGGCAGAAAGTAGCCAATGACCCACTCCTAACACCATATAGCAAGATAAAGTCGAAATGGGTTCATGATTTAGGCATAAAGTGTGATATTATATGCATATTAGAAGAACATAGAATAGTTTACCTCTCAGATCTATGGAGAATGAAGAAATTTGTGACTGAAGAGAAACTGAAGCTCATTATTGAACACCAAACAGATCATTTTGATTATGTTAAGTTCAAAAGTTTTAGTCCAAACTAAACTAATGCAGACAAGATTAGAAGGAAAGCAACAAACTGGGAAAACATTTTTACATTCAAGGGTTCTGGTAAAGACCTCACTTCTAAAATATATAAAGGACTAACTCCAATTTATAAGTATCATTTTCCAATTAATAAAGAGTCAAAGAATATGAACAGGCAATTTTCAAATGAAGAAAGTTCTAGTCATATGAAAACGTGCTCTAAATCACTATTGATCAAATAAATGCAAATTAGGACAACTCTGAGATACCAGTACATACCTCTCAGATTAGCTAAGATGGCAGGAAAATAAAATGATGCATGTTAGAGGGGGAAAACTGGGAAACTAATACATTGCTGATGGAATTGTGAATAGATCCTTGCCATTCTGGAGAGCAAGTTGGAAATATGTTCAAAAAAGTTATCAAATTTATCCCAAAGAGATCTTAAAGGAGAAAAAAGGACCCACATGTGAAAAAAAAATGTTTGTGGCAGCCCTTTTTGTATGGGAAGAACCTGGAAACTGAGTGGATACCTATCAGTTGGAGTATGGCTGAATAAGTTATGGCATATGAATGCTATTGAATAGTATTGTTTTATAAAAAACAATCAGCCGAATGATTTTCCAGGGGTCTGGAGAGATTTACATGAATTGATGCTAAGTGAAGTGAGCAGAAACAAGAGATCATTGTATGTAGCACAGCAACGGCAAGACAGCAAGATTATACAATGATCATTTCTAATAGATGTGATTCTTTTCAACAATAAGATGATCCAGGACAGTTCCAATGATCTTATGATGATAACAGCCTTCTACAGAGAGAGGTCAGTGGGAGCTGAGTGTGGATCACAACATAGAATTTTCACTTCTTTGTTTGCTTGAATTTTATTTTCTTTCTCATTTTTTCCCTTTATTAACTGATTTTTCTTGTGCAGCAAGATAATTAAATAAATATGTATAACTATTTAAAATTTGATTATCCTTGTTTCATACCTGATTTTATTTGAAAGGTTTCTAGCTTATCCCCATAACAGATAATGTTTGTTGATAGTTTAGATAGTACTTTTCATTTTAAGTACTTTTTCATTTATTCCTATGTTGTCTATTGTTTTTATACAGGAATGGGCACTGCATTTTGAAAAAAGCTTTTTCAGCTTTTATGGAGATAATCATTTGAGTTCTTTTAATTTTGTTTTTGATATAGTCAGTTATTTGTTCAAAATTTTCCTATTATCAAACCACCCCTGCATTCCTGGTATAAATCCCAACTGGTCACACTATATGATCTTTGTAACATATGGTTGTAGTACCCTGGGTAGTGCTTTATTTAAAAAAAAATTCCAATATTCATTAGGAACATTGTTCTATTATGTTTTTCTCTGTTTTGGCTCCTCCAAGTTTAGGTATCAACACTATGTATGTTTCATTTTGTTTATTCACTTATATATTCCTTATCTATTTAAAAAAATCCTCCTTTTTTATCTTGTTTATTTGTTGTCTTTCTAAGTTTTAAATTTAATTTTCTCTTCATGGATACCATTATATTTTGTTAGTGCATAGTTTTAAAGATATCTTTTTTACCTACTTTAGTTTCATCCTAGAAATATTAATTTCTTGTTTCATAATTATCATTTTTTTCAAAAAGTGTTAATTGGCTTTATGATTTATCCTTTGACCATTTATTTTGAATTTAATTATTTAGTATCTGTGTATTTGTGTGTATATGTGTATAATCTATTAAATTTTTTGTTTGTTGGCATGTAAATGAAGTATATAATTTCAGCCTTTTTTTCAATTGTTTGAACATTCCTGTGCCCTAATACAATGTCTATTTTTGTCAATGTATCATATTATCTTGAAATACATGTGTATTGTTTGGTAATCTTGTTAAGAGACCTTCAGTCTTTTACCTTCAGTTTCTCTAGCAATTCTGTATCTTTTCTTTTGTTTACCAATATTTTAAATGGATCCAGAGTCATACAAGAGACATTAAAAAGGCCACTACCATTTATATCTCCTTATATTTAATACAGTTTTCCATTTTTAATTTAGTTGCTAGTGGATTAAGAACTTATACATTGAATATAATAACTTATTTATGTTTTGCTTATCTCTGTCATGTTTATATCTTTTATATTGAATTTTCTTTTTGCTTTAATAACTTTATTGTAACTTCTGTTTTGAAAGGGGCTCATCTGATGCACAATAAATTTGTACTGATCTCTCAATGATATTCTTGGTTATTCTAAAATTTTTTTTTAGAATCAAAACAAAGCAGAATGTATGGTTTGTTTTCCTATACAATTTATCACTCATTTTCATTTTGTTAGATTGATTAATTCCCATTTATAGTTATAATTTTGTTCATTTCTCTTCTTCATGTATGTATTATTTATATCTTCCCCTGTAAAAATAATATTTTGTCACTTCAAGTATTCAGTTTAATCTAGTTAAGACAACTATATTCCAGCTGTCTCACATCCCTTAATACTTGATTCTTCCAACTTACTCCTCAAAAAATTTTCTTAATTTAAGTTTTGTTTAACTTGTTAGTTCCACTTTTTTCTTCCTATTATCTAATTAAAATTTCTCTTTCTCACCTTAAGTAATCAAGTAATATCTCCTTTTCACTCTTCCTTTCAGATTGTTTTTTTGTCTTTTCTGCTCCTTTGTAAAAGGAGAAATTAATTTCTCTATTCTTTTCTTTATTTAATTTCCCTTTCTAGTCTAGAATTATTATTCTGTTCTATTACCTTTTTACTCATTTATTATTTTTTTGATCTGTATTCCTCATAAAATTAGAACTTTTCAACTTCCTATTTTTTACTTCCCTCTTCTAAACATGTTATTGCCTTGTAGACTTAGCTTTATCCTTTTTTCTACTATGTCTTGCTCTTAGAAATATCAATTCCTGTAGATGATAGAAAATGGAAGTATTGTCTATTACAGGGTTTTTTCCCAACTTTATTATGCAATTCATTATCAACTTTTGCCCTCCCTTGAGATTATTTCTACATTTTTCATGAAATCTCCTCTCTGAGTGCATGTCCTTCAATTTCAGGTACCAGTGGTTCCTAGGAGCTTTGATTCTTCTACTGGAGCAGGATGATTAATATCTCTAAACACCAAATCCCCATAGTTTACATTCATTGTAAAGTGTTCATCTACATTAAAGATCTCTTCTCTCATGGAAGCATTTTCAGTTGCAATCCCTGAAGCAAGATTTCTTGTTTTTCTTCTGTTTCATTCCTTCCATTTTTCCTCATTACTAATTTTCCTGCAGTACATTTTTTCTTCATTGTTAACTCTTGAATTGATTATACTGTTACATATTCATTTTATCATGTTACTACTTTTTTTCTCTTTTATGTGCATTCCCATCCTGAAATTTAGTGTCACAATACAACATAAATATATGCACTCACACACAGATCAAAAATGATTCACCTGAAAAAGCAGGGCTGTTAATGGGGTTTAGTCACTAATGTTTAAGCCCTACTTCTTTGTTTTCTCTTCTATTGGGCTTCTGCTTTCATTTTTGACTCCTTGTATACCTTAGGAAGAAATATCTTAATTATACCTCCATTATTTTATTGTTGTCTACATGATTGCTCTCTGTACTAGATTAAAAGAAATCTTTCTCTGTTATATTTTCACCTGGGTATGTTTTTATTTCTTATATATTATCTGGGTATTTTTATATTTTATCTGGATAATTTATTTTATCATCTATGCTTCCCTTGCCTGATGCATTTGTTTGACTTTCTTTTACTTTTGTTGTCTGGGGTACATTTAGAACAAACAATATGTTCAGCTATGGTTTTCTTTCTAAGAATATTTAAATGCATCTTAAAAAAACAACAGCTTAGTGTCTATCTTTTTTTTCATTAATGATTAGGCTCAGTTTATTTTTTTAAGATATATCACTAGAGATTGTAACTTAAACTTCTCTCCTCTTTGGAATAGATAATCTCATGTCTTCCTAGGGTTTCTGGTGGGTGAAAAATAGTCTTTCGATGCTGGAATTTCCTTTCCGTAATTTAATGTTATTCATCCTCTTAACTTGTAGAATGTTTTTGTTAATGGAATTTTAAATATTAACCACTGTTTATCTTAAATTTTATAGCATAGATTTATTTTTTTCTGAAAGTAATCTGTAGATTCTTTCAATAGGTACTTTGTTATCTGTGTTCAAAAAATCTGGAAAATTGTCTTTTATTATTGATTGCATTATAACTTTGAAGTTATTTAACCTGCTTTCTTCTGGGAGACTCATAATCTTTAAGTTGTCTTTACATATACTGCATTCAATAACAATATGATTTCTTTGCATGGAGACTATGGATTGCTTTTGTTTCTTTTCTTTCATATTGAGCTTCATCTATGTATCTTTGTTTTCTTTGTTAGTTGTACTCCGTATTGTTTCTTTTATGAAGTTTTGCCACTATACATTCAAGTTCTATCTCTTTAGAAGATTAGTTCTCGTATGGAACTCATGAGTTCTGCTTTGATATTTCTTCTTTCTCACTTAAATTATTCACAAATACTTCTTTGTTTCTGTGTTCTGTTGGGAATGTATGATATCTTTTGGTGCAACAAGTACTGATTCATTTTCCTATGCATTATAATATTTGTTAACATATAAACTAGATTATTTAGTTCATCTGGAGGCTATATTCCTTTTAGTAATTAATATCTTTCTGATTTTCTCATTTACTTATAGTCAATGTATTGAACGGAATCTTCTTTCTCTTGAGATCTGTGTTAATCACAGTCTTCCTTTCCATGACCACCCTGGTATTTCTTTACCACTCACTTTCTGATTATTTCCCCTTTTATGATAGTTACTCTGGGGTTTGGATATGATGTTTTGTTAATCTTTTGTAATTATGAATAATTATTTTTTACCAACCTTAGCCTCTATTCTAAGTGACTCTTTAATGAGATGCAATTGGCTCTAACAAGGTGCCAGTCACCTTTGCTGTAGGCCTGATGAACCAATAACAACCTAATTCTTTCTATTCCGTTGAGCCCTTCATTAGTTCTGTTATTGAACACAATATTGCTGTTCATAAATTTCCAGTGAAACAGGGCAGGAAGAATAAGATGCAGAATTTAGTTCTATTGCAAACACATAGGTCGGCTTGTACAGTCCTGCCAGAATGTTATTTTCTCATGGGAAAGGGACTGCAAAGTAAGTGATAGACTTCTCAGTGGTAATTCCATTAGATTTTTACTTAGTGTTCTTTGGGTCAGACCAGGGAAACAACTGAAATTGCTTTACTTCTTGAACATTATTCCTATTTTTGAGAGGTCAGGGGTAGTAATGATTAGAAAAGGATTTTAGTTCACTATTTTGTGGATTTCTTGATCCAGAGGTTTGCATATCAAGTAGCATTAAAGCCATAGTCAATTATAGCAATACAGCAAGGAAACTTCTTCTAACCATATGATAGATCAAATTTATATGCTAGTCTTATCTCTAAGACAAGTTTTTCAGCCTCTTCCATATGGCTGATGTAATTTTAGGTGGTCTGGGCAACTTTCCATTATATTAACCTTATTCAGTCAGACTTATTGCACAGATTACTGGTAAAGTAGTCAGATGATATCTTGGAGGGTACACTTGACATGGAGTCAAGCAATCTTGATTTAGAATCCTAACTCAGATATTCCCAAGTTATGTATCTTAGACAAGTCACCAAAACAACTTTATGTGCCTCATTTCCTTCATCTATAAAATTAGGATAATTAATAATAGTACTTAACTCAGAGTGTTTTGAGAATCAAATGAGAATATTGGCAGTGCCTAGCAACACTTAGATTGCTACATAAATTTTGGGTTTTGGTGATGATAATGATGATGATGGTGGTAGTGAATAGTAATAGCAGTAGTCACAGTAGTAGAAAGAGGAAGAATAATAATGGTGGTGTTGCATTACTCCTGAGCACCTATGTCAAAGTCCTTTGCTCTATAATTTATTCCCCCCCCAGTATCTTATAACTTAATTATAATCTTGTTTAATTTTTTTTTTTTAGATTTTATGCAATTGTAAATAATTATACATATCTTTTAGATTTGCAAATCTATTGATATTTATAGTCATTATTTGTTTGATTCCTCCCACTCACCCCATTTCTGATTTTGGTGATTTGGGTCTGACATTTTTTTTTTTTTTAACATTTATTTATTTATTTATTTTTTTTGCTGAGGGAATTGGGATTAAGTGACTTGCCTAAGGTCACACATCTAGGAAGTGTTAAGTGTCTGAGGTCAGATATGAACTGGCTTCAGGGATGGTGCTCAATCCACTGTGCCACCTAGCAGCTATCCTTTTCTGGGTTTTTTTGTCTTGTTTTGTTTTGTTTTTATTAAATTTATTGATTCCAATTTCATTAACCTTAAAAACAGATGTTATGTTTATTTGGTTTTTCAATTATTTTCTTATTTTGAATTGTATTAATCTCTGCTCTAATTTTTGCTATTTCTCTCCGGCTGTTTTCTGCTATTCTCTATCTTTGTTCCATTTTAACCTTTTTTTTAAGATAAAAGTAAATCAATTAATTATTTTTCTTTCTTTTTTATAAAATTCATGACCATAGATTTGTTTCTGCATAAAATTTCAACTGAATTCCACATGTTTTAAAATATTTTATCTCTATTGTGATTCTTTCAAATATTTTAAAATGTTTCAATCTTTCCTCTTTACAGTTTAATGACTCCTGTTTCTCTTTATCTACATATAAAATCTAGCTTGCTTAATATTCAATTTAATCATGCAATTTCTTTATTTTCAACTCTTCACCAACAGAGTGTAAGCTTTTTGAGGAAAAGAAATGTTTTAATTTTTTTTTATAAATCCCCAAATTTTATTACCTTATATCAAAGTAAAAATTAAAACAAAACAAAACAAAAAATCCTAAAAGAGGCCACCAGGATTCAAATGTACATTTTTCAGTATTACTCATAGGAAAAGTACCATTCATTTATTCAGGCATTTCTTGCATTTCTCTTATAAATACAAAGATCTTACCTACACTTCATTCCTAGACTAATATATAACTATTCCATTGTTTGGAATATCTGTTCTAGCATTATGGGCAACACCACACTTGTCTGTCAAAAGTCCTCTCAATTGGTCATAGATCTCTAGTTCTGATTCTACCCTTGGTCCTTTCATGAGCCACAGTACTTAATATTGGATACACATATGTCCTTCTCTTGGGAAGCTGAAATCTGTCCTTATATGGTTTTAAAGCTATTTTGTGATAAACAAATCTACACTCATTAAAAAAAATCTTGCTGCTTTAAAAATAGGGGAATGTGGCCCAGATAGCTTTAGAAACTGGCCAAAGTTTATCTAGTTAATCAACTATAGTCCCAGTACTGATAAAATTCTGTCATTCATTCATAAATAAAATAGATGATATTTTTCTAATCACTATACAAAAAGTGGAGAAAACTTACCTATCTATCTGTCTCTCTGTCTGTTTGTCTAATATCTATCTATATATGTCCTTATGGATACATGCATGCATCATGAAATTTAAATTTGTCATATAATATTCTATTAAGTGTTGATATCCTTTAAATAATTTTTTCAGAGAGAAATACTCTGAAGTTAACTTTTTATACATGTATAAAATCATTCTAGGACATTTTTCTATCATCAAATAAATAAATTTTATCATAGATGATAATTTGAGTGGTAAAAACATTTAAAATGAGCTAATTCTTTTAATAATGAAAATCTATAGGAAATATTAACACAAATGTTTAATTAAGCAGTCAATCAATCCCTTAACTACAAGCAATACAAAATTTTATCAATTGAATTTGTACTATATGGTTGCTGCAATTTCATAATGATGCTACAAAAATATTGTGATTTTTTGCTATCTTTTTAAAAAAGAAACCTTTTTGATATTTGCCTAAAGTATAATTACTAAATTAAGGTGATAAGCAAAGTAAATTTAAATTTTAGGTTTAGACCTTTTGTTACAATGTGAATATTTTTCTTCTATTCTAATTGCTTCAGGCCTGCATTAAAGAGAACTTTTTAAAAAAATCCTAAAGGAATTATAAACAACTTGTACCTTTTTCAAAGACTTATTCAAGTGTTTAATCTGCCATGCCTTTGATCATGTAAACATGGATAGGGATGCATATATATATATTTATGCAAATACTACCCTTGATGAAAATACCAAAGTTTGAATCACCTTTACAAATTTGACCTTCTTTGAATTCATGAATAACTGTGTAGTAGACTTAAACAGAAATACTCAGAGTAAAAGTACATGACAAAGAAAAGAATATCTCTCAAATGATAAACAATGATAAAATCTAATTTGATAATAGCCTACTGATTTTGAAATTTAATCCTCCAGAAATAAATCCATGAAATCAGAGAATCTGAAGTATGATCATACTTTACAGATCATCTATATAAGATATTCCATAGACATTTGTATCCATTATGTTTAAAATAGTCATCTAAAGATATGTTAGATTACCTTATCAATTTTTTAAAATTGTATTGTATGAGTGCTGTATGGAGTGTTCAGGGATGATTAACACCCATGGTATGAGAGCTTGCTAAGTCCTTTTCAGAGCTGCTCATCCATTTTTGGTGTTTAACTGTAACCAACTCATACCCATGGCTCTAGGAAGAGGCAGCATGGGTATTGAACATATCCTACTTAAAAAAAAAATCTTGGCAAATCAGCTAATGAGGTTGAAGGCAACTGAGAGACCTCACACAGCTTGTTGCATTAGGGTGATATCTACTTCAAGCATGTGATGCCATTCTTTCCTAAAATGGACTAATGAGAACTATTTGTTCAAAAGGCTATGAAGGTTGCTGAAACATGTGCTATAGACTGCATAGGACTTGGTCACATGGTCAGGATGCCAAAGTCTTCCACTATATCCTGGATCATCACAAATCATCTTGGTTTTTGTCTTGAATTGCACTTCAACATCTCTAGAAGTGAGTGTGAAACTGAAAACTTTGCACAACTCGGCCTTACTTCCATCCAGTTCATGCACAAGTTAAAACATCAATGGTCTTCTTCTAAAATGGAGAAACAACATTTTAATTGTGTTTTCTTTATTGTACTATGCAATTGTTCCTACTGGAGAGAAAATTGAAATAAGTCAAATGGAACAAACAAAAGAATTTGGTAATCTAGATTGTTCTCCTTGGTAATTTCTAAGCAATAGTCAAATATTAACCACTTTTTAATGTCTTAGGATCTTGAATAGAATGAATAATAGAATCTATTTTGAATGACCTTTATCTTATCTTGATATTTTCAGAAATATTAAAAGTCTTTAGTGGAAACTAATTTATATAGTCTTTTAAGCATAATATTTCATTTAATTATCAAGTAGATTTTGAATCAGTCCCATTAAATTTACCAGATTTAATAAATGACACATTTCTGAATTTGTAAAGCTTATACCTATTTGTAATTTAACTCATATTTCTATTGGATTTAATTGTAAAATCGAGCATTTATCCCAATTATATTAAAGTCTTAGTAGTAACACAAAACATATTTAGGAGATCAAAGTCACCATCAAAGAAGAAAATTGCTTTGCTAAGTATGAGATATAGGAGTATAGAAAAGATAGGCTAAATTGAACATACTGAGATTTTTTAAGAAGGTAGGAGTAGAAGCTAGATAAAAGAGGAAACCTACAGATATAGCAAAGGACAGGAAAATCAAAGAAAGCATAATCAAGTCAGAAGCAGAACAATCAATTTACTTGATTGTTCATTATATACATGTGGTATCCTTGGCCATTCTGCTTATTGAAATATCAAATTGTTTTCTACCCCATCCCACCCTCCAAACCCTTACAAAGTCACTCACTCCTACTTCTAATTTATTGCTATCCATATCTGTAATAATCTTTTAAATAATCTAAGTTCCTAGACTACTAGAAGTTTAAAAATGCTCTTCAATATTGTTGCAATGATTTTTAGTTCCTGTTTCCTAGTGTCCATGTAAGCCAACAAAGAATACAGACATGTAAACTTCATTTTATTCAGTTATTATTATATAACACCTTCATGTGAAAATATACCATTAATAAGCGATGGACATGTGTGCCTCAAAATTCTGCAAATAATGCATGTATACATGATATATACATGTATATATACACACATATACATATATCTATATATAACATGTACATAGTTCCTATATGTAACAGAATGCATGCAAATATACACATAAATATGTACATTTGCATCATTCTACATATGAAAATCAATAAAGCAAGACATTTCTGGTCATGAAATAAAATTGAAGTTTTAAAGTAACAATTACTCATGCCAACATCCACTATTCTATTTATTCCTTTCACTTTGCCTCCAGAAAAAAGTACAATTACTTGATAGTTTTAATCAAATCAAAATATTGCACATACACATATATATATATATATATATATATATATATATATATATTTATTATATAGGTATATATACATACATACATACATACATATACTTGTATGAATATATGTTTATATTCTTCTTTCCAACATATTCTATCCCTGAAAGTGATAAAAAAGACATGCTTTTTGCAAAGAAATTTTAATAAGAACAGGTAAAACAAGCAGATTTAACTGGTATATACTTAGCCAGAGAAATCTAAGGCAGAAGAAATGATGGTGCCAGATATTTGGCATACTTAAATAGCAAAGAGTACCAGTGTTTTGAGTGCATGAGGGATTAACATAGAAGCAGGGATAGTTCTATATAGTTGTTGAACCTTATTTCATGGAGTTAGGGCCTTATACAACTTCCTATTGCATCTAGAGTAGAAAAGAAATCATTGCTTGATAAAAAGGGATAAAAACTCCTAATATACTAATTAGACAATTCTAGTTTACTGAAAGAAAGTCCAGATAGTTAAGGAACTAGGCTGTTTCAACTATCAAAGAACTAGAGTTCTAAATTTAGCAAACCAACAAGTTTGCCAGTTTGGTTCGAATACAGAGGGCCTGGGAAGGGATGAAGTGCAATAAATCTGTAAATGTATATAGATTGTAACTATACTATAGGAATTTTAAATACTAACTTAAAAATGTCCAAATTATAACAGAAGCCACTAGTAGTATTCTTGAGCCTTTGGAATGTCATGGTTAGAATTTTGCTTTTAAGGTGATTATTTATTTATTTATGTGGAAAATAGATTGGAAAAAGGGAGAAATAAAAACCTAAAAGCCAAACCAGAAGAGTATTAAAAGAGTTTAAGTAAAAATAACAGGTTAGGATATAAATAATGAATGAGAATTGTGACTTCAGAGTTGGGAATGGATATCAGAGATGTGGTAGAGATCTAATTGATAAAACTTAGCAGATAAGTATCTTGTAAATAGGATACATAAAGAACTGAAGAAATTTATAAGACTAGGAAGCATTCCACTAATAGGTACAGGTAACTTTCAAATGAAGAAATCAGAGCTATCCATAATTATTAAAAAAAAAAAAAGAAAAAAGAAAATATTTTAAATTACCAGTAATCAGAGAAATGCAAAATAAAAAAAAAATTGAGCTTCTAATATCTATCTACACTAGTAAAGAATACAAAGAAAATGACAACTATTAGAGTGTTTGTATAGAAAACAAAACAAAATGATACTGCTGATTAAGCTGTAAATCAGACCAATCATTCTGGAAAACAAGTTAGTTTTAATTTCAGAAAGGTACCAAACTCTTCATGACTATATCAGAACTAAACCCCTGTCATGAAGAAAGTAAAAAAAAAAAAAAAAAAAAAAAAGAAGAAAAAATTTCTATATGTACTTACATAATAGTTTCTTTTTGTTATTAGCAGAAAAAACAATTAATTAAATAACCAAATAATATTGTTTTGGAAGATTTTATAACTTTTGCCAACATAATGGTAAACCACAAGTTAAAATAAAGATAAAAACATGACAGCTTCTGACGAAATAGCAAACAAAATTATAATTCATAAAGAGACAAAACCTTTTTGGAGAGAATGATTAATTTGGCAATTTGTTTTGCTAAATTTTGCACTTAAGTATGGAGGGCTTTATTTTGGGGATTCCCCCATCCCAGTTTACTCCTTAATATAAAATTTTCCATGGATTAGTTTTGAAAGTATAGTTTTCTTTAGTTTTAAGACTATATCACAGAAACTAGGAAGATTTGGGTTTATCTGTAAGGCACAAATTAGTCTCCATCTAAAGTAAATCACTTGTATCACAATAAAATAAAATAGAAAAGTACTAAGTGCATATGCTTCTCTCCTTTTCGCATTTTCTTTGATCATAGCTGTCCTTCTTTCTATAGAGGACTCTTTCCCCCCCCTTCTATTCCCCTGCAAGTTTTTCATATTCAATCTTCCTTCTATCTGTCTACTCAATTTCTTTCACTCCCTTCTTTGATTTATCTCCATTCAATTTTCTTTCATCTTTGCTTATGGACCTTGGTCTTTAATAAGAGGTCAGTACTCCACTACAGTTAGTTTATAGGAACATACCGAGGAGGTATTGAATTCTTCCCATTAAACAATTTTAAAAAGTTCTGTTAATTGGAGTTTTCAATGAGAATCTTCAAAAATTCAACGTGCACCACAATTATAAGGTTTTATTGCTGCTTGTCATCTTTTCTGCCTTCATAGCTTAGTCTGAATGCTGAGTAAATCTCTGGTCTTCCTTATTAGAATTCCAGTGATAGGATCAATAGATGTTCATTTTTGTCACTTAAAATATCCAGTATTTTTTACATGAGGAAAACAAAGACTATACTCAAGAGATTGGTTCTCAACTTTTATTTCATCCATACTTCTCAGTTTATTTATTCTATTTAATTTTAACTTCTGATGTCAGGAGAGTGCAAAGGAAAAATCAGAATTAGGGCACATAAAAACAACTATTCTAAAAAATACTAAAAGATCAAGGAAGGTTCATATCATTTTATAAGTGAAAAAGTACAGTTTAGATTGTGGGAGTTATTCCATTACTTTATGAAGCATTATGACATTTGTCAGTATCTTAGCCTGACAGACTTTTAGTAAAGAAAAAGCTGGATCCTTTAAGTTTTAAAGGCAAAAGGGCACCAAGTTGAGTGACATCAAATGCAGAATTCAGGAAACTGATCCTGCATGTCAGAGGCTTCCTAAGGACAGAAGAATGTTATGAAGGCTTGTACTTCAAGTGATACATTTTGAAAAGTCCTAGAATTTTCAAATACCCTGCAGGACAATTGCAGCAGGAATTTCTGATAAAATTATGTTTCAGATCCAGCCGAGAGCTGGGTCTCTGAACTGAGCCCACTAAGCACATCCCTTAGGGAAGGCACATTGCGCATCAGAACCTAGACAAATGATATATACATGAGCAGATTCATGACTAGAAGGCTGCCCCTTCTCCTGACACATTGGATGTTTTTATAGGGGTAATGCATGCCCTGGAGGAGCTATTCTAGCAGGCATGGACCCTCCCTCAGAAAATAAATGCTCAGCAAGAACTTCATGTATTAGTTTCTTTGACATTTCCTCCTGAAATAATCACTATCTCCAAAATTTTTATGTATTTTTCTTCTCTTCTTTCTTTCCTAATTTTCTTCATTTCTTTTTTCCTTTCTTCTTTTGTTCTTCCCTTCCTTCTTTCTTTCCTTTTTCCTTCTTTCCTTCCTTTCTTTTTTCTTCTATCCTTCCTGGATAGGCCAATAAGTTCAATTTTTCTTTTTTTCTTTTTTTTTCTTTTTTTTGTTTATAAATTTTTGACAGTACATATGCATGAGTAATTTTTTTTATGACATTATACCTTGTATTCATTTTTCCAAATAATCCCCTCCCTCCCTCTACTCCCTCCTCTAGATGACAGGCAATCCCATACATTTTACATGAGTTACAATATAACCTAGATACAATATATGTGTATAAATCCAATTTTCTTATTGCACATTAAGTATTAGATTCCGAAGGTGTAAGTAACCTGGGTAGGTAGACAGTAGTGCTAAATATTTACATTCACTTCCCAGTGTTCCTTCTATGGGTATAGTTGTTTCTGTCCATCATTGATCAACGGGAAGTGAGTTGGATCTTCTTTATGTTGAAGATATCCACTTCCATCAGAATACATCTTCATACAACATTGAAGTGTTCAGCAATCTTCAGGTTCTATTCATTTCACTCAGCATCAGTTGATGTAAGTCACTCCAAGCCTTTCTGTATTCCTCCTGCTGGTCATTTCTTACAGAGCAATAATATTCCATAACCTTCATATACCATAATTTACCCAACCATTCTCCAATTGATGGAAATCCATTCATCTTCCAGTTTCTAGCCACTACAAAAAGAGCTGCCACAAACATTTTGGCACATATAGGTCCCTTTCCCCTCCTCAGTATTTCTTTGGGAAATAAGCACAATAGCAGCACTGCTGGATCGAAGGGAATGTACAGTTTGATAACATTTTGGCCATAGTTCCAAATTGCTCTCCTGAATGGTTGGATTCTTTCACAACTCCACCAACAATGCATTAGTGTCCCAGTTTTCCCACATCCCCTCCAACATTCATCATTATTTGTTCCTGTCACTTTAGCCAATCTTACAGGTGTGTAGTGGTATCTCAGAGTTGTCTTAATTTGCATTTCTCTGATCAGTAGTGATTTGGAACACTCTTTCATATGAGTGGATATAATTTCAATTTCATCGTCTAAGAATTGTCTGTTATCCTTTGACCATTTATCAAATGGAGAATGGTTTGATTTCTTATAAATTAGGCTCATTTCTCTATATATTTTGTAAATGAGACCTTTATCAGAACCTTTAACTGTAAAAATATTTTCCCAATTTGTTACTTCCCTTCTAATCTTGTTTGCATTAGTATTGTTTGTACACAAACTTTTTATATTTTGTGATCAATAATGATCTCTAGTTCTCCTCTGGTCATAAATTCCTTCCTCCTTCACAGGTCTGAGAGGTAGACTATTCTCTGTTCCTCTAATCTATTAATGATATCATTCTTTATGCCTAAATCATGGACCCATTTTGATCTTATCTTGGTATATGGCGTTAAGTGTGGATCCATATCTACTTTCTGCCATACTAATTTTCAGTTTTGTTTTTTTTTTTTTTTCAAATAATGAATTTTTATCCCTAATGTTGGTATCTTTGGGTTTGTCAAAGACTAGATTGCTATAGATGTAGCCTTTTTTGTCCTTTGTACCTAATCTGTTCCACTGATCAACTGGTCTATTTCTTAGCCAATACCAAATGGTTTTGGTGACTGCTGCTATATAATATAGCTTTAGATCAGGTACACCTAGACCACCTTCATCTGACTTTTTTTTCATTAGTTCCCTTGCAATTCTCGACCTTTTTTTCTTCCATATGAATTTTGTTGTTATTTTTTCTAGGTCAGTAAAATAGTTCATTGGGAGTCTGATTGGTATAGCACTAAATAAATAGATTAGTTTGGGGAGTATTGTCATCTTTATTATATTCGCTCGGCCTATCCAAGAGCACTGAATGTCTTAACAATATTTAAATCTAACTTTATTTTTGTGGCAAGTGTTTTGTAATTTTTCTCATATAATTCCTGACTATTCTTTGGTAGATTGATGCCCAAATATTTATACTTTCAACATTTTTTTGGAATGGAATTTCTCTTTGTATCTCTTGGTGTTGCATTTTGTTGGTGATATATAAAAATGCTGATGATTTATGTGGATTTATTTTGTATCTGGCAACTTTGCTAAAATTCTGAATTATTTCTAATAGCTTTTTAGCAGAGTCTTTGGGGTTTTCTAAGTATACCATCATGTCATCTACAAAGAGTTATAGTTTGATTTCCTCATTTCCTACTCTAATTCCTTGAATCTCTTTCTCAGCTCTTATTGCCGAGGCTAGTGTTTCTAGTACTATATTGAATAGGAATGGTGATAGTGGGAAACCTTGTTTCACTCCTGATCTTACTGGGAAAAGTTCCAGTTTATCTCCATTGCATATTATGCTTACTGACGGTCATAAATATATGCTCCTGATTATTCTAAGGAATAGTCCATTTATTCCTATACGCTCAAATGTTTTTAGTAGGAACGGATGTTGGATTTTATAAAATGCTTTTTCTGCATCTATTGAGATGATCATATGATTTTAATAATTTGATTATTAATATGGTCAATTATACTAATAGTTTTCCTAATATTAAACCAGCCCTGCATTCCTGGTATAAATCCTACTTGATCATAGTTTATTATCCTGGGGATGATTTTCTGAAGTCTTTTTGCTAATATCTTATTTAAAATTTTAGCATCAATATTCATTAAGGAAATTGGTCTATAATTTCTTTCTCAGTTTTCGATCTACATGGTATCAGTACCATGTTTGTGTCATAAAAGGAGTTTGGTAGGAATCCTTCATTCCCTATTTTTAAAAATAGTTTATATAACATTGGGGTTAATTTTTCTTTAAATGTTTGGTAGAATTCACATGTAAATCCATCTGGTCCTGGGGATTTTTTCCTGGGGAGTTGGTTAATAGCTTGTTCTATTTCTTTTTCTGAAATGGGACTATTTAAGCAATTTATCTCCTCCTCTGTTAATCTAGGGAGCCTATATTTTTGGAGAAAGTCATCCATTTCACTTAAGTTATCAAATTTATTGGCATAAAGTTGGGCAAAGTAACTCCTTATTATCTCTCTAATTTCCTCTTCATTGGTGGAAAGATCCCCCTTTTCATTTGTAAGACTAACAATTTGATTTTCTTCTTTCCTTTTTCTGATCAGATTTACCAAAAGTTTATTTACTTTATTGGCTTTTTCATAAAACCAACTCTTGGTTTTATTTATTAATTCAAATTTTTTTTTTACTTCCAGTATTATTGATTTCTCCTTTTAATTTTTGTATTTCAAGTTTGATTTTTGGTTGGGGGTTTTTAATTTGGTCTTTTTCTAGCTTTTTAAGTTGCAGACCCAATTCATTAATCTTCTCTTTCTCTATTTTGTTCAAATAAGCCTCTAAAGATATAAAATTTCCCCTTATTACCACTTTAGCTGCATCCCACAGATTTTGGTATGATGTCTCACCATTGTCATTATCTTGGTTGAAATTATTAATTGTTTCTATAATTTACTGTTTCACCCAGTCATTCTTTAAGGTGAGATTATTAAGTTTCCAATTACTTTTTGGTCTATTTACCCCTAACTTCTTACTGAATGTAGCTTTTATTTCATTGTGATCTGAGAAGAAAGCCTTTATTATTTCTGCCTTCCTGTATTTAATTTTGAGAGCTTTATGTCCTAATATATGGTCAATTTTTTTATATCATCCCTGAACTGCTGAGGAGAAAGTATATTCCTTTCTATTGCCATTCAGTTTTCTCCAAAGCTCTATCATACCTAGTTTTAATAATGTTTTATTTACTTTTTAAATTTCTTTCTTATTTGTTTTGTGGTTTGATTTGTCTAAATCTGAGAGTGCAAGGTTGAGATCTCCCACTATTATAGTTTTACTGTCTATTTCTTCTTGCAACTCTCTTAACTTTTCCTTTAGAAAGTTAGATGCTATACCACTTGGTGCATATATGTTTAGTATTGATATGGCTTCATTGTTTATGCTACCTTTTAGCAGGATATTTATTAGGTCAACTTCTGCTTTCACTTGATCTGAGATAAGGTTGGCTACTCCTGCTTTTTTGGCTTTACCTGAAGCATAATAGATTCTGTTCCAACCTTTTACCTTTACTCTGTATGTATCTCCCTGCTTTAAGTATGTTTCCTGTAAACAACATATTTTAGAGTTCTGACTTTTGATCCAGTCTGCTATCCGTCTCCGTTTGATGGGAGAGTTCATCCCATTAACATTTACAGTTAAAATTACTAATTCTGTATTTCCTGCCATCATATTATCCCCAGATTATGCTTTTTCCCTTGACCCCCCTGATTCCCCTCCCCAATATTTAATTTATAGACCCCCCTTGTGACACACAGCCCTCCCTTTTATTTTAGTATCCCTCCCCCCTCCCTCCACGTCCCTTCCCTTATTCTCCTTTTCCTTTTCCCTTTTCCTCTACCCCCTTTTAATGAGATGAGAGAGAATTCTCTGGGAAAAAAAAGTCAATTATTTACTCTTTGAGCCTCTTCTGATGAAAGTAATATTCACACAATGTTTCTCCCCCTCTCTAAATTCCCTCAGATATGGTATATTTTCTATGCCTCTTCCTGGGATGTAGTTTCCCTCTTTTTATCACTCCTTCCACTTTTTCTGATACTACCCCCTTCCCTTTACTAGTCCTCCCTCTTTTTTTATATCAGTAAAATCAAATTATCCATGCGGACTTTCTGTATATGTACAACAGAGATACAGTTCTTAAGAGTTCTTTTTACCTTTTTTCTGTTTCCCGTCAGTCTTGTGGATATAGATCAATTTTTTTGTTTAAGTCTGGCTTTTTTCTTAGAACCAAATGGAATTCCTCTGTTTCACTGAATTACCATATTCTTTCATGGAAGAAAATGCTAGACTTAGCTGGGTAGTTTATTCTTCGTTGCAATCCTTGATCTTTTGCCTTTCAGAATATCAGGTTCCAGGCCTTCGATCTTTTAATGTGGAGGCAGCCAGATCTTGAGTGACCCTTATTGGCCCCTTGATATTTGAATTCCTTTTTTCTAGCTGCTTGTAATATTTTTTCCTTTGTGTGGTAATACTGCAGCTTAGCCACAATATTCTGTGAAGTTCTTTTTTTAGGGTCTTTTTCAGAAAGTGTTCAATGAATTCTTTCAACACCTATTTTCCCTTCTATTTCTATTATCTCTGGATAGTTCTCTTTGATGATTTCCTGTAAAATAGAATCTAGGCTCTTTTTTTGGTCATAGTTTTTGGGACATCCAATGATCCACAGATTATCTCTCCTAGATTATTTTCTAGGTCTATAGATTTTCCCAGTAAGTATTTGATGTTATTCTCCAGCTTTTCATTTTTGTGTTTTTTGTTTTTTGTTTTGTTTTGTTTGACTGATTCTTGAGTTCTCAATGAATCATTCATTTCTATTTATTCTGTCCTGATTTTTAATGAGTTATTTTCTTCATTCACATTTTTTAGTTCTTTTTTCATATGCCCAATTGAGTTTTTAAATGTATTATTTTGCTCTATTGAATTTTTTTCCATTTCCCTAATGTTTTTAGAGAATTATTTTCTTTTTCCAATTCAGGAATCCTACCTTCTTTTTTATCTTTTCTAATTTAGAAATCCTACTTTCCTATGATTTTTTAAACCTTTTCTAATTCACCAATTTTCTTTCCCTCTATCTCCTGTGAATTCTTTATTTTTTCTAACTCAAATTTCAGAACCTTGTTATTCTCTATCATAGCTTTTCTTTCCTTTCGCCATTTTTCTTCAAACTCTCATAACTTTTTAATAGTCTCTTCTAGGAGAGAGTTATGTGATTGGGAGGCAGATATTTTTCCCCTTTAGGCTGTAATCTGCTGACTCTCTGCTGTTATCTCCCTCAGTGTTGGATACCCGCTCTTTCTCTGTGTAGAAGGAATTAATGGTTCTCTTTAGCTTTTTACTCATGGTTAAAAAATCTTTTTGGGTCTGTCCTTGGGGTAAGAAGTTTATTTATTTATTTATTTACCATCTTCCTCCCAGACTTGATGGATGCAGTGGCCCCTGTGCCTGATCTAAGAGATCGCTCTGGGAGAGGGTTCCCCTCCCCCTCCCTGGAAGTGCCTCAGAGATGATTAGTATGACTGCACTGTTAGTGTTGCCCAGTGAAAGACCCTGCTGTGTGTCCTAGAGACTTTTCTGAGCTTTAAGACTGAACAATAAAGGTGACACAAAGCCCAGCCAATGCACCCAGTGGGACGTGGATGTCAGTAGCTGAAGTGAAAAGCCCCTGTGGCCAAACTGGAAGTGTCTGCCCAGAAATTGTGGTCCCTATTTCAAAGGTTCTGCTTCTCTGGGACTTCTGTGGCTGAGTTCCACTGCCTCCAGCCAAGCCTGCCACTATGTGAATTAGATGTTGCCTTGGGCTGTGTCTCTGCTGTTCAAGCTCTTAACTACCCTAAAGTGAAGCCCAGGCGGCAGCAAGCGGTTGCACTGCCTTGCTGAGATCTGTTAGGTCACTTCTGGATTGGGGTGGTTTTAGTATCTGGCTTTATATTTTAAAGTGGCTTGATTTCTCTTCTGAACTGCTGTTTTATAAGCAGAGAAGAACTAACAGACTGTGCCAGATTCTTCTATCTCAGTGGCTTCTCTGATCCCAGAGCCCTCCCCAGCGTGATTGGCACAGTGCACCAGCCCCCAACCGTCTGTGCTGGCCTCTCTTCTTCCTCCCCTGGGAACTGACCTTTTCTGTTCAAACTCCAGATCCTCTTCAGCTTGTAAGTCATGCTTCCAATCCTTGTGGTTTCTATCAGTCCAGTGTTATTTTTGAAGCTGATTTAACTAATTGGTAATGAGGGAAGAAGGGAGCTTACAGATTCACGTGTATCTTCTCCACCATCTTGGCTTTGCCCCCCAATAAGTTCAATTTTTCAAGGCTAACAGACAAACCTTGCAGGAAATGCTGAAATAATGTTTTATGAGCATATTGAAAAAAGTAATCTTGGGAAAGCCTACATTCAAGGAGAAAAGAGACTGCACTTTTGCTCCCATGAGCTTCTTTACTCAGTCAGAGAAGAGAATTTAGGTTTGTTACATGGAATACAAATGCAGTTACAGAGTAAATTATATATAAAACACAGGATAAGGAATTAATCCTTATAATATATCAATTATACATTTATCCACATTGAAAAACACTTGAAAGTACAAAGATTACAAAGTTCACAGAGAAACTAAACAAAATGGCTGTTTGGCTACTTGGTCCTTTGAGAGCACAGGAGAAGAAAACCCAAGAATTGGTCCTAAGATGGACTCTTATTAATAAAAAAGTAGATGGTTCTTTTTGCTAAACTGGCTCTTTATTGATGAGATGGAGGGATATATTTAATTGAACTGAATTGAATTGGCAATCCTAAATGTCACATGCTACTCATGATGCTATAAAGTCACAGGTATCAGATGTCAGAAAGACAAGACAATGCCCCACTAGGGCCTGCATTTGATTTGTTGCAAAAGTTTAAGATGGAAAGTCCATCTGTTATGATATGCAAATGCTTGAAGACAGGAAAATCGCTTCATGGATATGTCGAGTTCTAGGAAGCTGGACATCAAGTTGCTATATCCAGCCCAAGAGAAAAGTAAAACAGTTTTCAATTTTATACCAAAGTTAGAAAAAGGAACTTAAAATACAGTGTTTAAAGACATAGTGACATAGTACTCTCAAATCCTCTCAAGTATCATAGATAATAAGCTGTTATTGTGGTAACTGTGACTTTTTGAAAAGCAGGATTGGCCTTTTAGTTACTCATACCTGATAAAATTGCTCAGAAAATAAGAAAGACATGCCAACTGAAAGTTATTTTAAGGAAAAAAAAAAAGTTAAGTGAATGAGTGTTAATCCAAAATTTGGAGGGTTTTTTTTTGAGATCACTGTTCAATTGCTCATTTCTGCTAGACCCAAAGAGTCTCATTTCAGAAGGTACAAGAAATCTATCTAGGCAACTTATGAGAATTCTAGAAAGTATTTTATTTATTTATATATTTATTTATTTATTTATTCGTTCATTTATTCATTCATTCATTCATTTAATTTTTAATTATTTAATTATTTCAGATTCACCAATAATACATAAAACATGCTACTCATGGAGGTGGGAAGAAAAGGATGGATGGAAAGTGGTTAGTAAAGTTAGAGTTTGAGTAGATAGTCTTTGAAATTTTTTATGACTTCAAAATTCTATATTTCTACACAAAAGTTTCAAAATTTTCATAGAATCACTGATTGAGATCCAGAAGGGATTTTAGAGGTAGTCTAATCAAATCCCTTTAATAGATATAGAAAATGAGACCAAGAGAGAAATACAGTGATTTGTTCAAGTCTAGTAAGTTGCAGAACTTGATCTTGAAGTCAAGACTTGAGATTCTGTTTTCTGTTTTCTTTTTTCTATACTACATTGCATCATGATGAGGAAATTACTTTCAAATGTGCAAGGCATTTTTTGGGGAGAAAGAGAATACTCATTCGGAAGTGATCTATTTGCCCTAAAATGCAGTGTGGTATAATTCAAAATTATATACTATAATGGCTATCTAAGCAAATCCATTATCCTTTGCAGATCCCTTTTGCAGATGATTTGCAGAGTAGGTGTTGACTCCTTGAAGGCATGTTTCTTTGAGTTCCTTATACCAGTGTAATAACAATTCAGGACAAAGGAGAACAATAATCTGAATCCAACAATTTGAAGTGTTATTTTTGTTTTAACTTATCCTCGAAATTTTACCGGAATAGTAATTCATAGTGAGAAACATTTCTTCCACCAGTGCAAGTGTATGCTTCTGTGACATACATTTCTTCTAGCTCTAAATCTATGGTGCTTGAGCTTATATTTTGACTAAAAAATAAAATAAACAAGCACTGGATTCTTTGTCAGTTTTGTTTCACAATATATAAAAAGATAGCTCAAAATGCTTCAAGATAGGGTAAGGCCGGATAAAATAGAATGCTGTTATGAAGTATATGCCTTAGAAAAATCAAAGGTTTGAAGTTGAAGTGGTAACATCACATCTAAAGCAGAGAGGGTGATGTAAATTTATGATTAAAGTTCTACTTTATGAAACTTCAGGAGCTGTGGGTTGTTGAGTAGCATAATAAGTGATCATCCAGATGGTACATCATGGGAGGTATGGGAATTGTGGACACTTGAGGTTTTTTGGAGGTACAACAGTAACTTAGAAGGAGTAATGGATTCCAGCTGACTACAAAAGAAGGGAACAGCCTGGCTATTAACACTAAATATATGTGAATGTTGTTTCAACTTTTCCATACAGCTGGAATACAAGACAAAATAAAACAGAAGGAAGATCAGAAAATCTGCAGTCATAATCATATTGTCTAGTACTGGGGGGGGATAACTACCCCAAAATCAGAAAACAAAACAATATATTGCAAAAAGTTAGAAGGAACCACAGACAGTTATGTGCTAGTAAATATCTATTTTAACAGTCAAAATTCTAAGGGAGGTAAAAATGTAGCCTTGAGACTCTTAAGGTTTACTTAAATTCTTAATATTTCTTTTCCATTACTTTCTTAAATATTGAGAAACAAAATAATAAATCAAGCTCTGATTTATAAGTATTTATAAGTTTCCTGGTTGTAAATGCTCACATTATAAACTTACCTATGTATGAGCTCTTTAAAGCTAGTTTGAGCTGATTCCAGCATACTCCAGATGACAGACACTATTTAGCTAAACTTCTTCATTTTACCCAAAGAGTTTAGGTGGCTTTTCTAAAACCGCCCAAGTAATTCAGGGAAAGGTCGTATTTGAACCTGACTAGTGATTCTAAAGTTACCTCTCATTCCTTTGCATTATACTCTCTGAACTATCTTATATCTCCTTGAGAAGTGACATGGAGTATTCTGCTTTCAGAACTAGAAAGACCTTTGTTCAAGTTTCAACACACACACACACACACCCACCCACACCCACACACACCCACACCCACACCCACACACCCACACACACACACACACACACACACACACATACAGGTTTGATGGTAAAGAAAATGAAACCTACTATCCAACCTGATATTCTCTTTCAGTGTAACTGCTTTTTCATGCTTCTTTCATGTGAGATAATTTGTTCTATTCTATCTCCCCTTTCCCCTTTCTCTAGTTCTTTCTAACCCCTTATTTTTTATATCACACTGTGGAATCATATGTCTTCTAATTGTCTTTATGGTAATAAAATTGTTATTTATATGATGATGATAATATGTATCATCTTTCCATGTAGAAAAATGAAAACTTTTTGAATCTCTTATACTTTTATTCTTCCTCCCTCCCTCCCTCTCTCTCTTCCTTCCTTCTTTTCTCTTACATTATTCTAATTTCTTTTCCCATTTATTTCTTCTACTTCTCTAATGTGCTTTTTAAAACCCCTTTGAAATTCTTCTAGGTATTGTTTTGGGGCCTGAGACAAATTTACATTTTTCTTTGTGCATTTTCATATAAACATTTTGGCACTGTTTATCCTTTTCTAAGTTTATTCTTTCACTTCTCATGATAACTATCTATAGTCAAAATTTTCTTATTCATTTCTCATTGTTGCTTATTTATGTTTTCCCATTTTTTCCTGCAAATTTCGTGACTTTATGCTTTCATGTGACAATCGGGCTTTGCTCATTGTCCCAAGCTTCCTGAACAAAGTCTTAGAGCCTAACCAGTGCTTTGCAATAGAGGGCGCTCAAATTACTGGATTATATTGGTGGTTGGGCCTCCCTGTTGACCTATCCTGAGTGTGGGGTCTTACTGACAGACTGATCTGGGTCAGGGTCTTGCTGTTGGTCAGCAATTGGAGTGGGGATTCCCTTGTGATCTTCATTAAAGGGTTGAGGCTTGTAGTGCTGCTGGTCTGGCTAGTGGGTCACTGGTGTTTTTTCTCTGAAGTTCAGAACTTTCTTTCAGGCCCCCTGCTTTTGGTGCTTTTTTATCAGGCTCCCCTCTTATCCCAGTGAGATAGAACTTTTCTACTAACTTGCTTCACTGCTCTTAAATTGCTTCTGAGGCATTTTCAGTAGAAAATTTTTGAAGGGATCCTGAGAATTCCTTTCTCACTACATTATCTTGGCACAAAAAGGTCAATAAATTTTTCAAGAGAATAATTTCCCAATCTTCTAACATGATAAAGAAATTAATTTGGCCTTCTTTTAGAAATGAGATATGGCCATTGCTTTGGAAGGTTATTATTTTGGTCAGAGCTCCATTTTATCTCATTTTCTGTATTATTGTTTATAATTTCAGTTGATCAAAATTAAAATTAAAGCATTCTATTGTTAATAAATACTAATGCATTATTGAAGTGAAATAAAATAATAAGTTCAAATCAAGATATAGTTTACTTATCAACATTAATTTTGTATATTGGTCAAGTAATTTTAAAGACAACTTCACAAAAATAGTAATTAAACATTTAAACAAATAACAATTACTTATACCACTGGCATGCATATCTGAAAACTTTGAAGCTAGAGAAAAATTTCTGCTATGTATCTGAATCTTATTAAAAATCAGAAGTCATTTGCTATCAGAATTTAGAATATATTCTTTTCCTGTTTTTAATATTTTTACTTATTTATATGAAATAACTGTTTTGTACATAATACATTTTGAGAAATAGGAAATAAAAAAGGTGATGGCAGTGAAATGGAATATTGTGATGAGTGAAAATGATAAATACTTTTTAAACTTACATTTATGATCTTTTGTATAACTACATTTTAATGCATCAAAAACATAAACTCTAAAAAACTCAGGTTGCTTTTTAAAATGTTACTGGTGAATTTATGTCATTGTTCTCTATGTGATTCTCTGTCTCTGTCTTTCTCTCATTGTGTATGTGTGCTTGTGCTTCTGTGTGTATAATTATATGTTTATACATGTGAGTATATATGTTTAAGCATTACTCTATGTTAGGTGTTATCTCTATTAGAATGTAAACTTTTTCAATGTAAAATAGTCTTTAGAATTGTAGCTTCAGTTCATAGTTAATGCTTAGACTATAATAAGCATTTAATAAATGGACCTCAATCACATGGGTGTTCTTGAAAATATTCAACAATCTTTATTGTTAGTATTTTCTTTATCACTTTCTTAAGTCTGATATTATATGGAGAAGGTTTCATATATGACATCCAATTCAAAAATATCTATAAACAACATCAAACAGTTATGAGACATCATCTAATTTACTTGAATTCAATTAAATTCAGTAGTTAAACAAGTGGGACAACAAAGACTCTACAATAAAATTCTTGGTCTCAAATAGCTTATATCCAAAAAACAAAAGATATATATATATATATATATATATATATATATATATATATATATATATATATATATATATATATATATATATATATATATATGCCATTATAAACATAGTCACACGTTGATTCTTTGGACATTTTCACTTGTATTGACTTTGTCCAGGAGCAAAACAAAAGTGAGGCTGATGACTTTGTGCAGTTTTCCCTAATAAATCTAATTCATATGCAGGTCAAGACATCACTCCAATGATGTCATTGGTCCTCTTCGAGAATGAAGGACAAACAGCATCAACAACACATATCTCATTTGATCTTCATAACCACCTTGGGTGATAGGTGCTATTCTCACCCTCATTTATAGTTGAGGAAATTGAAACAAATAGAGGTTAAATGAATTGCCCACTTAGTAAATATGACAGGCTCATTTTGAATTCAGATCTTCCTCATTCAAGAATCAGGTGCTTTATCCATGATGTCACTTGCTGTTTTAGAAAAATACAGCTTACAGTAATAGGAAGATGATAGTCTGCTTTAATCAGACCATATCTATAGTAGTGTATTCAGCATTTGGTGAAGAAAGATAGTAATAAATTGGAGGGCATTCAGAGGAGTTGAACTAAGATGAAAAAGAACCTTGAGATGATATCATGTGAGATTCAAGTTAATCTGGTACTATTTAGCCAGAGAAGAGAGGACTTAATGACATAAATTCACTGCATTAAATTATCTGAAACACTGTAATGTAGAAAAGGATTCAGACTTTACTACTGATCCTGCAGAAGAAGTTTAAAAGGATTGGGTAGGTATTTAAAGTCTGGGAATTCAATATCAATATAAAGAAAACTTTCTAAAACTAAGCAGTATCCTAAAATAGAATGGGCTGCCCAAGAAATAGAAATGATTATTCTCTAATTGCAAGTTAACTATTTGATCAATGTGTTGCACTGAAATTGATTTTAAGAGTATAGGTTGGTCCCTGAGATTCCTTCAAATTCTGAAAATGTGTAAATAATTTTGCATCTCCTTTGTCTGTGCCTTGATCTAAATTTAGGTGATTTTTCAGTTTGACTCAGCTACTCATCTCCACAGGCCCAACTACTTAGATACTGTTTTGCATTTCACTGACAAGGACAGAGAGACTCCCTGCTTGTTTCTGCTTTCAATTTGCTTTTTGTCATTTTCCTTTTAAGTCTCTTTGGATTTTATTTCCTTCCTATCTCTGGCACCAGTGGAGTGCAAGCTCTGACAAGTCCTACTAAACAGAAAAGACTTTGATTATAATTCTAGTAGTAGATTGTCTGTCAGTCTAGGAAACAGCCTAGCCAACAGCACTATGAGTAAGGTTGGCCATCCGTTTGTCTATTTGCCTACATTCCTTCCTCTCTCCCTCCTTCCTCCTTACCTCCCTATTTCCTTCTTTTTTCTTTTGATATTATTTTTACTTTATATGCTTTCATTCTGAACATTCCTTTTTTCATTTTTATTTCTAAATTTTCTCCTTTCCACTAGGTCCTTCCCCACCTTTTGAAAAAGGAGTATAATATCCATTGTATCAAACAATATGATTTCCATATCAGCCAAGTTTATTTTGTAAAGCAAGAAATATAAAGAAAATGGAAAATAAGTCTTCAATATGGAGTCAGATTTTATTAGTTCTCTCTCAGGTAGCATTTTTTATCAGTAACCTTTTGGAAGCTTCATGAATTATTGTACTGATGAGAGTAGCTAAATCTTCAGTTGATTATAGTTACAATATTGCTATTGCTGTATGCAACATTCTGGTTCCACTGACTTCACTTTGTATCAGTTCACATGTTTTTCCAGATTTTTCTGAAACCATTCCCTTCATAATTTTTAAAGCATAATAGTATTCCATCAGAATCATATACTACAACTTGTTGAGCCATTACTTAATCCTTTCTTTTAAAAAAATCATTAAAAAGGATCACTTTCTGAGAAAAGAAAAAGGGAAATTCTCCTGCTACCATTTCTGTTGAAAATACCTCAATAATTAATTTCCCTCCTGATCAAGTGAATAGCTTTTTGTTATAATTGTTCAGTTATTTTGAGGCATTTCCAACTTTTACTGACCCTACCAGCAAATATATTGGAGTGGTTTGCTATTTTCTTCTTCAGGTCATTTTACAGATGAGGTAACTGAAACAAACAGGATAAAGTGACTTGCTCAGAGTCACACAGCTAATAAGTTTTCTGAGACCAAATTTGAACTCATGGAGATTAATATTTTTGACTTCAGGCCTAGCCCTCTATTTACTGTGTTATCTAGATGTGTTATATGTCACTAAATGAATTTGACAATTCATCCCCATAATACTTAACTATAATATACTATGAAATCCTCCATCTCTAATACATTTATTGATTCTTCAGTGCCTATTCATACTCTGTCATGCTGTTTTCATCATAACAATTGCCTTCTTATTTCCTCTTTAACTGTTCTATGTAGATTTTTTGGTTTGTATTTTATTTTCCTCCAATTTAATTTAAAAACAAATTTTAACATTAATTTTCAAAACTTTGACTTCCAGTTCCCTTCTTCCCTCCCACTCCCCTCATTGAGAAGACAAGCATTTTGACATAAATTGTACATGTATAATCATTAAAGACATTATCACATTATTGGGAGAGAAAACACAGATACACATAAAAAAGATGCTTCAATATGTATTCAGACACCTTCTTATCTAAGGATGGATATCTTTTTCTATTACAAGTCATTCTGAATTGTCTTGGAATGTTTTGTTGCTGAGAATAGCTAAGTCATACATAATTGATCATCTTACATTATTATTATTTTGTAGATGACATTTTTACTTTGCTTCTGTTTCATGCAAGTTTTTACAGTTTTTTCTAAAAGAATCCTATTCATTGTTTGTTATACAAAGATAATATTTCATCACAATCCCATAGCAAAATTTTTTCAGTCATTCCTTAATTGATGGATATTCTGTCAATGTCCACTTCCTTGCCAACAACAACAAAAATAAAAATAGTTTTGTATACATACTTTTTAAAAAAATCACTTTTTTGAATACAGACCTAGTAATAGTATTTCAAGTAATCCAATAATCTTTAAATTATCTACTCAGGACCTATTTTCAAGATTAATTGCTTTTCCAGGGAGATAGTTCATAGTCTTTTCCCTCCCTATTCTTTTTGTTTGTTTTATTGTTTCTTGATTTCTCAAAAAGTCATTAGCTTTTGTTTGCTTAAAATTATTTTTTTAAAAAGTACTATTTTCTTCAGTGAGCTATTATGCCTCCTTTTTCATTTGACCAATTCTTTTTTTAAGGTATTCTTATTCTCGTTGGCTTTTTGTACCTTCTTTACCATTTAGCCTAATATGTTTGTTAAGGTGTCATTTTCTTAAGTATTTTTATGTGTTTCCTTTAATAAGCTATTGACTCTTTTTTCATGATTTTTCTTGAATTATTCATATTTCTCTTCCCAATTTTTCTTCCTCTTGACTTTGGTTTCAAAATCCTTTTTTTAAACTCTTCCATAACCTGAGAAAAATTTGTATTTTTCTTGAAGACTTTGGATATAAGAGTTTTGAAATTGTTAACCTCTTTTGAATTTGTGCTTCGATTTTTCTTATTCTACAGGAATGTTTTATGTTCAAATTTTTCCTGTTGCTTCCTTTTTCCCTAATCTATTGCTTAATTTTAAAATTTTTTATTAAAGTAGGGTTCTGATTTTAGGGTAGTTGGAGTAATGTCTCAAGCTTTATAGGTTGTGCAGTTGTTTTCAGAGGTATTTCTGTGAATATATAAGTTTTAAGTTCTTCCAAGATGGTATGATTTAAGGAGAGTTTTATTTATTAATGTCCTGGTTTGTGCTCTGGTCAGAACGTGACCACAAGCACTTTTTTTTTGCCTTGGAAAATACTCCACTGGATGTTTAAGCTTAGTTTGTGCTAGAGATTCTCCTCACCCTGGGACTGCCAACCAGAATTGTGACCCAGATCTGAGAATGGTAAAAGCAAGAAAATCATGTTTCAGTGCCAGCAGAGTCCTTACATTGAGAACTTTATAATGACGTTATTTAACTTCCTTATTATTTATGGACAGAAAGATCTGAAAGGCATTGCTACTGCAATTGATTCAGAGGCTCCTAGGACCTGCTCCAGGTTTGCTGGGTGCTGGGCTGTGCTAGTTTAGTCTGTGCTAAACTCTGCTCCACTCTCACCCAGGTATGACAGACTTTTGCTACTAACCTTCTAAGTTGTCTTTGACTGGAAAATTATTTTATCCTGTCCTTTTGTAGTCTCTGCTGCAAAAGTTTTGGGGGTTTTAGGCCAATAGCTTTATTTTGTCCTGTAATACTAGAAAAAAACCTATGATTTTGCTTGTATGGATTCTCTCTATATGGATGAAGAGTCATACTTTGCTAATTTACACATTTCATAGGTAGACTGGGACTCTGAATTTCAATTTAAACCAAATAAAATCACCCAGTGCAGTGGCAAAATTTTTGAGGATAAGCCTTTCTGAATTTTTCTAGACTGGTTCATAAACAATAAATATAAAATTTATTCCTGTGTCTTTTTATAATTTGATAGAATCCTTCAGAACATGTACTGATTTGATATGCCCTTAAGAATCCAGGATTATTGTCAATACATAGTGAGTCATAAGAGAAGGACTTCAGTGAGGATTTCTGGTTTAAGGGTTTTAAGGAAGAAAAAAAAAAAAAAAACTTTATTAAACCTATATGCAATCATAGCTTGAGGGCTGTGCACAATATTCTTGGGAACCTGACCTACCATTTCCATTAATGTTTCCAAACAGCATGCAATCTAAGTATTTTGGCAATGTTGGCATTTTTCAAAACATGTCTATTTCTACAGATGTATTTGTAATCTATTGTCCTACTTTGAATGTCTCAATAGTTTTCAAGTTTTAATTGATGTACCCTGTCTTGTAATGCTTGAGAAACTGAGGCAAAATAGAGACTAGAGAGTTTTTAATATTTTATTGGAAAGGAAGAGATTTCCTGGGACCAAATGGATCCATGGTTTAGTCCCAGGGCTGAATAAGACTATTATTTCCAAGTCATATCAATAATAGGGAACTATGACACAACAGTCTAATTTGCCTTAAATTTAGACCTCAGATCATTTGCAGAAAACTGCCCTTTATCTTTTTTTTTTTTAATACTAATTAAGTGGAGTTCTTAAAACAAATCATAATTACAATATGAAATTACACAAAAGTAAGGCAAAGTGAAAGCTTTTGTCTTTCCATAATATGTGTTTCAAGTAAGCTTTGACTAAATCTGTTAAGAAAAAAAAAAAACACATAAGAAATCAGTGAAATTTAAAGAAAGACTGAATATACTTTTAAATTGCCAAATTAAATGTTATCTATTGGGCCTTATATCATAATTATGGGTCATCTCTGTTATCTTTAAAGTTTAACATGAAATTTCAAATTAATAAGTAGAATCATTTTATAACAATGCAATGTAATATTTTACATAATATAATTTAGCATAATATCTCAGCACAGAACTTCCATAGGTAGGAATAGATATTTTCCAGTCATTCAAAAGAATTTAGACTAAATAGCTATGAAATAATTGGTTTTATTTATTTTTTTGTTTTTTAAGTTACCTGGTATTTAGTGATTAAATGAAATATGGGTATTAGTCATAACTTACCAAAAGGGAACAATGTAGCTGGTGAAGTCTTGAGCCAGTAGTAGAGAAAAGACACTTCCAAAACTTCTCAGGGTAAAGAAGAGATCTGAAAGATCTGAAGGGATTATATATATATATATATATATATATATATATATATATATGTTAAGGGAGATAATCATAACATGTTAATCTGCATCTCTCTAATTATCTGTAATTTTGAATACTTTTCAGGTGATTTTTCATAGTTTGCATTCTCTTTTTCTTTAGATAGTCAGCCACCAAATTACTCAAATTCACAGACTATCAGATCTGGATGGATATTGTATATTTGACTTAGAAAAGATGTTTGCCCCCCAAGTTAGATTCTCAGCAGCAGCAGCAATAACAAAAACCCAATTATCATTATTTATTTTGTGTGAAGTACTATTCTATGCCATGGGAACACAAATGAATTTGAAAAAAAAAATAGTCCTTCTTCTCAAAGACCTCATGTTCTTAAAAGAAAGATAATAGAAAACAACTACGTACATAAATAAATATAGGATAAATTTAAGGAACTTTTAGAATGATGATAATTTATACATTATTTATTCTATAATGATTTCCTTTGCTTATTGAAAAAATATTTAATAATAAAGTTAAAAATTTGCCAATAAATCACATCATCTAATTCCACAGTAATTAATGACAGGACTGATTTCCAGAGATTATTTTTATAACAGAAAAGAGTAATATAAAAATAGGAATCTTGTTTTGAACATAATTCAATTGGAAAAGACAGATTGTCTGACTAATTTATTTTTCCCAGTCTTTCTTAACTGTTGGCAACATCCAGCTTTCAAAGTAAGATTATTCCAGAAATCCTTTTTCCACAGGGGATACCTTTTGTACCAGAAAGATGACTTTAAAGGGGAACTTGAGATTTTTAGTTAGCATTTCACCCCTATTTTCAGTTGCCAAGGTTCCATTATTCAATTTAGACAACCTAGCTCAATGGGGAGGGGAAAAGAACTTGTCCATTAAGATTGGAACTTAACTTTTTGTCACCCTTTTCTTCAATATCTATCTAGAAAGGGGAACTTAGTCTTTATTCAACTCTTTATTTTCATCTTCTAGAAAGAGAAATTTAGTCTTTCGGAAGAGTTTTACAATTATATTGTTATTATATTTCTATAAAAGGTATATATCTTATTTTAAATTATTTACTCCCAAGTAATCATCTTATCAATCTATCTATACACTAAATTTATAAATGACCCAAACTTAAGAGGTCATATGTGTTAGTTTGGCTTTCTGGCAGAGCTAACTTTTCTTAATAAGAGAGCTAAATCTTATCATCAAACTAAACATAAATCAAAGTAATCAATACTAATTACTTCCTTTTTTATTAAAAAGTAAAAATGAAAAAACAAGTTTCATTTTCAAGGACTTTACAAACGATAATGCAGATAATGATTTAAACATATTAGTATGTAAGGATATTTTATTATTCTCAATTTTATTGAAAAATAATCTTTTTTTATTATTTTGCTGCTGCTGGTGGTGATAATAATAATAATAATAAATAATGTTAGATCTTTAAAGCCAGGTAGCAAAGTGGATAATGAGCACAAAACTTCAAATCAGACAGACCTGAATTCAAATTTGACCTCAGACTTTTGTTAATTATAAAGAGAAGATTACCTATTTGCTGATTTGCCTACATTTTTTAATCTATAATATTAATAAGACTTGCTTCCCTAGGTGAATTTTTTTAATTTAAAAAAATTATTTATTTGTTTGCTAAATAATTAATTAAATTGTTTTAAACTGTTCATTAAAAATCTCTAATATCTGCTAATCTCATGGAGATTAGCACAATTAGATCTCACAATCTAATGAAGGAAACAACTTGCAAATAGTTTTGTACAAATAAGATATACACAGGACAAATAAGTATTGATCAACAGAGGCAAGACACTAGAATTAAAAGACATAAAGAAACGTTTCCTGCAGCAGATGTATTTTTTTGTTTATTTGCCTGTGTGGTTTTTTTTTTTGTTTATTTGTTTTTGTTTTTGTTGTTGTCAGTGATTTGATGGAAACCAGGAGGTAGAGATAGAGGGAAGAGATTTAATAAGTATTTAGATTTAAATTTAAAATTTAAGTAAAGTAATTAAAAAGTAAAAATGCCTAGGGTGGGAAGATGTATTATGCCACAGTTCTCTTTTATTTTCCTGACTCAGTTTCTCCAATTTTTCTGACTCAGTTTCTCTGCTTGTCAGTCCTTCAAAACCACAAAGGAAGGGCTTTGAAAACTAGAGGATTTTATATTTAATTTTGGAGATGATATGAAGCTACTAGAATTTAGGGAGTAGATGATATAGCAAAGTCAGTTTTCTGCTTTAGAAAAATCATTACACCAATTGAATAAACTGAAGAATGGAATGAAGTGGGGAGAAACTTATAGAAAGCAGGCCAAGCAACAGACTATTCATTATTGTGATATTCTAAAAGTGAAGTGATAAGGGTCTGAACCAGGGTAGTAGCAGATATTAGTGAGAAATGGGTTTATTCAAGAAATGTTGCAATGATGAAACCAAGAAGCCTTGGCAAAAGATTGAATAGGGTGGTGAGATAGGGTGAGAGATGGTGAGGTAGCTGATATCACCTAGGTGACAAGCCTGAGGGGGACTGGAAGAGTGGTAGATGCCCTTGACAATAATAGGGGAATCAGAGGAGAGAGGAGAGATAAGATCTGTTTTTGGAAATGCTGAGTTTGAGATGCCTGCAAGAAATATAGTTGAAAGTGTTTAGTTCATGGTTAGAAAGTGAGACTGGAAATTGTGAACCATGTTAGAATTGAATAAGTAGATTTAAAAATATTTAACAGAAATGGTCATTAAATACGTGGAAAGTATTAAAAGAGGGAAGCAGTATAGAGAGAGATGAGAAACTCTTCCCAGAATAGAATTCTATGATACATAATAATTGAATCACTCACTTTTACTTCAGAAATTGTGGAAAGAGAAGACCCATTTTTCTAAACTGGATTTAATCAAGGTCTATGATCTTAGGAGAATTAGGACCACAGAAGAATGGAATATTACCTTTCACAGTAGATTTTTATATTATTCTTTAAAAGATTATGCCAGTAACAATCCAGCTAAATTAATGTTATTGATGAGAATATAATAATGGGTAATCTCTTTTGGTTCGGCGCAAGGATACATAGTTAAATGCAGTCTAGTGGCGGCTGTAAAGGAATTTCCAGGCCTGAAAACCTAGATTGATAAAAAAGGTTTATTGTAGGGGGTTGGAAGTAAGGGTAAAGGTAGAAACACACCAGGGCCAGACCTAGTCGCCGGGCAGACAGGAACTCTTTACATGGCTGACGTAAGCATGCCATGTTTAGGCTCCTGCAAAGAGTGGGCTCCAGGGTTCCCCTTTTTATAATTTTGAAGTTGGGTGGAGTCCCAGGCTCCTGGCTGGTTTCATCCAGGGTTAGCATTGAATAAAATTCAATGGGTTTTTAGATAAGGAAAAAGCTGTTTGTGGGGGTTGGGGAAACCTGAGCAGATAGTGGGGGGTTGGGAAAGCCCAAGTTAGCTCACCAAAGGTGCTAGCTTCTTGAGCCATGGTGGGGGGTTGGGAACCAGAAAGGGTCCTCAACCTACATCATTATCACTGAGATTGTAGATTAATTACTCATTATTTACTATTATGAAATTTTGATATTGTCATTTCATAAGCAAGTATATTCCTTCCATATTAGGAAGATGTTAATCTTCCTAAGGCACTATGATTTGCATTGCAAATTATATAAAGAAGTCTATTATCAATTAGAAAGCACTCTTGGTAGGGCATTGGATATGGAGTCTTGGAAAATCCAACAGTTCAAATCCAACTCCAGACAATTTAATATGTGTGTGACTTTGGGAAAGTATATAATTTCTCTCTGCCTCAGTTTCCTCAACTGAAAAATGGACATGATAATAATAGTACCTTGCAGGATTGCTTTGAAGATTAAATGATATTATAATGGTAAAGTGCTTAGGATACCTGACACATAACAGATCTATTACAAGTGCTTATTTCTTTCCCTCCCATTCCAAATATCCCTTGGGTACCAACCATGGAAAAAGATAACCTACAAATAAATACATGTTATGGGAATATTATATGAGAATGAATTACAAAACCTAGAATGAAAGCTTTTCAATTATTTTCCTCAGAATTATAAATATCTATAAGCAGTTCATTCTGGGTTATGGTTGTCAAAGTCCTAACCTAGATTTTTATTTTATTTAAGGAACTTCTTTTTATCAAGGACTAAAACAAGAATGAGTATTTTAGGCTTCAAAACAGGAGGCTGTGGCAGCCAAATTATTACAGTATGAAACCCTTGGAACATTTATGTATTTTGTTTTATTTTTGTAGACACTTAAAATAACTACTTAAATTGCAGACTTACAGCTAGAAACAAAAGGACTGTCCATTGCCACTTGTTTTGGCCCATTAACAACCATTAGGAGCTGTAATCTGTCTTTGACTCAGGCATACAATTGCTGCTTCCAAAGAATGCATAAGCAAGAAAGAAATTCCTAAATCCTAGGGATATAACCTATCAGCCAAGCAAATGTCCAGGAAACAGAAAAAGAGATGGGTGGAGATTTTTCTGAGATGCAGGCAAAGAGAGCCATTTTGAATGTTCACGCTAAGAGTATCTTTTGATAAGTATTCAGCTTTCCAAAACATCTCCAGCAAGCATCAGCTTTCACTGTTACCATATGTGTATGTATGTGTGTTGTGCATACATGTATGCATGTGTGTATATGTAATTCCTCTCCCCCCCCAAGAATAGCAGACAAGTGTACATTCATGCACAATAAATAGAAAACTTATTTTTCTTTTTACTTTCTTTCCTTTTTTTGGGAGTATACTTAGCACTTAGCACAGTGCTTTGCAAATAGCTAAGCATTTCATAAATACTTGTTGAATATTGATTGACTAAAAGACTCAAGAAGTATATATGTAATTACCTAGGTTAAGTGTCTAAGTTTAGTTTTAAAAGAGTCCCCAGAACAGCATGTATTAGAGCAAATTGTCAGTAATTAGTAAATATTTGAGTTTCCATACAAATAAAGTTTTCTTGGTCAATATGGTAATATTCTCTTTGTAGATGCCTTTTTTTAAAAAAAAATAGAATAATCTGGTGACTATAGTCTCTTTTTGGTTAATTCAGGCGTAGTGTCAAAATTATTGTTTTTAAAGGCAGGAAGACTTGGATTCAAATTCTCCTTCTGGTAGTTACCATTATCTTGGGAAAATGTTACATGTTTTGTGAGATTCATGATATACACAATGTGAGGAGAGTGGATGACTGAGAGAAAAGACTCTGGATAGCTTATAACAATATGATTAATTTCAATGTGATTGAATGAATACTAATTAAATACTTACTAATTGCAATTAATATTCCCAAGTATCACAAGGGAACTAATCACATTTTCTGTGTGGTTGCTTAATATCAGCAAAATTTATTTTTAATAAATATCCAAAAAAATTTAAAAATGAACATTTATAAAAGTAATGTAGAAATACATGATAGGTGTGAGCAGGAAGCAATATATAAACAATGCAGAACACTGAAGAAGAACATAAGTAAAAGATGTCATCAAAGAACTTTTAGAAGAAAAAGATGGACAGGCTATTTGGGAAGGTGTATGAGAGTGTTTCACTAGTGCACTAGTAGCCTTCTAATGTCAGGAAAAAAAAATCTAGGATTGCTTTCTTGTTACATTGACCTCTAATGGCTAGACATTTGGAAGCACACAGAAAAGTTATATAATGGTTTGCAATATGTATCATTAAAGAGATTTTCCAGATATATTTGATCACAGATATATTTGAATATATCAGTATATGACACTGCTAAATACTGGAAATAAAAGGATATAATAAAATAAAAGCAATCCTTGTCCTTGGTTATTTTTACTAAGAATACATAATAATATACACACAAATATAGTATAAGGAGAAGCATTATCTTTTGTGCAGGAAAAAGAGACAACTTGCAGAATCAAGAGCAGCTTTTTGGAAGAAGTGTCTGCTGAGTCAATTTTGAAAGATAATGAGACACAAAGGGCAGAGATAAAAAAAAAAAAGAGTGAATTCCAACTTTGGATAATGACTTATATAAGTACAGAGAGGTAGGGAATGGAGTATCTAATTCTGGCTAGTTTAACTGGAATGAAGAATTGACACAGAGAATAGTTTGAAATAAAATTTGAAAGATAGGTGATTGTGGTGTTCTGGTCTTCCTGTGTCTTCACTGTTTATTGAATGTGGCCTGGACCACTTCTGTTTGAAGAAGAACAATTAGGAACTTATAAGTCATGTCAGTATTCTTTAATATCTGTGAATGGATCTGGGGTAGGGTCGCATTGGTTTTGTAATCTATGCATAAGTATACCAATCAATATCAGTCAAGACCACTACTATGTGCAATTTGTTATATCCATATTTGAATTTCTTCTGAAAAGGGAGGGAATCGTATTCTCAATCATTCTTCAGTGTGAAAATTGGTCATTAATGTTACATAGCATTCATTTCCAATTCTGTTCTTTCCATTTACATTATGGCAGTAATTATATATATTATTTTCTAAGTTCAATTAATTTAATTTTATATCAGTTCATATAAATTTCACTATCTATGTTTTATTTCTCCTAATAGTTTCTAAGAGTACCATAATATTGCATTGCATTTATGTACCAAAATTTATTTAGACATTCCCTAAACAATGGATTTCTTTTTTCCTGGTCTTTAAAATTACCAAAATAAATAAAGAAAAAACTAAAATTTTATTGTACATGGTTTGATTTACCTAAGGATTACTTGTCAGTGGAATCTCCAGATAAAAGGTTCTGATGAAGTCCTGGGTAGCCAGGTAGCATAGCAAGAAAACCCGAATTACTGTAAACAATATGAAAGCTTAGCTACTCCCTAAAAACAAATAGGGAGGAACACTGATAAGATCATCTTTTTTTTAAATATTTTTTTTATTTTATTTTATAATTATAACTTTTTTTTTGACAGTACACATGCATGGGTAATTTTTTACAACATTATCCCTTGCACTTACTTCTGTTCAGATTTTTTCCCTTCCTCCCCCAACCCCCTCCCCCAGATGGTGGGCAGTCTTATACATGTTAAATATATTATAATATATTCTAGATACAATATATGTGTGTAGAACTGAATTTCTTGTTGCACAGGAAGAATTGGATTCAGAAGGTAAAAATAACAGTTTACACTCATTTCCCAGTGTTCCTTTTCTGGATGTAGCTGATTCTGTCCATCACTGATCAATTGGAATTGGATTAGCTCTTCTATATGTTGAAGATATCCAATTCCATCAGAATACATCCTCATACAATATCATTGTTGAAGTGTATAATGATCTTCTGGTTCTGCTCGTTTCACTTAGCATCAGTTGATGTAAGTCAAGCCTCTCTGTATTCCTCCTGTAGGTCATTTCTTACAGAACAATAATATTCCATAACAATAATATTCCATAACATTCATATACCATAATTTACCCAACCATTCTCCAATTGATGGACATCCATTCATCTTCCAGCTTCTAGCCACTATGAAAAGGGCTGCCACAAACATTTTGGCACATATAGGTCCCTTTCCCTTCTTTAGTATTTCCTTGGGATATAATCCCAGTAGTAGTATGGCTGAGTCAAAGGGTATGCACATTTTGATAACTTTTGGGGCATAATTCCAGATTGCTCTCCAGAAGGGTTGGATTCTTTCACAACTCCACCAACAATGCATCAGTGTCCCAGTTTTCCCACAGCCCTTCCATCATTCATCGTTATTTGTTCCTGTCATCTTAGCCAATCTGACATGTGTGTAATGATATCTCAGAGTTGTCTTAATTTGCAGTTCTCTGATCAATAGTGATTTGGAACACTCTTTCATATGAGTGGAAATAGTTGTAATTTCATCATCTGAAAATTGTTCATATCCTTTGACCATGTATCAATTGGAGAATGGCTTGATTTCTTATAAATTAAAGTCAATTTTCTGTATATTTTGGAGATGAGGCCTTTATCAGAACCTTTAACTGTAAAAATGTTTTCCCAATTTGTTACTTCCCTTCTAATCTTGTTTGCATTAGTTTTGTTTGTGCAGAAACTTTTTAATTTGGCGTAATAAAAATGTTCTATTTTGTGATCAATAATGCTCTGTAGTTCTCCCTTGGACACAAACTCCTTCCTCCTCCACAAGTCTGAGAGGTAAACCATCCCATGTTCCTCCAATTTATTTATAATTTTGTTCTTTATGCCTAAATCTTGGACCCATTTTGATCTAATCTTAGTATGTGGTGTTAAATGTGGGTCCATGCCTAGTTTCTGCCATACTAATTTCCAGTTTTCCCAGCAGTTTTTGTCAAATAATGAATTCTTATCCCAAAAGTTGGGATCTTTGGATTTGTCAAACACTAGATTGCTATATGTATTCACTATCTTGCTCTGTGAACCTAACCTATGCCATTGATCAACTAGTCTATTTCTTAGCCAATACCAAATAGTTTTGGTGACTGTTGCTTTATAATACAGTTCTAGATCAGGTACAGCTAGACCACCTTCACTTAATTTTTTTTTCATTACTTCCCTTGAAATTCTTGACCTTTTGTTGTTCCATATGAATTCTGTTGTTATTTTGTCTAGGTTATTAAAATAGTTTCTTGGAAGTCTGATTGGTATAGCACTAAATAAATAGATTAGTTTAGGGAGTATTGGCATCTTAATTATATTCGCTTGGCCTATGCAAGAGCACTGAATGTCTTTCCAATTATTTAAATCTGACTTTATTTTTGTGGCAAGTGTTTTGTAATTTTGCTCATATAATTCCTGACTCTCCTTTGATAGATATATTCCAAAATATTTTATACTATCGACCGTTATTTTTAATGGAATTTCTCTTTGTATCTCTTGCTGTTGGATTGTGTTGGTAATGTATAAAAATGCTGAGGATTTATGTGGATTTATTTTGTATCCTGCCACTTTGCTAAAATTCTGAATTATTTCTAATAGCTTTTTATCAGAGTCTTTGGGGTTCTCTAAGTATACCATCATGTCATCTGCAAAAAGTAATAATTTGATTTCCTCATTTCCTAGTCTAATTCCTTGAATCTCTTTCTTGGTTCTTATTGCCCAGGCTAGAGTATCTAGTACTATATTGAATAGTAATGGTGATAGTGGGCAACCTTGTTTCACTCCTGATAAGATCATCTTAATCTTAAGTGGGTTCTTTTGTTAGGTTTTGTTCAGGTTCTTTTGTTTTGATTACATTTCTATTGCTGGTGGAGTTCTCTGGTAAACCCAATGTTAATGGATTTAATCAGAAAGACAAATTATGATGTCAAATCCCCAAGGTTTTTACCCTATAAAAACCTACTCATTCTTACTAAACCATTTTTAGGATTAGTCTGCTTGCTATGTGTGACAATAGTTAACTTCTCTATGATAAAAAATTAAGAACAAGCTAATTTTAGAAAGGCCTGGAAAGATTTACATGAATTAATGCTGAGCAAACAAGCAGAACCAGGAATACATTGTACAAAATAACAGCAAGAATGTATGATGATCAACTATGAAACACTTAGTTCTTTTCTGTGGTTTAGTAATCCAAAGAAATACAGATAGACTTTGGACAAAAAATGCCATCTGCATCCAGAAAAAGAACTAAGCAAACTGAATTTAAATCAATACATACTATGTTCATTTTTTTTTCCCGGTTTTTTATCTCTCCCGTGGTTTTTCCCTTTTGTTCTGATTTTTCTCTTCTAACATGATTCATAAAGCAATGTGTATTAAAAATTGATAAATTTATTAGAAAACAAAACAAAAAACCTTTTCTATGAATTTATCCAACTATGGTGTATTCCTTCTTATAACTAACTTGTTTTGGGGTTAGCTAGCTTACTAGGTAATGGCATAATCCCACTTTATGGTGTTTTCCTCTTAAAGATATTTTACTTTTAGTTATTGCTAGAGAAGTTGTCTTCCCTATTGTTAATTACTAAAACACCTTTCCTTACTAAAAATTCTTATGGATTTAGCTTATGGAGTATTAGTAGTATAATAAAATCTTTGGTCCTTGATTTGAAGGAAATCTAAGATTACAAATTCTTTTTACATATCCATGACAGATCAGTGCTTGGGAACAAAGCCAAGATGGCAGAATAAATGCAAGAATTCACCCAACATTTCTCCCAAACTGCTCCAAATTCTTTTAAATAATGACTAAACAAATTATAGAGCATCAGAACATCAAAAAAGATGCAGTAGAACATAGAGTAACTTACAAGGTCAGCAGAAAAGCTTTGTGACACAAAGCTGAGTGTCCAGCTTGCAGTCTGGATGCAGGTCATGCTAGAACAGCCCCAGCCTTAGTCTCAGCTCCAACTCTGTACCTGAATCTGGCCCCAGCCAGGTTTCTGAAGCAGTGGCAGGATTAGTGGCTTCCTGACCTCTCAGCCTAGAGATACCAAAGAGGACTTGGAAAGTTAGCAGAAAATATCTGTGGAATCAAAGTGGGAATTCAATGTAAAATCTCAGTGCAAGTTCCATCAGCACTGCCCTATACCTATCCCCAAGCCCAGACCCCACCTGGGCCCCAGTGTCAACAAGGTAAGACCTTTAAATAAGCAGCAGTGCTGGAGGCTTCTGGACCTCTCAGCCTGAAGACACCAGGGGGAAATTGAAAGACCAAAGGAAAGGGTCTCTGACATCAGGATGGGAGTCTAGTGTATAGTCCTGTGGAAGCCATGCCAGTGCAGTCCTGACCCTAGTGCCAGCTAAGCAGGACTCTGTTGCTTTAACATATTAGATCTTACAGCTACAGTGGGGCAGGGGAACTTTTAATAGCTCCAGGGCAGAAAAGAGAGCTTGTGGTCATATTCCTAGTAGGATCTTTGAAAACAGCTGCACAAACCCTTGAAGCTTGGGACAGTGCACAAACCCATGAAGCTTGGGACAATACATCCTCCTACCCTGTAAACAGAACCCTACTTTAACAAAGAGTCAAAAGCAGAGTAATAAGCTAAGAAAATGAACAGGAAACAGAATAAGTTTCTGACCATTGAAAATTATTATGGAAGATCAAATATCCTTATACAAGGAAGATCAAAATACACATTCAGATGATCATCACAAAGTCAAAGCTCCTACCTCTAAAGCGTCCAAGAAAAAATAAGAACTTGGCTCAGGTCATGGAAGAATTTAAAGGAAATTTTGAAAATCAAGTAAGAGAGATAAAGTAAAAATTAGGAAAATAATTTCAAGTGGTGCAAAAAGAAATAGAAAAAAGTTAATAAGGAGAAGAATACTTTAAAAAAGCAAAATTGACCAGTTGGGAAAAATGTACAAAAGTTCATTGAGGAAAATAATTCCTTAAAAATTAGAATTGAGCAAATAGAAACGAATGACTTTATAAGAAATCAAGATACAATAAAGTAAAACCAAAAAATGAAAAAAATAGAAAATATGAAATATCTCATTGGAAAAACAACTGACCTAGAAAATAGAACTAGGACAGATAATTTAAAAATTATTGGTGTACCTGAAAGAGCCTGGACATCAACTTTCTTCTTTTTCTTTTATCATTATTATTATTATTATTATAGCTTTTTATTGACAAAACATATACATGAGTGATTTTTCAACATTGACATTTGTAAAAATTTCTGTTCCAACTTTTCCCTCCTTCCCTCCACCTCCTCCCCTAGATGACAGGTAGCCCCATATATGTTAAATATATTAAAGTATGTTAAATACAATATATGTATACATATTTATACAGTTATCTTGTTGCATAAGAAAAATCAGACTTAGAAAGAAGGTGAAAATAACCTGGGAATAAAAACCATAATGCAGCGAACAATAACAGAAAGAGTGTAAATACTATATTGTGGTCCACACTCATGTCCCAATGTTCTTTCACTGAGTGTAGCTGGTTCTGTTCATTACAGATCCATTGGAACTCATTTGGATCCTCTAATTGTTGAAGATAGCCACTTCCATCAGAATTGATCCTCATATAGTATTGTTGTTGAAGTTGGACATCAATTTTCAAAGAATTATCAAAGACCAAAAAGTAAAACAGAAATTCAAAGAAGCCATTGATCACCTCCTGAAAGTGATCCCAAAATGAAAACTCCCAGAAATATTGTAGCCAAATTCTGGAATTTCCAGGTCAATAAGAAAATACTGCAAGCATTCAGAAACAGATAAGCCATGCCATTGGCCACAGTATAACCCCAGTATATTTTGAGGGTCCAAAATGTCCAAACTACATATAGAGAGAGAGCATGTGAATGCATCCTATAACCTCAACAGTTCCAGACATTTTAGTTCTATTTTCAAATTGTTTCTTAGAATGTTTGCATCAATATGCAATTTCTCCCATAGTGTATTAATGTGCCGATCTTTCTGCACAGTGGCCATTTTCATTTTCTGTAATCTCGGCTAATTTTCCGGATGTGAGGTAAAACCTCAGAGAGGTTTTAATTTGCATTTCCCATATTGTTTAGTGATTTAGAGCAATTGTGGCATCTTCCTATTAAACATAATTTAATATTAATCACACTTCCCTATAATAGTGAAGAGAGTATCTATCAAGTCATTGTTGGCATTTTCAGCATGGGATTTGGTAACATAATGTTCAGAGATTTTTTTTTTTTTTGATACTGCCACTAGTTGTTTTAGAAACAATTATTGCTTTCTTTCAAATGGGAATCAGAAAGCATTGTAGACAGAGGATGTCATTGCCTTCTCTTTGTCATGAAAACCAGATTATCACTAGAGATCAGGACAAAACTATGAATTTTTTTTTTCCTTTTCATTTCTTCCCAGCTAAAATCCCACCTTCTCCAAATTCATTTTTAAATTATTTATATGATTTTTCTTAGTACCTTTAAAAAACAATACACAGCCTTTTGGAGAATGTAATTATCAATCAAGATTTATATATGTTTACACATTTCATTATAAATAAGCTTCTTTCACTTGCCCTTAAGAATTTTTAGTAAATTTGTAGTTATTTTGAATCATGAGTCTTTTATATTTGAAATAATTCTTTCGTTATCTTAAGCAAGGATACTCCCTTCTCTCATTGCCCTTGAGATTGCTTCTGATATAGGAGCAAAGAGGTTCTCCTCCTAGTGGTGTAACCACTGAAACCTATATAGACCACATGGAACAGAACATTCAATATGTGATAAAACCTCAGTGAAAACAGTATGCTTTGTAAAAACACAATGTAATTAGTATTTAACTTTCCATTTTTGTAGAGGCTCTGATTGTAAAATGGACAAAATCTTAGACTTAGAAGTCAGAAGACTTGAAACTCGTATGCTCATATAACTATATAACCTTGGGCATGTCCCTTAACTTTCCTTCAGTTTTTTTGATCCATAAACCAAGAATCAAACTATTTTAAATATTAATACTTCAGAGATTGTGTGAGGGAGAAAAAAAAACAAAACAAAAACATTCAGATACTTTGTAAATGATAATAATCCTTATAATCATCCAAAACCCAAGAACTCAAACAAGTTTTGGGTCTCTACAGGAAAAAAAAAAATGCTTCATTGAAATAAGATTTAAGGTTTTCCATTTAGTTTCTATAAGTGATTGTGCATTTTTATAGCATGTCTTGTTTTTTGCCAAATTATGAGAACTCATGGGGGAAGACCCTGATGCTGGGAAAAATTAAAGGGAAGAGATAAAGGGAATGTCAGAGGATGAGAGATAGATAATATCATGTAAGCAACAAATATGAGCTTGAACAGATTTAGGGAGATGGCAGAGGATAGAAGAGCTTGGTGAACTATGGTCCATAGGTTCATGAAGAGTTAGATATAATTGAATGGCTAAACAATGTTATCTAATTTCTATCTAATGTCCTTTATACACACACACACACACACACACACTCATAAAGACACACATATGTAGGTATTGCATTCTTAAATTTAGTTCTTTCTCTTCAAATTAATGCATTTATTCAATTTTGTCAGAAATAAATAGTATGCAATTCCCAAATATTCTGCTTTTTGCTTTATTTTCTCCATTACCTATCATTTAATTGAGCTAAAAGAGAAAGAATGCTAGATAGGACTTTTGAGTAAAATGGAACTTTTTGTGTTACATAATAATAATGATAACTAACAGATAACATTTAAGTGCTTCCAAAATACTTCACAAAAATTGTCTCATTTTATCTAGCCAGTAACACTGGAAGATATGAACTTTTACTATCGTTATTTTGCAGATAAGGAAAATGAGACAGAGAAGGTAAATGATTTGCTAATAGTTACCCAGCCAGTATCTACATGAGGCTACAATTGAACAATCTTCCTTTAGGTCCAACATTTTTTTTTTAACTGTGCAATGTAATTGTCACTTTGTTTTACAGATGGAAAAGACTAAAGCGTTGAATGTCTCTCACAGTGACCAAAGATAAATTATGGAGATCATCCAATGCTTAAATACCTTTGGAATAGTGGGTCCCCTCAACAGATGGAGATCAAACATGTTCCTATGCTAGGGAATAATCAATGAGGGGATAACTTTTTAAATGAGGTCTTAGGCTGCAAGTTTCAGTTCTTCCTGCTTGTTGATAGTGAGACTCAGCTACCTCCAGATATATGGACAAGATTAGTCATCTTTGCTAGGCCATTTAAATTGAATAATTATGGATATCAGGACATGAGTAAGGACTTTTAGAGTAAATTCAACTGGATTAATTCTCTTTTAATCTAATTAGAAATAAGTTCTCCAAGTTTGATGGGATCCCCCCCAAGAGGGAGGAGAATGTTTCAGACAGGCCAATCTCCTCATCAGCCCTGTCTGTCAGAGACTGATTCATAAGATTGAGTTACAAGAGCTGATTTCTAATCAAAAAAAGTAAAAGAAAGAAAAAAAAAATCCTGGATCACAATTAATAATAAATGTTAATAATAAGAGAGCAAAATGATCACTTTTCTCATAAGTATAACATCCAGAAGGTTATAAACTTGAAAAATCACCAAGGTAAACCTCATAATGGATGTTTTTTTAAAATAAAATGTTATGGCTAAACTTAGTTTTCTCCACTTTCATGGGCACTAGGTAGTTTATATCTTGACTTCCTTTAAATGATCTTCTCCTTCATTTTCTTAATTATTCTTTGACATATGTTCAGTCTACTAAATCAACTCAAAATCTTTGGAAAGTAGGCAGATGACTGTCAGGAAAAATACAAGAGATCAGTTAAGAGAATATTTGGTATAAACACAACTTCTGCTCCATAAATTGGGGCTAGGGAGTTGCTGAGACAGAGTTAATAGACTTGTACACACTCACAAAACGAAGAAGAGTCAGAGTCAGGATTTGAAGACAGTTCTTCTTGATTCCATCCCAGTAATCTATCCATTATGTGATACTGTTTCTATATATGGTACTGATTCTAAATATAATTTTGTTTCACATAGTCATAAGGAACAATTTTAGCCTAATGAACTTTGATGAAAAGTTATAACAGATATTAATATCAAAGCTTTTTATTTTTAATCCTTGGCTAAACATCATATTATTTGTTATTCTTTTACATATACAAAGAATTCACTTGGAACCATTTTGTTGATCTCTTGCTGAGTTTAAAAACTTCAATTAAGTTGCCACCAGTCTATTTCCTCTGAGTATGAGCTAAATTTCCCTCATTTTTTTTCATAATTCACATCTCTGAGATATAGGAACATATTGGTAGGATTCATTTTGTATCCCAGCAGGAGCAATTATATCTTTTCTCATGTGACCAATACTGCATGCAAGAGACTTAGTGAGCAGTAAGCAGTATCTTGAAATTCCTTTAATTTGTTTATATTCATCTGGGATATAACCTAGAAGCATATTGGCTTCAATACAGTAGTTGATGTCTAGAAGGTGAAGAAGAGTTTTTAATGTTTCCAGGTTTTTGTCTATAGCAACACCTTTCCTTGGAATGATATTTCTAGTTACTCTATTATTTTCAAGGAATTCATTATTCTGTAGTCATCATTACTGCTATCACATAGTTCCCTAGAAACCTGCCCTTTTAATGAAATTGGGTTATAAGTTCAAGCAATTTGTTTTCCTTTTTGAATAAACGGATTTGAATGGGAACTGTAATTAGAATCTTCTAAAATAGCAAAATTTGCTAAAAGGCCACATTTTGGAAACACAATTTTCAGTTTCTACAAAGCATAGTTTCTCATGTTATTGATGTCATTCTTATCAGAATATCTGCTATATTTAAAGTTCAGAGATGATATATTTAAATTTCCACCATGTATTTCCATCCAGAAGCCTGATGAACAGGTCAATATTATTTCCATGTCATATAGTGCAATACTATGAAATTTTTTATGCCTAGGGAGTGTTGAATTATGTTTGTAATGGGTGAGAGCTGAAAATAATTTGAATTCCAATAAATAGGAGGCCATGAGCTCCAAAATTAAAGACATTCTTCTGTGTATAAGTAAAATGAATCATAAAATGGGATTGGGGAAGAAGAACTGAGATATATATGCACTTTTCTTTATCTTTCTCTAAGAAAACATGCTGAAAAGCAATCTGATTTGTTATTCAACAGTTTTTCAGTTATGTCTAACTTTTCCAGACCCCCTTTGGGCTTTTCTTGACAAAGATATTAGAATGGTTACCTTTCCTTCTCCAGATTATTTTATGTGGGAGGAAACTGAGGCAAACAGTATTAAGTGACTTGCCAGGATTGTACACATAATAAATGTCTGAGGCCAGATTTGAATTTAGGAAGTTGAGTCTTTTTGATTCCAGGCCTGGTACCCTACCCAATGTACCATTTAGCTGCCTTGGTGAATATAACTATGGTTTAATTTTAGATCTATTACTTACTATCTTTGCGACTTTTGACAAGTCATTTAATTCTTCTATATTTCATTTTTATGAACTGATTTAAAAAAATGAAGATCATTTTAATTACCTTTCCAACTCTGTGAGGTCATACAATATTCAGTTTTAAAGCTTGAAAATCCCTCAGAAGTCATTCAATCCAAGTATCTCATTTTACAGATTTGTAACTAAGGGCTGGAGAAGTTAAACAAATTATGTAAAATTGTATAAATATTGGATAGAATATTGCATGTGGAGTTAAGACAATATGAATTCATATTCTGCTTTTGTCACTAGCTGTGTGAACCTGGACAACAGTTAAAGTTCCTGAACTTCAGTTTCCTTATTTTCAAAGCAAGAAATATAAAACCATGATTATCATTATCATCATATCATCATCTTTTATTTTTCCTTCTTAGGCTTCTCTTTTTCTTTCTTTTCCTTTTCTTCCTTGTTCTCTTCCTCTCAGGAATTTTTTTCTGCCAAATGGTATTTAAATATGCAAATTGGTTTGAAAAAAATTTAAATGCTGTGTAAATTGCAGCTTGTCATAGTAGTATCAAAGGCTCAGGGGATAAATCATTAGGCCTGTAGTTAGCCACTTATGGGCAAATCACTTAACCTCTCTTTGCTTTGAAGGCTGAAACATTAAGTGGCTAGAGTTCTGGGTCCAGAATCAAGAAAAATTGAGTTCAAATCTGGCCACAGACTCCTATTAGTTGAGTAACACTAGCCAAGTCACTTAGTCTCTATTTTTCTTAACCCACTAAAGAAGGAAATGACATACTACTCTAGTGCCTTTCCCAAGAAAACCTTATGGACAGCAAGAGTGCTATGATCCACGCTAGTAACTGAACAACAATGACAGCTGTCTCAAAGCCAAGATTCAAATCTTGGTTTGTTGTTTCCAAATTCAGTTTTGAACTTTTTCAGAGGAGCAAATCAAATACTGCATGTAAAATTACTTTGCAAACCAAAAGCTCTATGCAAATAAACAATAAAAGTTCATATTTACATAGTACCTAATATGTGTCAGGTACCTTACAAAGCATTTTACAATTGTTATGTTATTTGCTCCTCCATTTGGAACTGTTGTTAAAAAAGCCTCTATACTACCTACCAGAATTGGGGGATAAGCCCAGGACAACCTGACATTGCCAATTGCTTCCACATTTGAAAGGTAGCTCAGGTGCAATGTTACAACCAAGGTTGTTTTAGAGGAAGAGACAATTCTTTTATTCAGCAATTCTCATGAAAAGTAGGTGTGCTTCCGGGTGAGAAACATACCAAATACAGAAACCTGAGCAACCTTTATATTGTTGGTTCAGTTCTTTCAATGTTTAGATTGGTTGGATTTAGTAATATTAAAATAGCCCTGCATTCCTGGCCTACTTGGTCATGGTGTATTATCCTGGGGATGATTTTCTGTAAAATTTTTATTAATATTTTATTTAAGATTTTTACATTGATCAGATTTACAATCAGAGTTAGTTATAATTGGTCAAATTTACAATTACAAAATTAATTACAATAAATTACAAATTTACAAGTTTTAATTGGTTGGATTTATAGTCAGAGTTATTGGTCAGATTTACAATCTGAGTTACTATACTCTTTAGCACTGTCACTGACCCTAGCTGACTTGCACCAGTTTAGACATGGCCCCTTTATCAGGCTTTGTAGTTTAGTCAATTCCTTGAATCACAAGATGATTGGTTGGAAATATTTTAAGAAGATACTTCAACCCACCCTTCATCCTGATTTGACTACTTCTATAGAAAGCTAACTTTTCATACTCCTTACAGATGTTAAGTGTTTATATTAATAATATTGTTTAATATAATTTAATCTTCTATTATTGTTATATATAAATTGTTATTATTATTTAAAGATGAGGGAAATATAGCAAACAGAGGTCACCTATTACTACTTGTCTGAAGTTCACATTTGCATTCAAGTCATTTCAACTCCAAGCCCAAGTGCACCACCTAGCTGTGAGTCATAGCATTATTATTATCTTGATCACTGGTTCAGTAACATTCAATATTCTGTCTGGTAAATCAAATAATTCTGGTATGTTGTTATTCCACCAGATGTGCAGCTATATGCAGAAGTAGTAGAAAGTGATTGAGTACCTTTTGCTTGACTGGGTATGAAATTTCTTCACCATCAAATTTGCTATTTTTTATTTATTTGCAATGGCCTTCATTTGAACTGCATTACAAAACAACAATCAAAATTGGCATGAGCTTTTGAATCTGATTATGTAGGGTCACAGTGCAGGACTCCTGTCACTTTTTTGTGATTTCACCATTAAACTGAAAAGTATATATTCTTCAGGCTAGTTTTGCTTCTTATACTGACTCTTTGCAGCTGAGCTTGAGCATTGAACTTTCATTGACTTCAAAGGATGCCCCAGGCTTCTGCTAGTCTGGTTGGAGTTCTAAGAAAGACAGGGAAGTGGCCCATAAAATATAGACTGTGATAACCTAAAGGACTTTGGAAAGTTGTTTCGTTAGGGAATAGGGAACTTTCACTCACAAACAAAAATATTTACTTCTTCAGTAAAGTTACTAGCTATTGCTGTTGATATATTGTAATATAGCAAACACTGAGTGTAATTTTAGCAATTATATTAAATGAGTTCATATATAAAGCAGGAGAATTTCTATTTTTAATTATAATGCATGCAATAGAAAACAATGTTGGGTGTTTAAGTAGAACTTTTGTATTGGAATGGGGATAATAGACAAGCATTTTAGATTTTTTGTTATTATTGTTTTTGGTTTATTTTTATTTTTTTTTTTCTAGACATTACATCAGCATCTGTTAAAAACAAAAACAAAAACAAAAACTTGGGATCATCTGCATAATAGACATCCCAGCATACTAATAAAATTACTCCTTGTAATTCCAATACATTTAGTTTGAAAACTTTCATTTAAAAAGGCAATGCAAATAATAGATGGCTCTTGTAAATGAAGAGGACATTGCTTTGCATCTAACTTCTAATATCTCGATAGCTATGTGAACTTGTATAAATTATTTAGTCTCCCTGAATTTCAGTTTCCTCATCTTAAAAAATGGCACAGTAATGTCTATAATACTTACTTACACATTTTTATGAAGATCAAAATACAGGTTGTGTATAAAATGTTTTCCAACTTAATAAAAGTTATTTATTTATTTTCAGTATACTGAATTTGAATATTGTGGGGAAATGACATCAAAGGACAAGTTCCTACCTCTTAAAATTTTGATTGACATTTGGGAAAAACATCATATGGCAAAGTAGGATTTCTGCAAATACTATCATCTATCTAAGAATATTTATTTGTACACCTTATTGATAAAATTTGATCATAAAAATGTATTTACTTCTGCCCTTTATTCCTTTCTTCCATCTTTTTTTTCCCCTTCATTTCTCTCATAATGTTAAACTTAATAAATTGGCTCTATAGGGATATAGAGATTTTTAACATTGATTTTACTCCTCAGGTTATAATATATACTCTTCAAAAAGACTGCATTTAAGATTTCTATGGATTCAAGGTAATCACGAACATCTTGAATACAAGCTGTGGTGTGACTATTATTCTCAACGATCTTTCATTGAATTTAAAGAGGTCCTGGTACTACAAAACATAATAGCTTTCAGAACAATCTAAGTATGAATATGGTTGGTTTGCATCCTAAAGAAAAAAGGAAAATTATTTTTTTACTGAATTAAGTATTTTTTTATAAAACATATTTTGAGTATCTTAAAAATATAATAAAATGTCTTGTTTATTAAATATATTCAATTAGTCATTGAAATAACCCCAAAATGATATATAACACATTTTTCTATTGATTTTTTCTTTTCTTTTTTTTTTTTTTAATCTAGTTGGTATGGAACTGATATGGATACAATAAGGTATTTTTGATGATTTTCCCTAATGATTTTAGCAAATAAATGTTAGGGAGCGTCACCACATATTCAAAAGTTAACCAAGAGAAATGTACTTTGGAAGGACTGGAATTTTCATCAATTTGTGGTGGAGTTGAATATTGTGATGTGAAGCTTGGGGACTGGACAGTCAGTAAGTGCTAAAATAATAAAGAATTGATCAACCACTCAAACCTGGGGTGACAAGAAAAAGAGAGAGAACAATAGAGAGAATTGGAGACAGATAGAGACAGATAAAGACAAAAAAAAATTAGAAAAATAGAGACTGAGAATTTCAGAAAATATCTGTTCTTGATAGAAGAAATATGTCTGTGACAAGTTTGTGAGTTCCATT